>NC_059155.1:30821617-31421617 GCF_020740605.2 Lemur catta | reverse complement strand
GATATTAAGTACCATGCCCAAGATCAGACAAAAATAAAACTTTGAGACCAATATTTGAACTGAATTCTGCCAGACTCTAAATATTATATTCTTTCCATTATACCACCCTACTTTTGATATATATAGTAGTTGGCATGTTGGTTGGGGAATGTTCTTAAATCTTATTCACAAGTGTGTATTTTGTCTTTCCAATTAGATTGCAAGTCCTCTAAAGTTAAATAAAGACTATTGCCTGTTAAGGGTTCAGTGTATAGTACTTATTGCATGTATTACAAAGATGTGCTTTATACTTAAGCAACTTGAAATACTGACTTTATATCAGAGTATAACATTGGAGTCTTGAGTGTGAGGGAGAATGTCAGAATACTAACCAATTTTTGTATGTAGCCACTATCCATATCTCTTTAACAAGCAACAACTTTTGATCTCAAATAAATCTGAGTAAAGTTATCATAAGTACAAAAAAAATGATAGTTGCTAACTGACAAACTGACTGACTAAAAATACTTTAAAAAACTTCAAAAGGAACAAGATGATGACGATAATAGCCACTGTCTTTGAAGGGGCAAGATGTTAAATCCAAGACCTGGACTGTATATTACTATTAATATTTTTCAATAAAGGTGTTATTGGCATTTGGAGTGAGATGCTTCTTGTCACAAGAATTGCTCAAGACTGTATTGAGCATTATAGAACAATTAGCTTCCTGGCCACCTATGATTAATGATATCAGTATTTCTTCCCATTCATTTTGACAATCAAAAAAACTTCCACACAATTCCAAATACCCTTTATAGGGGAAGTGTCACCTCAATTGAGAACCACTAATAGTGCCTGACACATATAGGTGTTCAATAAAAGTTTGTTGTACTAATGGACACGGTGAGTATTGTGGAGGGGAAGAGCATGCCTCTAATCCTCGCTTGGGTGAGGCAAAGTCATAAGATGTAACCAAAATGTTTGTACCCTCATAATATCCCGAAATTAAAAAAAAATTCAAACATGTACCGATTGTGCTTAAAATCGTGATGGACATAGTAATAGACAAAAAATAAAAAGTTTATGTCCTCAAGGATATTTTAATGTACAAGGATATCAGATGATACGTAAATCTTGGAGGTGAAAACAAATGAAAATAAAAGCAGGTGTTAGAATGTGTGGTACAGAGCAAAGGGAAATGCTAGTATTTTCTTTATATGTTAAATGTCACTTATGACACAAATCAGAAAGCCAGCTGCAGCTAATATTCTATTAGAATCAAGCTGATATGCCTGCTTTTTAGGACCATGGATAGTTTAGTTCCTGAATGATTTAATGCTTTCTAAAACCAAGAAAAAATATGCTAACAATGCCTGTATCTCTTTTAAGAGCTTTTTTTAAATTTCTTGCATTGGCATTTAAATGACTAATGTAAATATGAGCCAGAGGTTATTAACATAGTAAATGCTTACTAAATCTTTAAGCAAGCTTGTATAATGAAAAATATCAGCAGTGAAATAAAAAGAACCTAGGTTTTCTCTCAAAAAAAAAAAAAAAAAGAAAAGAAACAGAAAGAGTACACCTTGATGAAGGTACCTCATAGCTTTCACAGTTGTGATCAAGTAAGTGTCTTTCCAAATCTCTTTGTGGGAAAAGGATGAAGACGGTACCTACAGTCATTCCTGAAATGCCTTTTACTTCATAAGATTGCTTGGGTTTGTCCAAGATATCATTCCACCATTTCAGTAATGGCCAAGATCCAATAGAGAAGTAGGCAGTTGTAAGGATCCAAAGGCAACAGTCCCTAACCATTGTAAGAAGACTGCTGCCTGACTGTCATATTGAGTTAAAGCTCCAAATTCTTTTTCAGACCCTGTAAGGAGTTAGGCAACTAGGGTTAAGTATGCTCCTTGTGAACAGGAAACAGGAAAAGGAACTCATTAGCCCAAAACTCTAAATTCAGTACATTAGAGTCACCTGGGAAGTTTTTAAAAAATGGCTATGCACAAGCCCAAACCATTTATACTAGAATTGGAGAATGGGACCTGGGTATGGTATTTTCTTAAGCTCGCAGGTGATTTTAATGTGTGAACAGTGTTGAGAATAATTACTCTTAAAGAAAATGGCTGAGCAGATCAGCAAATAAGTTTTCTTAAAAGATGATTTCAGTGTGCTATGGCAAAAAGAGCATAGGTTGTAGAGTCAGAAGGACTTCAACACCATTCCTGGCTTACTTACATATCACCCATGTGATCCTGGGAAAATTATTTACCTTGCCTGAGCTTCACTTTCTTCATCTGTAAAATAGAAATAAAATTGCACCTACCTCATAGGGCTGTTGTAAGAATAACATAAAATTTTGTGATTGAATTTAGCACAGTTCCTTGTACTGACTGGCTTAATAAATCTTTCAAAAATATGTAACTTGAAATTGTAACATCTGAGCTACACAATACACATTCAGGAGCCAGGGAAAAGTAGGAGAAAATTTAATTTGAGACAGCAAATAGCCAGATGACATCATAACTGTCAACGGAAAAGAAACCAAACTCTGTAAAATACTTTTAAAGAGATTTATTCTGAGCCAAATTTGAGGATCATAACCTGGAGCCATGCCCAAGAGGCCTTGAGTAAGTGGACTCGCTGTGGCTGAGTTACAGTTTGGTTTTATACATTTCAGGGAGACAGGGGTTACAGGTAAAGTCATAAATCAATACCTGGGACTCATACATTGGTTTGACCCCAAAAGGTGGGCTATCTCGAAGCGGGGGATTGCAAGTTACAGGTGGGTTTAAAGATTCTTTGGCTTGTAATTGGTTAAAGACATGAAGCTTTGTCTAAAGGCTTGGAATGTTTTAACAGAGTTGCTGTTTATCAGAGATAAGCCACCGGACATAGATTTGTTATGTAAATTGAGGACCTGTAGGTTTGTCTTGCATACCCTTAGGCTTGTTAATGGGTTACAAAGGATGTCTCCAAGAAGGGAGGAGGGCATGATGAGGCAAGTCTGACCTCTTTCCTCCTGGCAGGCAATTTAGTTTTAGGATATTTTTTTTGGCCACAAGGGGGTCCATTCAGTCAGCCAGTGTGGCGGTGAGCCTTACAATTTTATTTTAGTTCACATAACTAAGGGAGGACACTCATTTCAAGGAGGACAGTAAAACCCTCCATGTTCCAGGCTCCATGAAGATGAATTTCCTGGCCTCATTCGCTGTAGATTGGTGAAAGGACATCCCCAGGATCTGTCCCTAGCATAGGTGACACCTCCATCAAGCCATCAGCACAGCAATACACAAAAGAGGAAAACACATTTGGGTAGCATAAAGCCTGTTCCCCCCATCCTCTCAAAATGCAAGGTACAGATGGAGAAACAAATTAACATCAGAAAGGTCTCCTACTTCAACATTGTGAGGATGAAAGTGCTTTCAGCTAGGCATAAATCCATAGCCTTCACAATTTGGAGGACTAATTTACTCCATTGCCCCCATCAAATAGTTAGGAATGGTGCAGTGCTCACTAGTAAACACCTATGAGAAAAAAGCAGAAAATGCACTGATGCCGCGATTTGAATCCTTATAATTTAGGCACTTTGTAGCACCATCAGAATTTTGCTTCTAGCCACTGAGAGACCTTTGGAGTTTGAGAAATTGATAGTACACAGGGCTGAGTGCCCAGAAAGTGTTGCATCTATGTTATTCAAATGTCTACAGGCAGTGACAATGGATAAAGACATCCCCATTAATATATCACAACGTGGGAAAGAGATACGGGTCTCTAGATGAAAACATTTGGGCACCAATTTGGTCTGCTGACACATTACCTCATTCATCCCTGAGCATTAATGAGTTAGCCTTTAAGTTGTTATCCCATAACCTCCATTTCAGCAAAGGCTGCAGATGCAATGAACAAAATGGCTCATTTTATCCTATGTGGTGGTGATGTTTCAAGATAATTAAATCTGGGGACAGCGTTCTTCAATACGTGGAGTCAGCCCATCATGCCACAGCAGAAGCCCATAAACTGGTTCAAATATCACCTAATGTACAAAAATTTAACTTGAAAAAAAGAATAATTTCTCTACTTAAAATGGCTACAAAATTCTGCATAGCCAAGCAATAAAATTAAATGAATCTGTCCACAAGGGAAATGTCTATAAAGTCTACTTTTAAAACAATTTTCTTGCCTTAAAATCAATAGCTTTAGCCCTTAAAATGAATAATAACTTAATATTTTCTACCAAAGCTAGCACCAAAGGAGAGTGAGGCTGTTTTTACCTTTCAAACGAGAGACTGTGTGTACGTGTGTGTTGTATGTGTGTACATGCATGCATGCACTCACATGTATGCATGCACACATGTACTGGGGAGTGGGAATGTAGTGTGTGTATTAATTTACTATTGATTTTGTATCCCCAGCTCCTAGAACAATGACAGGAACATGATAGATATTTAATAAACATTTACTGAATGGAAAAAATAAAACAAATGCATAGAAGCAAGTCTTCCACCACTCAAACCTGGTTTGATAAAAAATGGAAAATATAGTACGAGACAACTGGCCACCACACACACCCAAAGTACAAAAGTATTTATTAAAACACTGAGTGGCACACAGAAACTTTATTGACCACATAAAAGCTAATTAAATAATTCTTTGTTGCTTAAAAGTAATTTATAGTTTATAATCAGAGTAAAGGGTTGCATAAACAAGGTGATATGACAGATCATATATAACATGAAATATATCTTTACTGTCATATTTTGTATTGGCCACTTTGCACATAACTCCTAGAATCCTTATTTTTAGGAAAATAACTGGTATTTTAATTGTGGCTAAGACTTTTTAATAAGACTGAAAATTCATTTTAGATAAAAAGTTTATAACACAATATATCTCATAGTCAATTTTATTCTTCCAACTGTTCCTAAAACATCTCAGTGATGACTACAGGTCCCCACACTCTCAGTATGAATCAGTGTAAACACTCCATTGGGGATGGCTCTGCCTATTGCTCCCACCATCGTGGACGTCACAGCTGCTCAGCTCCTGGGCTTACTTTTCTGGGCATCTCAGGAGACCATTTGAGAAGGCAGAAACTTTGCTATATTAATGATTCTGCCAGTTACAGAGAAATGGCCAGCCCAGAGGGGGAAATGGGGAAGGATTATAACTTGGAGCTTAATTCCAGAGGCTTTACTGTTGTGGCACATGGACTTTTCTGTGTCTGCCAAGGGAACATCTGGAAAGAGCCCAACCACTGAAGCTGGCCTGAAGCATTTTGGATGAGTACACAAACAGGGAAGTGGCTAGTAAATTCTTGTGACTTCTAGAAAATTCAAAGAAGGAAGGTGGGTGATAAAGGACAGATAAGATGGGAATGATAACAGTAGTTACCTCTTAGCACTATAAAGAAGATTAAACAAAATTATTTGTGTCAATCATTCAGCATAAGATGTGGTACTTTATTAATGGTAGCTATTACTATATTCAGGATAATATTTAAGTTTTTAACAACCAGTACTATACACCATGGAAATTTCACTTCCCAAAGATGGTCATAAATGTGACTGTAATGGAATATCAAGCAAAGCAGGCAGCCACAGCCTCAGAAGGGCAGAAGGGTACCAGGAATTCCCTATACAGGTTGCAAGAGGCTAATCTATTAATAGTTTTCTCTTCCAGGGTCTGACTGGGAGCCCACAAGAAGATGAAGGCCAGTGTCGTGAAATCCAAGGTGGGCTGGCAGGTACCAGGGCAGCCCCCAGGGAGGATGGGGCACAGGAGCAGCAATAGAACAATTGTCAGAGAAATTTTTCTATAGATGATTTGAGTATCCCAGTACACGCTCTCTGAATATTCACTCTGACAGTGTTTACAGTTCACAAAGCATTTTTCTAGAGATTCTCATTGGATCTTTGCAGCAAACCTGTGAGATTAGAGGGCAAGTGTTATTATTCTTATTTTACAGATGAAGGTCCTATGACTCAGAAAGAATTTACTAAAGGATATAGAGCTCAAATAGTATGTGTCAGAACTCAAACTTAGGCTTTCTGACTCTAAATCCTATGATATAAATCCTCTGTGCAATGCTATAGTTTGTCCTTCACTATCCTACCTTGTAACCGGAAAAACAATATTAAAATAAAGTACTGTCAGACATGGGCAGTCTCTCTGATTAAGAGAAAGGGTAAACATGGCCTTAAGCAAAATTCAACATTGCTATTTCTCAGAGAACTATGGGTGAAACAGCCCCCCTGTGTTCTGATGAGGACAAAGGTTCCATGTCACTAAAAGAGGAGGGTCCATGATTCCTCTCTCTCTCAAGCATGCCCAGGTCTCCACTATGTCCAAATTATTAAAGGAGGGGAAGGGAAGAAGAGGGAAGCAACATATTGTGGTCACCAACCATTCTCAGGCATTATTCTAGGAATTTGAAACAGGTTGTGCCTTGAGTTCTCTTCACAATTATGGAAGCTTTTATCTTCACTTTACAGATAGGGAAACTGAGGCCCTGAGAAGTTTGGCAATTTGCCCGAGGTCACATACCTCTTGTCTACAGTGGAAGTTGTATTTCATTTCAGGACTATCTGACTCTGAAACTTTCTTTTTACTACATAACACTGCTTCAGTATAATGCAAGAGGCCACCAACTCTCCTTACCCTTAGAGCCCAAGGTTTCCATTTTTTTCCATTTCTGATAAATTCGGTCTCTCAAATTTATAGCAGATTCAGCCTCCTAAGGTCTGCTCCCTTTCCCATAGCTGGCTTTCTATCTGTAGCTTTGTATCATGCCTAATTAAGCCATTAAATTCATTGAACACCAATTCTATAAAGCCCTACATCAGATACAAGGGTGGAAAGAAATCACAAAGAAGAAAGCTATGGCAACTCCCACCTGTTTAGGGAAGACAGAAGATCCCACCCAGAAGAAAGCTGAACTATGACTTTTTATTTAAATTTTATTTTATTTAAATTGACATTTTGAGTGTTTTTTATGTGCTCAATGCTAAATCAGTTATCTCATTTAATCAATCTTCCCAAGACCTCTGTGAGTTAGTTGGTATTGTTGCTCCCATTTTACAGATAAGAATGCCATAGTTAAGAAGAGTTAATCTGGGAGGCTGAGGTGGGAGGACGGCTTGAGGTCAGGAGTTCGAGGCCAGCTTGAGCAAGAGTGAGACCCTGTCTCTACTAAAAATAGAAAAAAAATTAGCCAATCCACTAAAAATAGAAACAACAAATTAGCCAGGCATTGTGGCTCATGCCTGTAATCCCAGCTACTCGGGAGGCTTGAGGCAGGAGGATCACTTGAGCCCAGGAGTTTGAAGTTGCTGTGAGCTAGGCTGATGCCATGGCGCTCACTCTAGCCTAGCAACAAAGCAAGACTCTGTCTCAAAAAAAAAAAAAAAAAAGAAGAGTTAAGTAACTCACTGAATGTCACACAACCAGCAAATGGTGAATACAAAATTTGTATCCAGGTCTGTTTGTCCAAGGAGCTCATGTTCTTTCCACTCTACTTTATCACCTCCTGGATTACTGGGATGCCCACCAACATGCAGCAAGGGATATAAACTGTGAGGCTGGGACTCAAAAAGGGGAAGCAGGATGGATTGGGTTCATAAGGGAGCACCTAGGAAAAAGCAGGTGGTTTGGAAACATCTATAAAGAGTGAGGAGGGGTAGGCATGGAGACGAATAGTGAAGGGAATGAGATAAACTAGGGATCAAAGGCTGAGATAGAAGGATCTAGATGCATAGAGCCCTGATTTGTCGAAAACAGGGTGGGAGGCATATTTAGGAGTAAATGATATTGACGAAATGCAGAGATGGTTGTGTAGGGCTGATATTTAATGTAACCTTCTTTATAGGCCTCACTAACATCCTAAAAAAATCACTTATCACCATATATAGAAAAGATCTAAAAAGGTCCCTAATTTCTCTAATTTCACTCAAGATGACTTTGAGTTTATGGCTTCTTTTTTTTAGCTTTTAGTTTTTATTATTGTCACAATTTAAGTAATTTTTTTTAGGACAAGCATGAGTACCCCCTCAAAAAGGCCAAGAAGTCTCAGGTATGTTCTCTCACCTTGCCTATAGTGCAGGGTAGGGGGAAGTATTCTGCCATGGGGAACGAATGTTGGAGTACCTCCCTAAGACTTCTCGTACTTTTACCTCTGGTAATAAGGTCTCTGACCACAAGATCAAATAGTTGAAATATAACTTCCTTTGTTCATAGAAGAGTTACTGGAGTTGAAATAGTCTCTATTGTGCTGTTTAACTTTTGGTATATGTTATGCAAGTAATAGCTGCTGTAATTTCCACATGTATGTATCTCAAATGTAACTCTGAACAAATGTTTTTAAATGTTGCCTAATTTAGCTACTGTCTCAATTATGTGTCTTGGTGTGCCTAGAGCCTAGATATAAATAATTGAGAGTTGACTATACTATAGGGATTGATCTATATATTTTGAAACCTAAACTTTTTGTAAAGTTTTACTTTTACAAAAATTACTTTTACTAGCCTTTAGATCAGATGAGAGTCTGAGTTTATGGCTTCTCAGCGTTGTGGTGAAAGTCACATTTTATGCAGGCCAAGACCCATGGCTTTACTCTGTTCTCTGTCCACAGTTCACAGTCTTCAGATGGGGCCAGACCATTAGCAAATTTGAGCCCTTGGTGACAGGAACCATCAGGAAATTACTTCTTGACTCAAAACTCGTGCCAAGGTAGGTTTGGGCAAGGTGTAAGCAAGTGTGTCCAAGTGAAGTCGCTTCCAGTCTAAAGGCAGCCAGATTTAAATTGCTAAGGCACATCTAGTCCCAATACTGGAGGATCTTGCTTCCTGATGCCTCCCTTATTGGTAACTCTCCTGTCTTAGATCAGGATTTTCTCTATTTTATCACTTGCATGAACTACTGCAATAGCCTCCTAACTAGTCTCACTGCTTTCAGGTTTGTCCCCTATTGATTTTTCCTCCACACTGCTTCATTATGATTATTCTAAACAGAAGTCTGACCACATCACTGTTTTACTTTAAACCTTTCAGTGGCTTCTCATTGTCCTCAGATTAAAGTCCAAATCCCTTATCTTAATTTGTAAGGCCATCTATAATCAGAATCTTACTTACCTCTCAAACCTTATTTTTATAAGCTCTCTTTCCCTTCCCTCTACTCATATCCTCCGCTGTACACTTACTATTTTCCTCCTTCACATTGTCTTCACTTTTCATCAATGAACAGTCCTCCCCATAGTTCTAGTAGTGATTCTCTTCCTGAGTCAACCAAGTGTTCGCTCTTTTGGAATTTTAGGAGCCATGACTGATTGCAGCACATAATCATCCTATACTCCTATACTGCCTTATTCTATTCCACCTTTATTATACCATTATCTTTCCTCATCTCCTAGAATGTATGCCTTGGAGGGAAAGAACAAGGTGTCTTAGAGCTGTGTAATCACCTCAGTTCCTGGTACCAAGTTGGCATTCAATAAATGTTGTTCATAGTAAAAATGATGACTTGGCAAGTACTGCATCTTTGGGCTATGTATGCTATGGGCATTTGTGTCCACTTCTGAACCCTCTGAAAATTCCTGAGGTGTGTCCACCCCTTTTTCTTCTTCAATATTCTACCTCCTCTCCAATATCTGATTCCAGTCTAACCTTTTCCTATTATCCTGTCATCCAGCATTATAAGTCAGTATTTGTAAATCCATTGCTTTCTAATGATCCAGTGTTTGTGTGTCTGTGTGTATATGTGTTGCGTTCCCAACTAGATTAAAGTTTCTTAAGGAAATGGGTCACATCTATATTTGACTTTCCCAGGAATAGTGATCTGTACCAAATAAGTGCCCATTTAATGAACAAATGTAAGTCTGTAGTTCATAGTTGATGCAAAATTGAAGAGTGTGTGTGTGTGTAGCTCAAAGAAGGGTGGAGTTAGCTAGGTATGGGTTTGAGAAAGTAATAGAGAGCTAGCATTTATTGTGGGCCTACTAAATGCCAGAAACTATGGCACAGCCTTAGATTATCTAATTTAATCACCACAGCAGCCTGTTTTATCCTAATTGATTTTACACACAAAGAAAAGGAGGAGCAGAGAAGTTGTGACTTGCTTAGTCACACAGCCAATATGAGGTAGAGTCCGAATTTTGAAGTCAAATCTGCATGAATCCAGTGTCTACATGCTTAACTACTTTACCCGTCAGCATTGGAATGATCATTTTGCTTTTCTGAAATCCTAGATTTGTGCCATACACTATGCCATCAAGGTACTGGGAAAGGAATACAGTAGACCAAATCAGTAGCAACACATCTAAAGACTGAGCTCTCACTTAACATATCTGAGGCACAAAGAAAAGAAAGGGAGAAACAGAGGAAGGAAGGAAGGAAGGAAGGAAGGAAGGAAGGAAGGAAGGAAGGAAGGAAGGAAGGAAGGAAGGAAGGAAGGGAGGGATACCCTGAAAAGTCCTGCCATCTCATTCACTTAGAAAATGTATAGGTAGGGGTGTTGGATCACCATATCATCTGGTGTTTTCAAGGGCTTTCTACTGAAACTAGCTTCAGGTAGGAGGAGAGCTTTCCCAACCATTTCTTTTGCCTCACTCAAAATACCTCAGAAAATATCATTTCTCATAAGAAAACTCAAAACTTTTCCAGAAAAATATTTTTTTAAATGATCCTTGGTAGTGCCTGGAAACTTTAAAGTTTTACCAGTAGCCATGTGTTCCTTCAACAATTTTAGGAGGCACCAATATCTTGGAGCCCTGCTGAACGGGAGCAAGGATTCCAAGGTTTGGCACTTACCTTGTTCTGTCATTGCCCACCCACCCCAAACCATTCTACCTTAGGTGACTAGAAGAAACCTCCTAAGACATGCTCATTATAGAAACAACAGCTTCTCTTGGTGGATGCAATGACCCCAAATTGTCACTGGCTCTGCCTAGGTGATGGGACCTGACCAACTTGATTTAGTATTCCTTGCTTGGGCTCCATTCTTGCTGATATTCCTCATCCTCTAAAACTAAGCCATCTTGAGAAGGTAGAGCTTACTGTCATGTATAATAGTAATAATGAACAAAAAAGAGCAGCTCTGGCTTATTGAGTGCCTGCTCTGTACCAATCCCAGTACCTGTTGTTTTACACCCAATTTCTCATTTCATTTTACAAAAAGATCACTGAGACTATGAAAGATGAAGCAGTTTGTCAGAAGTACAGGAAAAACCTCACCTGAAAAATAGTTATTACTACAGGGAGATTATAATACACCCTTCTCAGAAATTGATAAAACAGGGTTGTAAGAATATATAATATTGAGCAACACAATTATAAAGTTTGAGTTAATATTTAATACATACACACATACATACTGAATCTTGGGCCCAACAAATATAGGATACATGTCATTTTCAATCACATTTTAAACATTTCTAAAACTAGACACAAGTCAGGTATCAGATGAAATCTTAATAAGTTCAAATGAGCAATATCATATTAATAATATTTTCATCAAAATGCAATGAAAGTTAATAAAAATATCCAAAATAATTTTTTAAAAATCCCCCAAACCAGCCTGGTATGGTGGCTCATGCCTATAATCCTAGCATTCTGGGAGGCAGAGGCAGGAGAATCGCTCCTCTTCACTCAGGAGTTTGAGACCAGCCTAAGCAAAAGTGAGACCCCTGTCTCTACAAAAAATTAGGAAAAAATTAGCCAGGCATGGTGGTCCCAGCTGTAGTCCCAGCTACTTAGGAGGCTGAGGCAGGAGGATCACTTGAGCCCAGGACTTTGAGGTTGCAATGAGCTAGGATGATGTCACTGCACTCTAGCTGGAGGGACAGAGTAAGACTCTGTCTCAAAAAAAAAAAAAATCCAAAAAACCTCCCATATATTTAGACAAAGAAAACCTTCCAAACAAAATTTTAAAAAAATGGAAATTAAACAAGAATTACATAATGACATATGCTACATTGTGGGGTGCAACTCATGTGATACTTATAAGAAAATGTAATGTATACAATATGAAACAACATAACTGAATATTCATATGCTAAGTATTCAACTCAAGAAGTTAGAAAAACAACTAGGAAGCAAACCAGAAGAATATAAAAAGAAAGAAAATAATATTAAAACAGAAATTAATGAGATAGAAAACCATAAAAAAATGTTTAATAAGGCTCAAACCTAATTTTTTAAAGGTTAATAAAATAGGCAGTACTTTGATAAGATTGAATAAGTAAAAAAGAATTAAGACCTGAATGAATGATCACTATTAGCAATGAAGATGTGGACATGACTAAATAAATATTTCAAATTTTTAAAACAATAAGTATACTATGAAATAATAAATAATAAAACTTTGATGACATGGACAATTCCATAGTAAATAAAAATCGCCAAAATTTTATTTAAGAAAAAACTGAAAACATGAATAGGCCATTAAACGCTGAAGAGGTTTGAATCAGTAGCCAACCCCTCTGCAATCAAAGTCATCAGTCTCATGTGATTTTGCAAGTAAGTGTTATCACACTTTCACAGAACAGATAATCTTTATATTATATAAAATATTCCAGAGAATAGAAAGAGGAAAAGCTGCTCGACCCATTTTATGAGGCTAGTAAAACCTTGATACCAAAACCAGACCAGCTTCTAAGAAAGATGAAAAATTATATACCAATCTCACTGTCGATAAAAGAATCTCAGAAGTCCTAATTAAAACATTAGTAAATTGAATTCAATAATGTATAAAAATACAATGTGATTGAATGAGCTTGATTTCAGGAATTAAGGGATAGTCAAACTTCAGAAAATCCATTTGTAAGTCACTACTTAATATGTACTCATCTCAAAGATAAAGAAAAATTAAAAAAATCAACACTTTTCTATGAAAAAAAAACCCCGAACCTCTAAACAAATCAAGAATAGAAGGAAATATTTAATCTGACAAAGGATATCTACCAAAAAACCTACAGTAAATATTATAATTAATGTAGAAACTTTAAAAACCTTCTCATTAGAGCCACAAATAAGACAATGATATCTATTCTGCAAATTACTATTTAACGTTGCATTTGCCAAAGATCATTGCCAATTCATTAAGGCAAAGAACAAAAATAGATTTAAGCATTGGAAAGGAAGAAAGTGTCATTATTTATGGACTATCTGATTACATAGAAAGCTAAGAGTTTGCAGACAAACTATTTGTACTGTTAATAGAGTTCATCAATATTGTTGCATAGAAGATATTTTTTAAAAATCAGTAATATTTTTATACAGTAGCAAAAAAAAAAATTAGAAAATGTAACTTTAAAAAATTACTATTCACAGTGTAAAAGGAAAAAAACATCCAGCAATATCAAATGTTGTTGAGGATGTGGGACAATTACTAGAATTTGCATACATTTCTGGTAGGAATGAAAAATGGCACAGTAACTTTGTAAAACAGATTGACAATTACTTATAAAGTTAAAAACACATTTATCATATAACCCAGGAAGACCATCCCTGGGAATTTACCCAAGAGATATGAAAACATGTCCACACAAAGACTTGGCATGTGCATGTTCACAGTAGCTTTATTTATTATAGTCAAAACATGCAAACAATCATGAACTGGTAAATAGATAAACAAACTGTGGTGCATCCACATACTAGAATACTACCTAGTAATAAAAAGGAAACTACCGATACAAACAAAAACCGTGGATGAATCTCAAAAATGTTGTGCTGAAAAAAAGAAGACAGGCACAAAGGACTATATGCTGTATGGTTCTATCTATATGAAATCCTAAAAACGGCAAACTATTGTGACAGGATACATAACAGTGATTGCCAAGGACTCAGTAGGGGGAAGAGACTGACTTCAAGGTGCATGAGGAAACTTTTTGGGGTGATGGAAATGTTCTACATCTTGATTGTAGTGACAATAACACAGCTGTATACATTTGCCAAGACTCATAAAATTATAATTGGCAAATTTTATTGTTTGTAAACTATACCTCCATAAAGCTAGTTAAAATAAAGCTACCATTCAAAATAACAAGCTACACTATTAAGTACCTAAGTATAAATCTAACAAAAGATGCCCATCAAATTTACGGAAAATATTGTAGACAATACTGAAAGATATAAAAGAAGATCTAACTAAAGGGAGATAGACCAGAGCTGTCCGGAAAGTATCCAGCCATTGTTAATATAATGAGAATGGATACATGGCTGGATACTTTCCAGACAGTCCTCGTATACCATTTTCAAATATAGAAAGACTCAACTTAAAGGTGTCTAATACCCAAAAAACTAATCTATAAATTCAATGCAATTCCAAAGTTCCAACAGGATTTTTTAATGAAACTGTGCAAGCTGATCCTAAAACTCATATGAATAATTAAAGGACCAAGACAATCTAAGACAATTATGAAGAAGAACAAGTAGAAAGGACTTGTCCTACAGATGTCAAGACTTAGAAAACTATAGTAATTAAAAGAGTATAATATTTATGCAGAGAGAGGCAAACAGATCAGTGGGAGAACAGACAGACCCAGACACAAATCAGAAATTATAAGGAATCTTGCTATGTGACAGAACTGGCATTGCAAATCATGGGAAGAAAGGATGGATTGTTCAATAAATGGAGTAAGAAAAATTGCTTATTCATTTCAGAAAAATAACATTGGATTCCTACATTACATCATATATAGAAATAAATTCCAGATGGATTTAATAACTAAATGTTAAGAACAAATTTTAAATTTTAAAAGAAATTTAGGATAATACACTATCAGGGTAGGAAAGGATTTCCTGAATAAGACATGAGAAGCACAAATTGTAAATGACTGATTAATTTGACCAAGTCAAAGGGGGGAAAGCCTCTGTCCTCCTATAACACATTATAATAAACAAAGTTAATAGGTAAGTGACAGACTTGGAGAAGACATTTGCAACAAATATATAACAAATAAATAAATATAGGCTACATAAAGGACTATATTTAGTATAAAATAACCAATCCAAATTAACAATGAGCAAAATATTAAGGGACAATGAACTGCAGGAAAAACCTGAATGGAAAGTAAAAAGATAAAAACACACTTATCTTCACAAATAATCAGGAAAATGCAAATTAAATTAACCCAGTGATAACTATTCCATAGCCATCAGATTGCCCCAAATAAAAACATCTACTAATACCACATGCTGGTAGAAATGTGAGGAAACAGAAATTGTTATACACTGCTTGCGGGAATGTGAATTTATACATTGACTTTAGAGAGCAGTTTGGCAGTACTTAGTAAAACTGAAAATATGTATATACTCCAAGCCAGCAATTCCACTGCTAGGTACCGTAAAGAAATACTGGAAACTTGTTCAGGGACATTCATTACAACACTTGTAATGACTAAAATATTTAACATAAGTGTTCATTCTTTTCTAGGACCCCCAAATTTTCAGGTTTTCAATTTATTTTCTCTTTTCAATTTATAAGAATCTCTCATGCTTTTATTAATATATCCAGTGCAGCCTCAAAGCAAGGATCTGAGAAAAATAATTACAATTGTAGAACTCTTATTTTTAGCAAGTGAGCTAGAAGGAAAAACAAACCAGCCACCAATATTCAGTATAATGAAGAGCAAGGTAAATCAGCAAGTGAATGAGAACTATATGTATCAGCAGGGCTAGGTCTCAAAACACAAATGTGAAATGGAAAAATGAAGCAAGTTACAAGAAGTTATGATTTCATTTGTGTGAAATGTAAAACAGGTGAAATATTATCACATGCTGTTTATGGATGCATTCATCCCTAGTAGAAGGATAAAAACATGAACATGGAGGACATATACCACCTTTAGGATGGTGGTTGCCCCTGGGGCTCAAGAGAAATGGGATTGGGGACAAAAGGAATTTTTATTGTCCCTATGATGTTTTATTTCTTAGCAAACAGGCTCTGGAGCAAAAATAAATAAATAATGGCTAATCTATATGCCGGAACTCTCTGCAAATGTTAAAATGTATGAGTCTGATCTACATGTGCAGATACAGAGTGATCTTCAAGATATATTAAATGAAAAAGCTCCATAAAATTATTATGTATTGTGTGATCACTTTTGTGTAAACATGGAAAAATATAAATGGATATAAATGCTCGTATAAGCATACAAATTTTTTAAAGCACCCCAACAAACACTTTATATTAACAGTAGTTGCCTCTAGGGAAGGAGACCAGAGGTCTGGGGTTGGAAGGAGGCTTAGTTAATACTGTTTTGATTATTCACTATGTACAAATTATATATTGTTCATTAAAATTAGTTTTTAAAAAGTTCATGAACTTAAAATCCAAGCCCCAACACCTTGTGTGATCTTTAGGTTAGTGTTCTTTGCATATGAAGGATTACATGACATTTTTTGGGTTTTCTTTTAATCAAACTTCATGTTGAGTCTTAGTGACCAGCAAACTGGAAATTAGGAAGGAGGTGTTATTTTGATGAGCTGTCCAGCTGAAAGATTTTTTCATTTCCTTTAAAGTCAAGAGCTACATCTGCGACATCCTTGCATCTCCCACAGTGTCTAGTACAGAGTTTTGCCTGTGTCAGTAAACTATACTTGTACATTTATTCCTTAATTTGTTCATTCATTTATTCAGGTAAATGTTATTATAGAACAACTATATTTAATCACAAACATAAAGTTTTTTAAGCACTTTGTACTTTATAGGGGTTTCTCTGGGAAGGCCAGGGATTTGGGAGTGCTGTTGTTTCCATGGCAAGTGTGAGTTGACATCAAATAACCAAGTCACACATGAACTTCAGGGTTATGATCCATCTATATATTAAGGAATACTCAGGAAAATTATTTTCTTCCAGAAATTACTTTTGATAAAATTGAATGATAATGAAAGGGGAAGATAGTGTTAGTGATAATGACACTGATGTTACTAATACTATCATCTGAAGCTATTGTCTCCTCTCCCTTTATAATGGCCACCATTCTCCCCCAGATTGAAGTGGACAGTCTCCTCACTGGACTTCCTGCTTCAAGTCTCTTTTTTACTTATAATTTATTTGCATAGCCACCAAAAATATATAACTTTCTAAAACACAAACATAACTGTGCCACCTCCCTGTTTAAAACCTTTTAATGGCTCCTCACTGATCTCAGAATAAAGCCCACACTCAATGCCAGGTGCAGTGGCTCATACCTGTAATCCTAGCACTCTGGGAGGCCGAGGCAGCTGGATGGTTTGAGCTCAGGAGTTCGAGACCAGCCTGAGCAAGAGCGAGACCCTGTCTCGATTAAAAATAGAAAGAATTTATATGGACAGCTAAAATATATATATAGAAAAAAATCAGCTGGGCATGGTGGCACATTCCTGTAGTCCCAGCTACTCGGGAGGCTGAAGCAGAAGAATTGCTTAAGCCCAGGAGTTTGAGGTTGCTGTGAGCTAGGCTGATGCCACGGCACTCTAGCCCGGGCAACAGAGTGAGACTCTGTCGCACAAAAAAAAAAAAAAAAAAACCCACACTCACTAGGATGGTGTCCATGGCCCCCCGTCATCTGGTGCCTGCCTAATTTTTCAGTTTTCTTTCCTGCCTCTCCTTAGTGATACATGCTATTCTCTCTGACTGAAACTCTTTCCTCCCTCTTGCTGGCTTGACAAACTTCTATTTGCCCTTCAAAACCCAAGGCACTGTAAAGATTAATAAAATAATAAATGGCAAGTTGCTTTGGAAAACAAACGAAAACAATGCAGATAGCAGGTTCTCCAATAGGCCTTTACTGTTAATAGCTCCCAGCAAATTGACCCCCAAATTCCTTTCTCTGTTCTCCATCTATGTGTTACACAGGGTCTTATTGTTGCATTTATCATGTTGCAATTCAATTGTTTTGTTTACATGTCTGTCACTTCCACTAGACATTGAGCTCCTAAGTCATGGAGTCAGCTTTCCAGCTTTTCTTCACCTTTGCATCACCAGCATTTAGAGTATTGCCTGACACCGAGGAGGGGCCTGATATTGTGTGTGAATGCTATAACTGAGTGACGACAATGATGATGTTCTGGGATAACAGAGACAATGGTCATATCTCTGTAAGTACTCTGTTTTATAGGATGCTCACATGGCATTAAGGGATGCTCACACAACCATCCAAGAAACAAGGGAGAGGACTCATTGAGAGGTCTCACTCCCCCAACTGTTTTCTGTACAGCCCGGGAAGCAATGAAAGCATATAAAACCAGCACTGAGGAAACTTACCCAGGAGGCCAGATGCAATCTGTCCATGAAGGATGGAAAAATGACAAGGTAACTGGTTTGAAAAATGCCTCTGGCAGTTTGTGTAAGAGGACTTTTAATTTGATTATAAAAACCAAACTATAACAGTTGTGCTTTTAATTAGAATGTGGAATTCACTTAAGGTTGACTATAGGGCTCTGGGGGGAGGGGATTTGGATGTTTTCTGGCTATATTTAATGATAAAAAAAGGAAGAGTTCCACTTCCAGTTCTAGGAATCTGGGCCTCTTTGAACTTTAAGACAAAATTATCCTCCACATCTACAGTCAACAACATCATTCTTGTACTCCTCAAATATGATACTAGCATGGAGCATGGAGCTTTCTGGTCAATAAAAGTGTTTCCCACACAGCATCTCATTTGAGTCCCACAATAACCCTGTGAGGTCAGTAGGGCAGGGATTATTGCCCCCATTCAAAGATGGGAAAACTGGGATTAAGTGAAGATAAGTGACACTAGATTGCACAGACTGGGGGAGTTCCAGATCTAGAACCTAGATTTTTCTGTCACTAGTTTCAATACTTTTTACATTGTACCTTCCCCAAACTATTGCTTGGAGCTTTCAGCAGCCTTCAGAGGCCAGCCTAGATGGATCGTGGCTCTGACCCATGTGACATGTCAGATACTCCAATATCCAATTTCACACCATTAGTCATCAGTCACTGAATGGATGTTCAGGATGTCACGAGAACCCAACATCGATCTCTCAATTAAAAAGCAAAGCTCCCCTGGGAGCCAAACTTAAAGATAATTGGTTTTCTTGTTTGAACTGTGTCTACCAGTCCCTGCCTGAAGAAGGTTGTTGGAGCGTTTGAAATATAGATACATTGGCAACCATTATGCTCTTTCTAAACCCAAAGAAGATCACTGGAGGAGCTAAAAATGCTTTGTCTTTGGCCACAATCACCTGAAAACTAAAAGGGCTTTTGGGTGACATACTCTTACTTCTTCCTTTTGGAAACCTTTTGGGCTCCAGAAAAGTTAGAGAGAAAAGTATAATAATGTATATATAATCAGAAAGGCTAGAAAACCATAATTCTTAAGGTCCTGCTGGATCTTTTTAAAGGACATATAATAATGTGTCTGTCATGCTGTTGCTGGATCTACTCCTGATCATACAACACAGTAGTGGTACAGCAAACCAGCCAGCTACCTGTCTTAGCAGCCCACTTTGGTCTCTGCTAAGTATTCTGGGCTCCATATATATACATGAAACAAGAAGACAGGCTCCGAGGAAGCAAAATGAACATCTCTGCCATGGGCTCATTAAGTCTCCAAACTCAAGTGGAAGTAAAATGATGAGGTAATTATCTTCATAATCACTATCCACACCCATCTGTACCTGCTTCCCCTCTTCTAAAGGATGACCTTTCTCTCCTGCCTGAAGACATTGTCTCCACTTGTGTATTTCCCTATCCCATCTCTTCCAACCTCCTTGGAGACTCCCCTCGATCCACCATCCATCCCCTTGCATGTCTTTCACATTTCCTTCTCTCTGGACCTAGACTTTTTGCCCAAAATCTTTGTCAAATTTCTCCTTTACTAAAAAGTGAAAAGCAATAATAAAAATACTTTCCCTCTGTCCTCTCTTCTACCCCTAGCTTTTTGGCTCTCTCCCTCCCTCCTTTACTTCACCAACAATATAAATTCTTCTTAAAATTATAACTCACATTTTTTGTTTTTCCTTTTCACCTCCCCACTTCACTGCAGCAGGGATTCTTGCTGCAGAACTACAATATTCATGACACCTTCTTTACTAGCAATTCCTATGGTTCCGCTTCACCCTTGGACCCTGTGACATCACTCTCTTTGTTTCTCCCACTTATATGGCACATTTCTTGAAATCCTTTTAGGATCTTTCTTTATCCAAAAAGTATGTGTGTCCCTGCCTTTTCTGTCCTCAGCCCCCTACTCATTTTGCCCAAACACTCTATCCAAAATCAATGGTCGATGTGGTCCTCAGGTTACTGGACATTTTTGCTCATTATTCCCCCTGCCTGGAATATTCACTCTCTTCTTCTCTCATTTGAGTCCCACAATAACCCTGTGAGGTTGACAGGGCAGGGATTATTGCCCCCATTCAAAGCTGGACACCCACCATAGGTCTGAAAATGTGTACTTCATTCTGCCCTCCAAATCCCTTTTTCATAAAGCTGGCTTTTTGTTATATATTTCCATCATGGAAATCTACCTCAATTTCTTACATTTGTTGTTCAGATCAGATGATGGCAATCTCCATATGGCTTCTATTACCCAGTTACCTGAGAAAAACTCCTGGCTCATGATACAATTAGCATCTTGTAAATTCACATTTACATCAACACGCATAAGATTAACTTTTTATCTCCAG
The DNA here is from genome assembly GCF_020740605.2 of Lemur catta. Taxonomy (NCBI): domain Eukaryota; kingdom Metazoa; phylum Chordata; class Mammalia; order Primates; family Lemuridae; genus Lemur; species Lemur catta. The sequence goes on along the minus strand of NC_059155.1, from coordinate 31,401,010 downwards.
GAGAAAGAGTTATAATTGAAATACAAGTACAATGTTGTGGTGTAGTAATCATCATTATCAGTTTTCTCATCTGTAAATCCAATGAGATAAATAAAAGACCTATTCCCAAATACCTCACAAGATAGCTTGGAGGATTAAAAACAATAATGGATCTGAAAGTTCTTCAAAATGAATTATGCTCAAGACATATAAATTACTAAATGGAGGGTGAGTCTTCCTTCATGCACTTACATATAATACATTAGTATCCTGTTCAGGGCACTGAAGGGAGATGAAAAGTGAACAAAAATATAAGAGCACAGTATAATGGAAGGAGCAAGAACAGGAAAATGATACCTGGGTGTCAATTCCTGCTCTACTACTGACTGTATCTGAGATCCTAAGAAAGGCACTTTACCTGTCTGGATCTTCTTTTTCAGTAATAAAATTAAAGGATTGGTCAAATGATATTTTAAAAGCCCTTTCTATCTTTGACATCTCATGACTTGATCATCAGTGGAAGAAAGTGGGAGAGAAGTACCATTTATCATACAGTCCTTCACTGTGACTTTTTTTTTTTTTTGCAAATATCTCCCAGTTCTTTTGCTTCTCTTTTCTTCCATTGTTTTAACTTGGCAAACCCCAAACCCAACTTAAACCAGCTATCTTCCTACTCCACCATGGCAGCTAAACATTGTCAGAGAAGATCACACAAGAAAGCAGTCTAGTTTCACTTTCTTAAATTCATGATTTCAATGATCGAATTGCCACTCAATATTGTTGGGAAATCATAGTATTTGTTTTAATAGGATAGCCTTATTACTTCCAGGTATGACACTTTTACAGTTTTTCCTCTGCCCTCAAACCTCCCACATGCCCTCCCCAAGCCTCACTCTTATGATGACCTCTTCTCATACTTCACTGAGAAAATGGAAGCCATAGAAGCAAACTCAGTCATCTTCCTAAAATTAAATATGGCAACTTAACTACAACTGCATCTACTTTCCCTGGCCCTCCGCCTGTTAAAAAGATGAACTGCTCCTGCCTTTATCGAAGGTTAACCTCTCCACTTTAGCTTTGTATCCCATCCCTTCTCATTTTTTAAAAGATTTTGCTTCTCAAATTCACAATATCCCTTCCATGCTGGATCGTTCTCATCAGCCTACAAAAGGTAGGATAATGCTTCTCCCTCTATAGTTACTACCTAATTTCTCTGCTCCCCTTCAGTCTCCATCACTCCACTGAATCTACCATCCATGTAACCAAATGCAAGAAACTATTCTTTGTCTTCATCTTAATCTCACAACAGCTTTTGACACAATCAGCAATCTGTTTGAAACATGAATTCTGTTATTCTATTTACTCCTGGTTTTTATCCTACCTCACTGACTCCTCCTTTTCAATCTTTTTTCCTGGCTTCTCCTATTCTGTCAGACCTAAGGGAAAGAGAGTCTTAAAGCTCAGTGCAGTGCATTCTTCTATGTCTATAATCTCTCTGTAGGTCATCTCACCCATTCCCTTGGCATTGAATGTTTTCTATATTCAGATAACTCCTAAATCTATACCCTAGTCCAGCCCTTTCCTCTAGGCTACATACTTTCAAATCTAGCGGTCTGCCTCTCCTCTCCACCCAGAATTCTCATAGACGTCTCAAACTTAATGTAAATTGAACTTATGATTCCCCTAAACTTTCCTTTCTCTCCACATAATTTTCACCATTTAAGTAAATGGCACCATTTATTCAAACCAGAAATCCATGAGTCATCTCTAATAGTTCACTTTTTATCACTCCTCACATCTAATATGTCAGTTAAGTCCTGGCATTTTTACCTCGAAAATGTATCTTGAATCTGTCTTTTCACCATCTTTTCTACAACTACCCAATTCCTATAATATTATCGCTTACCTGATCCACTGACATAGGCTTTTAACTGTTTCACCCTACCCATGAAGTTCTCCCTCTAATTCATTTATTAAACAGCAGCAAAAGTGACTTTAAGCTGTAAATTTGATCACTGTTACTCTTAAGATTCTCCAGTGGATTCCTACAGGATTTAAAAATCTGAATTCCATAATCTGGATGATCTTTCCCTTTCCTGTTTTTCCAATTTTAGTTTTTCTCACACTCAATTTTTCCTTGCTCAAGAGCTATTCCTTCTGCCTAGAATAACACTCTCCTCCACCCCTACTTCCAATCTTGAATTATTATCTCCTTCTTGTTTTTCATAGGTTACAGTTGTTTAGGCTTTTCTTGACAACCCCAACCAAAATACTCCTCTCCCAAATGCACACATATAGCATATTTCCTATTTTAGATCCTTGTTTGTTACATTCATAGTAAACAACTCAAAATTCTTTATGGGTCTTTTTCCTTATTTTTAGTCTTTCTCTACCACTAGAATGTTAACTCTGTGAAATGTAGAGAGTATTTCTGACTTGTTAAAGAATTATTGACTTTTTCACTATTTTATTCTAAGCCCCTATCAAAAAGTTTGGCACATAGTAGGGACTCAGTAAATATTTGATGAATGGATGAATGAATGTATTAAGTGACTAGTGTGGATCAGTAATCATGCAAAACATGTTACACAGAATTAATATGCTAGTTTATTCATAAGAAAACTAACTATCAGAGAAGTAGTAATATGACCAGCTCTGGGGCACACAGCAGAGCTACAATTTGAATTCAGACATGTTTCTTTCCACTATACCATACCATCTCCCCACCATCACTAGTTCACCTTTGCTCCACTATGCTTCCTCTACTAATGTTTAGGGAACTCGTTATCAAATAAGTTTTAACAATTAGACATCCTTTGTCATGATGAAATACAATATATATAATTTAATTGGTATGGAATTTCTAAAACAGGAAACCAATTTGACTATAGATCTCATACAACTTGCACATAGGTAATTAGGAATATTTATTGTTGATGACAACACCAGCAGCAGCAGTAGAAACAATCAGCATAAAATCTCCAAGGACTAAGTGAACATTTTCCCCCAATTTTTCAAAATAAATATTGGAAAAATGTGTATAGTTATGTGTCATAGTCACAGTTTCAAGAGTCTATATCTTCTAAATATGATGGGATAATTGAAGTCATGGATTAACTTTCCAAATGGCCCCTGGAGGACTGTGGTCAAATTCATTAATTAAGTTTAAGAATCCTGAACTTCCAGAAAGCAGCCAATTATGCTCGATATGTATAAAGCCTCTAAGCAGTTTGATTTTTTTCTAAAAATAGTATGAGATCAATAGCTATTCTTCAAATATTTATTTATTTCTTTTAGATCCAAATCGTGGCTGGCCCTGAAGAAGAAATTATGATTCAAATTTCAGAAATTTTCCTTTTAGGTTTTAGGGATCTCCATGGCCTTCAGTTTCTTCTGTTTGGAATATTTCTGGCCATCTATGTGGTGATTCTCATGGGCAACACTGTGATCCTAACTGTGGTGTCAGCTGATCATTCCCTTCACACAGCCCATGTATTTATTTCTTGGCCACTTCTCCTTCCTTGAAATTGTCTACACTACTACCATTGAGCCTGTGATGCTAAGGACATTTTTTTTTTCAGCTCATTTGCCTATTTCCTTCTCGGCCTGTGCTTGCCAGTTTTATTTATTTATTCATTTATTCATTTATTCATTTATTCATTCATTCATTTATTCATTTATTTATTTATTTATTTATTTATTTATTTATTTATTTATTTATTTATTTATTTATTTATTTATTTATTTATGTTTTGTGCTGCCCTGGAGGCCATAGAATGCTTTTTCTTGGCTGTAATGTCTTACAACCACTACATAGTTGCCTGTAACCCACTGTACTACTTTAGCATCATGGACCACTGGAGTTGCTTACAGCTAGCTGGTGCCTCAAGGGTGGCTGGATTTCTGGCACCCATCCTTGTCATGGTCCTCATTTTTCACTTAACATTCTGTTCCACCAATGAGATTGAACATTTCTGTGATTTGAAGCCAATCATGAAACTGGCCTACACTGACACTCTAGTAGCTGAAAGGATCTCTTTCGTATGCACCTCTTTATTTGTCCTTGGCCCCTTTCTGCTGACCCTGGATTCTTATATTCACATCATTTCCACCATTCTGAAGATTCCTTCTGCTACAGGGAAGTAGTGGCCCTTCTCCACCTGTTCCTCCCATGTGACAGTGGTTAGTCTCTAGTCTCTATCATGGGACACTGGGCACTGTCTATGGCTTTCCATCAGGGCCTCAGTATGAAGACTGGCTGAAGTTGCTTTCCCTTCTATATACAGTACTTATCCCTGCCCTCAACTCTATAATTTACACCCTAAGAAATAAGGAGATGAGGGTAGCTCTAAAAAAATTGGTGCATTGAGACATGTAGAATTGGTCAAAAGAAAGTTTAAATTTTTAGTGGCTCTTGGCACTTTCTGAAAACCCCAACAAAGTGAAAATCTTTTTATATAATCAAGAATAGTTACTTTGAAACTGATGAGGGTTTTTTTTTGTTCCATCAGCTTTCTCCACATTAATGAACCAGAGTGTGTTGAGCCTCCATTCCTTGAATATTTTGTAGGTGCCAGGCACTATGCTAAGTCCTTTGCATGGATTGTTGTCCTGAATTCTCACAGCAATGCTGTGAGGTAAATACTGTTACACAACTCTGCATGTGCTAATATGAAAAGATCTCCATGATATACTGTAAGTGCCAAAAACAAGATATAGTGTGTATAGTATGGCACCATTTATCTAGAAAAAGGTAAAAGAAAAATATTTATACTTAATTGTAGATTCATAGACTATTCTAGAAAGATACATATGAATTTGGTGATACTGGTTGCCTCTTGGTAGAGAAACTAAATAAAGGGGAGGTGTTCCTTTTGAGGTCAGGATCATGTAAATACATTGAAAAATACTTTGATTACGTATTGAAAAGTAATCAAGTTTAACAAATTATTACCAATTATATAAAAAGCAGAAATGTTGAATAGCCTACATTTATACACCAGCATGGAAGCAGTTCTAGACACTTGCAAGGCTTCCTTTCTCTCACAGACAAGTGATAAACCCCCTGAGGGTGGGTACCTTGTCATGGACTATTTCTATCCTTCCCTCACAGTGTCCTAAACACCAAAAGTAAAGCATACATAGAATAGATCTTTGACTTAACACTGGTGCCATCATCCAAGACAAGGAAGCTCAACATCGACTGAGTATAGCAATTCCCAACAACTTGCTGTGTTTCCATTTCTAGAACAAAAAACACAAGGGGGAAAAGTGTGAGCTGTATGTCTTATATTTTCTCAGTGTATCATGGCAGTGCAGCCATAAAAGGTAGCAAGGGTCTGGCATCAAGTAAAAATGGTTTTCTGGGCTCTTCCTTATACTACCACTGGAGTGATTTTCCTATAATGAAAATATGACCGTATCCCTATGGAGCTGAATCAACCTCTGCCACAAGGACCTCCAATTAGGAACAGAATAAAGGTCTTATATTCTTTGTGACAATATAACTTTGTGCACATTGCTTCCACTTTTACTTCTTCCTTACTTCTCCTGGGTTAACTCCTTTGGATCCTTCAAATATCAAATGTCAAGTGTCACAAACTCTTGTGAAGCATACCCTGATCCTTCACCATCCCTCTAACGTTAGGCCCTCTTTTTTCCTATGCTACCAAAGCACAAAGCTGTTTGCACATATTTCTATTTTAGCATCAATTACATCATACAGTAAAAAATTGTTTGCATTTGTGTCTGCCTCTTCACCTAACAATGAATTCATATTGCTATTTATCCTACAGTATAGTGTGTTCACCTGCCTAAAGTCAAGGCTGAACTACATAATGTCTTAAGGATAGTTCCAGTTGTAGAAGTCTGCTGAGATTTGTCTTGGGGCAAATTTGACAGTAAAATTTATGGTGAGAGGTACAGAATTTGAGCATTTCCTCTTAGTGTCAGGGACTAGTGTTGCCTTGAGGCCTTGGGAAGGTAACCCAAATCATTCATTCGTTCATATGTTTGATATTTGTTAAATATAAATTTAACATATAAATATGTTAAATATAAATTTAAGTATAAACACCTACTACGCACATCTCATTATTCTGGTCACAAAGAGGATAAGGTGATAGGATTCATGTGAATTTACTGTGAAAACTCTCCTGTGTAACCACTGGACCACCTTCCCAATCTCAGACATAAAGCCTGCACCCAGTAAATGTTTGACTAGATCAAGCCAAGGCAATATCAAGTGGCCTAGGAATAGAACTACCCTCCATTGAGGAGATCATCACTTTTTAATACTCATAGTCCTAACTCTGGAGTTATAGGTCTTGGAAATATGTGAATTGTATGATGCATTAAGGGTAAAAAGTGTGGCGAAGAAGAAGGAGGAGGGATATTTACACCTGAACAATTTAAGAGGCATTGCTTCCTCCTCAACACCAGCTGCCATCTGCCAATAAGAAAGCAACACATCCATGGAGAGCAGCAATTAAAACTAATTGGATTTTTTCTTTTTAATACCTGAGACAGGGCCCCATTGAGATCAGGTAAGGAGATCTATTAAAGGCAAGCTGTTCTCTGCATATCACTTAATTCAAAGTATTTAAGAAGGCTGATTACATCCCATGCTCTCCAAGGATAACTGAAGCTCAAAATGGTAGTTTGTGTAAGTTTAGGGACTTGATTCTTAAACCAGAATGCAAATAAAAAATCATTTCAAAAAAACCCCAAATTAGAGTATGAAAGCAATGGGGTAGATACTTTTGCTTAGGCCACAGTTCAATTTGGCCTATGTGAAGCCAAGCATCTGGATAGAAGTGAGAAATTCGGTGAATATTCACCTTTAGGGTGATTGCATATACAAAATTTCTGGGTGCCTAATTGTATCTGGAAATTGCTATCTCGAAAAGTTATGGTATTCAATAGTGCTTACAAGAGTGGGCTCACCACTCAGACAGACTAGTTTGTGAGTCCTGGATCTGTGACCTTAGGCAAGTAACTTAGCCTCCCTGATCTTCAAATTTCTTCATGTAAAATGGAAATACTAGTACTATCTGGTTTAGTTTGGATATATGTCCCCTCCAAATCTCATGCTGAAATTTCATCCCTAGTATTGGAGGTGGGGCCTAGTGGGAGGTGTTTGGGTCATGTACACAGATCCCCATGACCCAAAGGCTTGGTGCCTTCCCCACGATAATAAGTGAGTTCTCACTTTATTAAAGGAGACAGGCACCACTTCCTTCCTCTCTTGCTCATTCTCTCACCATGTGACATGCCTACTCCCCCTTCACCTTCTGCCTTGATTGGAAGCTTCCTGAAGCCCTCACCAGAGGTAGCTGCTGGTGCCATGCTTGTATAGTTCTGTAGAACTGTGAGCCAAATAAACTTCTTTCCTTTATAAATTACCCAGTGTCAGGTATTCCTTTAGAGAAATGGAAAATGGACTGACACACAACATTACCTCACAAAGCTGTTATGAAGATTAAAAGAGATAATGAATGTAAAAGTTTTAGCACATAAGAGGTATTCATTACATGTTAATTATTATTTTAGTAGTTATTATCATCATCATCATAACTCATACCTGGCTGTCATTGGGTCCTTTCTTGCCTGATATAATAAAGTAGTATGGACCAGGGAGGTATCTGAATAACTGTGAAATGGTCTGACACCTTAAAGCAGAAGCTAGAAAAATTAAGGCCAAGCTTCTGAGGCTTTTCCAGTTTTGCCACCATCTCAGTTTACTTTCATCTTTGGCAAGCAAAACAAGCTGGGCACCAAGGTATTTCATATGTTAGTTGACTTAGCAGCTTTATGGAAACTTTGGACCCTGCTATCCAACATCTGGCTTTTAATGGCAGCCCAAACAATATGACCAGACTGGATCCACTTTACTCTTTCTGAAACAGCCATATTTTCTTCTCTCTTTACAGAATTCCCATGTTTTTATTACTCAAATCCTTCTAACAACAAGTAGTGTGAAGGTAAATGGTTGGGGGAGGGTCCTTGTGGCAGGCTAAGGAGGAAGGGACCTATTAAACTGCTAAGATTTTGTCCCATATGTACAACTGCAACTTCATCAGGTACCATTATTCTCTCTATGTGCTCTGGCCATGTTGGGATCCTCTTTCAGTTTCTTGAATCTGTAAATTCTTTTGTGACTTAGAATGTTCACATATGCTATTTCCTCTGCTTAGAATGTTCTTCCCCCAAACTTGATGTAGTTTACTTCTTAATCCTTCTGTTCTCTCCTTAAATTTGACATCAGATAGACATTTCATGGCCACCTCATCTAAATTTACTTCCCTGCCAATACCATCATCCCACCTAGTTAAGCTCCATTTCGATATCTTGTTATACTTCTTAGCACCTAGCAAAGTGGTAATTATGTAATTATTTGTACATTTATGTTTTTCATGTCTGTGTTCTAGAACTTCTGTGCTGTCCCATAGTAAATACTTAATGTGTATTTGATGAATAAATGAATGAACAAATGTGTTTGGCATTCTCACCCCCTGGTTAGTCAATGAGTAGATATTCAATGGTTGTGATTTGATAGATGGGTGGCTAAGGAGAGTTTAAAACATACACACAGATTCTTTAATATCCCTCCCATAAATAGGCAGAATCAATGTTCTCTCCTTTTGAATCTCAAAAGGCTAGTGACTGCTTGGAGCAATAGAGAGCATGGCAAGGGCACCAACAGAGAGTATCCTGGGCACAATGGTAGCATTCAGAATGGAAGGAGTGATTTCCAAGGCTGGGTCATAAAAAAATGATGCAGCTTTTTGCCTTGTTTGCTTTAAAGTTACTTTTAGAACACTGAGATACCATTTAAGTCCTGTTACCCTGAAGTCACCATGCTGTGAAGACCAAGTTACATGGAGAAGCTATGTAGAGGTGTACCACTTGACAGTCCCTGAGGAAACAGAAGTAATGTCCATACAAGGTCTATAGAGTCTATATCTGCAAATTCTTTGATATTATTCCAACTGAGAAGTGGGATCTATGCCCCATCCTTTGATTATGGAAAGGTTGTGGTGGCTTTGACCAATGGAGCATTATCAGGGCACTAACAGAGGACAACAGCGACAACCAGCATCAACTGCCAGAAAATGTGAGTGCACATGCTTCTAGATGATCCCATTTCCTAGCTTTCAAGCCCCCTCTAGTCATACAGTTTTCCGAGCTGGGGTCCCAGATATTGTGAGATAGAGATAAAGCCATTCTCACTGTGACTTGTTCAAATCCCTGACCCACAGAATCCATGAGCACAATTTAATCGTTTTATTCCACTGTTTTGGGGAGTGCTTTGTCACAGAGGAATGGTTACTGGGATAGTGGCTGTATAATCCACGTCATTTTAAGAGGAACAAAGTAAACTGAGGAAATTCAGCTGTGTGGGAAAATGCCTCTTGATCAACACTGGACTATATATATACATATACACACACAAATATATATGTATGCATATATATATACACACACAATTTAGCAGGTTTCTATACTTCAAAACTTGCTTTTCTGAAGATTAGCTTCCCTGAATCTCTCAAATAGAAGGGAATACTTTTTCCATTCTGGGTATTACCACTGCATCGAGGATACCCCTCCATTACTTCCCTTGTCATATTTTTGGCACATGTTAACTCACATTTCTCTCTTTCCTTCTAAAATATCTCACCTATACACTTCTGTCTCCCCAGTGCCTCACACTAGGGGTTCAGTTAATACACTTTTGGTGACAAAACAAATGTTTCGAGTGATCATTTTCATCTGGTCTGGCTTCAGTCTCCTCTAAATGCCAGGTCTTGTCGTGTTCCAGGTCTGCACCAACCTCCCTCTAACAAATATGGAATATAGATGAGGAGCTGAGCCATCTGTGCTGTTGTGTTTGATTTAAGGTCATCTGTGGCTTCACCATCCAGATTTCACCACTAGTATTTCATACATTCATTTCCTGCAGTTCTGCTCTTTACAGAAGGAAACACATGGAGGGACGGTCACAGTAACGAGGAAGCCAAGGCTACAGCAAAAAGCAACAATAGCCATGACGATAATAAGTGCATCTAACAGTTAATGAAATTTTACTATGCTCCAGGAAGTGTACTAAAGTTTTATATACATGATCCCATGAAATCTTCACAATGGCTATATAAGATAGACACTATTATTATCACCATTTTACAGATGAGGAAATTGAGGTTCAGAGTGGGTAAATGTGAAAATTTCACTGCTACCAAGTTGTGGCATCCAGATCTATCTGACTCTAAAGTTTAGTCTACTGACATGTATTCTTACTGATATGCTCAATTCCTCAGGATTTTTTTTTTATGTAAGATGCATAGCTTTTATTCGTATAGTTCGGTACATTTTGACGAATTTACTCACCGATGAAACTACCTTGCCAATCAAAATATAGCATTTCTAGGACCCCAGAAAGTCTTCTCATGCCACTTTCTCTTCAACACTCTTTTATCTTCTCTCAGGGCAACCACTGTTCTGATTTCTATCATCATAGGTTAATTATTTCTCTTCTAGAATTTTATATAATTTTAGTAGTTCATTCCTTTTAAATGCTGACCTAGTATTCCTTTGTATGAATATAAATTACTTCTTTGTAATGGCAAAATAAAAGCACCATAAATCTGGAATTTAAACGCATTTGAGGCAATAGCTTCAATGAATGAAGGGAGGGATGTTTTGAGAGTGAAGATGGAGAAGGGTTTTCTTTTTAGTGAGAATCTATCCCCTTGGGGATAGATTTATAATATCCATGAAGACGACCTTATTAGTCATTTCATGAGATCAGGGGCAGGCAAGGGGAGTGGGCTGAATTATTCCATTTTCCCTTACTCTGTGAACCACTTGCCCCTGCAGTTCCAGATGTTGAGATTTAGAGCCCATTTCCTCTCATATATTGCCACCACTAACCCGGATTTTCCTCTCTGTCCCCACCTGAAATCCCTCTGGAGGAGGCAGGGAGCACCGTCTGAGATGGGCATAGGACAGCATGAGAAAGAGCTGGACTTTCATAGGCACTTCAGATGAGAGGGCCCTGTGGGTGGCAGCCAGAGATAGCTACTGGGCAGAAAGACTTCAGATTTGTTCTGTGACGATAACAAGTGCTTGAAGAAGGTGATGATTCACACCAGCTCAGTATCTATCTGCACTGCTGACGTGGATGCAGATGAGGGCTATACAACGGCTGACAAACTCAGAAAAGAAACTAAAAATTTGGTTTAACTGTGTGGAAGTAATTCTAATTGCAGGCATTTATGTGAATTGTTTACAATTTATGCCTAATTACCACCCAGCACAATAACAATTATGAATATCATTAAATATGTGTCAGAATAATTTTGTTGTAAATTTTGATTATAACAGCAAACCCTGTGTGTGTATGCTCTGTCTTTATAATTTGTTGCTCACATTGCTCACAATTTAGGAATAAATGAGACAGAACATTGGCTGGGGGGCCAAAAGTGGGGAAGGTGCAGAGGCGGCTGCCTGTGGTTGAATATTTACTATGGGTAGCACACAAAGTGGATAATCAACAAATGCATAAATCCCAGCAGCTTAACTCCAGCAGAGCCCTGTAGGCAGCTTCACAATCTTTTATTCATGTACTGTTGATTCTTTGGCTGTGTTCATCCCCACAGCATGTCCCCAAACCTTTGCTGGTCTCCCTGGCCTCTCAACTTACCACCGCCTCTCTTGACTCTTGCTCAAGGGGTAAAGATGATTTCATCCTGGCCTTTGCACAGCAAGTGCCTCCCTATCGGCCTCCCAAATTTTTTTCATGTTGCAATCCCCTTCTGCTGTGGGCCTCTGGCCTCCGGCAAGCAGGTGTGCCCTTTTGTCTGTGCTCTGGTCTTTCCCTCTCCCACCTCCCCAAACACTGGTTCACTGTCCCAGCATTTCACTGTGTTTAATGTCTTTCCCTGCCTTTTGACACGCACATAGTAGGCACTTGTTCAGACATACATGGGACACAATGGGACCCCCCCCACACACTCACACACACAAACTGTCCTTGCTATTTCTTCAGCACCATCAGTTTTCTCCTCTTCCTCTAAGTTAACCTTGTACTTATACATCTTAAAAATCCAGTTAGATTACAAATTCATTCAAAGCGAGGGGCTTCTATGTCTTTTTTTTAATTTCAGCTCATTATGGGGGTAGAAAAGTTCAGGTTATATACATTGCCCATACCCCCCCACCCCCCCGAGTCTGAGCTTCAAGCCTGTCCATTCCCCAGACAGTGCGCATCGCACTCATCAAGTAGGTATACACACATCCCTTCCCCCCAGCCCCCACCTCTGTCCGATAACCAGTTGGTGTTATTCCCAAATGTGCTCTTAGGTGATGATCAGGGAAACCAGTTTGCTGGTGAGTACATGTGGTACTTATTTTTACATTCTTGGAATACTTCACTTAATAGAATGGGTTCCAACTCTCTCCAGGAGAACCAAAGAGATGCCATATCACCATTATTTCTTATAGCTGAGTAATATTGCATGGTATACATATACCACATTTTGCTAATCCATTCATGAATTGATGGGCATTTGGGTTGTTTCCACATCTTTGCAATTGTGAATTGTGCTGCTATAAACGTTCGGGTGCAGGTGTCTTTTTTATAGAATGACTTTTGTTCTTCTGGGTAGATGCCCAATAATGGGATAGCTGGATTGAATGGTAGGTCTACTTGAATCTGTTTAAGGTATCTCCATATTGTTTTCCATAGGGGTTGCACTAGTTTACAGTCCCACCAGCAGTGTATGAGTGTTCCTGTCTCTGCATCCACACCAACATGTATTGTTTTGGGACTTTTTGATAAAGACCATTCTCACTGGAGTTAAGTGATATCTCATTGTGGTTTTGATTTGCATTTCCCTGATGATTAGAGATGTTGAACATCTTTTCATATGTTTGTTAGCCATTTTTATATCTTCTTTTGAAAAATTTCTATTCATGTCGTTTGCCCACTTTTTGATAGGGTTGTTTGATTTTTTCTTACTGATTTTCCTGAGTTCTAAATAGATTCTTGTTATCAGGACCCACAGCTTTCACCTCTCACAAAAATCAAATCATGGTGGATAACAGACTTAAACCTTAGGTGGGAAACTATTATAATTCTAGAAGAAAATGTAGGAAAGACTCTTACAGGCATTGGCCTAGGCAAAGAATTTATGAAGAAGACCCCTAAGGCAATCACAGCAACAAAAATAATAAATAAATGCGACCTGATCAAATCAAAAAGCTTCTGCACAGCCAAAGAAACAGTCATAAGAGTAAACAGACAACCTACAGAATGGGAAAAAATTTTCACACACTACACATCAGATATGTCTTTTTTTTCTGATTTCTTAGCACAGTTTGAAGTACTCAATACATGCTGAAAGATCTGCACTCATGAATCCACACAGGCTGATTTCTCTGTAGAGGGATGAGGATGTCTAGCACTTTCTTCCCCAGCTTGCTCTTGGAAAGGCTGAATAGGATAATAGAAAGCATGTGGTTTTGGTATCAGACATACTTGAGTTTCACTCTAGGCTCTGCCACTCAGTGACTTAAGAGAACTTGGGAAACAGACTTCATCTTTCTGAAGTCCAATTATCATCTGAAAAATGGGGATAATAATAGAATGTATCTTGCAGGATTGTTGTGAGGATAAAGTGACATGCTGATGAAAAGGGCCTGACACACACTGGTAATGATTCTTCTCAGGCAGAAACTTTCTGATCCAGTGGCACAATCACACTGAAGATTTGTTCCTCCTGCTATTGTAATAATGAGCCAGGATTTCAGCAACCTCAAGCCTTACTTATCATCCATATTCATCTTTCATTCTTAGCTCTACTCTAGATCAGTAGTTCTCATTCCTTTGAGACCTAATACTCCCTCTTAATAAATATATTGTGACTCCCTTTTCACTACCCCAAAATGAAGTTCATAGATAATACAACCTATCTACACATATAATTTCAAAATAATCACTATAGTGACCTAACTGAAATATAAATGAGAAATGAAAGGAAAGTAATTTACAATAAAATAATATGTATTTCAATATATAAATGCAAGGGCATGACTCCATCAGACAGCATAATGAAATACATGATTGCATGAACTTATAATGAATTAGTTTATATTTAAGAAAAGTAAGAGGATTGAGAGGTATCACATATAAGAAAGGAAAACATATGAGGCGGAAATACAGGAAAACAGTAGGATAAAAGCTCCTGTTAAGATAAGATTCAGATACCTATAAACAGTTTTTCTAACCTACATTATTAAAGCTGACTGGACTATTTGAAAGCTATGTGACACACAGGACAGCTCTTCATTACAGGAGATCATCCCATGCATTTCAGGACAACTAGCATTGCTGGTCTAAATCCACTAAATGTCAGTAGCCCCTCCCAAGCATTGTTACGAACAAAGTGTGTCCACAATTTCCAAAACACCTGCTAGTGAATGGGACTCCCCTCTTTGAGAGCCAGCACTCTAGACTACGCCCAGTAAGGAAAAAGCAGATCTGGCCAGTGTCATGAACTTGCTTTCCTAGGGTGTGGCACTCTCCAACAGTTGGAGTTCCCTGTCTTTAGCAATGTTCTTGGTGGCCTTCTTGGGACTCTGAGACACAAAGTTGAGATCCTGATGGTGACAGCAACCAACAACAGCCTTTGCTCTCTTGTGTGCTACTCTAGTCCCACTCCCGCCTCTTGAATATCTGTTACTAGTTCAGCATGGTCATTGATTTTGCCCATTTAGCTTTTAGCCCAAGAAGTCATTTCTTTCTCAAGGTAGATCAACTAGCCTGCATATAGCAGTAGTATGGTATCCATTGAATGTTACCTAATGGCCATAATTATCTATGGCTACCATTTAAGTTTCTGCCACCTTTAAACCCCCATCTCTCCAGTAACTCAGCCACCAAGCCTTTGACATCTAGTAAATATTGACAGCTAGTAAATATTTCATGACATATGTGTTTTCTTGACTTCATCTTTATTAGTTTCTAAGTTCCACATTTTAATCTGTTTTGATATTAATCTGTCCAAAATGTACTCCTTTTGTTTAAATCATGGAATTGAGCATTATTTTTTCTTTGATGCTCTATGTATACTGTTCAATTGAAATTGTTCATTTAGTATGTTACTTACAAATATTTTATAAAGATTTTCATAATTTTCAAAAAAAAGTTGAAAATATTTTAAGTGAACACCTGCAAATACACAACCTAAATTCTACCATTAACATTTTAGTGTTCTCGCTTTACTAAATATATATCAGTCCAACCATCCGTCTCTTCATCCATCAATCCATCTTATTTTTTGATGCATTTCAAAGTGAATTACAAACATCAATAAACTCCTCCCTAAATCCTTCACAATTTATATCATTAACTAGAGTTAAATATTTGCTTATAGATTTTCTTTTGATGTGAAATTTATATACAATAAAATGTAAAAGTCTTAAATCTACATTTGCAGAGTTTTGACAAATGCATATATGTGTATCCTAACTACCTTTCAAAATATACAGTGCTACCATCATCCCACAGTTCTCTCATTCCCCAATTCAGTCAATCCTTGCTTCATCCCTCCAGAGGCAAATGCTATTCTGAATTTTTTCTAGAACTTCAAATGAATGTAATAAGACTGTAAGTATGTATACATATGAGATTTCTTTCACACAAACTAATGATTTTAAGATTCATCCATATTGTTCCAGATAGTATGTAGTTTGTTCCTTATTATTGTATTGTTCAATTTTATGAACATATCAAAGTTTGTTTATCCCTTCTTATATTGATAGAGCTCTGGACTATTTCCAGTTTTTTGTATTATGTTTAAATCTCTATGAATGTGTACAAATTTTTGTGTGGACATATGTTTTTTATTTAAATTGACTAAATATGTAGGAGTGCAATTGCGTGGTTGTAGGATAATTTAGTATTATAAGAAATTGCTGGGACATTTTCCAAAGTTGTTGTACCATTTTATACTCCCACCCAAATGTGGGAAAATTTTGATTGTTCTGTGCCCTTGCCCACATTTTGTGCTGACATTTTTCTTAATTTTAGCTATTCAGGTAGGTGTGTATTGATAGCTCATTGTGGTTTTAATTTGATTTTTTCTTATGAGAAATGATATTGAGTACTTTTTCATGTGTATTACCATTCATATATTTACCTTTATGAAATGTCTGTTCAAATCTTTTGCCCCCTTAAAAATATTTTGAAGTAAGTTCAGATTTACCAAAGTGTTGTAAGAACACTACAGATAGTTTCTGTATAATTTCACCCAGCTTCTCCTAATGTTAACATATTACATAATCATGATACATACTTTACTAAAAACTAACACTGGCACATTACTTTTAACTAAACTACAGACTTTAATAGGATTCTACCAGCTTTTCCACTGATGTCCTTTTTCTGTCCCAGTATCAAATCCAAGATGTTTCTTTGTATTTTCTTGCCCTTGCTCTTTAGTCTCCTCCAGTCTTTCCTTTTCTTTCATAAACTTGACACTTTTGAAGAGTATTTTCCAGTGATTTTGTAGAATGTCCCTAAATTTGGCTTTATCCAATATTTTTTCAAGATTAGACTGGGGTCATGTGTTAAGGAGAAGAATATCACAGAGGCAAAGTACTCTACTCAGCATATCATATCAGGAGGTACATGATAGGTGCCGGATTCATTGATGGTGATGTTAACCTTGGCTACTTGGTCAAGGTGGTGTCTTCTAAGTTGGTTTTTTTTTTTTTTACTGTGACATTACTCTCACAATAACATAAATACTCATATACATAGTACATACTCAGTAGCAGTTCACACTCCATTAGAAGCAAGTCTCTAAGTCTAGTCTACACTTAAGTGGAGGAGAATTGGACTCTACTTCCTAGAAGGAGGAGTACCAAAGAATTTGTGAACACATCTTAAAACAACCACAAAAATGTATAATATTTGAGGGTGATGGAAATATCCCATTTCTCCTTAAAGTTTTATCCACTGATTTTGACATTCATTAGTGGATCCTGCCTACAGAATTTATTACTTTGCTATTCTGATGGTGATTTTCTATTTCCCTCATTTCTTCCACCATTATTAATTGAAATTCTTCTATAAGGAAGAGTTGTCCTTTCTTCTCCATTTACACATTCAATTATTTATCTATATCAGTACGGACTCACTTATTCTTTGGCTTAAAAATACAATACTCTCATTGTAGAGTTTGTTGCTTCAATTTGTTTGGCTTTGGCCATTAAGTACTCTTTTAGCTTGAGTCCTGTATCCTTTTCACATGCTTTTATCCTCTCAGTTATTGTTCGGTTTTTTAAGCACTTTACACCATTACACTATGTCTTGCATATTCCTTGCCCCTGCCCCAGAATCATATATTTCTCCAAGGAGTCCTAGCTGCTTTTATTGGAGAATAGTAGTTAGAAACCAAGATCTATGTCTAGTTGTTCTTGTTGCTACTGGGATGTTACTGCTTCTAGGTCCTAAGAACTGGGAAATCCTATGGATACACACACTCACATACACACACATATCTGTATTTTGTATCTACGTTTACACATTAAAATACATATGAGTTTACACTGATATCTCTGGCTCTAATCCAGCACTACACAGTTTATTTTATTATTACTCTTGTGGTAGGCAGAATAATGGCCCTCAAAAGATGTTCACATCTTAGTCCCTGAAGTCTATGAATGTGTTACCTTACCTGGCAAAAGGGAATTAAGGTTGCAGATGGAATTAAGGTTTCTAATCAGCTGGCCATAAAATATGGAGATTATCCTGGGTTATCTTGGTGAGCCCAATGTATACAAGAGTCATTAAGTTAGATGAGAGAGGCCAAAGAGGGAGTCAGAACCAGATGTGACTATGCAAGAAAGACACAGAGAGATGAAACATTGCTGGCTTGGAAGGTGGAAGAAGGGTGCCATGAGACAAGGAATATGAATGGGCTCTAGAAGCCAGAAAAGGCCTGGAAACAGATTATCCCTTATATCCATCAAAAAGGAATACAGTGTGCTGACACCTTAATTTTAGCCCATTGAGAACCATGTTGGAATTCTAGCCTACAGAACTGTAAGATAATAAATCTGCATTATTTTAAGCCACTAAGTTTGTGGTAATTTGTTATGGCAGAAATAGAAAACTAATTTACCCTCATTGCTTATTTGTTACTTCTTCCTATGGTAGAGAAATCTGGTTCTTACTATTTGTAATGCATTTGTTTATTTTTTTCAACTCTAGTGTGCATGTAATGTAGTTTCAGAATTGCTAAACCATACCCCTGTAAGAAATATGTTTATCAACTAGAGCAGCAGTCCCCAACCTTTTTGGCACCAGGGACAGGTTTCATGGGAGACAATTTTTCCACGGACTGGGAGTGGGGGGAGAGGATGGTTTTGGGATGATTCAAGCACATTACATTTATTGTGCAGTCAAACCTCTCTGCTAATGATAATCTATATTTGCAGCCACTCCCCAGTGCTAGCATCACCTCTTCAGCTCCACCTCATATCATCAGGCATTAGATTCTGATAAGGAGTGGACAACCTAGATACCCCGCATATGCAGTTTACAGTAGGATCCAGGCTCCTGTGAGAATCTAATGTCACTGCAGATTTGACAGGTGACGGAGTTTATGAGGTGATGGGAGCCATGGGGAGCAGCAGTAAATAAAGATGAAGCTTCGCTCACTGGCCTGCTGCTCACCTCCTGCTGTGCTACCCAGTTCCTAATAGGCCACGGACCCATACCCATCCTCAGCCTGGGGGTTGGGGACTGCAGAACTAGAGTACAATGCTTACATACAGTTGTTTTTTGTCTTTACTTTTAAAATAGTACCAAGACAAAGTTTTTCAAAGTTATTAAGTCAGCTGCTTTCCTCTCCACCTCCTTCAATGAAGTTATATCACATTTACAATACAGTTAGATGCATTTGCCCTAATCTTTATTCCATTCTGGGTTCTGTAGCCATTCTGGATGATTGTTTTAAATGTGCATATAGTAAGATACTCTCCATGGTGTACAGTCCTATGGATTTTGACAAATGCATAATCATGTATCCACAGCCATAGTACCACAAAGAATATTCCCATCACACTGAAAATTTCCTTGTGTGATCCCCATCCCCAACTTCTGGAAACCACAGATCTGTTTTCTGTCTTTACACTTTTGCTTTTTCAGAATATCATATAAACAGATCCATACAATATGTAGCCTTTGTAGTTTTTCTGCTTTCATTTGGCAAAATGCATTTACAATTCATCCATATTGTTGTATGAATCAATTACTTTTCCTCTTGACTGCTCAGTAATATTCCATGGCACTACAGTTTGATTATCCATTTACCTATTGAAAGACATCTAAGTTGTTTCCAGTTTGGGGAAATAATGAATAAGGCCATTTTAACACATAATGTATACATTTTTACATGCATATGTTTTCAATTTACTAGGATAAATAAATACCAAGGAGTGGGATAGCTAGGTCATATGGTAACTCTATGTTAAACTTTGTGAGAAACTTCCAAATTGTTTCCCAAACTGACTATATGACTTTTGTACATTTTAATTTTTTATCCTTTCATTATTGTATTATAGAAGGTCTTTTCATATCCTAAATAGTAAGAGTCTTCTGTCAGATATATATTTTACAAATGTTTTCTTCCAGCATGTGATCTTTCTGTTCCTAATGCTGTCTTTAGCAGGAGTTTTTAATTTTGATGGAATCTGCCTCATCTATTTTATATTGTCATTGCTTTCTATGACCTGTACAAGAAACCATTGCCTACACACATAGTAAATGATATTCTGTCATATTTTCTTCTAAAAGCTTTATGATTTTTGCCTTTATGTAGAAGCCTATGATCTATCTAGAATTAATTTTTGTGTATGTTATAGAAAAAGGTTTGAGATTTGTTATTTTTACACATGAAACTTTTATTTATGCCGTCATTTGGGATTCACTGTTTTCAATGAATATGTAGTTGTGCCAGAACCATCTGTTAAAAAGCAAATCAAAGAAAAACAAAATAAAAATATTTCCTTTCCCCAATGTATTTCTTTGGCATCTTTGTTGAAAATTATATGACTATATAAGTTTGTGTCTACTATTTCTGGATTGTTCTATTCCAATGATATATCTGTCATTCCTTAGGTGAGTATCAGACTATCTTGATTACTTACCTTAATATTAATTCCTATAACAAGTGATGTATGTCCTTCAACTATGTTCTTTTTCAATATTGCTTTGGGTTTTCTAGGTCTTTTGAATTTTCATATTAATGTTATCAATTTTTCAATTTCTATAACAAAATATACTGATGTCTTAATTATAATTATGTTGAACCTATAGATAAATTTGGGAGAAATTATTTCTTAACATAATATCCTTAACCATGAATATATCTACCCCATTTATTTAGCACTTTTTTGATTTTTCTTAAGAATTTTTGTACTTTGTAGTGTAGAAGACTTGCATGCTTTTATTAAATTTATTCCTAACTATTTTATTATTTTGAGACATTGTAAATAAAATTGCTTTTTAATTTCATTTTCCAAATTTTTTATTGCTAGATAAAAATTCAGCTTATTTTTATATAGTAATATTGTAACCTGTGACACTGATAAATTGCAGGTAGATAGGAACATGGGTCAATAGAACAAAACAGAGAACCCAGAAATAGACCCATGCAAGTATGCCACCTGATTTGTGACAAAGGTACAAAAGTTATTTAATAAAGAAATGACAGCATTTCCAATGAGTGGTATTGGTGCAAGTGGATGTCCATAGCCAAGAAAATGAACCTTGACTTAAACCTCATACCTCATACAAAAATTTACTCAAAATGGATCATGGATATAAACATTAAATATGAAACTATAAAACTTTTAGGAAAAAATTATAGGGAAAAGCCTTCAGGATCTAGGGTAGGCAAATCATTCTTAGACTTGACACCAAATCCATAATCCATAATCCAAAAAATTGATAAACTGGACATCACCAAAATTTTAAAATTTTCTCTGCAAAAGTGGCTGCTAAGGGGATTAAAAATGAGCTACAGACTGACAGAAACTATTTGCAAACCACATATCCACACAATAAGGAACTAGAATTTTTAAAAAGGAACTTAAAATACTACAGCAAAAAATCCATCTAATTACAAAATGTGCAAAAAATATGAACAGATATTTCACCAAAGAGGAGATGGAAATTAAATACTTGAGAAGATGTTAAATATTATTAGCCATTAGGGAGATGCAAAGTAAAATCACAATTGGATACCCTGCACATTTATCAGAATGGTCAGAATGAAAAATGGAGACAACACCAACTGCTGGTGGGAATGCAGAGAAATCTGATCATTCATACAGTGGTAGGGGGAATGTCAAAGGGCCTAGCAATTCTGACAAACAAGCAATTTCTTATAAAACAAAACATGAAACTACCATACAACCAACAATTGCATTCTTGGGCCTTTATCCCAGGCAAACATGAAGTTTACACAAAAACCTAAACATGAATATACAGGTTGAGTATCCCTTATTCAAAATGCTTGGCACCAGAATGTTTTAAATTTCAATTTTTTTTCAGATTTTGAAATATTTGCATATACATAATGAGATATCTTGGGGATGGTATTTTTAAATTAAACTCTTTATTTTGAGATAATAGATTTGCCTCAAAGTGTATTATATAAAATGGAAAGGTCCAGTAGCCTTCATTGTAAAAATATAATTTTTTGTATGTAGTAACCTTATGTCCTGCAACGTCGTTAAATTTGCTTATTAATTCTATTATATATGCCGTAGATTCCTTAGGGTTTTCTATGTAAATAACCATATCATCTGCAAGTACAGTTTTGTAGCTTCCTTTCTAATTTTATGCCTTATATATTTTATCTTGCTTATTATAATGTCTAAGACCTCCAAGATAGTGTTAAATAGTAGTTGTGAGAGCAAGCATCTTTGCCTTATTCCTAATATTAATGGCAAAATATTCAATATTTCACCGATGAGTAAGATGTTAGATATAGGTTCATTATATATACCCTTTATTAAATTGAGGAAGTTCCCTTCTATTTCTATTCGTAATTCATTGATGTTGAATTTTGTCACATGTCTTCTGCATCCATTGAAATTATATATTTTTTTCTCCTTAGTTCTCTCAATGTAGTGAGTAAGTGATTGTTTTTTGAATGCTACATGAACCTTGCATTCTTGAAATAAACCACACTTGTCATGATATACTATCCTCTTTATATATTGCCAGGTTTGATTTGCTGATATTTTGCTAAAGAGTTTTGTATGTGTATTTATGAGGTTATTTATCTGATTTTTTTCTTTTTTTTTGTAATGTCTTTGCTGGTTTTGGTATTAGAATTATGTTGACTTATAGAATGAATTTGGATGTATCCCTTCTTCCTCTACTATGTGAAAGCATGTAAATATCATACTTTAATGTTTTGATAGGATTCACAATAAAACCACCTAAGCCAGGAGTTTCTCCATAGAAAGGCTTTTGATAATTCAATTTTTAAACAGATTTAGGGATATTCAAATTTTCTTATATCAGTTTCATCACCAGTTAGTTTTTGGTAAGTTTTATTTTAAAGGAGTTCGCAAAATTTGTTGGCATAAATTTATTTATAATATCCTCTTGTTGTCTTTCTTTTCACAGTTTTATTAAGATTTAATTTACAAACCATAAAATTTACCCATTGTAAGTGTAACAGTTCAATTATTTTATTAGGTGTAGAGAGTTATGATGCTACCACTGCCATCCAGTTTTAGAGCATTTTCATCCCCCTAAAAAGTTTTCTTGTGTTCCCTTGTTTATAGTTAATCATAGCTTTTACCCAAAGCCCTAGACAGCCATTGATAAGCTTTCTGTTTGTAAAATTTACCTTGTTACTAGATATTTTATGTGAATGGAATCATACATATGCAGCATTTGTGTTTTGCTTGTTTCATTTAGCATAATGTTATTGAGGTTCATCTGTGTTACAGCATATACCAGTGGCTCATTGTTTAAATTGTCGAAAAGCATTCCAGTGTATGGATAAACTATATTATTTTGCCCATTCACTAGGTGACAGGCACTTGCAGTATAGCCAGTTTGGGGCCGTATGAAAAACGTTGCTATGAACGTTGCTGTATATATCTTTGTTTGAACATATATTTCTATTTCTCTTGTATAAATTCCTATGAGTGGAATTGTTCAATCACATCATAAATTTTAATTAGACTTAACAGAAACTCCCATACTGCCTTCCATAGTGAGTGTGGTATTTTGCATTCCTGTCAGCAATGCATGAGGGTTCCAATTCTCCACATCCACCACCAATTAGTATAGTTTGTTTTTTTGATAATAGAAATTCCAGAGGGTGTGTGTTGGTATTTTATCATGGTTTTAATTTGCATTTCTGTAATGATTAATGATATTGAGCATCTTTATATGTGCTTATTAGCCATTTAGTTATTTTCTTTAGTGAAATGTCTATTTAAATCTTTATTCAAGTCATTAATTATGGTGTTTCTATTCTTATTATTGAGTTATAATAGTTATTCATATATTCTGGATAAAAATGCTTTAGTGGATGAATGATTTGCAAATGTTTTCCTCCAGCTCATTTGTCTTTTCATTTCCTTAATGACGTCTTTTGAGGCTCAAATGTTAATTTTGACAAAATACAATTTTATAAAAATCTCTTTCAATTATGAATTATGTCTTTGGTGCTGTATTTAAGAAATCTTTGCCTAACTTCAAAATATATTTTTCTCTTACATTTTATCCTAGAAATTTTACAGCTTTAGCTCTTAAATTTAGGTCTAGTATTCACTTTGAGTTAATTTTTGTGTTTGATGTGAGGTAAGTGTCTATGTTTTTTTGGTTTTGTTTTGTTCTGTTTACATTGGATATATATTTGTCCCAGGATCAGTTGTTGAAAAGGCTATGCTTTTCCTTGTCAAATTGTCTTGGGATCTGTGTCGAAATGGTAAATGTAAGAATTTGTTTCTGAATACTCAATTTGCTTCTATTTATCTGCTCATCCTTATGCCTATAACACACTCTTTTGATCACTGTGGCTCAATAGTACGTTTTGATATTGGATTATGTAAGTCCTCCAACTTTGTTCTTTTTCTAAATAGCTTTGGATATTCTAGATCTGTTCATTTCCATATAAACTTTTACAATCAATTGGACAATTTCTACAAAATTTATATGAATGTATTTTATTATTTTTGATGCTATTATAAATAGAATTGTTTTCTTCATTTCTTTTTTATATTGCTCATTAATACTATATAGAAATACAACAGATTTTTGTGTGTTGATCTTGCATCTTGCAAATTTGCTGAATTTATTAGCTCTAATAGCTTTTTGTGGACTCTCCAGGATTTTATATATAAGATCATATAGTATGTGAACAGAGATAGTTTTCCCTCTTCATTTCCAATTTGGATTCTTTTTATGAAAAAAATATTTTGAAAGCCTCCAGAGAAAAATGACACATTACATACAGGTGAACATCAATTCAAATGATCCTGGGCTTCTAATCAAAGCTATGGAGACCAGAAGTCAGTGGAATAACATCTTAATGAAAACACAAAGGCAAACAATCAATCAAGAATTCTAACTTGAGTAAAAATATTCCTCAAAATTGAAGGCAAAATAAAACTATTTTCATACATAAGGAAACCAAGAAAATTAGTCATCAGCAGACCTACACTATAAAAACTGTTGAGGGAATTTCTTTGGGAAGAATGGAAATAATATCAGTTGGAAGCTCAGATACTCTGGAAGAAGGGAAAATTATTGAAAAGGGTAGAGATTTTAGTAAATAAAAAATATGTTTTTCTCTTAATAAAAAATGCAGGAAACCTCTGCTTTCAGCTCTAACATGTAAAGAGTTTGAAATTTGCATTCTCATCCTTACAACAAGAAAATGCTGGAGAATGAATAGAAAAATCAATGACTTTTCTTAGAATCAGAAAATTGAGATGGCAGGGCAACCTAACACCTCAGAAGCTGGAGAGACAGGTACATCTAGATCTGCTTGCCTGTAGAAGACCTGCCAGAAGCCAGAAGGAGTGATAATACTTAATTCATTAGTAATTATGAAAATTTCTGAAGGCTAAAAGTGGACTAGTGTGAGAGTGCAAAGCTCCTGAGGGGGGAAATTATAGTGGGAGCCCCACACTTCCGTGGGCTTTTTCTCCAAGAACTGCACAGCATTCTCACAGTAAGGATCAGGAAAAATTGTTTCAGTGGTTCTGACAAGGGGAGGGAAAATAGAACAAAATATGCAAAAACTATAGGATAATATCAAAAGGGGTAACATACATGTGATTAAAATTCCAGAAAGAGAAGAAAGGAAGAACAGGGTAAAAGAATTTTTTGAAGCTCAGAGAACACCAAGCAAGATAAATAGCAAACACACACACACACACACACACACACACACACACACACAAACATATACACACACACACACACACACACACACACACTTCTAGGCATATTGTGTTCTGACTGCAAAAAAGCAAATACCAAAATAAAATCATAAGTGAAAACAGAGTGGAGGGAAACAAAAAACCTTACCTATAGAGAAAAAAGGGTAAAGCTTATAGTGAACTTGTCAAAACCATGCAAGCATGAAGAAAGTGAAGTGAAATCTTTAAACTGTTAAAAGGAAAAGCAATCAACATAGAATTCTATATCCAATGAAATTATCCTTCAAAGGTGAAGGAAGGCATTCAGTGAGGTCATCTGAGTGTGATTTCTGGATTCCAAACTATGATCATATGATCAATGAGAGGTCCCCATATTACTGCAGATGCCAAGGTGAAACAAATATGAGTAATTTTTACTTTTTTGCTATTTTTAGATAATATCCACCTTTCATTCCAATAGCCAGACTGCCATTAAGCTCTAGTAATATGCCAAGTCCTATACTAGGATGGGGCTCTATATTAGTCTGCCCAGGCTGCTATAACAAAATACCACAAACGTGATGGTTTAAATTTATTTTATCACAGTTCTGGAGGAAAGAAATCTGAGATCAAGGTACTGGTATGGTCATTTTCTGGTGAGGACTCCCTTGCTTGCAGACAGCTGCCTTTTTGCTGTGTCCTTACATTGCAGGGAGGGGAGGGAGAGAATGTCTCTTCTTACAAAGATACTAGTCCTATTGGATCAGGGCACTATCTTTCTCATCTCATTTAACCTTAATTACCCCCAATAAAGGCCCTATCTCCAAATATAGTCACATTGGGGGCTATGAATTTTAGTGGGACACAAACTTTCAGTCCATAGCAAGCTCCAAGATGAATATGACATAAGAATCACTATTATATACAATCTTTGTATACCCAACAGAAAAAGGGCAAATAAGCCTCAGTGAAGAGAGATATCATCTATAAATTCTAACTTTAAAATGTGATAAAATAAATAGGAAGAGAGGGAAATTAAACTGCACTTTGTAGTTTTCACTTGGTTCCCACAGATCATAGCTTAGCAGCAGTGCATCTAAAAGACAATTTGAAGTCAACACTCACTCAGTGTATGTCCACAATTAACTATAGATAAAAAGCTGCTGTAAGTTTGTTTAGATTATATTTACAGAAGAAGACTATCCAAAATGAAGGAAGCAATAATCTGGCTGCTCTCTGTCGTTGAAAGATAACACCTGGAATACAGTACTTTGTTCATCTCTGGGTGCCAGAATACATGAAGATTATAAATAAACTTGCACACACATAGATGAGTGACCAGTATGAGTAGGGAATGCAAAACCATACCATATAAAGAAACTGGCAAGAGTTGATCTAGAGAATGGAAAACTAAAATGGCTATAATCTCTGTTTTTAAACATGTAATGAATAACACATAAATGAAGCATTTTACTTTTGGAGACATAATTAGGTAAAGCATAAGGAGGAACACTTAGTCAAAGCTGTCTGAAGATGAAATGGGTTGAGTTGGAACATAGTGAGTTCCGTATCATTAATGGTATGTAAGTACCAACTAGATAAACACCATCAGGGATATGGTAGAAGGAATTCTAGCATCAACTGGGGGTTGGACTAAAAAACCGTGAAGAGCTCCTCAAATTTAAAGATTCTTAAAAGATATGATCCTTAAGATCACTAGAGGATTATCTCTCCTACAAAATAGTCTATTAACAGTTCTTATTTAAATATTAAGTAATTATGATGGATTTCATGTGAAATTCAATCTTCTAATTGGGTAAACTGAAGCACAGTTTAATCTTTTGCTGGTATATTTGTTTGTTATTTATATGGAAGCTATTCTTTATCGCTAACCATTTTCAGTAGTGGGTATGACTCAAGCCCACCTACACATCACATTTTATTGCCCCATGACAGTACTCAATTGATTAGCAAGTGTTTTTGAGAACTCATTCTATGTTTACCACAGGATAGGGCCTGTGAGGTGTTAGAAGTCTCAGACAGAACCCCTGCTCTCAAGGATTTCCATTCTCCATAGGGAGTCTACAGAAAAACAAAGGCCCAAGGGAATGGACCAGACTCTAGGATTTTCAATAGGGGAGGCTGATGTGGGCAAGAGTGGTCAAGGGTACAGAATAGGAGCTGACATGTCCAAAACTGAATTTGTATTTATCATTTGCTTATCTTTCTTATGCCCCTATCTCAATGACTGGCTCCACTATGCACCAAGTTTTCCAAGCAGAGACTTGAGAGTCATCTTTGATGCTACTCTATTCCCTCCATTGAAATCACCAAATCTATGGGTAGATAATACCAATTTTATCTTTACCTCTTAAATATTTATTCTCTATTATACTTGCCACCACTGTAGCCAAGAATGCTTGGGAAAATGCCACATCTACTAACTGGTCTCCCTGCCTCTCCTTGTCCTATCCATTCTCCACACTGTAGATGGAACGATCTGTCTCAACCCCAACATAAGGGTACCACTCTTCCATTTCAAGCATTTTTGTTGGTACATCATTACCCTAAAGATAAATTCCACATTCCCTGATATGGTGCTGAAAGCCCTTCATAACCTGGCTCAAGCCTCTCTATCCAGCATCATCTCTTGCCTCTTTTATCCTCCCTGTTCCTGACATACTTAAATCATTTTAAGTCTTGAATTTACTTCCCATGCTCTTGCTCACCTCCAGACTTTTCTGTATTCTAGCTCTTTCTTCACAGAGCACTTTTCTTCTCCTTGTGCCTGGAGAACCCCAAAGTATCTTTCAAGTCTCCATTTAGATACAGTTTCCTTTGAGAAAACATTTCTGACCATTCTTTCTCCATTTCTGGGTCTGGTTCCTTTTCTCCATGGGACTAATATCCTGTATTTTCCCCTATTATGTGGCCCTTTTCACATTACATTCTAATGGCCTAATTTGCCTGTGAGTTGTGTGAAGGCATAGACTTTAACAGACTTGTTTAAATAGACTTGTTAACGTATATCCAGTTAGCACTTCACTTGGCACATAGTAGGCACTCAATAAATAGTTGTTGAATGAGCAAGTGTAAGGCATGCCAGAACATGGAGGGAAACCAGTATCAACAAAGGCAAATAGAGTGAAATAAGCAGAGTATTTATATGCTAGGGGAGTAGACAGGAAGGACATATGCATGAAGTGAGCACATCCACTTGGTAGTAGTCAAGAGGATGTATACAGGAATGTTGACAGTCAAAGTTGGAGAGGCAGATTGGGGCAGCTTATGGAAGACCTTGAATGTCAGAGTGAGGAATTTTGATTTGATTAATAAGACAATGAGGAATTCTGTGGATAAACATCTTTAAATCTCCGTTTTAGGCCCTCAGATATCTTCTTTCTACATACTGCTCTGCCTAGAGTACAAGGGGGAAAGAAATAGGGGCAGCACCACTAGCAGTAGGTTGACTTTGGACAAATTTTTTGTTTGATTATTTGTTTTTATCAGAATTATAAAGTATAATTTACAATTTACCAACTGCAAGCATACAGGTCTATACGTTGTGACAAACACAGATAGACATGTAACCACCACCATTTTCAAGATAAAGAATATTTCCTTCTCCTCCAAAAGTTTCCTCATTTCTCTTTGCATAAATCCTGTGCTCCTAACCCTGACCCACGGCAGTCATCAATCTGTTCTCCATACTTAGATTTGCCTTTTCTAGAATGTCATATAAATGGAATCATACAATATAACCTTTTGAGTCTGGCTTCTTTCAGTTAGCATAATATTTGTGATTCATCAACGTTGTTAAATGTATTAGTAGTTTTCCCCTTTTGTGCTGAGTAGTATTCTGCAGTTTGAATGTAACACAATTTATCTATTCACCAGTTGATGGGCATTTGGGATGATTCCAGTTTGGGGCTATTATGAATAAAGTTGCTGGGAACATTCAAGTAGCAGTGGTGGTGTGCTTGCCTAGCCTCTCAACTCAGAGCAAAGGTACCTGGCAAGAGATGAATGGGTCCTGGAAGAGACTATTGGACCAAGGAGGAATCAGGACTCATACTCCTCTCCCTTTCTACCCAGTCTAATTCTTCAGCACTATTACAAGAATATTGTTAATTGGTGATCACAAGTTAAAAATCTCCCTGTGATTTCTCACAAAGAACAAGATTTCTGTGAATACAGATACATTGTAGTCACTCAAATATTCCTGTCTTCTCCCTATCCCTCTTATTTTCCCCTTTAAATTTATTTTTACTCTAGTTCTGAACCTGTTTTCTCCTCTTCTTTCTCTTTTCTCCCCTTTCCCCCTCTTCCTTTATTTTCCATCTTTCCTTCCCTTTCCTTTTACCCTCCACCTTTCTATTTTTTTCTTTGGTTTTCTTTTTCTTTCCATCTGTCATCTTTTAGCATAGAAATTTATATTTACAAAACGTTTAAATCAATGAAGTAGCCAATTTACATGAATTGTTGCACACCATAAGCATTTTATGCACTGCCAATTCTTTTTATTTACTTATCTTAACTGTGAGGATACTAAGCACTCAGTCCCATTTCTATTACTGGAGATCACATCAGTCAATTACACCTAATTTCCTATAGTGATTCTGAGAATTTCAGTAGGATAGAGCTTTTATGTTTTGCTTTAAATATGCTGTTGTTGATTCCTACACTGCATACCACTGCCAACCCTTCCTGCCCCCCTTTAAAACTCCTGTTTTGACAAATTGGAGTCATTAGGATTTCAGCCCTCTGAAATAGGTTTAATCATTCAGGCAGTGATGTTTTATGTTCAAATTTTTGTATTAACAAACTCCCCCTTTTATTTTCCTTGTTAAATAGGAACCTGATATTTAAGCATCCTAGATTAGTGTTACAGGTGCACTTTGAGCCCACCCATGAGGAGATGTGCTCAAATTCCCATGTCTAATGCCAATGAGCATTAGGGGGACTAAAGAAATTCATTTTGTAACTTTATCAGAATTGCTCCTTTTGTACCTGGGCCATTTTTACACGACCTTGGCTTAAGAGTCTGTGCCAGTTAATTCATATTCTGTTTCCTTTCCCAGGGACATGAAGTCCTCCCAAAAGAATAAAGGTGGAGGGGGGAGAGGACTCACTGTGGTTCAGCCCTGCTGGATGTGAGTGAGCAGGCACGAGGACCAGGGAAAAATGAAAAGGAGCTGCAGGGAAGTGTGGCATTTAGGATATTCATGGAAATAATATAGTGTTAAAGAGCCAAGTTGGAACATCACTATCTTGGTAAATAGCTTTAGGGAGGAAAGATAGAAAGAAAGGGCAAGGGAGAGACAAAAACGGTGCAAGGAGGAGACAAAGGAGAGGAAGCATTCAAAGACAACTTATGCCTCCCTTTCCTTCTCAAGAATTTTCATTTCTCAGCAGCCCCTCACCACATGGCTTCCAGGCTCTTCAGTAACCTGCTCTCTCCCCTTTAGATGCATTGTAGCTTGTGGCTGCTACCCACGTGCTCCCCCATGCTGTTATTTTCATTGAATACCTCAAGTACAGGTCTGCCTAGCACAGAGCAGGGCTGCATTATCACTCCCTTGTTTCCAACTCTATCTTTCTATTAATGCAGATGAAGATGGATTTAGTTTTCTGTGCAGGGCCAACACACAACTGAATAATATTGAGCTTTAGTCCCTGAAAACCCCTAAATATTTTTTACGCGTGTTGCTACCTAGCCACATCTCATCCTCTGCTTGTGCATCTGGTTGTTTTTGGACCCAAATGCAGGATTTTACATTTATGTTCCATATTTTCGAACATTGAAAAATTATTTGGATGCATTATTACGCTTATTTCAGAGGTTTTTTAAAATAACTCTCATCAATTTTGTAGTCATGTAAATGTCCTATTTTGTTTTGTTTTCATTCTGAAAATTAGTTTTTTCAGAATGAAGGCACAGATAATTAAGCATTCAAGGACATTTAGATTTTCATAATTCATCTTTAAAATGTAAACGTCCTTAAAGTTAGCCTGTTGACAAATAATACATTTAAATTCTCCATTTTGCTGTCTGTTTCAGTCTCAAGTGGAAAAAAAAAGTGGCATATTGTCTCCAGCCTCCTAAAATGCTGCAATGCTGCAAAAACAACCATAGTCCCTCGTTGCTGGGCAATGGACAGCATCACAAATCAAATTCCCTTCATTTTTGCATCTACTTATCTAGCTTAATGTTGAGAGAATCACAAACAAACAAGGTATTTGTTATATAAATGGGGTCACTAACGTATTGCAGGAAATTTTTGGATCTTGTTTAGTGTTTATGTGCACTTTCTGTGTTTTTAACCTTGGAAAAGATACAAATTATTTAGAGCTAAAATTAAAATTACATTGAAAGAATCAATCTAACTTTATTACCTTGTGATAAACATGAATCTTAGAAAAACTTCTCTGTTGATGTTTCCCGTTTGAATGATTTCCAGATGACATCAAATTATAAGGCGATGGGTTTATAAAATTACAGAATGGTGATTTTATAAGAGAAAATTTAGATTGTTGTTAGCTTTTATTTCTCTCCCCAAACTCTGAGGGAAGACAAATTCAAAGAAAAGTTTTCTCAATCTAAGATACATAATTAGTGTCTTTCCAGTTCTCCTCAGTATATGTCTAGTTCTTTATAGCTGCTAAGAATACTATTCAATAACATCTTTCAAAAGTATCATAAAGCTGTTATGTCCATTACCAATTATAATGGCTATATTATATATGACATATCAACATTCAGTCCAAAAGCACCATTACTTCTGAACAGATTGTTTTTCTGCAATTAGGTGCTGTACACTAAGCCAGTAAGAAAATAAGCACTGGCTCTGTTTAGCAGCATTGCTGTGAAGGTAGATGAACAAAATGGATCTATGAGTACTTTGGGGGAACGAATCAACAGAGCTATACATAGATAAGGAATTATAATAAAAATAATAACAGTCATCAGATCTGACCTAATGGAAATTGGACTGCAGAACTAAAAGCAATTTCACAAACCCTTTGCAACTTTTCTTCTTCTTCTTCTTCTTCTTCTTCTTCTTCTTCTTCTTCTTCTTCTTCTTCTTCTTCTTCTTCTTCTTCTTCTTCTTCTTCTTCTTCTTCTTCTTCTTCTTCTTCTTCTTCTTCTTCTTCTTCTTCTTCTTCTTCTTCTTCTTCTTCTTCTTCTTCTTCTTCTTCTTCTTCTCCTTCTTCTTCTTCTTTTCTTCTTCTTCTTCTTCTTTTCTTCTTCTTCTTCTTTTCTTCTTCTTCCTTCTTCTTCCTTCTTCTTCCTCCTTCTTCTTCCTCCTCCTCCTCCTCCTCCTTCTTCTTCTTCTTCTTTCTTCTTCTCCTTCTTTTCTTCTTCTTCTTCTTCTTCTTCTTCTTCTTCTTCTTCTTCTTCTTCTTCTTCTTCTTCTTCTTCTTCTTCTTCCTTCTTCTTCTCTTTGGTTCCCATGGCAACCTGTATTTTTACAAAATGCTCACCATTTGGATTAATTGCTCCTCCATTAGTCCAACCATTCTCTCCTCCTGACTCTCTAAAAGCCCCCTAAAAACTGTCCATTTAATCAAATATGTAAGTCAATTCAATTAAACAGGTAGTTACCTCAGTAAAAATGGTCAAGCTACTTTAAGACTTGACCATTTCAAGATGATATTTAAAAAGCTGGACAGAAACTAAACCTTGAGACAATATTGTAGGTAGGTAACATAGCCAACTGTGCAAACTAGGAATGAGTTTCTTTTGGTACAATTGGCAACTTTAAGAAGGATAGGTTGGCAGCATTGGTGTCAAAAGAAGGAAAATCAACAGAAATAAGTGATAAAGGAAGAACAAAAAATGTATGATTCCAATGATTATTTTTATTTCTTATTTTAAAATTGTAATATATATATGAGCTATAAACTATGGATATGAACTATAAACTATAGATACACATGCAGATACATGTGTGTATATGTATGTGCATATATATATATATATATATATGTAGAGAGAGAGATTTTCTTTTGGTTTTTTTGTTTTACTTATTCAAACTAGTGTATCTTTTCTAATTTTAACATAAATTTAGACTCAGGGAAATGTTGCAAGATTATTATAAAAAATTCCCAGATACCTTCCTCTCAGATTCTCTCTCTATATATAAATACATGTATATTATATATTTCTCTGTTTTCTATATTAATATTTGAGCCATTTAAGAGTAAGCTGAAAATATAACATCCATGTTACTCTTAAATATGTACAGTATATTTTCTAAAACAAAGAATTCTGATTATTTCTAAAATATTCCCTAAATGGTTACCCAACTTCTCAAAATTTGTTTTATAAATCATAAATTATTTGTTATCACAGCAGAAAACACAAGGATGAAGAAAAAAAGAACATTTCCAATAATTCTCCACTACATAACTACCATGAATATTTTGTGTGTTTTCTTTGAAGTTTCTTCTAGGTAACCTTTATTGAATATTACTCTATACATTTAAAAAAAAGAATAACATTTTTCAAATGCTTCATAAAAATGATTTTTAAAACTCCTGTATATGATAGCTTGTGTTTTATGGTTTTATAGGAGAAAATCTTCTTAGGGCAAACTTCTAAGTTTTATGATAAGGCTATTACTTTAGCAAAAACAGAGACATCGTGGCTCTGGTTATTGTGTATTAGAACAGAGATTTCGAAAGTCAAGCATGAGCTGTCCCTTATGCTATTTACTTTAACTGCATGGTTCTGTCTGGGCCCGGCTTGGGTAGCATATCTTACTGATCAGTTCTCACCTCTGGCGGCCTGTCTTTGTTGATCAGCTCTGGCATCCCGTGGCTCTAGGCAAGACCTGCCTTGTCTCAAAGCAGGTGAGAGCCACAGGCCTGGACTGCAGCTGCTACTGACCATTGAGACACCCTCCTGAGGTGAGGCAGCTTTTGATATGTGAACTAACACATTTATATTTTCCTTTAGGGCAAAGCCTTGCAAGACTCTTGAAGTCATTTCTGTCTCTAAAAATATATGGGGCATTTCTATAAATCAATATTTCTTAGGCTCAACAGTAAGCATTCAATAAATAGT
The DNA here is from genome assembly GCF_020740605.2 of Lemur catta. Taxonomy (NCBI): domain Eukaryota; kingdom Metazoa; phylum Chordata; class Mammalia; order Primates; family Lemuridae; genus Lemur; species Lemur catta. Next base: position 31,366,494 of record NC_059155.1, on the reverse strand, counting down.
AGCTATTATTAGCATTATTTCTGAATTAGGCGCAGTAGATACGTAGATAAATAAGTCATCGTCTCTACTCTTGGGGACCTAACCATGTAGGTCCATTTACAGCTGCCAGATTAATCCAACTGTACTTGAGAGTTCAGTTCATATGTGACCTTATCCACAGGCTTTCACTCATCCCCCAACATAAGAATAATATTGCTCTTTCCTAAACTTCCAGGACCACTATTTTATCCACTTTTCTTATGAGATTTTAACACGCTGTTCTTTTTACTTTTATTTGTTTACATGGTTTTGCTCAATTTATAGACTTTTAATTATTAGAAAGGCAGTGAATATATTTTGCTAATCTTTTAGCTGCCAATGTATGCATGGGTGTGTTGCATTCTTTTGTCCTTCCTTCCTTCCTTCCTTCCTTCCTTCCTTCCTTCCTTCCTTCCTTCCTTCCTTTCTTTCTTCCTTCCTTCCTTCCATTCTTCACCCATCTTATTCCACTAAACATTTGATGGCTCCTTGTTTACAATGGGCATTCAATAAAGGTTGGTGAAATGAATGAGTGTTGGAGTTAATCATCTGAAATTCAAGAAAGCATGTGTTATTAAGCCATTCATATATTTTTCAAAAAGTATAAAATTTAAACGACTTTTTAGTTTAGATTGAAGTCATAAGAATAAATTTCCACTTCGTTTTGAGTCTGTGCTCAGTTCTACTTGGTAACTTTTTGGCGCCGTCTTACAGCTATTTCAAGTTGGATTCTTTCATGGTGTACATATTTTTAAAATATTGTCATGCTGTGCCCAGGATAGTCATAGAACTTCCACAGCAAGTGCTCCTTGTTGAAATCCAGGGTTATTAATAATGACAAGTCATTTGGATACTTTAATTAGTGTCCAGCACTATTTCCATTAGTTAATATGTATTTTTAACATCATGGTGCCTAACGACAATTTAGTGTAGATTTCCTTGGCACTGCAATTTCCCCACTGGACTATGCCATCCTAAGTTTTTAAAGATCTTGTTAAAAATACTAAGAAGAAATCTGTTGGTAAAGGTCATATAGTTAATGAAAATAATCTTTAATGACAAGTGGCCAAACCTTTTCCTTTATCCACTTTTAAACATGTAGAGGACTTTCTATAAGCCTTCTTCTACACTCCTACCATTCCTGCACCACTTGCTCACTTGAATCTGAATAAAGGGCTTCAGGGAACGAAAATTAGATAGGGCCATCCAAAAATCTCTTCAGAGTCATCCACACCCCAACCATTCCCAGACACTACTAAATGACATCCAAAAATTCAGTTGCCATAGTTTGCAGCAAAAGTCAGTTCCATATCTTTAGTAACAGTAGAGTTATGAAAATATGTCCTTATATTCAAGCATTAGAAAATGTGTTTACCTGGATACTTAGTACAAATATTTATTGATGAATCTGTGGAGTTTTATTGTTTTGTTTACTGATGTATCCCCAGAACTAGAAAGAAAAGAATATGTGCAATTAACATTTTTGAATAAATGCAAGAATGCATAAATGCCTTTTGCCTAAGATCTCTCAGTACCTAAGCACTCTAAGCACCAAAGACTATTTTTTACTTGTTTTGAAAGTGGAGGTACCAAGCGCCTGTTCTAATTTTTTTAGGTGAATCCCATCAGGTATTTATACTAATTTCCCATAACAATTCTTAGTGTTTCTGAGAATTCAGATGAGAATTTGGATGAAATCACCTTTTGCATTTGAATTTACCAGACCTAATTTTGATTTTCTTTTCCCAACACACCATCTCCTCCACTAAATTGTCCTACTACAAACCCCATTAAAAGTTATCTGCTCATATCATTGGAGTCTAAGACAGACCCTGATTTTAAAATTATCAGACCTCTGAAAAGGGCCAACATTTTCATACACGGGTGTTTAATATGTGTGATTCTAACTGTAAACTGCCATATCGCCAGTTTTTGTTTTCTTTTGAAACAGAAACCTGAACTACTAGGAGACTGAATTAGAAGAACAGGTGGACTGTCAGCTTAGAAAGTGGCCTCTGAGCCCTGTCCCTGAGGATCTGTGCCCAGGATCGCATAACTAACATCGGGGAGAGAATTAGGAGCTAGAGAAGGTCATTTTCTGCTTGGTTAGAAGCCCTCCATTTGGACCAAGATCGTGACTTGGCCTTTCAATTTGGCACAAATATGAAATTTTACTAAAAAATGCTATAGGGCACACATGGTCCTTAATGATCTGGCTCCTGTCCAGGTCTCCAGCCTCATTTTCAGTCACTATCTCCACACACCATACACCACAATACGTTGCGATCCTTTGCCCTGTATTCTCAAAGAAGTGAACCATATGGTAAAATGCCAGAGAGATATCAGGTAGGTGAAACAGACACTTTGGAGCAGGAAGGCTCATAGGTGCCCTCACAAGGCCCAATTATAGGGATGCTTGAGTCTGGGGAGGACTTGAATGAAGAATTTCTAAGTGCTACCAATCGGAATTGGATACTTTCTCTTCTATGCTCCCATATGCTTTGTTTCACGTTGTCTTTCAAAGCTTACCATGTTCTGCATTATATTACCCTTATCTGTGAATATGGAGATATCTCCTGTCTCACGCTAGATCATAATCTTGAAGGCAGTTTATTTTCTCATCTTTCTATAATACTTTGCCTATAATCAAGCTGAATACTTATTTTTTCATTATTCAAAACAGAAGATCATGCTGTGGGATCTGAAAGGTATCCATCTGAGACCTATTCAGTTTTTCCCCTCCCCATCCTGTCCTGTCTCAATCCCCGATAATCTAAATCCCAGATCCCACTGTAAAAAGGTATATTTTAAAAAATAATGATTAGGATGAGGCAAACAGAGAGTTCTATATTCAAATTTAGCTCAGAGTTATCAAATACTCATTTGAATGATGAGGAAATGGAGACTCAAATAACTTTCAGTAGCTTGCCAAATGTCACACTATTACACAGCTAGTAAGTGGCCCTGCCAGGACTGAAACTCAAGCCCCCTGACACAAACCAAAATCCCTTTCCACAAACACTGAAACATGTAGGTGAACTCCTCTTACTCTTTGCTTTATAATTCTAATGTGTCTGGTTGCCTAATCAGAAACATATTCTGTGTACTTTTAGCCAGGCAGAAGCTAAATATTCTGAACGTATGAGGTTCATTTTACATACATATCTATTTGCATGTTTATGTATTTGTGTGTTTATTTATATTACTTTGTGTGTGTTTGTACATTTATATATTCAGGTATTTAATATACTTAGATATTTATATATGTGTGTGTTTATTTTTTATTTATGCACTTATGTATTTCTTTATCTTATCTGTAGGGTTATGAAGCTCTTACTTCCAATGCTATTATACAAGAGAACATCAGTTGATTATACCTCAATTTCCTATAGTGTTTCTGAGGATTTCAGCTTAAGATAGGTCTTATATTTCAATGAAAAGATCCCAGCTCCTGAACTTCTCGGGGAGAGGAAAGAGAGAGCAGCTGTGTTCAGAACCAAATTGCTGAGCTTCGAAAACACCTCTAAGTCAACAGAAGCCTCAGCTATAACAGTAGTAGGAAAAGAAAACAAAAACTACCTTATCTTAAAAGATAATGAGGACAATGATGAAAACAAGCTCAGCAGCAAGCAAGTCCTTTGATGCCAAGGAGGGACCAGAGACCTCAGAGAATTTAAGAGATTTGGCTGGCTTGGAGGAGCAGCAGGCAGAACCCAGAGAAAGGGACAGTGTAAGAGAGTTGATGCAGGACCATCTGAACATTTTTAAAAGTACCCAGGAAAAGTTCAGCAAAGACTGTGGGGCACTGAAATCGAGGAATTGAAAGAAACCCAGAGAGACAAAAATTGTTGAATAAATATCATGGAAGAGAGAATTGGTACAAATGAGGGTAAAATTGAGCTTCAATCTCAAAAGATAAAAATTAAGCAAACACAGGGACAAAAAGTTGATGGATCTTGAAAACACGTGAAGGTTGTATGATATTTGTGTATCTGGCATCCCTGAAGGTGCAGAAAATGAAATTAGCCTTGAAACCATTATTAAGGAAATTATTGAACAAAACTTTCAGAGCCAAACTTAGATCTGAACTTAAACACAGAGAGAAGTTACAGGTCCTGAATCAAATATACCTCTCAAACTAAAAGTTCAAGGCTCATAATTGTACAGTTCTTAAACTTGAAAGAAAAATAAATTGTCCCACAAGCTGCTCAAAAAATGTGATTCTTCAGCAAGATAAGACTGACACCTGACTGCACATTGGTAATGGTAGAAGACAGACAAAATTGGAGCAAAATCCAGTAACAGATGAAGTTCCTGGGTCTGAAGCCCCATGTGAACCATCAAGCCAAGCTACCTTTCCTATTTCAAGGTGAGAGAAAAATCTTGGACAGTCACAATGACTTCAAGGCATTTGTTAGTAAAACTCCAAAACTACTGGCTTTACTGAAAACAGGTACAGACCAGGGAGAAGATGCTCCTAGATATAAGTAACTAAATTCACTTACAAAGCCAAGTTTCGTAATAGAATGTATTGTTTTTACAATTAATTGCATTTTTGCCAGGGCGATCATTTGGAAAAGGAGGTAAAAATGTAATGTTGCACCAAGTCGTTATTGTTATCATGTGTGTGTATATCTATATACACACATGCACAGACACATATATACACATGCATACACACTGCATGAGAAGACAGGATAAGAAAAGTAAGAAAGGCCGGGCGTGGTGGCTCACGCCTGTAATCCTAGCACTCTGGGAGGCAGAGGCGGGTGGATCGCTTGAGGTCAGGAGTTCGAGACCAGCCTGAGCAACAGCGAGACCCTGTCTCTACTAAAAATAGAAAGAAATTATCTGGCCAACTAAAATATATATAGAAAAAATTAGCCGAGCATGGTGGCACATGCCTGTAGTCCCAGCTACTCGGGAGGCTGAGGCAGTAGGATCGCTTAAGCCCAGGAGTTTGAGGTTGCTGTGAGCTAGGCTGACGCCACGGCACTTACTCTAGCCAGGGCAACAAAGCGACACTCTGTCTCAAAAAAAAAAAAAAAAAAAAAAAAAAAAAACAAGAAATAAAAGTAAGAAAAAGTAAAATGGAAAGGGAAGAAGGGGGGAATAAATGGGAAAGAGGAAGTGAATACAGAAAGATAATAATTAAGAGTGGGAGGGATAGGGAGACATCGAAATATGAGAGATCAAATAAGAAAATAATAATCTGTATTGTGAATCTCAAAGCAATCAACTATATGAAATTAACAGACTTGTTTAGAGAAAAGTATTTCTCCACCCTCTCCCAAGGGCATATGGATCTTTAGAAAATTTGACCATATGCTATGGCACAAAAGAAGTAGAACTTGAAGAGATGCATGTACATTGAAATGATTGCCCATAAACTGACATTTTTAGAATCAGATTGCAAATAGTGAGTAATATCGCAATGATGTGTTTTTGAATTGCTAATTTTGTGTTCCTCTTGCAATTTGGATGTCTATTTAATTTTAATTATATAATTGATTAATCATACAATAAATGGGAAGAAAAAAACCCAATAACTGACTTCTGTACTTTCCTTTGGACAAGTGATTAAAAGTAAACAAATATTAAAAAGAACCCAGTTGTGCATTCTTGAGTGGCAACCTCACCCTTCCCATGAAAATGCCTACAATTTGGACAAATTGGAAGCAAGTCAGACTCTGAAACAGAAAAAGGCTTTCCTGGCACTGGCACATCAAAGCATCCTGCCTGGGTCAGACCTAAACTGCTTGTAGAACCTCCTCTGCCTCCATGACCTGAGCAATGAGGCTGAGCCTACCTGTTTTCCTTCTGGAGCCACCAACTTCATTCAACACAGGAAAAGGGAATACTGAAGCACTCTACAGCCTGCCCTTGGAGCCCTCCTGCATTTTAGAGGTCTATCTCTGAACCTTCCTCCCCACCATGTACTCATGATACACACTATTCCTCATACAAACAAAAGGCATCTTGTGATGCCAGTATGATTGTTATTTGGGGACAATGAACCAGTAGTTTACCTTTGTGGCAAATGGTTCATGGGCCAAATAAAACCCTGTGGCCCTGCTAGATTGGAATACTAAACAAAAACAAAAACAAAAACGAAAACAAAAACAAAACAAAAACCCTGCATTTTCTCTTTCCACTCATAACCTTAAGTTAAATTCACCTAGGTACTCACAACTGTTGGTTTGTTTTGTGGCAGGCACCCAGAAGTCTGATCACACAGACCTCTATCTAATGCCTTATGGCACACCATGCGTGTTTTGATTAAATAAGTTTTTGGTCTGGTTCATCACTTTCATTTGATTTATTACTGCACTGTCTTAAAGGTATTCTCAGTTATAGCTTCTGGAAGTGACTTAGTGCCCCAAACTTTTCCATTAATAATTGAAGTGCTTGACAAAGGACAATTTTGAAACCCAAGTTCTGTGAGTTGGCCCCAACTTCCCTTTCCAGCTTCACACTCCCCACCTCCAAAGTTTAATACCCCCATCAGCTCTTACAGTTGGAACCTAACCTGTCTGGTTGGACCTCTTCACTGTCTCAGAACACCACTTGCCTAGTCCCAGATGAATTTCTCATCCCTTTCCATTGCAGAAAAGGATAGGGGCTGGAAGTGGCTGGGGAGTGGGGTGGGATGCTGAAACACATGATCAAACTTTGAATGCACCAAAAAGTTCAGAGATCTGCCATAGTTCTCAGGTGGCTTACCACAGCAGTGAAGTGAGGGGAGGGGGGATGGAACACAATGCTCCTAACTCTCTTGAGAGTGTACGAAACTTATCAGGATCCTTGAGTAGTTTAGAAAACTTCCTGTTTCCCAGTAAAAATCACTGCCTTAAAATATAAAACTAGAAGAAAGTGGTTTGCTAGTAAATGTTTAAAGACAGCTTTGGGTGGGTAGGGGGGGACCTGATTTGTAGCATTTGCTTCTTCAATGGTGAAAGCTCCCACTGTTATGTCACTGAATGCTGAGTTAAGATAAGATGCACAGATATCCTGAGCGAGTTAGGTGGCTTTAGCATACTGCTGGGAAGAGACCAGCTTTGCCCTGTGCTTTTCTTGTTTGGGCTACTCTAAGGCAGAATAAGATTTTTAAAAAATCTCATCATCCTACAGTGGACTCGATTATGGAGAAAGCCTCCCTGGATCACCCCATGGCCCTTGGTTCCCCACCTCTTCCCTTTAAGATCCACTTTCCTGAAGCTCTTCGAGCTCTCCTCTGATCCCCACTATAGCTTTGTATTAAAATAGTTTCTCTTTTCTTCTCTCTGGGTTGAAAGTCTCTAGAGCTCAGAAACTCTGTCTAACAAACCACTTTAGTCCCACCTCTACACTCTACCATACTCCCTGCCTCAGCATACATAGTATATACTCAATACAATCTAGTGGTTAACAGTTGTCTTATAATCCCTAAGAGGTGACTGACTCTAAAGCTTTTACAGGAGGAATCCTCTTTTATCCCCTGTGTTCAAGGTCTGAAAGTGAGAAGGGGTACAATTCAGGAATATTTTCTGGTATCACCACCAGTCCGAGGGGCTGTAGAGAGTCAGAGAGAGCCTGGCCATTAGGAACAAGATTGGTCATTCTCAAAATAGTTCCTGGAAGAAGAGTTGTTTAACATCAGCTAACTCTAAAATAACAAGCCAAGAGAGAAACCCAGTCTTCTCAGAGTGTGTGTGTGTGTGTGTGTGTGTGTGTGTGTGTGTTTGTCGCTGTGTGTGCCTGTGTGAAAGATTCAGAGTCACAGAGCCACAGGCCTGCTAGATTCTCAATGGAAGAAGACCAGCAGAGTCAATGTCAAGAACTCTGTCTCAACTTAGTCCCAGTCCCAGACCTTATTGACCTCTACCCCCAGATTTATAATATTGGTCACTCAAGGTTTCTCCAGGGAGGTTGGCCAGAGACTTTCTCTTTCTGCAGGCTGCAAGATTCAAACCTCACCCAGGTAGCCTTGAGATGGAGATTCTGGCATCTCAATTACCAGCCATAGTTTGAATGAGGGACTTCTATGAAACCTGAGTAATGAATCCCTTCAAGATTCCATAATGCCCCTAAACAAAAGGTGAGAGTAAGTGGAATTCTCACCCACACAGCCCCAAGACCTTCTCAGGCTTCCATGATCAGATAGTGGGGATTCTGGGCTCTAGATTCAGGCTGCTGGTTCAAGAGCTCAAGCTTTGTTCAGCCCAAGGACATGCAGAGTGAGGGAAGGTGGGGGGATGCTATCATTTCTTTTTTATACATTATTAACAGTGCTTTTGATTGGTGTTTTTCTATTGTATGAAATACTTTCATTTTTTTATAATTTAGTTTATCAGCTCTACAATCCAATACAGAGGCAGCATAGAGTGATGGTTAAGAACATGACACTCTTTATACAGACTGTCTGGATTTGAATCCTAGCTCTTCCTCTTGCTGGCTGCATTGGCCTTGGGGAATTTGCTTAATGACTGTGTGTTTCAGTTTCTTCATCTGTAAAATGGTGTTGATAATGATAACTATTCCATAGTGTTGCTATGGGGATAAAATGAGCTAAGATTTATAAAGCACTTGGTGTATGGTACTATTGTAGTGATTTTTATACACTATAAATGTTTTTAAAATTGGCATGGATGTTTTTACTCTGGCAGGTAATAACTATCACTGCTGTGTTCCAATCAACCAACAAGTTTGTCAAATTTTGCCTCCTCAATGTTTTGGGAACCCTTGCTCTGTACTCCTTCCCTGCTTTAGGCACACAGTAACAGCAAACTGCTTGCAGTTCTCTGAACACAGACTGTCATGCCTTACTTGCTGGTCTTTTCTATTGCAATCCTCTTCGACTCCCAAGGCTCTCTCTCCTCTGGCTTCCTCCTACTTGTTTTCTATCATGATGTACCCTTAACTACAGACTCCTTAAGAGGAGAAACTGTCATCCTCTCTGAATCGTCAGCATCCAGAAAATGCCTGCCACAAATAAAGTATTGAAGAGATGTGTTGAATCAGTGGCTGGTTCCTGTGTCCCAGGCTCCACGTAGTGGTTTTCAGGAGGGTTTTCATTCAATCCTACTCAAAATCCTGCAAGGTAGTAAGTGCACTTGTTATCCCCATTTTACAAATAAGAAAACTGAGGCTTGGTGAGGTTAAATAACTTTCCCAGAAACATATATGTATATTTACCTAGCTATTCTGTTTTTATAAAATAATATGCTGTTTATAAGGTGTGTCAGAGTTGAGGATGCCAGGAAGCTACAATTGATAGCACCCGATGCATGAAGATATGATATTCAATTTCCTCATCAAAAGAGCTGGTATTTTATTTTTGCATAATATATTCTTGAATTAAAGTATTTTTCATTATATAATTTGTAATCTTTTATGAAGGTAAAAAATGTGCATAAAGAAATATTTGGCTATTTCTTAACCAATTGGTCTGTTATATTGATATTTCTTATCAGTTGATCTGCGAGTCCATTGGATGTCATACTTTAATCCCATTACATATTATATGTCAAGAGCTTTGATTAGTGTCTTATCTATACATTATCATTTTAAAGTCTTTCATGGTCAACATTTGTGAAAGTTGCTCTATATTATCAAAATCATGTTACCCTAAGGAAGCTGGGGAAGGCTTTACAGATTAATACTACTAGTAGTAATAATGGTAGTAGCAGTGGCAGTAGCTACCATTTATTGAGCACCTACTATGTACCAGGACTGCTGTAGCCGTGAGATTTACCTGCATTACCCCATTGCAGCCCTGTGAAATAGGTTCTGCTGTTTTCTTTATTTTATAGATGGGGAAGCCAGGACTCAGAGAGTTTAACTCACTTGCTTGAGGTCACCCAGCTATTGAATGTAGAACCTGGATTGAAATTTAAATTTGTATGTCTCTAGAGCCTGGACTTTAGCTGGTCTTTGACGGCTGTCCAAGTTACTTAACCCTCTCTGAGCTTCAGTTTCCTCATCTGTAAAACTGAGGGAAGTAACACTTATCTAGTAGAATTGCTATGAAAATTAGAAATAATAGCTGTCCCAGGGCCCAAGGGCACATAGTAGGCATTTAAACCATGATGATGGCGACGTTTACACATTAATGGGGCGTTAAATAGGCAGAGGAAATTCTGGCATCCCTTTAAAGGCATTTGGGAGCTGGAGAGGAGGATCTACAGCTTCGGCTGTCTTAAGAGCTGGACTTCTCCCCTCCAGAATATGGTGACCCAATAAAACTCTGAGCGACAGGCGAGGTGCCCCGCAGGGGCCTGAATTTGGCTCCAGCCACCTCTGCAGGGAACTGGGAGAGAGGCGGGGAGCTGGGAGGGGCGTAGAAATCCCAGTCGTCAGCGGACTGCAGGTGCCAGGCGGAGTTTGTGTAGGTGGGCTCCCAGAGCCCGGCGGAGGGAGGGGAGGAGCTTGGGGCGGGCCGACAGGCAGGCGAGGGAGAGCCGGAGGCGGGACTCAGAGCCCGAGAGGCTGTCCTTAGACAGCTCTTCTCATGCCGGGCAGTTTGCTGCATCTGGAGGAGCTCACTGGAGAATCTCCAACATCAGAGCGGGCCTTCAACTACCGTAAGTACCTGCAAATGAGCGCATAGTTCAGTGGCTGAAGATTAAATACTGGCCCCACATCCTAAACAAAACCCCGAAAGGGTCTTTCTGCTGTAATTAATTGCTGTAAATCAAACTGCTCCCTAGTCTGTCCCCCCACCCTCCTCATCTCTGCCTTTTTCCTTTCCTCCCCGGATCCCAGACCTGCCTCCCTGAGAATCTCTGGGCACTGTAGATAGCTTCCCTTTTCCGTCTCAGTCTTCCCTCCAAACCCTCGGTGGAGCATGTACCCGGCACTCCCCCGAACCTAACCCCTTTGATTCCTGGAGCCCTCAAAGCTATGCAGGGGGCGAGCTATTAGACATTTCGGGTATGTCACCCTCAAAAGCACTGCGGCGCTGCCTAAGGGTGGGGTAAGTGTTTAGGGTGGAATAGAAGGGGAGGGTAAAATGGCTAGATAGCCGAAGTTGAGGGTGGAGGTTAGGGTGGGGTGAAAGGCCAAAAAAGGGCGTGGTGAATTAACCTGCAGCTTGGGGCTGTTCTCATGTTCCTGGGGTATAAGATTCATCATTTTGGCTGGATGTAAATGGTACAGTTTCCTCAGTGATTGATGAGGGGTCAGCCATGCTGAGAAGCCCAGCTTCCCTAGACTCCACTCAAGCCACCGGGAGGCAAAAATGGTTGTTTGGGGGTCCAAGTGGCAAGGCTGGAACCTCAGATGGCATTTCCTTGGTAGAATCCCAGGTTGAACCTCTCCCTTGGCAGTAAAACCTTGCTTCCCCCAATAAATCCTGGCCCAAAGCCCAGGGGAACAAAGCAACAGGGTGGCATCCAAGCCTTGGCCTGGCCCTGAGAGGAGTGGGGGCAAGGGGCTGTAGGAGCTGAGATGAAAAGAGCGTCTTTAGAGTCCTACACCAGTTTGATGTCACTTTGGAAAGAAGAAAAAATAAGCACCTTTTTAAAATGAAATTTTCACTGTGTGCCTGGCACTGTACATATGTTATCTCTAATCCAACACAGCAATAATGTTAGGTAGATATTATTCCCCCACTTTACAGATAAGAAAAGTTCAGAAGGCATAAATTGAGCATCCTTCAATGCAAAGTGAGAAATGAAAAATGGAGCTGTGCCTCCTTGAATCTCTCACTGTCCATTTGGTCCCTACAGCCCAGATGTTTTCAGAATGAATCTTCCCCTTTTCCTGCTCCTCCATCCTGCCCAGTGTTAGTACTGGAGCAACTTAGAGGATGAAGTCTTAGGATCAGTCTAGAAATGTATACTCAGTCCCTTTCTCTGTTCTGGAAGCTTCCTCTACCCTACTCTGCTGAGCTAAGTTTAAGCAGCTTGGGTCAGCCAGAACCTCAGACTCTGAATAGAGAGTTGGTGGAGGAGAATTAGCTCGAGATTGTGCAGTGGGGACACACATTCCCTTGGTAAAAGCTTACTCTGGTGGGAGAGGGGAGAGGCACTAAAGCTCAGGGGTCTACCTTATGTATATGCAGGGCCTATGGTCGATAGTGACTCCTGGGAAAACCAGAAGGCCTCCCTGAGCTCAAGTATCTTTGTCATATTCCTTGAAATTCAAACAATTCCATTTTCCTTAGGGGCAATGAACAAAACTGCTTAGATGTTACAGGCAGCCAATGAATCATTTATGCCTTATATTAATTAGCTTAAGCAGCTTGATTTCCCAACACCTGCTTGAGATGGGGGTATTGAGCTTTTAGGGGTAAGCAATAAGAATGAGAGTAATATTGGATCTGAAGCATTCCATAGAAGGGACGATCTCCATGGGATGAGATGGGAGGGGTGAGGGAGGCTGAGGAGGGGGGCCAGAGGGGTTAAATAGCAGTTTTAGATCATAGGCCTTGGATTTAAACATGGATTTGAATTTTGGCTCTAATATTTAATATCTCTTGATTTTGGACAACCTATACATCCTTTCTATGCCTCAGTTTCCTCATTGAAAAATGAGGATGGTATTAATGCCTCCTTTGCTAGGTTGTTGGAGGAATCTGTGTGTGTGTGTGTGTGTGTGTGTGTGTGTGTGTGTGTGTGTGTGTATCTGAGTAAAGAATCTGAAAAAGTGACTCTCTGCACCTCCCATCTCCCCTATCTCATGGGCCTTCAGCAGACTTGTATTAGGCTGGCTTCTGGGCCTCTGAGATCCCAGGAACAAATAGACGTTTTAACAAATCTGACGTCTTAGATACTAGCAAAGACTTTGGGTGGGAGGATGGGGAAGTGAGGATAAGAGGCAAGGAGGAAAAGTAACAGGTGACCTAGGAATACTCTGCGTGCCTGTGAGGGAGTGGAATGTAGGGTCGTCAAGTGCAGTTTAGTGATCTAAACTAAATTTTAAGGAGCAGAACAATTCCCCTGAGTAAAAACAGTTCTGATTTTAGATCCCACCACCTGCTGAGGAGAAAACCCTTCAAGACTGCAAGCAAATCGAGCACCAGAGGCCCTGTGACCTGGGGCAGACCAGGGGAAGGGGACACCATGCAGCAGACATTCACTGTCTTGCTCTTTTGCATTTGTGAGTACAAGAAGGGGTGAGGGGCAAGTTACCCTGTAATAGGTATGTCTATGAGTGGGTACCTTGGGGAGGGAGAGAGAAGTATTGAGGTTTAAGGGCAGGGTGGGGACAATGAGGGAGCTCTCCTTTACCAAATCTCTCTTTTCAGGGCTGAGTTTGGGTATGACATCAATAGGTAAGTGAGTCTTGCCCCCTCAGGTACCTTCCTTCCTAAAGGATCCAAGAGCCAGGACATAATTGCCTTGAGATCCCGAAGACAGATTAGGCTGGTTGGGAATCAGAGCCTTAACACTTCAGGACTTGGTTTCCCTTGAAATAGTGAAGAGCTTTATCTCAGACAGAAAGGAATCTAGACTTGCACCTTATTCCCTGACTCATCTGCATTCCTTGAACAAATATACTGGGGTTCCCATCCCACATCCCACATGAGCAGATATTCCTGTCCCAAAGGGAAGGCAAAAGGAGGAATCTGTATTGGGGCTAATTTTAAGGGACATTATGGGACACACTGTGGGAGGGAGAGGGCTAGACTGATCATGTCTTTGTGATCTTTGGGAATGACAGTGATGGAATCACAACCGGAGCTGTGGATAGAGTCCAACTACCCCCAGGCCCCTTGGGAGAACATCACGCTGTGGTGCCGAAGCCCCTCTCGGATTTCAAGCAAGTTCCTGCTGCTGAAGGATAAGACCCAGATGACATGGATCCGCCCTTCCTACAAGACCTTCCAAGTTTCATTCCCCATAGGTGCCCTTACTGAGTCCAATATAGGACTTTACAGGTGCTGCTACTGGAAGGAGACAGGATGGTCAAAACCCAGTAAAGTTCTAGAGTTGGAGGCACCAGGTAAGAAGACACAGACAGATATTCAAGAATAAACTCCAGCTCCTGGGATTCAAACTTGACTTTCTAGGGCAGGGTTTGTTTAATTCATTTACCTCAAATGCATGCATGTGTGCATTCCACAGTTAGTAAATAAGTGCCTACTCTGTTTTAAGCAATGCACAGTGAGGATGCAGACTCTGGAACAGAGATGGCAGAAGGAGGGGTGGCAAACAAGAATCTTACTAGAGCTTTTCTCTGCTGCTCCCTAGGCAACACTATCTTTGCTCTACCTAATTCCATTGCATTCTTTCTTTCCAGGCCAGCTGCCCAAGCCCATCTTCTGGATCCAAGCTGAGACTCCCCTTCTTCCTGGATGTAATGTTAACATCCTCTGCCATGGCTGGCTGCAGGATTTGGTGTTCATGCTGTTTAAAGAGGGATATGCAGAGCCCGTGGATTACCAAGTCCCGACTGGTACAATGGCCATATTCTCCATTGACAACATGACATCTGAGGATGAAGGGGTGTACATCTGTCGTACTCATATCCAGATGCTCCCCACCCTATGGTCAGAGCCCAGCAACCCCCTGAAGCTGGTTGTAGCAGGTGGGTGTCACCGTGGCTGCTGGCGTCTGGCAATTGTTGTCCCAGGGATCATGGCTGGTTGAGCCAGGGTTTCTGATTTTACTTTCCTCACCCAGTTCCTACACCCTGCAAGGCCTATGAGCTCGAGTCATTTGACATTTTACTGAAAAACAAATTAACATTGTGCATGCTACAAGGCAAAGGCATGGGAGCCAATCATTTGGCTATTGAGTGAGCACAGATAACTGTCCAGCAGCTTTAGCTCATCACAGCTTTGTTGTTCTCTACTTTTTGAATATCATGCATTCATTCATTCATTCATTCAACCAATATTTATTGAGCACCTAAATATGTGCCAGGCACTGCCACCACTGTCTTATAAATAGATGTTAAAAATTCTAAATGTATTTTATTTGTGATTACTATTTTTAAATGTGGAAAATAGAATGAATTGCTAGTGCTGGTGAGTGAAAACAAAACAAATGATTAAAAAAGTGATAGCTCATATTTTAGAAATGGCTTTATAAATTACTTTTGTCCTAGATCAGTAGTAAGGCAGCACCAACCTCTTAACACAGAAAAAGGCTCCCCAAAATGTCAAATGCCAGACACACCCTAGCTTCAACTGCCCCCCATGGCCTGGAGATCTTTAGATGAAATTGGCCACATTTGCTTTAGTCCCTCCATCAAGCTAAATAGGCTTGGGGAGAGCTGTGAGGCTTTCCCCAGAAAGTACCCTGGACTTAGAAGCAGTAATCCTAGTTTTTAGTTCCACCTCTGACACTGCCTCCCTGTGTGATCTTGAGCAAGTCACTTTACCTCTCTGTGCTTTTGTTTCCTCCACTCCAAAAATGGGATAATAGTATCTATCTGACCGACTGTATAATTCCTCTCTGTGCCTCAGTTTCCTTATCTGCAAAATTGGTATAATAAAAATGCCTACCTCACAGGGTTGTTGTGAGGATTTGCCTAAATATAACATATGTACAGTGCCTGGCATATAAGTTCTCAATAAAGGGTAGACATTAATTTTATTAGTATAGCTTTTTATTGAGGATCAAAACACAAAGGACTGTCTGTTTGAACTGTGTGTATGAATGTTTGTTGTACACATGCCCTTTCAGCATAGGTTCCACTAACACATACTTTCATAGTTACCTGTTCACCAGTAGCCCCCACTAGTCCATGAGCTTTTTGCTACCAGGAACTGTGTCTTCTTTACTCACATACCCCCAGACCTACATGATTCCTGATGCATCTTAAATGCTCAGTGAACATATGACAGAGCTGATCTTTCCATAATAGTTGGGTGTGTGTACCTGGGATGAGGTGGGGGTAAGAAGGAGTGGTATGGGGGTGAAGTTTGCCTTTACTTTTGTAGTACAGTCTCCTTGGGGGAACAAACCATGGAAATGAGGGTGTTGCCCCATTAACAGAAATTTCTTTGGATTGCAGACTTGCTGGCCAAACCTTTCTTATTGGCTTCTTCCGAGTTCATGTTGGAAGTAGGGTCTTAGGTGAGCTTAATGTATTTAAAAGCTCACCTTAATATTGCAGTAGTATTCATGCTCAACAAAGATGGAATCAAAGACATTTTCAGAGATTTGGTTTTTCTGGTGGTTGGAAGAACTACATTTGGCATTTCAGGGACCTAAAGATACAGGGAATTATGGATGTAGATATTCCACTGAGACACAACCCTAAGTTTGTTTATAGCTCAGTGGAGCTGAAAGAGTCTGGAGAGAGGGCAGGGGCATAAGTGAATCCACCCTCAATTATATCCTAGAGGAAGCAAAGATCCAAGGAAGGGAGAAGGAGATGGTAACTTCAGCTATCACTTCTTGTCCAAAGAAACTAGGAAAATAAAAACAGAAAACAATAGGAAGGACTCATCCTACCTCTAACTTCAGGGTTTCTTCCCTTTCTAGGACTCTACCCCAAACCAACTTTGACAGCCTATCCTGGTCCCATCATGGCACCTGGAGAAAGCCTGAGTCTCAGGTGCCAAGGGCCAATCTATGGAATGACCTTTGCTCTAATAAGGCTTGAAGACTTGGAGAACTCCTTTTACCACAAGAAGCCAATAAAAAATGAGGCATATTTCTTCTTTCGGTCTTTGAAGATCCAAGATACTGGACATTACCTCTGCTTTTACTATGATGGGTCATACAGGGGTTCGCTCCTTAGTGATGTCCTGAAAATCTGGGTCACTGGTAAGAGAGGGGTATGCCACAAAACCTATATTAGGGGCTAAGGATTAAGAGAGGGGTGTGCCATGAAACCTATATTAGGGGCTAAGGATTAAGAGAGGGGTATGCCATGAAACCTGTATTAGGGGCTAACGACATAAAACTCCCTCTGGGCCTCCTGCATAACTTATTCATGCAGCCAGGGCTAACAGTGGAGAAGGGAGTAGAATATGTACAACTGGGCTTAGGTAGGGATTTTCCAAGAATGGACTGGAGGAAGTGGAGGAAAAGAATCTGAAGTAGTGGGAAGGAGATGTGACATGATTAGTCGTTTATATTTTGGGTCTCGTTCTAGACACTTTCCCCAAGACCTGGCTACTTGCTCGGCCCAATCCTGTGGTCCAAGTGGGTCAGAACATAAGCCTGCGGTGTCGAGGACCAATGGATGGAGTGGGGCTTGCACTCTATAAGAAAGGAGAAGACAAACCACTTCAGTTCTTGGATGCCACCAGCATCAATAACAACAAGTCATTCCTTCTCAACAATGTCACTAACAGTGATTCTGGCATCTATAGCTGCCGCTATCATCTCACCTGGAAGACCTCCATTAGGATGGCATCACACAACTCCGTGGAGCTTTTGGTTGTAGGCAAGTGCTAACAGCTGTTTTTATCATCAACCTGTTTGTTTTTTATCATCATTACAGTGTTATTAGAAGGAGCTAGTGGCCTTGTACCCCTTGGAGCTATGAGCCAAGGAAAAAAACACTAGGAGTATGATGTAGAACTTTCTCCAAAAACTTTAAGGACCTCCTCTCCCAGAATTCTTCTTCAAGCTCTATCTCTCAGCATGGCCCAGCCCCACTGACCCCTGGAAATCTTATTTTCCTTCAGGCCAGAGGAAGCTTACGGGTATGAGGTATTCCTTATTAAAAGTAGGGAACCAGGAGTCTATAGAGCACCAAGGAGTGGGCAAAGGAATTCTAATGAACAGTCAAATTTTGAAGCCACTGATCAAGTAGAAGTGGAAAGGAAGAGGAGACCAAATGGGGAGCTGAGAAACATTTGGTGGGGGAGGAGTTACCAGATTTAAGTTCACTTCTAACTCTTTTTTTCTGAACTGTTTTCAGATAAGCCTCCCAAACCCTCCCTGTCAGCTTGGCCTAGTACTATGTTCAAGCTGGGTAAGTCCATCACCCTTCAGTGCCGAGCATCTCATCCAGTGCTTGAATTTTCTCTGGAATGGGAAGAAAGGGCAACATTCCAAAAATTCTCAGTGGATGGAGACTTCATCATCAGTAATGTTGACGGGAAAGGCACAGGGACCTACAGTTGCAGCTATCGCATAGAGGCACATCCTAACATCTGGTCACATCGCAGTGAGCCTCTGAAGTTGATGGGACCAGCAGGTGAGAGGATAAATCTTCATAGGAATGCCCCACCAGTCCCTAGCCATCCCAGAGCAGTGCCCACAAAGATGGGAAGGGGAGTTAGAGGCTTGGAAGTCAGGGCCCTTGGGTTTGGGCACCTTTCCCTTGGAATGCTCTCATAATCACTTAAAGATAGTGAGCAGGATATTTTCAAGGCTCCCATTCTCCATGAAAAGGAAAGCCACTTCTGCCTCCCCTTCCCAATATAACCACTCTCAGTAACCAGCTCCTCCTCCCTTAGTGAATGTATTTACCTGCCCCTGTCTCCATAAAGGCCCCAGCTTCTGGTCTTTTCTGGCCACAGGCTTTCTCACCTGGAATTACATCCTGAATGAAGCTATCAGGTTGTCCCTATTCATGCAGCTTGTTGCCTTGATGTTTGTAGTGCTGTGGATAAAGTGGAAGTGTCGGAGACTCCGAATCAGGTAACTGTCATGTCCCAGTCCCCTCCTGTTCCCCAACATACCTGGGTCCACGCTCCCCTGGAGTCTCAAAAATGGGTCATACCCCAGTGGAGACAAGCCACAGGGGCACACCCTATATGCCTCCCACCTTCTGGGCTTAGGAGACAAGACTTTCTCACCTCCGATATTTCTCTTTCACCTCACAGAAGGGTCACCACCCAAGCCAGAGGGTGGAGAAGTGCATAATTCTTACAGACTGGAGAAGTAATCAGAACTGCATTCACTGACATCCCCCCCCCAAGGAGGGTGTCCAAATCTCCCCCCAAAGTACCCTGCCCCTCAGAAATGGTTGATGTCTTTCCTATTAACTTGGTCTGTACTTTTTCTCTTGCAAGAAGCCATGCTGTCCTGTCTCCCAAATTGTTACCCAGCTCCCATCCCAACTTTTCACCCTTTACTCCTATCTCTCAAGGGCTAAAGAGCTTTGTGGTCCATACTAGTTGCCTTAGAAAACAGTCTCTCTGCCACTCTGGCCTCCGACTGCCTGTGCAGAGCATTCTGGGAATATAGTCTTAACCTGGATGAGCATCTGATGAGGCGATGGACAGGGCCAGGGAATCAGACTATTTTCTCTGGCCCACAAACTGGCAAGCCAAAAAGATTCCCCTACCTTTTCCTTTGATCCTTTGTTGTCCTCTGGGCCACCCACCTCTCTGATCCCCATGGCTTGTGCTCAGACTACTCCGCTTGGGAATGAGAAGAGAAATGACAGCTCCTAATCTGGTGGGGACCTCAGCTTCTGAACACCTTACCTACTTTTCCCAATCCCCTGCTTCTGGCTGTACCCCACCCCGCACTGTGATCGTGGACTTTTGTGTGTCTAGAAGTATTCAATACACAATGTATGATGATTATGATTATGTGTGTCTGTGTTTTCCACTGGGATCTGAGGGACAGAATGCTTGGGCAACCAGAGGGGAGCCACCTAAGTCTTCTGCAAAAACCACCACCCTTTGAGTTTTCAAAAAGTTTCAGTGGGGGTCAAGTTCTAGTTCTTCCCAGTATCTGTCCTGAATCCCATACACATTAAGGTAACCTCCAAGCCAGGGGTTAGAAAAAAAAATGTAGCTTGAAGTGCCTGACCCCAGCCCAGGACCACTGCAACAAAGGATAAGATCAGAAACCAGATTTCAGAGAAAGCAGCTTGAAAACACACGTTTTTCTGACCAGGAAGGAGGGTCAGTGTTTGCTAAGTCAAAAATGTCAAATGGATTTTGGCTTCCTATCATCTAATTGTACAGGGCCAATAACCCAAAGCTGCTGCACATTTCTAGTCATAATCTAGGTGGGGGGAGAGGGATCCCACTCTCTGACAAGCTTAGCTCAGCACTGACAATCTTCTAGTAATTCATCGCGGCTGCCTAGGCAACCCTTCCATAACAAAGGCAGGTGAGGCAGGTCTGTCTGAGGACCAATACTGCCATAATAACAACTGCTTCCAAACTTAAACTTGATGACGGAGAAATACTCGAGGTTTCTGCCTCCACCCCCACACCCACCACCCAGAGCTGCCGATCACACTGAGCTCCAGGGGTTCTGAAAGCTGGAGATAATACCAAAGCATTTTTACATCTGACATCTCAATTCTAGTAACAGCCTAACCAGGGGCCATGGGGAACTGACATATGATATAAGCTGGGGAGTGGGGTGGGGTGGGAGGGCACGTGGGTCATGAAAGAGCAAGAAGTTTGTAGGTGATGAGCCCCTCAAAAAGAAAAGTCATTGATGTCAGAAAAGATTATATCCCATTATCCTGACTATAGCCAGTCCCTATTGGGTAGTGAGTAAGCCAATGACATAAATTGCCGCCCCCTTCTTTCTGCCCTCCCCCTAATCCCAGCAACTCCTCTCATCTCTTTTCTGGTCTCGCTAGAGAAGCCTGGTTGCTGGGAACAGCTCAAGGGGTCACCATGCTCTTCATAGTCACAGCCCTTCTCTGCTGTGGTGAGTACAGGGGGTGGGAAAGGGGCCTGGGCAGAAGGCCGGGGTGAAGTCCTGTGGGGGATGGGGCCGAGCCCTGGCAGCAATTTCTTTTGCAGGACTGTGCAATGGGGAATCGGTAGAAGAGACTGGTGAGTTTTTCCTGCTCCAGACTGGGACATTCCTCCCTGCAGATCTGAAATAACTACAGAGTGTCAGTGTCAGTGGCCAGGGAGTGACTGGTTGGGAGGGAAGGACAGCCAGGAAGGGGCACTTGCTAAAGCTGCTGGCAAAATGCAGCCTCCAACTCTGCCTTTCTGCCTGCAAATTTTCCCCCAAGCTTCTGTACTCTTCTGAGGCTCAGCTGACACATCAGCTTCCCCTTTCCCCAGCACCTGAGAAAGGAAGGAAGGAAAGGGTTTGGATTTGTGTTGAAAGGGGAGGTGGGCAGTGTAATCTGAGTAGGAGGTTCAAGGGCAAAGAGAGGGGGTGGGGGAGAGGGGTCGGAGGATGGCTTCATTAATTCTGCTGTTTCTAGAAATAATCATGCCAACCCCTAAGCCTGAGATGTGGGCAGAGACCAACTTCCCTCTGGCCCCGTGGAAGAACTTAACCCTCTGGTGCCGAAGCCCTTCTGGTTCAACTAAGGAGTTTGTGTTGCTGAAGGATGGGACTGGGTGGATCGCAACTCGCCCGGCCACAGAGCAAGTCCGGGCTGCCTTCCCCCTTGGCGCTCTGACCCAGAGTCACGCCGGGAGCTACCACTGCCATTCATGGGAGGAGATGGCTGTGTCGGAGCCCAGCGAGGCACTTGAGCTGGTGGGGACAGGTAAGAAAAGGTGGAGGGTCCTCCCAGAGGGATCCCCAGTGCCCCTGGGACTCCAACACTGTTCCTGGGAGTGGGGGAGTGACACACAGAGACCCGGAGCCCAAGGGGCTTGTGCTGCATGGAGGCGAGGAGGGGCACTGAAATGGGGGTGGGAGTGGGGAAGAGAATGAGAAGAGACTGACAGGAAGAGCCAAGGGCCAGCCTAGAGTGGATTTCTTTATTTGCTGACAAAGTGACACCAAGTGTCACATCTGGGCACCTCCAAACTTCTGACTCCTTTTCCACCCCATTTTGTTTTCCAGACATCCTCCCCAAACCTGTCATTTCTTCTTCTCTCCCAATCCTGGGCCAGGACCTGCAAATTCTGTGCAAAGGATGGCTGGCAGGCTTGGGATTTGCTCTGTATAAGGAGGGAAAGCAGGAACCTGTCCAGCAACTTGGTGCCCTTGGGAGAGAAGCCCTCTTTACAATCCAAAGAGTGGAGGATAAAGACGGAGGCAATTATAGCTGCCGCACTCACACTGAAAAGCACCCCTTCAAGTGGTCTGAGCCCAGTGAGCCCCTGGAGCTTGTCATACAAGGTAGAGCTGAGACGGTTGTGTGAGGAAGGAGGGGGAGGCAAAGCCCTGGGTCGAAGGCTCCTTTCCCCACAGCAAACTTTGCTGCTGGTCCTAGGAGCCTGTGTCCAATCTTAGAGCCAGGCAGGCGTGGCACTGGGAGTGCCAGGGCCTCTGGCTGCATGATATTAATAGCCATAATTGTTATTAATAGCTTGAGTTTGTGGAGGGTGATTTAATTTTTCTAATTATTTTCACATCAATTATCTCATTTAGCTATAGAGGAACTCTTCAAGAGAGGTGGTACAGGTACCAGTTCCCCAACCCCTTGTCCAAAAGGGCAAACTGAGGCTCAGAGAGCCAGAAGAACCCCAAGGAAAATTCACTCTTTTTGCTAGCCCCCATTGCCTGCCCTGATGACAGCAAGAACTCGCAGGTGGTGAGCGCTGGGGGTGAGGGGTCCCTGTGTTAGAAGTCTATCTGCAAAGTGGATTTCCGTTGATTTTTAAATGCACTTACTTCTGAATGAAATAGTATAGAAAGCAGAGCCACTTCCTAGAACAAATATTTGGCGTATTTTCTTTCTTTCTTTTTTTTTCTTAATTTGGTTTCATGTTGTGTTTTGGTTTTTGCCTTCTAGAAATGTACCCCAAGCCCTTCTTCAATACATTGGGCAGCCCTGTGGTCACCCCTGGCTCCCGAGTGACTTTCAATTGCTCCACCCCCTACCATCACATGACCTTTATTGTTTACAAAGATGGAAATGAAATAGCGTCCAGTGACAAGTCTTGGACAAGACCGGGGCCCAGTGAAGCTCACTTTCTGATCATGTCGGTGGGCATTGGTGATGGAGGGAATTACAGCTGCCGCTATTACGACTTTGTTGTCTGGTCTGAGTTCAGCGACCTTGTGGAGCTCGTGGTGACAGGTTAGGAGGGGGGGAAATCCAGGTAAACGTGGTGCCAATCCTGGGACAGTGAATGGAAGGAAGGGCTGTCAGTGGAGAAGGAAGAAGTACTCCTTCTAAAAGACACTGAGAAAGTGCTTAGGACAGTAGCTGGCACATGGTGAACAGTCCATGTAGGACAGCTGCTCGTGTTATTATTGCAGGCAAAAGAGACAAAGAAGAGGAGGGAGGCAAGCAGTTCACTTCTGAAGAAATAAGCGAGGCAGATGGGGGTGTCCAATCCCAGGAACTCAGCTCGCTGCCCTATTTCTGAAATCTTTTTGTGGCTTGACCTTGAGCTTTAGGCTCAATGTCCACTTTTTCTTTAGCTAGGCTGTCAGAGATTGGTGGGCTAGATGGCCCTCAGAGAAAGGGAGAAGACCTTGAAATGACAGCTGCATATTATGCAGCCATTACAAATGACAGTTTTCAAAGGCTGTTTAATGTCATAGGAAAACATTTACAATATAAAGTTAAGTAAAACAACATCAGACTCCATGACTGTGCATACTCCACTGAGTCCCAATTATGCAAACAGCTATAGCTACATGGACATGGGCATATATAGAAAGGATATATGGCAAATAAATATAAAGAAGAATTATCTTTGAGTGGTAGAATTATGTTTTCTCTGTTAGGTTTTTTCCATATTTTCTAATTTTCTACAATAAACATATATTGTTTCTTATAATAACACTAAAAAAGCTATTTGTACAATGTGGGGGTGGGCTTCTCTAATGCTGTGACCTCTTTAATTTCAGAATTCTACCCTAAACCCACTCTCCTGGCAAAGCCAGGTCCCCTGATATTTCCTGGGAAGAATGTGACCCTGCACTGCCAAGGGACTTTCCAGGGCATGAGGTTCGCCCTCCTACAGGAGGGAACACAGGTTCCCATACAGTTCCAGAGTGTCTCGGGGAACTCAGCTGACTTCCTCCTCCACAACGTCAGAGCAGAGGACTCTGGGAACTACAGCTGTATCTACTATGAGACGACCATGTCAAATAGAGGGTCATACCTCAGTACGCCCCTTATGATCTTGGTGACTGGTAAGAACAGACAAGACATGGGGTTGGGATAGAAACCATTGGAGTAAAGGTTAGGGGAGGGTAATTCCTCCTGGAAAGCTAGGCCATGGAGGGAAACTGTTGTATCCAAGAGGAGAAAGATAAAGGGTTAATTCAGGGAGCGATAAGTAACCATACTCACTACATTACATCTTTGATCTCTTTCCAGATACATTACCTAAGCCACGGTTGTTTCCTGAGCCCAATTCTGTGACTTCACTGGGGGAGAACGTTACTCTCTGGTGCCAAGGACCACTCCCTGGAGTCCGATACATTCTGCACAAAGAAGCAGATGCCACTTCTCCACAGCGCTGGGGACCCACCAGTAATGATGGGGCATTCCCCATCATCAATATATCCAATGCTAGCATTGGGCGTTACAGCTGCTGCTACCACCCTAATTGGACTAGCTATATGAAGATACTGCCTAGCAACACCGTGGAACTCATAATCACAGGTAAAGGGAAGATGCTTTGGAAGGGGCATGGAAATGTAGAAAGGTGGGAATAGACTGGTTCATGGGAGATAGTTTACAAAGAGCTCAAGGCAAGGCAAGCAATATTCTTGCCTCTTTACTGAACAGGGATTCTGGGTGTGATGCTCTGGAAAGTGACCTCTTCTCTCTGACCAGGAATTAATTTCTTCCAGGCTTACTCCCCAAACCCAGCCTATCAGCCCAGCCTGGTCCCATGGTGGCCCCTGGAGAAAATATGACTTTTCAATGTCAAGGAGAATTTCTAGGCTCAACATTTTTCCTGTTGAAGGAGGGGACTCAAGAGCCCGTAAAGAAACAGAGGCCAAGAGGGTCCAGGGCTGACTTCCGGATGCCAGCGTTGAGAAATGAAGATTCTGGGATCTATAGTTGTGTTTATTATTTGAACTCTGATCCCTTTAAAGGGTCAAATCACAGTGACTCCCTGGAGATCTGGGTGACTGGTAAGTCCTGGAGACTTCAGTAAGAGTCTAGATTGGGTTGTTTTTAGCAGTTAGCAATAAGGGGGTAAAGGGCTGGATTTGGGGCCACTTCTTCTAACTCTGTGTCCTTGCTGGTTGCAGATAAGCCCCCTAAACCCTCTCTGGCAGCCTGGCCCAGCACCGTGTTCCAGCTAGGGAAGGACATCACCCTTCAGTGCCGAGGACCCCTGCCAGGTGTTGAATTTGTCCTAGAACATGATGGAGAAGAAGCACCTCAGCAGTTCTCAGAGGATGGAGACTTTGTCATCAACAACTCAGAAGGAAAAGGCATTGGAAACTATAGCTGCAGTTACCGACTCCAGGCCCACCCTGATATCTGGTCAGAGCCTAGTGATTCCCTGGAGCTGGTAGGGGAAGCAGGTAAGAGTATAATCCCTCCATGGTGCTGGCATGACACACCCAGTATTCCAGGGAGAGTCCCCATGAAGACAGCCCCCATGGAGAAAGTCCACATCAAGAGGGGACAGGCTTTAGAGTCAAAGACCTCAACTGTGTCATCTTTCTCCTAAGGATGGTGAGGATGTGGGACCTCACTCAGATTCATTCCAAGATAGTAAGCAGGATTCTTTCAAGGTCCCTTTCCCCCAAGGAAATGAGGGCTGCTTCTGCCTCAGCACAGGCTCTGCCATAGACCACCCCTCTGCAGTCTCGACACATGGCTCCCTCACAAACCCTGGAGGAGGCCAAAGTGAGGGTGCACCACAAGAACAAGGAGAACATACACATGCTAACCTCTGTGGCTTTGGCTTATACTCTTTTATCACCCCAGGGCCTGCTGCTCAGGAGTGTACCGTGGGGAACATTGTCCGAAGTACCCTGATCGTGGTGGTTATTGTAGCCTTGGGTGTGGTGCTGGCCATAGAGTGGAAAAAGTGGCCTCGACTCCGAACCAGGTAAATGCATCATCTCAGCCTCCTTCTGTGAACCAAGTGCTGCTGGAAAAACAGTGATCCAAATGCTCCCCTAGCATCTCAGCCCCACCACACAGCCTGTCTTCAGGTTCTCGATTATCCCTTAGTCATGTCTTTTTCTTTACACAGGGGCTCGGAGACAGATGGAAGAGACCAGACCATAGCCCTGGAAGAGTGTAACCAAGAAGGAGAAGCAGGCACCACCACCAACTCTCCCTCTTCAACCTCTCAAGGGATCTCTGTGGAACTGCCAGTCCCAGTGTAATAATCTCCTTTACAAGAGCTTTCCTCTCCTCTCTTTTACCCTCAGAGATCTGTAAATCCAACTTGTTACCCTGGAAATCAGCCCCATCTACTGCTCCTTGGTCTTTATTCACCTGAGCTGGGTCGAGGGAATTCTGGGAGTTGAGAGCTCTATCAGGGTGAGGTATTTCCCTAAGAGAGGTTCCCTACCCCTGTAACTCCTCACTGTACTGATTTTCTGGCGCATGAAATTCTATTAAAAATGTGTTCTTCTCAGTAAAGAGTATTCACTATTTACCTGCAATAACTATAGCAGTGGTCTTCTATTGGTCTGTTGTTCACTAATACCTTAGCAGAAATTGTATATTGGACCTGACCTCCAAGGCAGAATAAGAGAGCACGGGGCTACTAATACAGAGAAAAGAGTTCAAGGATGGGGTCGGGGAAGAGAGAGGGCTCCAAAATAGCTATTTCCCAATTTGGTTTGACATGTGGTCACTGAACAGAGTGTCCTTTTGGCCTTCCATCCCATTATTGACTGACTGAATGAATGAATGAATGAATGGCAATGCTCTCTCCAAGTTGACCCTGAGGAGAACAAACACTAAATTTACATCCTTTTCGCCTTGCTACTTTTAGGTCCCATAGTATACCTACTTTCAAACAGCAGGATTGGCCCTCTGCAGAGCTTTGAAACTGGCAAAGCGTGCTCTGTGGTCCTTACCTAGCAATCACAGGGTGTAAATTAATTCACTCTTAAGTATGAATGATTGATCAAAGCTACTACTTTGCCCCTCCCTAAAGAGCCCTGTTTTCCCAAAGGAATGGGCCAGTAGTGCTGGGATCTCAGGGAGCGAGTAAGCAGGTGAAGTGAGTGGTTTGGAACAGGGGACCTGCCAGTGTCCCCTCCCAAGACCCTAAATGGGGGCTGGCTCTCATTCTCAGCCCCTGACTTTTCTCCCTGGATTAGCACAGGTGGGAATTCAATACACGGTAGGCCATTTGTTACGGGGGTGGAGGCAAAGGGAGAGAGGCTAACCTAGTTCCTTGAACCTTGTTTAAGATCTCAGAAGCATTGACCTACAGGTCCTAGAGGAGGTCATGACCCCTTCACATCTGACTCTAAAGCCCCTTGCTTCCCGGCACTGTTTAATTCTAAACTAACATTGTTCAATAGAACAATGTACAAGGGTACAGCACCCAGTGTGTTATTTATCCCTGATTATGGTAAAGTTTAAAAAGCAGCTCCCATATTCTTGCATTAGAAAGCATGTTTACCCAGCAAGTTAATGAAAAAAATACATCCCATTTCCCTTAATCTTTACATAATGAAACACTCTGAATATTATAGACTAATTTGTATTAAGCTCTTTGGAATGCAGAAGTACAAAGGCCCACTCTGATTTCCATTTGATGAAATTCTATTAGTCGCTTATACTAATTTCTTACGGTGTTTCTAAAAATTGCATTTCAAAAGTGCTTTTACATTTGAATTTAGCCAAACCTAGTTGTTGCTTTCTGCTGAACACCACTTTCTGCCCTCAAACTCTTCATCCCTAACCCTCAGTAAAGCTGTACATTTCCAACTGGAAGGAGTCCCATCCTTGATCCTTGGTTTTAGGATAAAAATCCTTTGATCAGGTCTGATTCTGTTTTCCCATCTTCGGGTATTCCAAAGTGTATATTGTCAAGGCTAATGGTGGAGCTGTGCAAGTTAGCAAGTGATCACTTAATTGCTTTAGCTGTTCACCAAGGGAAAGAGAAATGGGAAGAAAAGAGCAAAGGGACAAGGACTGAAATTTCAAGAAGCCTCTGGGTTAGAAAAGCAGGACGAAGATGAGAAAAACATGACAGGAAAAGAATTTCGTGAAATCCAGTGATGGAACCTGGAGTTTCCTATGCCAAGAGGATTCAAACAGAGATACCCATGCAATCAGAGGAAATTCTGATAAAGCTTTCAGTGAGAAACAAATAGTGAGAAATATTGTGACACTGGACTGTTAGCTGGCTTTCTAAAAACACTCACATATACTGTTCTTCCACTTAGAGAGCTAAGTTCTACATGTTTTAGAAGGGAAATATAGTTGTCAATTAACTGTGAAATACTTAAAGACAAAGAGTGGCTTTGGTATTTAACTTTCCTACTTGCTGTCAGAGCTATCTCAATGAATTAAGTATCTATTTATAATGCAAAAATCGTCACAAACTATCTCAATGAATTAAATATCTATTTATAATGCAAATGTAGCTTGTTACTGACAATTCTCCACATGGTATGTTTTTTCAACCTGGTTGCCATGGGAATCAGTCCCTTTACCCCTCGCTGGCCTCTAATCATCAGCCCAGCATCAGGTAATTTCTGGGAAATGGAATCTCAATTAGGGTGGAATGAACATTTGAGAGGAGAATTTGTCTCTGGGACTCCACAAAGAAGGGCCAAAGACCTCTCCCAAGTTCTAAAAAACAAATGTAAATTACCCCAGATCCTTGGGCTCACATACCTTTGGCTCAAGCATCTCAGAGCTACAAAGATTTTCAAGGTGGTTTGGTCCATCCTCCACCCAGTACAAAATCTCCTTTATAGCAAAGCTGATAAGTAGACACATAGCCTCTTCTTGTATACCTCCAAAGATAAAGAGATCACCACTTCATGAGACAACCTGAGAATATCAAACTGAGATCCCATATCTGCCTGTGTGTATTCTCTTCATATTCAGTGGCTCTAGTCCTGATTCAAGTTGCAACCCAGACAAAACGTACTTCTTACACATGATAGTCCTCCAAAGTTTGGAAAATGAGACTTATCCTCCTTGAGTCCTGTAGATCTCACTGCAGAGTTTGGCTAACATTTGTGTGCAAATGCATTTATGTAGTTAACTCTCAATTATTAGGGTTCTGTATATGGCAGAATTCATGCCCACCATATCCCTGCCAGATCTAACCAGAATAACATATATTTTATATATCTGTTCATTCTACAAATATTTATTGGCTTCCTGCTATATGCCAGACACTGTTGGGGCACTGGATACAGTAGTGAGAGAGTCAGACAACAATCCCTACCCTTCTAGTGTGGTAAAAAGATCAATAATAGAATTGGTAATAAATTATATGGAATACTAGATTATGATAAATGCTGTGATGAAAAATAAAGCAGAGAAAGGAGATATAAAAGCGTGTTTTGTGGAGAGGTTGTTGCAATTTGAAAAGGATGGTTGAGAAGACCTCACTGAGAAGCTGAGAAGGTGACATTTGAGTTATGATTTGAAGGATGTGAAGGAGCAAGCCATGCAGATACCTAGGCAAAGTGGGTTCTGGTCAGAGAGAACAGCAGGTACAAAAGCCCTGAAACAGGAGAATGCCTGGCTGATTTGAGAAACTGTGAGTAGACTAGTGTGGCTGGAGCAGAGTAAGCTAGGAGGAGAGAAGAAGGAGATGAAGTCAGAGAGGTGATGGGAACCAGGACAAGAGACCCTATGGGTCTTTTTAAGGACTTTGACTTACACTCTGAATGAAATGGGAAGCCACTGGAATTATAATTAAATAGGGCCCTTCAGCTTGCTCTGTAGAGAGCAGACTGAGGAGGCAAAGTGAAAGCAGAGAGATTCGCTAGGAGGCTATTGCAATAATCTCGGCAAGACAGGCTGGGTTAGGTCAGTACGGTAGCAGAAGAGGCAATGAGAAACGATGAGATTATTGACATAATTTGAGGAAAGAGCCAACAGGATTCTCTGACAGACTGGATGTGGGGTGTGCTCTGTAAACATGTTCATTAGAAGAAAGAACTGTGTCAGATACTGTGTTAGTGTTTCCCTCCCTGGATTATTTTCATCTCCTCCTCAAACAAAAAAAGAAAAAGAAAAAAAAGAAAAGACTTTGCAAATACCTCCCAACTCAGGTCGCTACTTCTGGGCTGTTTATCAGTGAGTTTGTTATTGTGCATCCAGAAACACTGTAAGCAGGAAACAGTCCTATATATCTGCAGTGATCTGATCAGCACAGAGGAGGGGGAATGATTACTTTCTGGGATCTCAACTCAACGTTTCTATTAATGCCATCTAAAATTACATTAGTCCTTGGGCAGCCAGATCACACTGTTGGCTCATAGGAAAATTGTGGTCAACTAAAACCACTAGCTCTTTTTCACACAAGCTCTTGCCAGTTCAATCCTTTCTTGTCCTTTACTTGTGCAAGTTCTGTGTTATTTTGCAACTGAGTTTTTACCTAAAATGTAAGACTTACCATTTCTTCCTGTTACGTTTAATCTTACAGGTACCTGTTTGCAGAGGTCCTGTATCACCACTTAATGAGCTCCTTTCTATATGTCACAACTATAGGCACTATTTAATTTACTCTTAATTACAGCCCTGTGTGTGAGGCCTCTACCTGTTATAGTTCCCATTTTATACGTGAAAAAATAGAGGCTCAGAGAGGTTAAGTACCATGCTCCCAGGCCACCCAGCTCATAGCCAAGGGCAGAGCTAGAATTACAGTTCCATTTTTCCTGCTTTCCACACTAAACCTTAGGTGGCACCTTATCTGGAACATAGTAGATATTCAATAAATATTTACTAAATCGATCACCTTCTCCTGCTCTTTTATGTATTTTATCGAACAAACACTCATATACAATTATATTTGTTAGGCTCTGTTCTAGGGCTTTCCATTTCTTACACATCTTAATCCTTACAACAAATCTATGAGGTAGGTACTATCATTGTGTGTTCACATTTCTTACAAAAGAGGAAATGAAGGCAGATAGAAGTTAAGCAAGCTGTCTAGGTCACACAGCTAGCAAGCGTTAGGGACAGGATTTGGACCCAGGCAGTCTGGCTTCAGAGTTTGTGTTTATAACCACTAAGTTATGCTGTCTCAGGTTTCTCTGAGATCCTCACCTTGCACTCTTAAGGGAAGGGGATGCCTCGGCCTAACTCGCCATCCACTGTCCAATGCTAAACCTGCAGCCCTCCCATGGAAATCCAGTCCATTTCCCGCTCTTATCCATGGAAGCTGGCTTCTAGACTTACTAAGAAGGAAGATTTGTGCATATTCAAACTTAGCCTTGATCTTTCTGCTTCCCTACTAGGACCCCATGCCACCCTGCTCTTCTGGAGACCAAATTCTTTCAACTTCCCTCTCTGAGAGTGATACAGTGATTCTACAGCAGAGGAGGGAGCAAATGTGATGAGATGGCCCCCATTCAGGGAAATTCCTGAAATGGAAACCACATGACTGGTAGCAATAGGCCTGGAGAAGAAAGATGTTCCCTCAGACCCCTCCCCACTCCCAACAATGGGCCCTATGCCAGAACGATCATATCATGTGGTAAATTAACTCTACAGGATCCTGGCTAGAGTCACATTTTCAACCAGGTGTGGTAAGGATTTGTGGAAAAATTCAAACCATTCACATGATTTATTGGCCTATGAAGGATGACTTTTGCAGTGAAATCCCTTGTTATTTCAGAAGGCCATCTTTGGTACCATATGCAAAATGTCCAAGAATAATCTACATGAAATCATAGGCTAGAAGAATGTATATCAGAGACTACAATTAATTTTGAGGATTTGTCCTCCAAAAGGTGTTATGTGGCAAGAAACTTGTCAAAAGTAGCCAATGGTCCCTTAATTTGCATGATCATTACTCAAGCCATTGCTCCATTTTGACCCCAGCAGTCAGTCCTGGGGAATTCACCAACTGATGCCCCACAGCTGGACTTGACCATATTTTCCCAGACACAGTGAAGGAATTCTAAATGTGTATAATGTTAGAATTGGAAGGGTCACCAGAGATGATACAATATGCAAACTTATACAACACACCAAACAACTGGCTGACCAGCCTCTGCTTGAACCCTTTTAGAGGTGGGAGTGGGGTGGGGGGTGGGAGACAGTTACTACCTATAAGGAGTGGTTTTCCATCAATTAGGTACCTGTAATGGTAACAAAATTCATTTAATGTCCTGAGATCTGTCTTATTCCAGCTTTCATATCCATTAGCCCACAGAAAATGAATAACACAACATTCTTCCTTAAGTCTTTGCTTTTCCAAGTAAAACATCTCCATTTTTTTCAAATGCAGCAACCAGAATAAAGATGTTTAGAGATGCTCTGATCAACTTTGGATACAATGAAACTATCCCCTCCAATGTGATAGATGTTATACTTCCATTAACATAACCCTGAGATCTCAATAGCATATTGAGCACCCACCTAATGCTGTGTGCTCATACTAAGTTTGAAACTAATGGAAATTCCCATGTCCTTTATAGAAGTACTGCTAAGCCTTGCCTTCACTGTGAGTTTATGCAGTTAATTTTGGAGCTGAAATATACAACTTTATATTTGCCCTGACTACATTAGAGTAGGAGTTGTTTTTTGATGTTCATCTTTATAACTATTTGTCCCCTTGGCAAGTTACTTTATCTTTCAATCTAATTTTCATATCTGTAAAATGGAGATAATCACTATTCTAATTTTGCAGCGTTGTGGTGAAGACCAAATGAAGCAATATATGTTAAAGTGCTTTGTAATTATGCCAATATAAGACCCGATGATGACAACAATAAGCATTGTTATTTTCTGTTGTACGATGTACACAAATATCCCTCCAAGTTTGGTCTTTATCCCAAATTTTGTCAATGCCTCATCCTTATCCATGTGTCTTTCTGGGTTTACAATAATTCATCAAATCCACACATTTTATATATGATCATTTAATGACTTAAACATTCAACTACCATATTATCAGCTAGTTCACATTTCTCCAACTTGTCTGAAAGGACATCACGGAAGTATTTGTCAAGATCCTTGCTGAAGCCCAGGTAAATGATTTTTGCAGCTTTTCCTGGTAAGCCCATCCAAAAGGAAATGAGCTTTGTTTGGCATGACTTGTTCTTAATGAACCCATGCTGGTTCCTAGTGATTACTAAGTCTCTTTTTAAGGGCTCAGAAATCATATTCTTAATAATCCCTTCTAGAAGCTTGCTGGGGATCAACGTCAAACTCACCAGGCTAGCATTTTAGATTCCCCTTGCTTCATGGGAAAAAAAAATCATTGTTTTATTTCATCTTTTGACACCTCTCTCCTTATCCAAAAGTCCTTGAAGACTATCAGTAGAGGTATCCAAGCTTACAAGATAGACCAGAAAGAAACAGCACTAGATACTAAGCCATCTACTACTTTTCCTCATTTTTCTGAAGTAGAAGAATTCATCTTTGTTAGACTGATTTAGACACTCCTTCTGCTATTGAGGTCATAGGGTTTATATGTCATATTTTAGAAAACCCAGAATACCAACAGGCAGGATGGTTGACTTTGCTAAAGTATTCTTTCCAGGGCATGGTTTACGAGAACTGGCACTTCTTCAATGACACTTTCCCTACAGCAGTGATTCTCAAACTTTAGTGTGCATATGAATCACCACAGTATCCTGTTAAAATGTAGATTCTGATTAAGTAGGTCTGGGGCAGCCTGAGGTGCTGTATTTCTCACAACCTCCCAGGTGATGTTCATGCTATTGGTACACAGACCATAACTTTCTGTAACAAGGCTCTAGATTAATGATTCTAGACCTTGGCTACACACTAGAATCACCTAAAAAGCTTTTAAAAATTCTTGTGACCAGACAGCCCCCCAGATTAAATAAATCAGAATCTCTGAGGTTGGAACCCAGGAATCAGTATTTCTAAAGCTCCTTAGGTTATTCCCTTGCACAATCAAGACTGAGAACACTCTTCTAAAGCTAGGACTTAAAAATTATCCACTGACTCATGCAACTGCTGAAGCGTAGGTTTTCATCTGCCTACTACAGGTCTCTGCATAAAGACACCCATGTTTGGTAAAACATTAATGAAGAATATTGGAAGTATTGTAATCCCTAAGAGACTGTATTTTAATGTTGGTGATATTAGGGTTACTTTTGCTTTCCTACTGCTGCCTACTACCATAATTGATGGGCCAGAAGGGTGGCATGTGTCGGAGGAAGGTTAGGTTAGAGATAGTTTTGTAGCAAGAAAACCTCACTTTTTCCCAATGGGTTATTTTATATGACTACCACTTGTACAACAATTTAGAAAGTACTATAGAGATGGCCAGGTCGTGGTTTGGCTTGGGCCTCCATAGATAACTCCACTTATAATAAACATCTCTCTTTTTATCAGAGTGACTACACATATAAAAAGGAATATGCTTTATTGTTAAGCAAACCCTATGTTATTGATAGCCAGTCAATAACAGTAGAGGCAGGCTAGCTCGGGCATCTAAAAGACTTTGAGACACAGACTATTAAACCTAAGACTCAAAGACAAGTCATTCAAAGGTAGACTCTTCCACAAAGATTCCCAGACATAAAGGTTGAAGTTCAAGACTATGATATAGCGAAAATGTAACAGAGAGCAAGCATTGGAATTTTATGGAACTCAGCGTTTCTTGGTTGAGCAATCCTGATATAAATCCTCTCCCTGGCAGGCAAGCAAAGGGAGCGAGCATATCGGGCTGCGAGTGGGGTGTGTGAAGGGCAACAGCTTGGCTGGCACTCCAGCTATGGGCATACCAGAGGGAGAACAGCCAAATGAGGCCAGGCTCAAAGGGAAACAAAGAGCAGACTGGATGGTGGCAGGTCTCAAAAAAAGTTCTAGGCAAGATTCCTCCCTCGGCAGCAATTCTTGCTGGCGCCAGACCTGACAATCCTTTGGGACAACATGGAAAATGGCCACTTTGAGGCCTGCTAAGAGGGTCACCATTATTATACTATCGACTATTTTACAACATTTAGAGTCAACTTTGGGCAAATCCCTTCTCTTTGCACACTGGTCACACATTAGAGGATTTAAAAAGGGAAGACCTGGTAGGGAGAATTAGTGTTTCCTAAGTGCTTTTCGGCAAAGGCCCTGTCAGATTTTCCAGAGATTCATCCACTGCTGGAGAAGCTCCCAAAGACTTCATTTACCTTCCTCTCCTTCAGAGCTGAGCTTGCTGAGCTTGTCCCTACTCCTCGCCCCTTTCAAACTTCACACAGTTCTTCCAACAACATTTCATTCTAAACCTTCTATCAGCCTGGGTAGTTTCAGAGAGAGGGGGGAAAAAAAAACCTTCTTTTATCACATCTTAGTTCCAGATGCCTCTCGGTGGTTCAAGGGTCACCCTATTAAAGGAGACATCTCCAAGGGGAGAAGTTTGTTTATACAGACTCCTGGGGATGCTTCGTAGTCTGCCAACAGCTCACCATTCCCCTCTGTCCTCCATGGGCCCTGGGCATTGTCTGTGCTCTCCCTTAAACGGCCCCCATTCATCCTTCTCCCAAGGCTAATGCACAATGATTCTTTTATTTCTCCTTGTCTGACCAAATGCAAGCCACGAACACTTTTGAGGCAGTGTGGTAAACAAACAGTCAGTCGGCTTTATGGTGAAGAACATGAGTGATAAAGCCCAGGGTTTGAATCTTCCACTTTGCCACTTACCAGCTTCATGTCCTTGGGCAAACCACCAAAATGTACTGTGCCTCAGTCTCTTTTCATGTAAAATTGAAGTGAATAATAATAGTGCTCTATCCTGAGAGTTGTTGTGAGGATTAGCTATGATGTATGTAAAATGCCCAGCATGCAGTAGGTAATTAATAAATGGTGGCTTTAATTATTTTTCTACATTTTTCTCTTAGAAACTATAGAGATAACAATTAATGAGGCTCAAAAGATACTAATTGAAAACAAAAGTTGAAGGCTACAAGGTCACAACAAATTTAAAAGGAAAATACAAGAGAAAAATTATAAAAATCTCAACCTGAGGTAATAACTGAAATATGCATAGAAGTAACCTTGAGCTGTCTCTGCCCCAGGCTTGCTCAACTTCAAGTTTTTTTTTTTTTCTCTTTCAACTGCAGGCTAGGGTAGAGATTAAAGTTGCTGGCCCAGAGAGTCAGACAAGCCTGTGACCTTGGACAAGTTGCTTAATTTCTCCTGGCCTCATCCGCAGGAGGAGAATAATAAGAGTAGCCAATTAATATGAGTGCAATAGGGATGTAATGTGCTTAACACCTTGCAAGAGGTCAGTACAACGAAGTGACACTTATTGTCTTATATTCGTACCTTCTCAGAAATTCTGGGTCTGGGGTTCATAGACTCCATGCATATCTGAGGAATTCTTTCACCTTCTCTTTATGCCTAGGTCCTCCTATGCTTTCTGGAAAAACTAGGGCTAACTTATTTCCAACATATGGGTGGAGTTTATTTATTTCAATCACTTCACTAAGGAGGAAAGGAGCAGAGGAAACAAACCCAGAACTGTAGGAGACCCTGGGACCTTTGCTGGCACAGGAAGGAAGGGTAGGACAGGAAACAGAGATTGGAAATCCTCTCACTTCTGCTTTCTTGGCCTCTCTTCTACACCTGTTAAAAGCAAACAGGGCCGCTGCGGAGGGAAGGAACGGTGCGTCAGCTCTGCTGCCCCCTCCAGTGGTGGGGCCTGGAGAAGTCCTGAGGCGGAGACAGGATGAGGACTAATTCTAGAAGGCTCACAGGAAAGAACAAATAATATAAGTGACCATCATAACAATAATAATAGGAACAATAGTCAGCCATGGGATCATAGGGAAAAAGGAATAGTAATAGTAATATTTGGCGGCCTTCTGGAGAAAAAGGACAACTGTTCTGGGAGGAAGCACAAGTAAGAATGGATAATGATAATTTCACTAATATGACAAAGACTATAGTAATCCTTATACGGCTCACGTGGAAAAGGGAACAATCGTGACTATAAAAGCTAACACTTATCGATTGCTCTCTACAGAGCAGGCACTGTGCTAAGTGCTGAATATGTATTATTTCACACAACCCTACAAGGGACTTGCCACTCAGAAAGATTAAGTCACTTTCCCAGAGTCACAGAGCTAGCAAGCGGCAAAGCCAGTAGGAAAAGCGAGATCTATTTGATTATAAAACCTGTGCACTTTCCTCTGTCCCATGTGGTGGCAATGGAGGGAAATCAGCTGACCTAGCTGGTTAGGACACCTGTTTGCCTCCCGGGCCTTCGCAGCAGCAAATGTCACAGGGTTCTGTACACAACTGGCTGGTTACCATGGGAGCCACCCTTTCTCTCTAGCCTCTTATTACCAGTCCTAGACCAGGGAGCTTCTGGAAAATAGAGTACTCCCCCACCTCCAGTAGAGTGGCAGGTTCCCCACTGTGTGGAACAGTCTGGTACCCAGACAACCAGGTGTGTCATCTTCTCATAAATGTGTGAATTGAGAGACATGAGGGAGATTCCTCCTCCCTAATTACTAATGCTTGAAATTGGACCTTGGGAACATTGTGTCCTTTATTAAAATGCAAATACCTGTTTTGATTCATTTACACCACAGTGTGAATCTTTTAGTTCATCATTTTCAAGAAAATCAGTCTCTGAGACTTTAGTTTAATATAGTTAGCATGGCAGACAAAGCCCTTCATAATCTCCAGTCCCTAGCTCCACCTCCTACTTCAATTACTCCCACTCTTTATCCTAACATCCTCCACCACACTCCAGCCCCAAACAACAACTTCTCTGCAATAACATATAGAATATAGAATAACATCTAGTCATTCTCTTACAATAACCCCTACGCCTCTCTTTTTTACCTGACTAATTCTTTGTCGTCAATCAAAATCCAGTACAGATGTCATCTCCTTCCAGTAAGCCTTCCCCTGCCCCCAACCACAATGGTGATATAGTTTGGCTTAGGTGGCCATCCTTTGTGCTGTTAGAACAGCCTGTGTATTTGTCTAGCCTTCTATCTATATACTTATACATCTATTATACATATTATATGTGTTATCATTGTAGTTGGCATGTATTATATTTCACTTGCATCCAAATAATATTCATTCAGTATTAAAAATGAAAGTAATGATAAATGCACATGGTTAAAATATGCAAACAGTACACTAGATTATGAAGAGAAAAGTAGAATATTTCTATATCCCTCCTATTAAGATCTTAATCCCCAGATGTAATCTCTGTTAACAGTTTCTTGTGTATTTTTCCAGAATTGTTTAATACATATACAAAAATATCTGTATATGTTTTGTTTTCACACAGATGGGATCATACTGTTCTTCACCTTGCTTTTTTCATTCGGTCTACCTTGGAGTGCTTCCCATATCAGTGTATATATTTTTTCTAATCTGTTACATAATATTCAAAGGGCAGATGTACCATGATTTACTTACCTATTGAGGAGATTTTTTTCTGTTATTGTTTTGGTTTCTTTCTGCTGTTTATGTTTTGCTTTGGTTTTGTTTGCTATTAGAAACACCGTTGCAATGAACATCCTCTTACAAATGTATATTTGCTTGTTTATGTGAATATGCCTTTAGGATAAATTCTTAGAACTAGAATTGTTGAGTTGAAGGATGTGGGCTTTTACAATCTTGATAAATATGGCAAATTGCCCTCCAAAAATATATCTCCAAGTTCTACTTCAACTGACTGTGCTTGACAGCATCCCTACATCCTCAAAACATTGCTTTATAAAACTTTATCATATTTTAAATCTGGTAGGGGTACATTATATCTCATTGTTTTGATTTGTCCATAAATAATTATAAGTAAATTTGAGCAGAATTTTTATATTCATTGGGCATTTATATTTCTCTTTCTGTTAAAATTCTTTATCCAATTTTCTATAGAGTCTTTTCCCTTCATGAATTATAAATGATTTGGGTATATTTTCCAAAAACAGTCCATTGTCCTATATATAACTCATATTTTTTCTTTGTCATTTGCCTTTTGACTTGCTTATTTATTATTGCCATATAGAAATGATAATATTTCTGTAGTCAAATGTATCAATCTTTTCCTTTATCATATCTGTTTTTTGTAGCATGCTTAATTAGAAAGGTCTCCTTTCTTGCAAGATAATAAAAGCAATCACCATGTTTTCTTCTAGTACCTTACGGTTTTTCCTTCTTTAATATTTAAACTGTTGATCAATCCTGAATTTATTTTGGTGTAAGGGTCAGGTGGGGATCCAGATATTTTATTCAAGTGGCTAGCCAGTTGACCAATCACTCTGTATTTTTTAATGTTTACTTGTCTCTCCCACTAGATTCTGAATTCTTCCAAGAAAAGAACCATACTTTATTAATTATTGTAACTCAGCATCTAACACTGTGCCTGGTACATAATAGCACTTGCTGAATACATATAGAATGAATGCCAGATACTGTTTCAACTTCCTCTGTTGGTGAACAAAGCCTGCTTAAAGACAGTAACTTAGATGTGCCACATTTTGCTAAGTCTACTGCTAACACAGTGGGAGCCTCTTCTCATCAGCTACAGCCTGGTACCTATAACCTCTTATCTAAACTAGATGATTAAAAAGGCCAAGTAGATGTGACTAGTGCCTAATTAAATATTGCAGGCACACGGTAAAAGGAAATATAATAAAGCTCCATGTGAGGTATGACTACATGGTGAGTGCCAGGCGCACTGTCTGGGGAATGGACACGCTTGAGGCTCTGACTCAGGGGGATGGGCGGGACATGGGCAATGTATATAACCTGAGATTTTGTACCCCCATGATGAGCTGAAATAAAAAAAAATAAAGCTCCATGTGGCCAAGAAGCCCCCTCCTTCATAATTACTAGTGCCTGAAATTCTATCTTTAGAATTTTATATCCTTTATTAAAATGCAGATATCATTTTGAGCTGGGTTTCTTTATTCTTTCACACCAGAGTAAGAATTTTTGTTGCCTGATTTAATGCACACACACACACACACACACACACACACACACATCTATGAAAACAAGTTTTGAAAGGTAGGGCAGAAATAGGTAAAGACCATCAGACGGCACAAGAGAGATCACTGGGGAATAAGGGAGCAAGAGGGACGCATGGAGAAGAGCATTTACAACTCATGTTTTAACAATGGCACTTTAATATACCAAGCTGCTTAATCACAAAATACATCATCCCACTCACCTCTCTGAACCTCAACAATCTAAACTCTTTAGAAGCATTGGACATATTTATAGGGAACTACTTAGACTAGAGAAAAATCATATGAGTCAATTAAGGGCTAATTTGTCTGGAGTGTTTCCGAGAATTTTAGCTTAAAAGAGCATTTGGTTACTACCTTTTCCTTTAAAGAATCTCATAGGTGATTTTGGTGCCCAACATGCCTTCTTATCCTCTGTTGACTCTAAACGTAACATCCACCTGATTAAAAGTACTTTAGAGAAGGAAATGGTGAAAGAAAAAGGTCAAGATGAACTTCAACATCCCTCTAATTTGGGTTTTAAAATGTATATTGTCAAACTCCCTCCACCGCATTTGCCTGGCTGAAAAGAAAGCCAAATTTAACAGGCAAACTTTCAAGCCTGTTCAGCACCACGCCTGTACTTTTTGGCTTGACGTCAGTGAACAGTAGGAGTTAAAAAAGTCATTTTCCTGGTTTATTAGAATCTTTCTCTTTGAGTCCAGGTCATTCCTCACATGCCCTGGTCATGTCAATCTGAACTTCTTCCATCACGAGCTGTTTTTCATTTCCTAGTTTGTATGACAAATTGACCATAAAAGTCTGTACATGAGCCACTTGTTTATTGCTAATCTGTCCCTGGAGTTGAAGGGAATAAAACAACTAATGGACTCTGAAATAAAGGGACTGCCCTTATTAAAAGTGTAAATTTTATGGAAGGTGCAGGATTTGAGTTAATATTCATTCATATATTAATTTGAATTACTGTTGGAGTCTTCCCTACAGAAACTCTGAAGGCAGAGTTTGTGAAAAGGCAAATAATAGAAAGGAACGACTAGAAAGAGAAATAGGACCCTGAACCCTTGGGGAGGGGGTACCACTAGGCCTAAAAAGATCCTAAAACAAGAAGTAGGATAACGCTAGAAAAAAATCTTCAGTTTCCCCCAAATTCATCTGAAATCTGGCTCTAGTATTTAATGCTCTGGAACTCCCAAATAGTTTATTAATTCTAGAAGATAATAATATGAATGGGATATTAATAACAAGTTACATTTACTGAGCACTTACTTTGTGCCATCCACCGTATGCATAGTAACTCATTTAAGCCTAACAATAACTTTAAGGAGGACTCTATTATATTCTTAATTTTATAGAGAAGGAAATTGAGGCTTAGCACAATTAATAACTTGCCAAATATCATACTACTAATAAGCAGAGTCCTCCACTAAGTTGAGAGCCAAGACTAAGCCATGAAGCTCTCTTTTGAGCCACCATGCTACTTAACAGCAGGCTTGAACTGCTGCAGCATGTTATCTGTAGGCTTTGCATCCATGGTTATCCCAATGCTGTACATAATTCTGAGCAGAGTTCGCCTTTCTGTTTCTTGCTTTCCCTGCCTGGGCCCCGCTCCTTTAGATTCTTTGGGAGCCACTTCTGCACCCATTCTTGCCACCCCCCTCCTCAGCTGACTGATGCAGATCAAGCAGGAGAAGGTAAGGACACATTTCTTACATATCACGCACTTTTCTAGGTATTTTCACATTTTCTCTTCTCGTTTAACACATCAGCCTTTGAGGTGGTCATTATCATCCCCATTTGACAGATGGGCAAACTGTGGCTAACACAGGTTAAGAATATACCCAAGACAAGTGACGATTTGAACATGAGTCCTGTCTGACTCCAGAGCTTGAGAGGACTTGTGAGACACAAATAATTTATACCTCTCAGGAACGTTTGCATGTTAAAAGGAGATTTCCATTTTTCCAAAGGACTGATAGACTAGCTAATGTTGGAAATCTCTGGTAAAAGAGACAGGCAGATGAAGCATATGTTTTGGGATGAGAGGCCTCTGTCCCAGGGTCCTTTTCACATTAACTCAAGCAGGTGCTTGCTCATTAACCTCCCTGTACCCCTCCCTGCCCCCGCCACCGCCAACATGCACAAAGATAACACTGGCTAGGCTGGCCCTGCCCCTCCTCTGTTCTTTTCCCTGCTGGGATTACTCTGAAAAGCATAACAGAAATACAAAGGTCAGGCTCTAGCTCTGCTCCCTTTTTCCTGGCTCAGTCAAGCCCTTACATAAAGACAGAGATTTAACGTATATTAGAAGAGTTAAATGGGGGGTAGCATGGAATTTGTCTAGCCCCTCCAGTTTGGGCAGAGATGTCTTGGAGGATTAAATGAGTTCTGGAAGAACTCTTTTTTGTTCAAGCCCAACCAGACTCATACCACCCCTCTTCATCTAACCACTGAGACCACCATAAAAACGATGTCCTCTACTTTGTCTTCTCAATATTGATGAGTCACTAAGTATGTTCTTTATTTCTAATTTCAATAAATTAGAATGAGGATAAGGACTCAGACTTCCTAACATAGAGAATTATATTTACCCAGTCACTTAATGAAAAATGCATCATTGAAGACTTGCAGTACCTAAGCACTTGGAGCACTATAGATTAATTTTATTAAGTTGTTTTGCCTTTAGGTGCTTTAAGAAGCACCCACTTTTGGTTTTATTAAATGAGAACCCATCAGGTATGTATGTTAATTTTATAGTGAATCCAAAATGTTGGGTTGCAAATCATTTCTCCCTTTGTCTTTAATGAAGCCACTCTGACACTGCAAAACACTCTCTCCCCATCTCCACCAAACTCCCTGACCATTACCACTTCCAATATGACCAAACTCCATGAATTTTTAAGATTTGAATGCTTATGAGTTTGAATTTT
Source organism: Lemur catta (assembly GCF_020740605.2). Lineage (NCBI taxonomy): Eukaryota > Metazoa > Chordata > Mammalia > Primates > Lemuridae > Lemur > Lemur catta. The sequence goes on along the minus strand of NC_059155.1, from coordinate 31,323,773 downwards.
GAAACTACCTTTGTCTTTGTTCCTTTTGGATAGAAGCTCCAACCATAGGCCTCTTAAATCAATGTTCTATGAGGACAATCAGTCTACAAAGTTGTCCAGGATTTTAGTGCATTCTGTACTGTATCTGGATTGGACTCAGAGTTGAACATCACCAAACTTTAAAACCAATTGCAGGTCATTTTTTTGCGGTCTGTTAGAATCACTCCCTTTGAGTCAAGGACATTCCTCACAAGTCATCATCCTATGGGTTGTTAAACTTTGCTCACAATTTCACAGTTTGTATGAAGCACTTCCTATAAAGTTGTATCTGTATTATAGGTGTTTCTCTAGTGAAGAGAGACAGTTATGACTATAGCTGGCCTATTCCTATAGAAAGTGACTAAAGGTAGACTAGGCTCACATGTCTGGTTTCTCCTCCAACCCCAAATCCCCATAAATGGAAGAAAATATATGTTTGAAATTAATGTCTACACAACAGAAATTAAAAATAAGAAGTGCAGTTGCATATTATAAATTTGGGATAATCCTTTTGAGTCACAAGGTAGAGAGAATAAGATTAATGGAGAAAAGTGCACCCTAAAACATACCTAGTAGGGGATGGCTGAATAAGGGAGGTATGACTCCAGAAGATCTCCCTCCCAGCCCAAAGATAGGAGATACAGGTGGTATATGAAAGCCATGGAAAAATCATTAATTGTTAGGGTACCCTATTTTAAGCAGCTGAGTTGTTTTATCCCTTAATTCTCCTTTGACTAATGGTATCAGGTAGTGGGTAGCATAGGTGGTTTCCCTAGGCTAGAACAATTATTTTGGATGCTTGGGCTGAAGAATCAAGGCAGGACCCAAGTGGTTGGCCACATGCAGGAGAAACAGGAAGCCTCCATACCCAGAAGATGAGCTACTTATACATTCTACTCAGCAGTATGGCCTATCCTGTCTCAAAATCTTGATGAGTATGCAAGCTGTGAGAAAAAGAAATGTCATCTAGAGGCAAACAGAGGTTCTCAAAACTCAAGGTGAGCACTAACCAAAAATCTACAACCATTTAGGGGAAGCGAGCACCATAAAATGGAGTCACCAAACTCCATAATCAGGACTAATGCCCAAGGAAACAGAGCAACTAGGAGTTAAAGAAGAAAAAAGAAAATTGAAAGGAAAATTGATCTAAAAACCAATAATAGTATAAAATTTTGCAAAGCTGAGGAAAGATAAAAATCTTCTAATAAAAATCACATACCAGTCACTGGGAAAGATAGCTTAATAAAAAGATATCCATACCTAAGACACATCATGGTAAATTCCAGAACTCCAAGGATAAAGAAAATTAAATCTGTGAGAGTTTCTAAAGCAACAAGCAGGCTACCTATACAGGAATAAGAACCAAGCCAGTACTAGATTGCTCATTAGCAATATTCAGTGTTAGCAAATATAATAGTAATGGATTAGTTTCAAATTTATGAGAAAAAATAATTTGGAAGCAAGAATATTATACTAAGAAATAATAAAATTTAAATTGGAGGGGAGAGGGCTGTTGCAAATGGAAGATATTTTTCAGACATGCAAAGACAGATATTTCACCAATTGCAATTTATCTTTGAATGAATTACTGGCAGATAGATGTACTATAGCAAAATGAAAAATGAATCCAAGGGGATGATGTGGAGTAAAAGAAACAATGGTGAGCAAAGGAACCCATAAAAATTGTAATGAAATCTAAATAATTATTATTGCTTAAAAAACACTATGGAACTAAATCCCAGATGATCTCAACATGAACATCATGGGGTTTAGGAGAAAAGAGAAAAGGAAGGTAAAATGTTGCCATGGTTGTTGTCTTTTTCATGATGAAGATATAAATAATCACAAATTCTTGAAATAAGGCCGGGCGCGGTGGCTCACGCCTGTAATCCTAGCCCTCTGGGAGGCCGAGGTGGGTGGATCGCTCGAGGTCAGGAGTTCGAGACCAGCCTGAGCAAGAGTGAGACCCCCGTCTCTACTAAAAATAGAAATAAATTATCTGGACAACTAAAAATATATACACAAAAAATTAGCCGGGCATGGTGGTGCATGTCTGTAGTCCCAGCTACTCGGGAGGCTGAGACAGTAGGATCGCTTAAGCCCAGGAGTTTGAGGTTGCTGTGAGCTGGGCTGACACCAGGCACTCACTCTAGCCCAGGCAACAGAGTGAGACTCTGTTTCAAAAAAAAAAAAAAAAAAAAAAGAAAGAAATATATGGAAAATTAGTGATTTTTAAGAAATTAAGGATAACCACTATAATGTGAGATATAACATAATACTTCTAAAAACACTACTATAGAACAAATAATAAAATATGGAAATGCTACCAATTCCATAAATTGTTAGGGAAAAAAAACAATAAGAATCACGGTAATAGAAAAGGTAAAAAAACAATATGGTAGGGATAATATCAATAATCACATTAGGTCAGAATGGGTTGAATTCCCTTATTAAATAATAGGTAACCTTAGATTGGACAAATAAACCAGATCTGACCATATCCTGTTTAAAAGAGACACACTTTAAACAAAATGACACATGAAACTTGAAAATAAATGAGAAAATATATGAAGAAAATGCCAACAAAAATAAAATAGGTATAGCAATATTAATATCAGGTAAAATAAAACCAAGACAAAATTTAAAGGGGACAAAAGGGATATTTCATATTGGTATAATCCACCAGGAGGATATAGCAATCATTTGACTATTCATAAAAACACAATTTTGAAATAAATAAAATAAATATGGATAAGAAAACAAGAAGAAATTGGTACTCTACAACATTAATGGGAAGCATTTTCATACCTCTTTCAGAAACCCGGCAACAGATAAAATACAAACAGGAATAAAGATGAAGAAAATTTGGAGAACAAAATTAATGACTTTCATATAATAGCTATGTACCTGAATGTATGGAACAAGCAGAGAATTGACACTTTATAAATACACGTGGGACATGCCCAGAATTTGACTATGTATAATTATGTATAAGGCTACAAAGAAAATCTCAACAAATTCAGAAAAGCAGAAAACATTAAGGCTGCATATGCTAAACACATATCAACACAATTAGAAATTAGCAATAATAATTAACCAAAAAACTTTGAAGAATTTCTACATATATATTTTTAAATTTCCTTCTCAAGGACTCCAGATGAAAAAAAAAGTTAAAATTAACACTGAAAACTATTTAGAAATAGAGAAAAGTGAAAGCACTGTATAGCAAAACCCATGAGTATGGCCAAAATGGCACTCAAAGAAAATACAGCCTTAGCAAATTCATGAGAAAGTTCAAAATGTTAGGAAAAGAGCAACGAGGTTAACTCAGAGAAAGTAAAGATGAATATAAATACAAAAGCATAAATAAAAGAAATTTTGACAAGTACAAAACAAAACAAACAAAAAAGATAATGCTGATCCATAAAACCTAAAACAATTTATTTTTAAAAGACTATTAAAACAATTAAACCTTTGAACAAATTTGAGCATGGAAAACAGATAGAAGGTATAAATAAATAATGCTTATAACAGTAACTAAAATAATTACATATATGGAAGATAGTTAATGTATTAGTGATAGTTATGTATAATTTTATTGACAATGAAATTTTGAAAATTAATACTTAATGAATTAATTTCTAGTAAAACACAAATTTCTAAGATGGAATCAAGAGCAGGTAGAACACCTAAACTGAGCAACAATCAGGAAAGTAGTCACAGATTTACACCTAAAACAAGGCAGAAGACCCAAAAGTTTAGACAACTTCTATCAAACCCTCAAGGAACAAATCACTCTTATGCTCTATGAAATATTCTTGAGCATAGAGAAAGAAGAAAATATTCTCAACTCATTTTTCAAGTCTAACATATTATAATTTTGATGCCAAAAAAATTCAACAAACAGCAGAAAAAAGAAAACTATGGGATCAATCTCACTTATGAAGACAGATGCAGAATACTAAATAGAATATTAGCAATTCAACTCCAGCAGTGTGTTAAAAGAAAAATATAACATGAATCACGGCCAGTGAGGTTTTTCCCATGAAATAAATAAATATGGCTTAATATTAAAGGATTTAATAATGCAATTTACTACATTAGTAGATTGAAAGATAAAAAGTTATATAATCATCTCAATAGATGCCCCAAATTATTTCATGAAACTAGCTATTCTCAACAAGACACACACCATTCTAGCGGATGTTATTTTCCTATTAATAAAACATTACTGTTTTCATTCAGTGGATTGAGCTTACGGTTGTAACACATATGTCCCAAGTGATGTTCTTCCTTGTTGATTACACTCCACTGACTATTTGAATCTAATACTTCTAGTTAATTAATCTTAAGTATTTTCACTCTGTTCATTTCTCTTTCTCCAATGTTCTATTTGTTTTTATTGTTTGGAGTTTAGTTTCTATCTTATGGTTTATTTGATCTCTCTACTAAAGTTTTATTAGCATTTCTTCCGTGATTCCTCAGAGTTCTTATATACAATTCAAGCATGTTTTCATTCTTAAAACTTTGATCAAATTAGCACTTAAATGAATATAATAAGAAATGAGTAGAGTTGTAATAAAAAATCACTTCTTAATAACAGTTTGTATCAGTGTCAGTATAATCGTAATCACTGAATGGTTAGACATTCGTTGGCTAGAGTGATCCCCAAGAACTTTTGATTCAGCTGAATCTTCAGGAACATGCCTGAGTGTTTTGCATAGACCTAATTAACACCCATATTCCTAATGAAAATTTTAGGTAAAGCTGGAAGAGAATAAAATATCCTTAATTTATGAAAGGCATCTACCATAAATATAGAGCAAATATCTCATTTAATGATGAAACAGAAGAATTTCCATAAAGGTCAAAAACAAAGAAAGATACCCACTATCTTTGTTTTTATTCAACATTATACTGGAAGTCCAAACCAATTCAATGAAACAAAAAAAGGAAGTAAGAAATACAAATATTAGGACAAGATATAACTGTTTGCCTTGAAAAGGCCAAATAAATTAATAAAAACTTATTAGAACTCAAAAAGAAAAAATCTATTTTGTTCATTTTTATTTCTAGGGCCAAACACAGTGCCTGACACATTGTAGGCACTTAAGTAATATTTGTTGAATGATTAAAATAAATGAAACAACCAATTAGAAAATATAACAGGAAAAAATTTTGTTCACAATAGGAAAAAATAATAAAATACTTAGGAAGAAATATAATAAAATTTATTCAAACCTGAATAAACCCAATAAGACATATTCAAGACCTATCTAAGGAAATTCTAAACTCTACTGAAGGTCTTAAAAGAAGAACTGAATAAGTCAAGAAACTTATAATGTTCCTGGATGGGCTAAATCACTGTTATAAAATGCCATTTCTGGCTCCAAAGCTCAGGAGTTAGAGCACTGGTCTTGTATAAAATGCCATTTCTGTCTAAATTATTCTGTAAGTTAAATATACTTACAATCAAAATCCAGGTAAAAATGTTTATAGAATTTAAAGCTGAATCTAAAATTCATCTGAAAAAGAAACTGTGTGAAAATAGCCAAGACAATTTTAGAAGAGAAAATAACAAAAACAAAGGATTTATTCTATCAGATATCAAAATATGTTAGAAAGCTACAATTATTCAGGTAGCATAGTATTGATGCAGGTATAGTCAAAGAGATCAGTGAAATAAATGGAACATACGGTCCTAAGCTAGATCCATGTAAATAAATGGAAATTCAGTATATGATTAATAAAGAAAGATCACAAATCAGTGGGGAGAGGATAAACTCTTCAATAAATGTTGTTAGGACACATGGTGATTAGTAAAATAATATATGTCTGTGTATATATGTACATATTATATAGATACTCACACATATATACACACACACACAAAGAAAGAGACATACAGACAGAGTCAGAGACAGAGATTCCTATTTCACAATATAAACAAAAATAAATTCCAGATGGATTAACGAGCTCTATAAAAATGCAAAACTTGTAAGTTATTAGAAGAAAATATAGTAGAAATAATTTAAGAGAAGAGACTTTTTAAGCAAGACTCAAAACCCAGAAATCATAAAGAAAAAATGGATAAATTTGACAGGATTAAGAATTTTTAACTACTGTACGATATTCACTACAAGCAAAGTTAAGAAATGAGATTGTATTCTATAATTACATAATTACAATTTAGATACGATTTTACAGTTATCAATGAATGCATTTATATGAATATAAAAAGTATAATCCTCTATATCAACACCAAAAATGTAAACAATTCATTAAAATAAATGGGCAAGGGGCATGAATAAGCAACTTACCAACAAACAGGAAATACAAATGGACAATAAACATAGGAAAAAATGTTCCACCTTTCAAGTAACCAGAGATACCTTTTCCATCCATTGGATTGGCAAATGAAAAGGTCTGACCACATCAAGTGTTGATCAAATGAAACTGCCAGCAAATTGACACTAGTATTTTAGAGAATAATTTGACAGTGTTTAATAAAACCGAAATGTTGAAATCTAGCAATTCCACATCAAAGAAAATACCCTAAAGAAACACTTGCACATGTATATAAGGAGATGCCCAGGGTTGTCCATTGCAGAATTGTAACTATGATAATTTTTAAACAAATATTGATCAGTGGAAAATAACTAAACAAATGATGGTACTATATATGCATACTATGCAGCAGTTAAAAAGAATGAGATAGATTTATGTGTACTGACATGAAATATCCCCGAGACATGCTTTTCAATGAAAAAAAAATCAACTTGCAGAACAACACATATGGTTTGATATCATTTATTTTAAAAATAACCCCACAAAACTACACATATCTATATGTCTATAGATACATAACAATTGCCTAGAAGATTACACTACAAACATAATTTCTATCTTGGAAGAGAAATGAAGTAGGGGGTTGAAGTGGGATTTTGGTATTATTTAACATTTTACAATGAGAAAAGATCCACATAGTCTAGTGAAATTTTAAAAATACATTAAAAAAAAACACACAAAAGGAAAAGTGACAAGGGAAGCCAGGGACTCTACTCCAACTACCACATTTTATAAGTGAGAAAACTGAGAAACTGAGTGACTGTTCCAAGGTCACACAGTTAATTAGTGGCAGAACTGGAATTGGAGTCCAGGCCCTTGGTCTCCCAGGCCAGGGAGTGCCACATCGGTAGTTATTTCCGTTATTACCTAGAATCCCACTTGTTCAAGCCAACAAGAGAAGTCATTTTGTGATGTTACCAGGATTATCATTTTGGGATTATTAGACCAGTACCTTCTTTGTAAATGCTATATAGTCCAAACAGAACCTTTTGGCCCCTGTACAATGGAACACAACAAAATATCATTTTCTCCAACCACCTATTAACCTTAAGACAAATTACCTTGGTAATCACAATACTGGACTTTTTCTCTGTGACGTGCCTAGGGACAACAATTCACAATAGACCTCATCTAATATCTCATGGTGCTGAAAGATTACTTTCATTACACATGTTTCTGTTAGGGCTTTAGTGTTTTATTTATCTCCAAAGGCTTCTGTATAATTCTGAAAATATTTTCATTTATATTTTCTGAAAACAACTTTAGCTCCTGAAACTTGGTATTTAATAATTGAAATACTAGATAGAGGACATTGGATACATTCTTTGGATCAACATTTGGACCCTCCAGAACATTACCCCAGGCAACCCTTGCAGGAATTCTTTCCTCTACTGCCCTATAAGAATTCTTGCCTCTGGTCACACTGGACTGGGCTACTTAGTATCCCTGTGGCACATCTTGCCCATTCTTACCCCTAGGACATTGTTCAAGCTTGTGTCTCTCTCCAGCTTGGAATACTGTACCTCATCCATCTACCTTCTTCCATACAAAGTAGCACAGTGCAGTGATTTTTAAAAAGCACGGATTCTGGATCAACACTGAGGTTCAAATCTGCCTCTTACATTTCTGTGTGATCCTAAGCAATTTATTGAAGACATCTGAGTTTCTGTTTCTTCAGCTTTAAAATGACAATAATAATACCTACCTCATATGGATGTTTTGAGGATATGTACTCCTTTTAGCACAGTGTCTGAAACATGGTAAGACATTATCGTCATTACTTAAACTTTCAGCAATCCCCCCACAACCCCCTTGCCATCAAGTATGTGCAAAAGCACATTTGGCCACACGTACGTGTGAGCTGAAATATGAGCTTGCCTGCCCACAGAACTCATGCATGGGAAGAGGCCAAGTGATTCTTGTCTTAACAACGAACCAGAATCAGATTAATTGTCATCCAACAGCACCATAATATCTTCCCTATCTTCATAGCCTAAAGACAATGGAGGTTCATCTTCAGTTCTCAACTCCATTCTGCACGGACTAGAAGTGTTCAACAGCTGACTGCAAGGAGTAAGAGATGAACTGAACCACAAGTACTTCCTGAAATGGGGAAAAATTACAAATGTCACCTCACCTCAAGCAGCTATCCCAGAGTTTGGACTTGTTAGGGAAGAAAAAGAGTTCCCCTCTACTCTAAAATATTTCCCCATAAGTCAAATTTACTGGTGCCCCCAGTTTTCCCATTAGAATCTTAAGTTTACAAGATCTGGAATTTGGGGTCTTGTACTGGTTTTTGAAAAATCGATTGATTGTGGGCATGGACATTTTAAAAAGAGGACTTATGTCTCCAAACTGAGTGGCTGGTCTTCATTAAAATCCAAATACATGACAAAGGTTACAGCATTAAGTTGCTTTCATCCATTCACACCACACCGCAGTGTGAATTTTTATATCAGGTCTATTCCAAGAAAAACAATCAGAGAAAACAAGCTTTCAAAGAGGGAGATTAGAGAGAAGAAAAGGTCACCACAGTACACATGGGTGCTCACCTCTAGAGGGAAAGAAACAGGAAGAGAGTTGTATAGAGGACATCACTAAAAGATCATGTTCTGAGGCAAGGACATTTATATACAAAGCAGGTTAATCAAAACAATACATTCCACTTACTTCATGTACCAAGGCAATCAGAGCTCTCTAGACTCATTGAATGTATTTGTATGGGACTATTTCTGTTAGAGGGGATCACATTAGGCGGTTGGGGGCTAATTTCCTAGAATATTGCCCAGAATTTTAACGGGAAAAAGCATTTGAGCATTATATTTTTCTTGACAGACTCCAATTGATGATTCATATGATGAATATAGCTTCCCATCGCCCACCAAAAACAACTCAATTTTTATAATAAAATAAAATAGTGATGTTGAGTATTTGCTACCCATAGGCAACTGGAGAACGAAAGTGGGGAGGGTGTAACTGGGAGCCAGGAAAGGCTGATTCCTACAAAGGTAAATCCCTACAACTTGCCTCATCCTCTGCTCTGGTCAAAGTTTCCATGCTGCAAATCAGACCATACCTCTGTCATTTCTCTTACCATATTTCATTGCCATTATCTACTGAAGTCTCTGAATCCATCAGAAAACTAAGGACTGTGGCTTTATCATCTATAAATCTCCAACTCCTTGCATAGTGTCTGGCACCAAAGAAATAATGAAGTTGAACAAATGAATAAGTGAATTAGTGAGTGAATGAAGGAATGAATGACTGAATGGAAGTCAAGAAACCAGAGTGGAGAGAACTCCTAGCTCAGGTAATTCAAGGGCTATGATGAGAATGGAGTATTCTTCAGTGGGAGACTGAGAATGAATTACTTGCCATAACCCTGAGTGAAAAAAGATTAGAGGACCCAATAAAATCCCTCTGCAAAGCCCCTCTGCAAAACCCCTGGGATTGTAACAGTTAAACAGAATGAGTCTTCCAAGATCCTTTTTCCACTGTCTAGCAGCCTTCAGGAGACAAGAATAACATCTGCTCCTGGGAACACGTGGTCCTCAAGTCCCCAAAATCTCCTAATGGAGTGTAAGAAGAATCAGATTTGGAGCCAGAGGAGCAGGATTCAATCACTGATTCTGCCACTTACAAACTCCAATCCTTTGGGCAAGTCATGTGAATCTTGTCAGTCTCAGTTTCATCATCTGCAGAATGGGAATGATTAAATGTCTACTCTACTGAGCTATTTTGCAATTGTAGTGGGTCAGCATATGTGAAAGCACAAAGCAGGAATTTAGAAAATGTTATACCTATCCCCAATCTCTGTCCTCCAGTGTCACTGTTGGCCTAGATTAGGGATCCCTTAGGGCCTCTGAGATTCCAGGGGCAGACAAACAGACATGTCATCAAATCTGACATCTCAGATGTCAGCAAAGTCCTTGGGAGCGTGTGCGGGAGGAGGAGAAGAGTGGATAGGAGCAGGCAGTGGAACCACAGAAAAGCGAAAATAGCTGGGGAAAGAAAATCACAGGAGACCTTGTAATACTTTACTACTAAGAGGACGGAGAGGAAGGGAGAGAGAGGCTGGTAGGGCAGAGATTGTAGTTTAGGAGTGATCAGAGGAAGCTGGAAAAGTGCTCAGAGTAAGAAGAGCAATGCCCCCTGGTTTTGAATTATGCCCCTAACCCCTGATGGCTGCCCTGAGATAGGACTTTAATATCCTAAGAGGGAGTGGACAGAAAGCTTTCAGCCACACCCCTTCACATAAGGAGGTCTGATATCCTGCTCCATCTCTCTCAGCACAGCACTGCCACCCCAAAGACTCACGCAGTCCCATCATGGGCTAGAATGGTAGATTGTACAAGTTCAAGGAGGAGAGGGCATCTTTGTAAAAGAGAGGAAGGGTCTGGGCATGCTGGATTCACCTGACACCCACACCCACCACAGCCTTGAAAAGATTTGCAGAAATGTCCAGAGATACCCGGCTTCCTTTCAGTACTGACTCCCTTCACAGAAGGTTAGTGAGAGGGGAGTAACCAAATGGAGGAGTGATCCCCCAGCTTTAAAGGACTTGAATAGTATCTAAGATCTGTCCCCGGCACTCACAGAACAACTGTAGATGTGCCCCAACATCAGCTTAATCCCCTAAGCACTCCAGCATGGCCCTAAAAGACAAAGGTCTGATATCTGTTCCCTTCTTCCCTTTAAAAACCCATATTCCTCTAGAAGCTTCCCCTTCAGAGGCCTCCTTCGGGTCTCAGATAGCCAAATGGTTGCCATGGGAACCTGCCCCTCATTTGCCTCTAATCACCTGTTCTAGAGGGATAAAGCTTCAACTCCCATTTCTACTAGATGAGATCACATCAATCAGTTATATTAATTTCCTATAGTGTTTCTGAGAATTTCAGCTAGAAATAGCTTTTATGTTTTGTTAAAAGAAGCCAGTTGTTGATCCATGGACTGCATACCGCCACCACTCTTGCCTGCCCCTGTGAAAACCTCTGCTTTTAATACATTTGAGTCCAGTTAGACAGTGATTATAAAATTTCAGCTCTCCAAAGTGTGTTTAGTCAGTTAGATGTCAAAGTTGAAACTTTTATATTGCCAAACTTCCAGTGGCTTTTAAAAATAGAAGCTAGAAAAATAAATATCTTCAATTAGTATTACAAGTTAACTATTAACACCCAGAGTTGTCCCAGAGCCCTACCCATGTAGAACTGGCCTCTGGTCCCTGTGTGAAGCATCACACAGCATTGCATGTGTGGAAAGTTACATGTTCCTGATGTCTTGGATTTGGTCTGAAAGGGAAATGGGAAACTCACAGCCTTTCTCCCTTGCCACCTCCTTTTGTGCTTTCTCCCATTCTTGGGAGCTCAAGTCCTTATGACAGTAGAATTGTAAAGACAGTTTTGTCCCCAGAGATCTGGGGTGAGATGGAAATCACAGCTTCCTCTCGCTGAGATGGCTCTCAGTTCTCCAGTTCACCTCATCCTGGCTCCATGACCAAATATCCATGGTACTTCTTCCTGCTTCTGTCCCCATCCACCGCTTCTGTTGTCCTCACCCCAGTCACAGGCCTGAACAGTGCAAAGCACTCCAGCTGCTGACCAGTGGCAGTTCAGAAGCCATTCTACTTCCCACACTCCCACTTTCCTGCACTTTCCCATCCACTGTGCCTAGAACAAATCCTCTTGTAGAAGCTTAACTCATACAGACAATAAAGCAGGCACATTTGCATTTTCAGTTTGAGGAGAAATTGGGTTAAGGGGAATTTCAATGCCTGAATCGTGGACAAGGAGTAGGAATAGAGTAAAGGACAGAGTCTTCAGGGAGATGCCAGAATCAGTGGCCCAAGGAGGCTGGACTCTGCACACAGGCAGAAGCAAACAAGGGAGCCAGGGGGAGGATAGAGGGATATAAAGAGGGGGTGCAGTTCGCATCAAGTTGGCTCTTATTTGTGACTTATTTGGGATTCAGACAGAGTCCAATTCCTCAGCACTAAAAGAGCTATGCCCCCTCCCCATCTTACAAAAGCATAAGAAAGATGAAGGAGGGAGGCAGACCCACGAGAGCTATGGGGCACTTTGTAGGAAAGAAACTTAGAGCTACCTGCAGTGCAGTGAATTTTATTAGTGAGCATTATCTCTCTTGCTTTCAGAAAATAACAAATGGCCTTAATAGCTTAAGGCATCGTTACCAACAAAATATATACTGCAACTTCCTTATAACATTTTTCACTAAAGAACAAAACAAGGCAGGTCCATCATGGATGCCATTAAAGGAGCTTTAGTTACTGAAGTATCAAAAGCATCTTGCTATTAGGTGTTCCCAAGGCAAGAAACCTGAGGGAAGTGTTATTGCGATGCTAAGGGTAATAAAAGCATCTAACAAAATGAGGTACTTTCTTTCCTTTGCAGCAATGACTCCTTAGACTGCTACCAGGACGTACACTGGCCCAGACCCCCCATGGCCAATAGCAACAAATCTGAAGAACAAAGGTGAGCACAGCTTGAGTCAAGGTCAATACTCCTGTCACATTAAACCCAAGGAAGGGTGTATGAAAAATTTGACAAGCTTACAAATAAAATATCATATATCTATATGCTTATTTATTTCCTGCTTACTTTCAAAAAGAATTTGAGGGAGTTTACAGTTGGTTAATTCTTGGTACAATTAGACCAAAATCTGTTAACAAAGAATAAAAGCAGTACAAACAGGAGATGGTGACAAACAAAATGTACTGAACCCCCACCCTATGCTCCACCATACTTCTAGAATGTTTAAACAATCAAGCATACAATTTAGAACTGAGTTTCCTAGCAACCAAGGTGAAAATCAAAATATAATGTTTACACTTCTCTTGTGATAATATAATACCATTCATGCTGGTCTTCATATGGATTTCTGCAATATGTGGCCCATTTGTTTCACAGTAGATTAAAAGGGGTTGCAGGAAAGTATAATTGAACTGGTCTAGAGAGTTAGTGGGATTTAGAAAGTCCAATATCTCCTGGACCCCATCGAAGAGGGCTCAGTCCACTTCTGTGGGGCTATCAAATCGGAAGATCTTTCTGGACATCCCATGGACAACTAGGCTTTTTTTCTGCCGGAGTGCCACCACTTCCCAGAGCTTCTTCGTCCTCCAAATTGGTGGTGATACTTGAGGGGAAAACCTGTGTGAGATCTATTTCTCACATGTTTCCGGCTCTTCATAACCCTAGTGGCCAGGCCCAGCTCCTAATTTTCTATTAGAGAACCCCCAGCATGGTTCAGCTTGAAATTTTTTGGTACCGTCATCATTGCCTGGGAATTCTCTGGATTCCCCATTTGGTCTTAGTATACGGATAATCAGTCCTTCCCTTCAGAAACTATGGCTTGCCCTGCTTCCCAAATTTTAAGTGAACTTTGAGCACTCCCCTTGGATTTCCCATCACCTCTGATACTCCTTCTCTCAGCAGATTCAAAACTCATACAGCTGGAGAGTTTATGTCAACCCTTGGTCTGGGGTGTAAAGGGGGGCTGCCTTTTCATTGCTTTCATTGTCTGGCCGAAGAAAGCAGACACATTCACTAGGAGAAACAAACGTTTTCCTGGCCCTAATCTTGGAGAAGAATTTGTCATGAGTTTTTATATAAGGAGGAGCATTGAGCAATATAATAGATCATGTCCTGGAACAGGAACAAAATATGGGAAGCCAGCTGCTAACTCTACAAAAAACATCAGTTCACAACTCAGCATCTGGTGCTCATAAATCAAAACCTTACTGAGCTTGTGATGCTGCTGCTGACACTCCAACACCGTGAAAATTTTGTCCGGGACTAGACACGCCCCCACACTCCCATCACAACTGGTCTTTCCTTGGTTTTCAAAATCTGAGCTCCCCAAATTTTCATTCTCTACTCTTTTGACTAGGCTTTAGCCCAGACCTGCCAAGTGTGACTAAAGCTGTTCCTTAAGGTAAGCATCTGGCAGAGGAACTTGTGGAAAGGGGCTTTTGAAGTTTACCATGCACTAGATAGCAATATTTGGTGCCAAGGAAGAGAAGTGAATGGTTATCAAGAAATGACCGTGTAACACTTGGTCACTCTGCTTGGCAGCTGTCCCCAAATTCCATACATCTCTAAGATTGCCTGACAGAGAAGGCTTTTCTCTGGCCTGATGTGGGCTGATATGAGCACTTCTCCTAAAGAAGCCTCCTTTTCTCCACTCTCTATTCATTACCCTGGGCTTCAGTTCATTGTAGCCCCACTTCCACGCAAGCAGGAGGTGCCTGATGGGCAACAAGGGTGGGGAACGGGATTGAATATGGAGGTGGAGAGAGAGAGAGAGTAGTGGTCAGCAAGAGAAGAGTTCTAGCCTCCTCCCTTTGTCTCTGGTGCCAGAATATCACCCTTTTCTCAACTTTTCTCTGCCAGACAAATGACTCAAGCAAGAGAGAAGAACAAATAAGACAATCATTTTGGAAAGGGGAAGAGAAGAAGCCTTCACCTCTAAGTCCTACCTTCCTTGCTGCCTCTCTGCAGGGGCAGTGTGCAAGTAAAAAGACCTCCCCCAGGAATCACCAGCTCCATACTTGGCTTCATTGCAGTAAAACTCAAGTTTATATTAACTCTCCTAACTTTGGCCATGTTTATGCATTCTACTCTAACTACTGAGGCCCTGGTTCATCCACTCCAGAAATATAAGCAACTAATTCCCACTATACGAGTACAACTGAGTGCCTTGGATGCTGTGATAGGCTGAATAATGCCCCCAAAGATCTCCAGGTCCTAATCTCTGGAAACTCCAAATATTAATTCCTATGGCAAAAGACATATTGCAGATGCGATTACATTAACAATTTTGACAAAAATTAGATCAACACTTATGTGCACATAAGTAACATTCATCGGATGTTGGGCAGTTGGGAAGGGGAGGAAGGGATGGGTATATTCACACCTAATGGGTGTGGTGCGCACTGTCTGGGGGATGGACACACTTGAAGCTCTGACTCGGGTGGGGCAAAGGCAATATATGTAACCTAAACATTCATACCCCCGTAATATGCTGAAATAAAAAAAATGATTTTGAGATGGGGAGATTATTCTGGATTATTTGGGTGGGCCATAAATGTAATCACAGTGCCCTTATAAAAGGGAGGCAAAGGGAATTTTGAATACAGAAGAAAAGGCAATATGATAGATACAAAGCAGTACTTGAAGATGCTATGGTGCTGTCTTTGAAGATGAAGGAAAGGGCCTTGAGCCAAGGAATACAAGGATTGTAGCTCCAGAAGCTGGAAAAGGCAGTTCTAGAGCCTCTGGAGGGAGAACAGCCCTGCTGACACCTGGACTTCAGCCCAGTAAAACTGATTTCAGACTTCCGGCCTCCAGAACTGTAAGAGAACAGATTTGTATTGCCTTAAACCACTAAATTTGTGGCAATTTGTTATAGCAGCAATAGGAAAAAAAACAGAGGTGTCTTCTGTTCTGCCTATGTCAGGAAACTAGCCCATCTTTCTCTCCTTCCCATGTCATGAAAGATATCCCTTAGGAAAGAAAAGGTTAGGGATCTACCTGAGAAAGTAAGGAAAGTCAGGGTTTGGCCAGAGGGAAATTGTGGTGAGCCTCAGGAGGACAGAAAGAGGTTACAAAGGAAGGAGGAAGGAGTCTATGGAGGAGAAGGTGTCTGGGGAGGAAAGGCAATTGAAGGAGGGAGTCTATTCCTGGGGAAGAGCCATGGGGGGTTTACAGGAACATGGGCTGAGGAAATACTTCTCTGCAGCTCTTCTTTTCCTTCCAAATAAATAAATAAATTGAAGAACTATAAACCAGTGTAATCCCCCAAAATGGGTTTTGGAAACCCAGATAAAAACTAAGTTGAAATCACAGCTGTGCAATGTTAGGCAAGTCACTTTGCCTCTCAGAGTTTCCATTTCCTTCATCTGTAGTGTGGGCATAATGATACTTACTCATAAGTTTGCTGGAGAGAATTAAATGAAATAAGGGACAAGACATTACTGTGGCTGGTATGTAGCAAGCGCTTAATTTACTTTAATAAGTAGCCCTGGCTTCTCATGTCCCTTGAGAGCACATTCAAAGCAACAGTTCCTGTTACTCCATTCTCTCTTTCTTGTGTCTCTTGCCTTGGATGCAGGTGAGGGCCTCTTCATCACCTACGAACAGATACTTTGCAACTTGGCATATGAGCCTGGACTTAGATTTGGGAACATTAGAAGAGGTGAACCGAGAACAGATGTCCAGGGCCTAGAACTGGCTGAAAGAAGAGGCTATCAGGCACAGTTACAGGTTACCATGACAACTAATTCTCATCTTCTGTGCCTGAGACACCTGACTTGGGGGAGGGAGGAGGAGGAAAAGGAGGGGAGGAAGGAACAGAGAGAGCAATAGGGCTTGTGCTGCAAGGTTCTGGTTTGGGAGTAAGGGAAGACCTGGCAAAGGTCAGGGTCTCTATACCCACCTTGGTGTCCTCAAAACTTGTCTTGTCTTCCAGGGCTCAGTCCACCTGGGCTAAGATCTCTCTTCCCAGAATTGCTTTTATTAATGACTAATGATTCAAGGTCAGGGAGGGAGCTCTGTGGGGAGAAAATATTAGGATGTGGGGGAATTAATGGTGTTCTGATACTGTCAGTGTGAGGAAGAACTAGAGCTGGAGATACTTGTCACAAACCACAGAACAGCCCCTGTGAAAAGGGAATTAGCACAGGAACTTAGGTGGGTAGGGATAGTTCTCGATCTGTGTCCCTGCACTGCATGGCTGAAGCCACTAAGTAACCCTTAAAATGAACACTTCTTTGAGTATTTAACAATTCTTCTGCAGTGAAAAGTTATATTGTCAAGGAAATAGCTTTAGAGGTCTGTGCATGCATGCATGTATGCATACATGTGTATTTATGTGTGTTTTAAATATATGTATTAGAAAGTTGCCTACAATTGTTGAGAGGCTTGACAAAGGAGGTGAGTGACTGCTACTTCATCAGTATGCCTAGAGCCATCTTTGGCTCCCAGGCCCTTATAATAAAGTGGTGGCTCAGATAAAGGAAAATGGGTGAGGGCATTACTTGGTTGAGGTTTTGCTCTCTGCCTCTTGGGCAATAAAGACCAGGCAAGCCAGGATTCTTCATTAACCCTTTCTGTGTTTCCAACTACATCAGCCCACCATACCTCCTTAAAACTTGTCAAAACTTGAGAAAAATCTCCATTCCTTGATGAAAGACAAAACATGGATTTTGGAGTCAGGCAAAACTAAATTTACATCTCAGATCTCAGGAAAAATATACCCTCCATTTTTTGGACCCTTAGTTCATTCATCTACAAAATGAGGGCAATAATACACATATTACAAGATTGTGAAGATTAGCAATGATATATGCAAAGTACTGCCCATGTATACAGTATCCAGTAGCCTTTGAGGGTGTTGTGGTTTTAGACGCAAATGAAAAAAACATTGTGGTGAGAGAGCCCCTGAGTTCAAATCCCAGCCCAACCATTTATTACCTGAGTGGACACAGACAGGCCATTTAACCTTTATGAGTGCATTAGTTTGCTATGTCCTATGGAAATTCTTTTTATGTCTTTTGGTGAATGGACGTACTCACTTATCTTGCGTATATACCTAGGAGTGGACTTGCTAGATAATGGGGCATGCATATGTTTAGTTTTAGTAGATATGGCTTGCCAAAGTTTTTCAAAGTGGCTGTACCAGTTTACTTTCCCACCAACAATATATGAACAAGCCAGTTGTTCCATATCCTTACCAACTCTGGTATCATTTTTTCCTCATCTTAGCCATTCCAGTGGATGTTGTTCTATAATCCTCTTATTCACTTTCTATAACATCATAGTTTGTATCTCAGAGTGAATGTTTTAAATCTTGTCTACTTGTTCAATTGTTTATTTCAAAAGTTATTTATTCAGCACTTCCTGTGTGCCTGACACTGTGCCAGTTGCTGGGGGCACATACTCCTGAAATTTTCAGTCCCATGTCCACTCACCTACCCTTCTACAGACAATCTGCTAGTAACACCAAGACCAGCCAGTCCAGGGTGCACAAACTTCGTTGAAAATTCAGAAAGCTTTTAGTTTAATACCCTCTCTCGTACTACAAATACTTCTGTATCTTCAGTTGGCCTCTTTTCTCCCTTTTCATTTTCCAAGTAAAATGCCACCTCCGTATTTGCCAAAGCAAACATTCCACCTGGCCCTTGAACCTGCTCCTTCTCATCTCCATCGGAATATTGTTCCAGCCACTATCAGCCCTGACCTCACTCTATGTCTTTAATCTTTACAGCTGCACTAGCAAGTGTTAGTTAGCAGACATTTCCCTTCAGCTTACAAATATGCTAAGTTTACGCCTACCCTAAAATGACCTTTCTATAGTCCTAGCACCCTTTAAGTATCTGTTTTGCTCCTTTAATTTCACCACAAAATTTCTCCTGAGAATTTTCTACACTCACTGATCTTCGATTTGTCACCCCTGCTCTCTCCCTTCTTCATCTCCTGAAATCTGGCTCTCTCCTAGAACTATTTCCTGTACATCACTAAAGATCTTCTACTCAACAAAATCAATAGCATTTTCTCATCCTCCTTTCTCTCTGACCCCTGTACTGTATTTGCAATGTTGATCACTCAACCTTCTAGAAATCCCTTTCTCACAATTTTCTGTTTCTTCCCCTTTCCCCATGACCTCTTTTGCCTATCCCCATTACTAACTGTCCCTCCTTGACACACCAGCTCAGTGGAAGCATCCCCCAATATTTCACCCTTGACTTTTCTCTCTCCCCAAAGCTGATCTCATTCATTTCCATAGTTGCAAGGATCACTTTTTAGGGATTCCTCCCAGTTTCAATCTTGAGTTGAAACTTCTCTTCAGGGTATCCATCCCCCAACATTATCACTGGCATCACCATTCTTCTAGTCCCAAAGCCTCCAAACCTCATTGTCTCTGGTTTAATTCCTACCTCTCCCAGTCCCTCACCACCACTTAACCCCTCCACATCCAGCTAGTCACCGACTTCTTTTTTTCCCCTCTTCACAATGTCTCTCCTCTGTCCATTCCCTGCTTTGGCTTTCTTAGTTCAAGCAAAGCGTGTACACTCCCCTACACCTGCACCATTATATTGCAGTAGCTTCTTAACTGCCTCTCAGAAGTCACTCCATTCTCCCATCCATTCTCCACACTACTGACAGATTAATCTTCCTAAGGCACCACTTTGACTGTTACTCCACCTCTTTAAAACGTCCCATGGTTTCTCATTGTTTACAAGATCCAGCCCCACTGGACTGCCAGGAAATATGCTCCCCAGTTTGGCCGCAGCTGCCTTTCCAGTCTCCTCTCTCATTCCTCTTTTGCACGTGCTCTGTGCTCTAGTCACACCTGCTTTCACTGCTTTCCATGACCTGACCTGCAAATGCTGTATTGGTTAATTGCATGCATGGGCTCTGGACTCGGATAGGCTCAAATTAAAAACCTGGCTCTGCCACTTCATAGTTGAGTGACACTGGGCAATTTATATAGCCTCTCTGGCTTCAGTTTCCTCATCTATAAAATAGGGATAATAATGGAATATTATTAACCTCATAGGGTTATTGTAAGGATTAGCTGAGGTAATGGATCTAGAGTGCTTAGCACAGTGCCCAGTGCAGAGAAAACAGGGTAAAAAGGAGGTTGCTATTATTTTATTCATATTTTACTCTACTCTTTTCTTTGCTCAGTCCACTCCTTCTGCCTTGCCTTCTTCCAATTGCACCTACTGAAGTCCTTAGCACCCTTCAAGGAACAGCTCAAATTCTACCTCCTCAAGGAAGCATTCTCTGCTTCTTCTATTAATGATTCCAGCACTTGGCTTAAACCCCTGTCTTGGCATTCTTCATTCCACCTTGGCATAAAGCCATCACCTTCTGTGCCAGACTCAAAGCTCCTTTACACTCAAACCATGTTCTGATCATGTCTGCATCACACTCAGTACCTATCACAGTATGTGGTACAGAACAACCACTTAGTAAATGTCTGCTGCCTGACTGTAGCTGGAGAATAGACGCTCAAATGGTAAAAAGAGAAAATACAGGGGGTTCTGAGATTGGTAAACCATGACTATGGAGTGATATCACTAGCACCTTTTTCTTTCCTTTCTTGTTTCCCCTGTCTCCTACTCCCCCTCATTTTCTTTTCCATCTTGTTCTCCACCCAACTGCATGGTCCTTAGTCTTGTCACTGTGCGCCATGGTCATTATTTAATCCTGCTGATGGCCCTTGAGTGGAAAGAGGTTCCTATGACAACCTAAGATCTTGTCCCTTTGTCCTTACCACTTAAGCTTGATGAAAACCACCCTCCTATCTACTACAAATTCTTACAAGAGGGGTTAATTACACTTACGATCCAATTCTCCATCTGGAACCCGTGGTAATAATATGGAGCAGGAAATTAGACTCTTTTATGTAATGGCACTTACTAGCCAGCCCACATACCAATCACCACTTTCTATCAATAACATTCTTCTCTTCAGCTCTGGAAGATTGCTTAGCCCAAACTTTGCTTTTAGTCTACAACTAAAGTTTCAGAACTAGCCATCCATTTTCAAACTTTCTTTCCTTGGCATCTGCTAAGTGCAAAGCTAAGCCCATGTGAAAGCACCTGTAAGCATGATTGGTATCATCTGAATTTTCGACCATTCAGCAAACTGTGTGAATACAGGGACAAATAATATATGCTCAGCCCTTTGCCCCCAAGAAATGTAAAGACTAGTAAATGAGGCTTCCATGAACTTTAAATTTTACATGTCACCTGACAAGAAATCGTGGTTCCCTCAGCTCCTGCATCCGAATCACAATATCACTCTGGCATTCCAGCTGCCTTTCTCTGCAGTAAATGAAGCTGATCATCTTTTTCTTTTTCACTTCTCATCAGAGAAACAAAAGAAGAGAGAGGAGAGGGAACAAATATTTATTGACCATCTCTTTTAGTAGACACTTTGCATGCCAGGCATTTGCTTTTAAACTACATAGCAACCCCATGAGGTAGGTATTGTCCCCATTTTACAGATGAGGTAGCTGAAGCCAACTGATCTTGAACAATTTTCCCAAGGTCATCCAATTAGTAAGAGGCTAAGTTGGGATTTCACGGGTTCTTTATGACTTTAAAGCATATGCTCTCTCCACTACACTCTACTACCACTCCTGTGTAAATCAATACCTGTTCTCCAGAGGGCCTTCTTTTCTTGGCATTTACACAGTGGATGTGGGCCCTCTCCTATAGACTCTGGTATCAAATATCCACAATGCCACCCTCATTCTATGATTCCTCCATCACCAATGGAAGTCAGAATGCTTTCTCCAATTGCCCAGTCACCTCTAAATTGAGTTCTCCATGATGGCAGAATCTCTGGAAACCTGATTGTCTGTATTCTCTACTGTGTGATCATCCCCCAGATTGAATCCCTTCATTTTTACCCTAAGGGACAAATATATTGGAAAGGCCCTAATAATGCATCTAGTGAACTCCCGAAGGATACATTTTGGGAAGAATGAAGCCAGCTTTTGCTCCTAAGGCCTTCTTAGAGAAAGAGGTCACAAAGTACTGGAAGAAAAAAAAAACGTGCTCTTTAAATTTGTCTTACCAAAGAGATTTTAGGTGTGCAGTGGTAGATGTTTCCCTGATGCTACCTGAAATCCAGAGGACTCTAGGGTCCCACATTACCAGATTATATTAATAACAATTTGGAATCAAGACTAATTTAAATTACATAGATGACTCACTTTAAGAAAATCTTAAAAATTTAAATTTATAAAAGAGAGACATTAGAACCAGACAAGTAGTCATATTACAAAATATTTCTCAGTCTTCTAAAATTTCCTATAGGACTTCTTTTACTAGAAACTACCTCTAATGCATTTGAAATTGGAGTAGTTTTGCAAAAGTTTAAAGACAGCTTTTCAAGGAGACACACTTACTGGATAATTCAAAATATATCCATAGTGAGATATTATGCATGTAGTAGACATCCAGCAAATATTTTCTGACTGAATCATAGGACAGGAATCTAAAATGCAGTTATTTTCCCCTTGAGTATAGTCAACAACTTGAAGTAACAGGTTTAAAAGTTTGTCCAGCATCTGGGGTATCTGCTTTAAATGAGTAAACATAAGTCATTTGCAATCAGCAATATAAATTTATACTACATGTGCCCAGTTCCCTTAACAGTTCTCCTTGTTTGCAACATTAATTTGCTCAGTAAACTCTTCTTTAAGAGCTAGTACAATAGTGAGACACTGTAGCTCCATATTGAAAGGATCCCAAATTCATAATGGGTTCAAGAAATTTAACTACAAATCAAAGCCTGAAAAGAAGGATTGATATTTTGAAAGGCCTTCCTGAGAATATTGAACAGGTGGAAGTTTGAAAACACTTTTTGTTAGCTATTATTTCGTTACTGAACATACTCAAGAGCAAATAATTATATTTCTAGATCTTGTTTTGTTTAGTCAGCAACTATTGAGTGCCTACTATGTGCAAAATTTCCACCAGAGGTTTATATTTTGTTTTACATTAAGTGAGCTCCTTAAAAATTGATGCTTATTTAACTAGAAATAAAAGATAAAATAATATTTTGAAAGGAACTCCTAGGAGTACTGAACTAGAAGTGGAGAGAGGGGAAAAGGGTTCAGAGACAGTATGAAACTGGGATTAGCTAAGGCAGAATGTGCAGAGAAAGAGAAAGGAAATGTTGCTGCAGACATCTTTCCCGATATCTCCATGTTGCTGAGGGTTGGCCTTGTTCATCATGGCAGAGGAGTTTGGTTTTCAGAGTAGTAACTGGCTCCTCTGAACCCACAGACTTCAGAACTTGGGCTCTGATGAGAAACTTGTTGGCCCGAGAATGTCTAGATGCTCTTTTTATACCCAACCATTTTGTTTAACTTTCCCAGAGGAGGGAGAAAATATTACCCTTGGTAAACAGACTTCAGAGAAATTGATTTTCATGAGGAAAACATATTGAGCAAACAGGCAAAACCTGACTCCCCAGTGGGAGGAAGTTAAAGCAGGATGTTAGGTTGGGCAGTTACAACAGTAGCTAGACTGAAAATTCTCTGGAAGGTAGGTCTTGATTTTCTATTCAGATGAATGAAGCATCCAGACCATGAAGCCATGGCAACCAGCCTTTTCTAGAAAGAAGAGGACACTGAAAGGTAAGAAACATCTATCTGGATTTCTGTCAGCAGTGACAAAAATAGAGCTTGTACATTTATCTGTGATGGGGAAAAAGTTATATGAATAAATATATCCTAAAATCCTACTGGGCACTCACTTCTTGTGCTGGAAATGTGAAGGAAATCAGGAGAGAACAGTAGAAAAACTATGATATTGCACCTACTTTTGAGGTACATACCATTTTGTTAGGGAGATGACACATGAAACAGCTTAAGAGTAATGATGATATACCCACATGCACACATTGTAAAATAAGAATGAGATTGAGCCCTTAAGGACTGCTGGGTACCTCACCAACAGCTTTTTATGGATTATCTCATTCAGTCCTAAATAAAACACTATGAGGTATGTTGTAGTTTTATTATTATAATTAATCTTTTTTACAGGTGAGAAAATTGAAGCACCGAGAGATTAAGTTCCTTGCCTAGATAGTATGTGAAGGAGCAGAATGCAAACTCAGGTCTGTTTTACATGAAAGCCCATGCTCTTAACTACTACAATATACTACTTCCCCATGACATGATAAATCCTCTAGTACAGAGCAAAGCTACCATCTTCCTGTGACTATTGCAGCTTCCTAACAACCGTAAATTTGTCACCATCAGAAAAGAATAGGTGTCCAGGAGCAAGAAGCTTCAAAAAGAAAATGTGAGCACAGGCAGATAGAGCCCTTGAATGCTACAGGATGGAGATTAGAGAGCAGCAAGTAGGAGAGGTACTGAGGTCTTCTCCATTGTCAGAGTCAGACACCAGGATGAAGTGTGAATGATGCAAGCAAATAAATGTCCCCACCATTCAGATGCCTAGCACTGTGAGGATATGAGCAGATAAGTATTAAGATGACGGATCAAGATGTTTCAGTTCTCCTAGGTATAAGGGAATAAAGCAGGCATAGAAAGTCTAGAAAATGCTATTTCTTGCCTCAGAGGGCAAGATGAACAAAAGAAGCCAATTAGAAAAATAAAACCGCTTAAAAAGTAAACTCATTGGAGCCAAGTATTTGGCATTGTAGAGGCAATTTTTTTTCTAGAATTTCTACAGAATGAATGTTTTACGATTTCCATCAATTTCATATTTCTACTATAAAATAATAGCCAAAATTAGAGTCTATATTTTTAGGTTAAATGGCAAAATTAGGTATTTATCCAGGTTATTTAGATCCCCCCCCAATTTTTATATGAAGTATCTCAAAAGTTGGGATCAAAAGTATGAGTTCGGTATTCTTTGCACAACTTACCTGGATAATTGTTGCCATTCTTCACATTTAGACTAGGTAAGTCACATAATGACACATCACATATCATTTGGCCCAAGATATTTTCTGGCCTGTTTCATTGTCTGTCATGTTGACAAATGGAACAGAACAGGACAAAAAGGATTTGGCACAAAAGAATATATATAGTTGAATTAGAAATATCTGTCACCGGGTCTCAATAATTCCTGTCTCCCAGTCTGTTTCTAGGCCTCAATAATGTTTGTCTGAGGCATTTCAGAAATGCCTGTCTCTAAGTCTCAATAATACCTGTCTCTGGGTCTCAAGGTACACAAACACAACTAACAGAGTCATTCCACTGGACACCTGGGGGTTTCTCCACATTAATGTGCAATTCCTTTAAAAAGTAGCTTTTCCACAAGTTGTTTTTACAGGAAAAAGAAACTTTTCACCAGATTTTCCTGCTGTGTGGCACAAACTTGAATTATTCAAGAAAAGCATTACTTTTAGAGACAATTGACAAAAAAAATTAACTTTCTCTTTTTTGGGACAACTAGTGTAGTACCAGCCAAGAATGTCTTCTCTGCTCTGTTCTTTCAAAGACTCTATCACTGGAAAGTTTTTCTGCTCACCAGCCTAGCTTCTCTCAGATATCAC
The DNA here is from genome assembly GCF_020740605.2 of Lemur catta. NCBI lineage: Eukaryota > Metazoa > Chordata > Mammalia > Primates > Lemuridae > Lemur > Lemur catta. Next base: position 31,298,340 of record NC_059155.1, on the reverse strand, counting down.
TTTCAGGAATAAGTTAATACGTATTTGGACTAATGGTTGTCCTAAATAGTGAGGTTTGGGCTTTCAGGATGATTTTTTGTATTTACCAACTACTCCTGATCTCTATTATTCAACAATTGTTCCGATATCAGTCATTTGCACTTTGAGGAGAATAAAAATTCAAGAGTAGATTTGAGTGTTATGTGTTTGTGGCTTAAATTTTGTTTAATAGATAGAGGTGGAGGTTGGGAAGGAGAAAGAGCACCGGGGACCTGATTGGTACAGCCAGATCATCACCGTCCCTATGATCTAAGTTTACTCTTCTCCTTTCCAGCATCCAACTTTCACCTGTGCTTCAGATTCCTCCCCACTTTTCCCTTTTCCAAGAGGTTTTCCTGGATTGACCCTCAAAGAGGCAATGAGTTTGGGATTTTATATCTCATCTCTCAGTCTCTACTTAATGCTGCTACACTTTCAATTTTATCATCACACTTTTGTGACTATTAACATACCAGAGGTTGTGGAGGGATGTGAATTTGGAGGGTTTTATTTTATATTGTCCACCAACAGCTTTTCATGCTAATGAACACCTTTTGGTGATTATAATGACATAAGAGAATTAGTAACAAGGCAAATCCTGATTGAGAGAATACCAGAGGAAAGGGATAGAGGGGACATGGTTAATTAGATTTTCTGGGCAATTAGAGGTTAAGAACAAAGCTGTTTTCCGTTGCCTTTGCTTTAAAAAATTCCGTTAAGATATCTGAGTCCACTGTCCCTACTTAGCAAATTAAGCATAATGATGCACTTGAATCACTTTTTACTGATTGAGGATCTTTCAGAGCCTCCGGCCATCATTTTGAGCATTAATTCTGATTGGCCAGAACAATAAATGAAGATGGAGAAGAGAGAAAGAGTAGGACTGAATGTATTCAGATCCCAGTACATCCCCTGAATATTGTTTTCTTGACTGAGTTGCTTTCATTGTCGTCGGTCTCTTTCATGCAAAAGCAAAATAAGACAAAACATTTTTTAAAGGCCTCAGATAATTGAAAACTCTGGGTACTTGCATTGCCATTAATGAAGGTTTTGTGGAGAATCACGTTGAAGTGAGCTGAACAGTCCCCATCAAAATGTGCTCTCCTGTTCTTCATATGCTAAAAGATGTCCCTGATATGCAGTCGCTAACCCTGGGCTTTGAGCAATTTCTACAAGGTGAATAAAGTCTACATTGACCTATTCACTCTTTTCCCTGGTCCTTTTTGAGACCAAGGGCAAAAATTTGTGAGACATATTTTAAAAGCTTCTCTTGTAGCCACGGTGAGAGCTCTGTCTCTCAGGGCCAGAGCTCTGTCTGTCACCAGGTTATTACTGACCCGTCATCCCAGAAATGGATCATAATCCACTAGATCTGATAAACAGAAAGAAAGAAAAGGAAGGAAGGGAAACAAAAGAAAATTTCCCCCCCAAGGTAAATTACCCACTTGGTCTTACCATCTCAGGAAAAGACATAATCATCCATGCAGTTGCTTAAGCCAAAAACCTAAGATTCGCTCTTAATTCCTTCTAGTGCCTCATACTCTCTGCTAATGCAATTCATCTGCAATCCGTGTCATTTTGTTAGCATAAACATTTTATTAAAGTATAATATACATAGAAACAGTACACAAAGACGTATTAATGCTGCTATGTAAAAAGCCATAAAATTAATTCACCTTACTCTATCCCAGCTTGGTTTTCACTACCACCATCTCTTGTCTGGACTGCTGTACTGTAATATAACTTCCTTTTCAGAGAGATTTTCCTTGACCATCTCACAAAAACTAGGTCACTCCTCCATGCATAATATTCTTTGCATCAGGACCCTATATTTCTCTGTCATAGTACTTCTCACAATAGTAATTATACAGTTATTTGTAAAATTGTCTGTTTAATATCTACTTCTACCACTAGAATGTAAGTTCTAGGAACACTGTGGCCATGCCTTCCTTGTTCATGGTTTGATTCCCAGTGCCTACTTAGCCCAATAGATGATGCAGAGTGTATGTCCAAAGATATGTGGTAAGTGATTATAGGAATGAAGGAATAAATGAAGTCCTGTGCTGAAGCCTCTCTTTTGCATCTACATTAATTTCTCCTCACTGCAAGAAAAGAGAAGATGGATAAGGATTTAGGGAAGCTGGTGTGCCTTTGAATTTGGAGGCACTAAGGAGCATGCCTATAAGCCAAAAGGGAAAATAAAGTTTATTCCATTACTGATTAATGAGACTTGGGACTGAATGATAAAAATCTAATGATGTTAATGTCGGTTCTGAATGCTGGCTGGCAGTCTCTGTAGACAAGGTAAAATGGTAAGAGGACACTGCAGTTTAATCCCCCAATTAAGAGGCAGCTGTCACCCCCAGAGATAACCCTAGTTGCTGATTGATTTTTTTATACACTGTAATCATAATCAGTGCTACCTTACGCAGACCAAATTCCTGGATCCCCCCCACCCTAGGTGAACTTGCCTTTACACAAGCCCAGTGTATTAACAAGCCCGAGTGGTGCAAAGGGTAAATTATGAAGAAATTCTTTCACATCACAGAAGCATTCTTAATAAGATTCCTTTGAATAGCCAGTTCTCTAACTGGATTTAAAATAGGACTTCATTTGAAAAAAATATGACTTATCTGTAAGCTTTTAGGGACACATTGTGATTACCCCAAACAAAGGAGTGAAGAAGATAGTTTTCCCTGGCCACAGACTGAGCCTTCCGCTTGGAACACTGAGTAATGGAAACCCCTAACTCTGGCCTCACACTTGCCCCTAATTTAGGCTACAGTACAGACTGATTTCCAATCCTATCACAGCCCAGGCACTAAGACCAGACTGTCATTTCACAAATGGGGATCTTTGATCACCACAGGGGGGAATGTGGGGAAGGGGAAGCTGCACCCATGACTCACTGCTAACCCATCTTCGCTGCTGAAAAAGAAAAATAACTCTAAATGCACATCCTACTGCTTGTGAGTCAGGAATGTCATTTTCATTTATGAAGGATGGAACATTATTTTTCTCTAACATTTCAAGTGAATAACTTTACATACATTTCCCCCCAATTTCCATAGGAATGTGATGCCATGGAAGCAATCAGGCACATATCCCCAGAGCCAGGCAGAAACTCTTGTTTTTCTTACAGGTACTTTAAGATCAATAGTTCTGAATTCTCCTCCTCCCTCCAATTATGTTCCTGGTGAAACCCACCCTGATTTGGGGTTTCGGTGGGAGATAGGGCAGTCTGAATTCCAATGTTATTTTAGGATTTTAGAGCCTTAAAAGCTTTTGAGTCTTAAAAGCTGAGTTTCAGGAGTTCAGGCAATATTAAATTCAGAGAAGCTTCTGCACCATGCCATGTCCCCATTAGAAAATGTTTGCCTCCTACTGTGAACCTCCCAAAGGTACATTCATCACTGGTTATGTTAAGGGAAAGAGTGGAAAAGAGCAGGGAGACGCCCTCTCAGTTTGCTATCCAGGGCATAGGTTCTGATTCCGCTGTGATTATTAAGTAAATAGACCTAGGAGAACAAAAGAGAAAATGCATTCCAGGGGAGAAAAGACAGGGCCTTAGAGGTACGTGTTAGATGGCATTTCTGGTGCTACTGCTCCCCTCCAGGAGCATGGCTCTTTTTGCAATTGGCTATATTTCTTTGTTTTTCTTACATTTGATGCCTGAATTTCACAGATCTAGGTAATTTGACCATAATCAAAGAATTTCTCCTTCTGGGATTTGGGAGTCTCCATCAGTTATAGTTTTTCCTTTTTGGAATATTTCTGGAAATCTATGTCATGACCTTACTGGGGAACATTGTCATCCTTAGTCATTTCCATTGACCACAGCCTGCAAACCCCCAGGTACTTCTTTCTGTTTAATTTCTCCTTCCTTGAGATCTGGTACACCACCTCCATTTCCCCTAGGATGCTACAGACAACTTCTCTCAGATCCTGAGGCAATTGCTTTTGCAGGCCATATGGTCCCATTTTACTTCTCCATTTTCCTGGTAGTAGGTGACTGCTTTCTGCTGGCAGCCATGTCTTATGACCACCACCTTGCTATCTGCAGCCACCTCCAGTTCCATCCCCTCATGAACCTATGCACATGTATCATGCTTGCAAGTGGGTCTTGGCTGAGTGAGTCCCTAACCCCTGTGGTCACTGTCACCATGACTTTTGAGCTGCCATTCCGTACAGCCTATGAGACTGACTGCTTCTTCTGTGACCTGGCCCCCAGGCTGAAGCTGGTCTGTTCCAATCCTGAGATGGTGGAGAAAACCACTTTCCTCATAGCCTCCTTTGTCACCATGGTGCCCTTCCTGTTTACCATAGCCTCGTATATTCATGTTGTCACTGCTGTCCTCAGGGTCGCCTCAGTAGCAGGAAAGCAGTGGGCCTTCTCCACCTGCTCCTCCCACCTCACTGTGGTCACTCTGTACCAGGGAACACTGGGGACAGTGTATGCCATTCCCACAGCACCCCAGGTTGCTGTGCTTAACAAGATCCCTTTGCTCTACACTGGGGTCACCTCCATGATCAATCCCAATGTGTCTAGCCTGCAACACAGTGATGTTAAGAAGGTACTGAAGAGAGTCGTGAGCCAGTGCGCCCTCACTTTCCCCAGGGAGTCCCTTTGCTCAGCAGCCTGGGCTTCTCTAAAAGAGGTCAGGCACTAGGCTGAGTGCTTGGGCATTCAGACCACTGCTACACCCTCTTTCCAGGGAAATGGCCAGCAGAGCAGAGGCCTCCCTAAGGACCTTTGCAGTCTTTAGATTAATCCCTGCATGATAAGATTAAGTTTACCAAGACAAATAGGACTCCACGAGGCTAGTGTAGCATATGTAGATGATTTTGAAGGGGAAATTAGAAAGGCCCAAGTTAGGAGCAACAGCTTCATTCCACAAAAGCCTCCCACCCCTCATCTTCTCCCTCTTCCCCCAACTGCCATGTGTATATATGTTATAGAAATATTTGTTGGTGCTGAGGTTTTTGGTTGTGTTGTATACTTGTGTACAGGTTCATACACAACCCCTCCAAACATGCCTGCGTACACATGTAGTCACAGCACCCTACTCATCCAACCTTATCCTCCAGTCCTTCCCAGTGCACCCTCCTAGCTTCTGCCTAGCAGTGCCTTTCACTGTGCTCCTCCTCAAAGTTCATGTGTGTTCCAACTGCTACCCATCACCTGCTGTTGTTTCTGAAATTATCTGCTTCTCCACTGATCAGAACCATTTCAAAAATCCTAGAGCAGCTATTGACTGTTCCACTCACCATAACAGTTAATCAAGCCCCTAAGACTAGAATAAAATTCCTCTTAATTTCCCCTAGCATGGTGCTCTGCACAGAGCAGAAGCAAAATAATTATTTGTTGATTAAATGAATCAATGACTAATCAAAGCAATGGATGTGTAGTGGATAAGAGAGTGAAATGAGTCACTTTTTTCTGTCTATGTTGGCCTCTCTTCCCCAGCCCCTTCCTCATGGTCATAGACACCTCCAGTTTCCTCCACAGGCAGCTTTGTCTAAGCCCCTCAACCTTGATCCTTGCCATGCCTCCCTCCCCATTCCACCCTTCCCACAGTGGCCAGGTGGATCTTTCTAGAATCCAAACCTGACCCTGTCCTTCCCTGTTTATCACCCTCCATGATTCCCCAGTGCTCCTGGGATGAAGTTAGAGCCCACCAGCCTGGCCTCTGGGCACCCCACCATCCCACTTCTCCCACTTTGGGCTCCAGTTGCACCAAACTTATCCAATACACATGGAATCTGCTTAAAGCAAGATCATATGCTTGCTGTGTCTCCCCACAGTCTCTAGATTCAGAGCAGGATGAAAAAGTAGTTGCTAAAATAAGATGTCTTCTATTGAATTACAATGCAGTCCTCGCCTTCTTTTTCTCTTTGCTTCCATTTATTGGCTTCTGGCCTTAGAAGCTTTGGTTTGAGGAAAAAGGTAATCTTGATAGGCTGTCAGTGATGTGTGTGTTTGCTTCATTTCACCTGCCCACCCTCTCCATCTATAAAGAGACACCAAGAGCACAGACAGACACCCCAAAAACCTCCAGTTACAACGTGAGTCATAGGATGCCAAGCAGTTTGGGAATCTCTTTCCCAGCTGGTTCTCCCTACTCCCTTCCCGACCACCCACAGAGCTCCCTGTTGTATAGGGTCTAATTGTCTCTAATCTAGTTTTAACTTCTTGTAATTACTCTCAGTTATGAAACAGAACTGCAGAACACACTCCTTGTGGTTAATACATGGATCCAGAGTAGAAGTGTAATTACTTTTTAGCCGCTCAGGGGTTCTCCCTAGCCTTCTGTGCAGATGCAGAGTGGAAATGCCTCATCTGCTCCATCCATACATGTGTTTTCTTTTTCTTTTAGATTTTTTTTTTGAGTCTAGGTTTCTGAAATACATTGAGGGGTTTGCTTTGTGCATTGACCACTGGGGAAATTTAAAAAATATCTACTAGCCCATGATCAACTAAACCTAGCAACCTTCAATGACTTCCCATTGCCCTTAGGATAAAGCCCATAGGATAAATGCCCTTAGGATAAATGCTCCATGAAAGTGGCCAATGTTACCTGTCACCAGATCCAAGGATACGTAGTCCATCTAGAGGCCTACAAAGACATAAACACTTTCCGAAATCTACAGTGTCATTTTTTTGCCTCCTCCTTGCTTCCTGAACTACTGCCTCCCAGGCTTCCTTCAAGTTCCTCAAACTCACTTGCCTCCTCAGAACTTTCACACTTGCTTTTATTTCTCTCCTTCTCCACTCCACTTTTCATCTGGTTAATTCTTTGGGTGCCATCCAATCCCTTTATGATATGCACTTAGAGCACCCTGACTGTCTTTCATTATAATTTTCTCACAACTGAAATTAAACAATTATCTGAATATATATGTATACATATATATGTGTATATAATCTCTTTTTGCACTATAAACTTCACAAAGGCAGGATCTGTGTCAGTTTTGTTTGAATACTACATCCCCAGCACCCAGCATAGCACTTTACACTAAATAATTGTTCAATAAACACTTGTTAATAAAAGAAGTGAAAAGAGCCATCTAGAGTCATTTCATTTAAAACATTGACAAAGCTTTGTTGCTCTCAGTCAAGATGTGGTTATTTAATCTTCTTGTGAGCCAATTAGTTTCACTTTGTTTCCAAAACCACAGTGTACCTTGGTATCCCCTGCCAATCATCTCACAAATGTGTGTAATTCTCCAGAGGAAACTGGAGGAGATTGCATGGTTCAGCACAGCTCTTCCTTAATGGTGAGAAACATGTCAAAGTGCATGTCCTACTCACAGTGGTACTACAGATTCCCTGCTGAACACAAAAGACAATACCTTTCTATTGCTGTGCTTTGGTTGATACACTTGCCTCTGCCATGTGAATAGATTTTTCTCTATTTAGTGAAACATTATGTTAATGATTGGACAAAGTAATTAGTATCAAATCAGATTAAATTTTCATGTCTCTGTACAAGCCAAAAAGAAATTATCCCCATTAACCTGATCAGTACAAACTGTCATAGTAGATTAGAAGAGCTCCAACTTCAATTTGTACTTTAACCCCCACTGTTTTGGCCAGATGGCTTGCTGGTACTTCAGCAGCTGCTCAGGAAAGATGGAGAGGAAACCTGGATTAGGCGAGTCTGGAACAAGAAGAGACAAAGTGAGCTTCAGGCCTGGCCTTAAGAAGGTTACCAACAGTACCGGTCTGAACGTCAGGGCCTATCCATATTAGCATTTCTATATAAAGGGGCCAGGCTAGGAAGGGGGGAAGGCAGCATGGTTCTCCAAGAAGTGGTACTAAGCATTTTCAGGTAAAAGGCTATACTTGCGTTTCAGAGTGGTGTGCCTGGAAGTAGATCTCCAGAAAGAGGGCCTAGAGACAAAGTCCAGGACTTCAGGAAGAAGGGACTGCTAAGAGTTAGGCAGGCATCAGGAACACAGCCAAACGAATTGGGGTTCAGAGTGAGGTTCACAGGTTAATTGTAGTTCAAACCAAAATTAAAGGCAAAATGTATTCAGGGCAACCTGGCAGAGACTCCAAGATTTCTAAACTTTTACACATTCTCTGTTTCTTTCCCTCTCACTATCTATAGGCTCCTCAAGTTTACCTTCCACCCCCAACTTTATCTATACTGCAAGATTATTGCTGGCATAAATATAAATGAAGACACAAGTAGAGTGTGGGGACATGGTGTTAGGTCTCAATATTCTTTTGGATGGTCAAGATTGTAATTTAACAAAGCTGATATCAAACTGTGTTTCACAGTAGTACTGAAGTAATAGAAGGGATTATGTGACAAACCCATCAGAATTTATATACATAAATGAGAGTTATCTCCTGGGAAACTATACACTTTTTCCACTGATGCTTTAAAAAATCACTGCAACATCTCTCTGAGTAATTTTTTTTATATACTCATATACAGTCTTTTACATCTCCTCAACTGAGGTTAACTTTCATCATCTTTAAAGGATGGATTCGCATTCTACAAATAGCCAAAAGTCTTTCTGAGTTAAGTCTGATAAATAACTTTGGAGATTAAGTTAAGTGGTAGAGTTCAAATAAGTTAGATTCTTTAACTATTATTTTTACAGTTACAAACTGCTAAATGTTGCTCTAGGCCCTTGGGTCAAATCAAGGATGGCCAGGATCTAAAAGTCAGATAGAATTGTAGTTCTGATGTAAGCTCTAATAAGGGTCTAAGTATTATGGAGCAAGCGCAAGCAGGTTACTGAAGTGTTGGGGAGACATGACACTGGCAATAGTAGTGGTCAATGCAAGAAATAGGCAGAGGTAATCCAGGAGTCCCAAGAGCAGATAGAAATACAGCATTAAAGTTAAGGTTAGTCAGGCCTGTACAGCAGCAAATCAGAACTCTACTCTTGGGGCCTAGAGTATCAATTGGAGGACCAAATAAGAGATTTGGGTTCTAGAAGAGAGTTGTAGGAAATTAAGCAGGACTCCCAAGTAAAGCTATGGGATGACAAATTCAGAGTAAGCCTGAATTTCTAATATTTCTTCTGTGTCAAACTAGGATTCTTTCAAGAGCCTAAGACAGAGCTGAACCCACAGGGATTATTGAGTGTCCTCAGGCACAACAAAAATTGCAGAAGTGATTTGTCAATCACAACACTGTTATGGTGAAGAAGCCAATCACATAATTCCTCCAGTGTTTCAAAATGTCTATCCTATTAGCCTGATCTATTACCTTTGAGAGGTGAATTCTACATGGACAGTATCATGGTTATTAGCAAAATGGCACAACTCCATTATCCTCATCTATAGTTGTATTCTGCATCCATTTTTGGGTCTCTGGCATGCCAAAGTTTGCCCCTGAAGATTCTAGCACTTTTGTTTCTTGATCATACTAGAAAAACCATTTTCCACCCTGGTTACTATTCTGCTGGAGAACATATTGTTTTGTTGAGCTTCCCTTGAAAGTTCAAAACAAATGTCAAATCTTCTCTATTTTCATTATCACTCAAAATGCATTGACATCTTTACAGAAACTTTGCTTGTGTTTAGAGTTTCTTCCAGAACAAGTCAGTTTCTTCATCCAAATTGGATTCTTCAGCTATCATTCTTGCAGTTGCAAGACATAAAGACATTTAATGAAGCATAGTTTTGACCTTTTCAATATTTTCATTGGTCCTGTGGATGACTAGATGACCAATTCATGCAACATCATGGACACCTTCCCTAAAGCTTTCATGACAGCCCCAATTTTTGCTCTTGATATTATTCGTCTCCTTGTAAGCATCTCTTAACACATAAGGTACTTCACTTGCAAATTCATTTCATACAATATTTATTTATTTATTTTTTGCTCTAAACAATAGCCACTCATTTTTGAGGTGACGTGAAAATAGCATGCATTTCCCCATCAATACTAGCTATTATAAGACTGATTGGCTGACTTTGAAAATTTTATTCCTGAAAGTTAAAGTATGTTGCCAGTTCCACACACTGAGTAACAACTTCCCTTTGGACAGTGTAGATGTAACTTCAAGGGTGATTCTTTTAGAAATTAGGACACTTATACGTTGTTCTTTCTCTTTCATATATTTTGTAATCATCATCCCAGCCAGGTCTAACTGAAGGTCACTGCTACATGGGCTTAGAAGTTAGGTAAGTAGGGATTGTGAGGGCCCCTCAGCCTGAGTCAGCTTAGTTGCAGACATGTAACCGTTATAGCATCCTATAATATTTGTCTTATCCTATATCTTGAGTAATTACAGTATATGGTAGTGGTTAAGATAGCAGGCTTTGGAATTAGAATTAGGTTTAAAACTCAATTTGACCATTTGCTAATGTGTTCAAGTGAATCACTTTCATTGAGCTGAAATTTCTTTATCTACATGACAGAGATAATATCTACCTGTAAAGTTCATGAGGATTTAATAAAATAATACATATAAAACACTTAGCATGGTACCTGGCACATACTGAGCTTATCTACTATTAATCAGTGGGAAGACTATCTTGACTTATTGAAAAGTCAGGACATCTTTCAAAGTTATAAAGTAACACCTTTCTTAACATTGACTGTTCTTATTCAAAAACTTCCTTGACAGAGTAATGTCAGAAACAATATTCCATTCCAGGCATACTCCAAGGGGAGACTGTGGCTTGCTCAAGCTTGCAGGATGTATTTCTATTTCCCTGGGATATGACTCCACACTAGTTATGCCTGAGCTGAAGATAAAAAAGACCTTTGACTTCCCCCACCAAAAAGGACTTGTCTCCTTCAGCTGCAACTGCTGCTAGTCAAGCACTGAAAGCCTCCATTAACCCTTTATGTCTCTATATCCCCAGGCTGACTTTATTCAAATGAACTTTCTTCTAAATGAATTGATTGAGGTATTATTGTTTGCTACTGTTACTTCCAAATACAAACAATGAATTGCATTACCAAGTAGATGGCTTAATGGTATCCATATTTATAAACAGATAGGTATAAACAATGTTTCATATGTAAATGAAACCTGCATTACACCTGTAATTTTGTTTAAGATATTAGTTTATCAAACATATTCTTTGTTTTTGTAGCTGGTGAAATGGTAAACTCCAAAGCCTAGTCTATAAATAAGGCAGTCCCATATCATGAACTAGTGAAGTCCAAATTAATGAGATTTACTTTATATTAACCCTAACTACAATGATATATCACTTATCTAAAGGTCCCCTTCCTGGGAATCATAATTGTCCAGTATCCTTCACAGAGCTAAAAACTAAGAATTAACTTTTAAAAACCTCGGGGCAGCCAAAAGAGATGATACAAAAATCTATGCACCAAAACTCATGCAGACTACTTATAGAAAAACCCCTAAGGCTCTCAATCCTACTTCTTATAAAATTGTAACTCAGCTTAGTTTCTGAGCCTAGGGTAAAATAGAAAATGTCAAAGGACTACTGGAGGCATAAACAATGTTATCAGCAAGCAAAGACTTTAGAAATAACATGGAGTACTTCTAAAAGAACCAGACAGCCTGGGGCCATTTAGTGGATGATTAAACAGTCTGATACACCTCAAGATAGCTCCTAAGGACACTCCTACATCTCAGCCCAACTCAATGATTAGTGTCCATCAAGATGGCTTGGAATCAACCTGAAAAGGGAAAATTGTGTCAGGTTCACTTGGCATAAAAAGACCTATCCATTTAAAACAATTGGCTACTGCAAGGGACACTGCTATTATTTGGGACATGCACCTGCAAACATCTCCTTCCTAGCTCATGCCAAACAGATCAGATGTTACAATATCTGCCAAGCATGGCATGTCATGCTAGGTTCTGCCAGCCTAGCTCAATGAACAGACAAAGGTTTGTGATGAACACATTGTTTTATATGTGTACAAAACAGACACTAGCCAAATGTTTATGAAACTTTTTCTCTCCCCTCCCTAAGGTGGCACACGTGAATACCACTAGTTTAGATGGCGTCTGAGTTATTTCCAACTTTGAGTTAATGAGATGGTTGTTTTGTTTTTGTGTGTGTGTGTGGCGGGGGGTGGGGGGGGTGGAATTGTTGTTCAGGATGAGCCCTGAAGCTCCGGGAGTTTATCAAGTCTCTCATTAGACAAAAAGGATGCTTGGGGCAGGCCATTTTGCCATAGCACATCTAGAAGAAATATCTTCCAGCAAGAAAGTAAGGTATGGGCAAATAAAAGTTATTTTTCCAGGTTTCTAATGAAGTCAGGGAATTTCCTCTCACCTTGTTATCAATGATAAACATGACTTCTGGGGGGGAGGGGGTGAAGTGCAAAATAATGACCTCCCTAGGAGCTGTTATGTACTTGCTTTTAATAATTCCCCCTGAGCCCATCTCCCAGTGAAGTTCTTTGTAGTTAAAATGCCTTCTTTAACTACATCAGGTGCAGCCAATTAAGAGCATCAACTCTGCAGTGAATGAGGTGCTAACTCTTTAATCTCAATAATTAGTGTGCAAAGGAAAGAAGGAAAATGCCAAAAGAAACATCCTATTGGTTACAAGAAAGTAACTACTTACAAACCCAGCTGCAAGCAGTGTATACAGGTAACTTCTAAGTAACTATTATTTGGGACATGCATTTCCAAACATCTCCTTTTTGGCCAGTGCCCAACACATCAGGCATTACAGAATCTGCCAAGCAAGGCTCGTCACACTAGGTTCTGCCAGCCTGGCTCAATGAATACATAAGGAAACATCTAGTGGAAAAGTAGAGTCCAAAACATCTCAAGATAGCACCTAAGGATACCTATATCTCAGCCAAGCCTTCAGTAAATAATATCCATAAAGGTGGAATCATCCAGAAAAAGTTAAATTGCATCACACTGACCTGGTATAAGAATACAGAAAACTATCCATTTGAAACAATTACAGTGAAAAGGACTTGGCCACTTGAAGGGATGCTTCTGTTATTTGGTATGTGCACATGTATAGAGCAACTCCTTCCTTGTCAATCACAAACAGATGAGGTGTGACAGTATTTGTCAACCAAAGCATGTCATACTAGGTTCTGCCACTGTGGGTATATGTCTGTGTGTCATCATTCTGTGTCTGTGGTGTGTGTGTGTGTGTGTGTGTGTGTGTGTGATTGCTCAAGTTAGGTTGTATTTATGCATGCATAAATGGCAGGCACAAAAGGATGTACATTTTAAAAATTACATCAGTCTAAGGCAAACATATGGTTTCTGCCCAGAATCTCTCTTTGACCATCATTCTTGGTTTCCTGTTCCAGCTCTCTGTTTTGCCTTCTTCAATGGGGATCCCATGGGTCAAATTTGGCTCAGTTGGAGATTGCTTGGATTATCTGACCCTGCCCACCTGTTGAGCCCAGTAACCTCATTGCCCCATCCTGTAGCTTCAACTGCATCCTCTTGCCAAAGCTGCCACCTGTTCTTTGGTCCATTCTGGCCAGAGCTACTTCCTTGAAACTGACCTAATGACCCTGCTTAGGCTAAGTTAAGCACCAGTCCTGGCAGAACTAGGGACAGGAATAAGGTGACAAGGTTGGACTGCAGAGCTTTGCATGGTGCAAACCTGGCTCCCTTGGGGACAGTAGGAACCTGGACATATAAGAGGCTGCCCAAAGTGAGAACTGTTGATTTGAGGTAGAGGAGAAGCATACTCAAAGCTCCCAGGGGCTTTGGTAAACAGGGCAAATCAAGCGGAAAAGTGAAATGAGAGTCAAGTTGTGGAGAACCCTGGGTCATTAGTGAGAGGAATGAAGAGGAGAGAAGAGTCAAGGGAAAATATGGCATGTCCTGGAACATCACTCCAAAGTGAGCCAGGAAATCCCAAAGAACATCCAGACCATCATTTATTGAGAGCCTGCTATAATACCAAGCACTTGCTAGGCACTGAGCATATCTATCTCAGTAAACAGGACATTGCCCTGTTCTCAAGGAGCTCACTGTGTATTCAAAGAAACCAAGAAGCAAGTTACTGTTCATAATTCTGTGTGAGAAGTGCTGTAATTGATATAAGAGAAGGCCTCCTGGAAAAATGGAGTTAGCCAGGTGAATAGTGGAGGGGGAATGAACATTTAAAGGCCACCCTCTTGGCTTCAGGAAAAAGTACAAATTCCTTAGCTTGGAATAGAAGGCCCTTCATGAATTGGCTCCAGCTTCTCAGGTCTCAGTTGTCACCACCATTGCCCACACACTCTACATTCAGGCACATTGATTATATGCAATAGTTTGGACATGCATACACTCTTTCACTTCCAAGCCATTGCAGATGATGATCACTTTACATGGAATATCCTCCCCAGGTTCCATCCATGAAATACTACTTATTTATCCTGATTCAGTTCAGATAACACCAACTCTGGGAAGTCTTCCCTTAACCTGACCACTTCCTTCCGCCCCGACTGGTTTGGGTGTCTGCTTTAGTTGTGGTAACAAAATATCACAAAATGAGTGGCTTAAACAACAGAAATTTATTTTCACACAGTTCTGGAGGCTGGATATCTGATATCAAGGCAGAGTTGATTCCAGTCAGGAAGAATCTGTTCTATGATTCTCTCCTAGCTTCTGGTGGTTTGTTGGCAGTCTTTGGTGTCCCTTGGCTTGTTAGATGCATCTCCCCAATCTCTACTTTTGTGTTCACGGTATTCTCCCTATGTGCATGCTTGTGTCTGTGTCCAAATTTCCCTTTTTATAAGGACACCAATTATATTGAGTTAGGGCCCACCTTTATAACTTCATTTTAACTTGATTACCTCTGGAAAAGCTCTACCTCCAAATAAGATCACATTTTGAGGTACTAGGCATTAGGACCCCAACATATCTGTCTTTGGGGGACACAATTCACCCCAGAACAATACCTCTTCCCAGTGCTTCCATAGGACCCTGTACTTATCATACCATTAATCAACCTAATTATAATAGTCTGTTTAATTTCCTGTCACTCTCATCAGACTCTGAGCTCCATGGGAGCAGGAATCATGATTTACTCATTGTCATATCCCTAGTACTTGAAACAAAACCAAGAACATAGTAGGCGTTCCGTACATATTTGTTACAGTCTGTCACTCCTTTGATCAGAGACCACCCTCTTCACATCTACTCTGGACCTTGGAGCTTCCTGCCTTTTCAGGGACCATATCCATCCAGTCTCCTGCATCTTTAACTTCTCCCTCTCTAATGGGTCCTCCTACCTAATAGTATTCGAACATTTACTATTATTTTACATTGTAAAACAAACATCTTCCCTTAAGCTTCCTGTTCCAGCTTTCACTAAATCTATTTACTTTCAGAGTCAGACTTCTCCAAAGAATTATCTACACATGGTGTCTTCTCTTTTTCACCTTTCATTCATTCCTTTATCTCACTCCAATATGGCTTCTGCACTTATCACTCTACCAAAAGTGTCTTTAATGAGGTCATCAATGTCCTCCATGTTATCAGATACAGTGTACTCTTCTCTGTCCTTAGTTTACTCCTCTGTTGACAGCCTTCAGCATAGTTTATCCGGCTCTCCATCTTAAAACATTCTCCTTTCTCTAGTTACATGAACCTAAACCATAGTTGTTCTCCTACCTCTCTATCTCCTCCTCATTTGCTGGCTATTCTTCCTCTACATGATCTCTAAATGATGGAATTCCCAGGACTCCATTCTGGGCTCTATTCTCCCTCTAAACTGCTTCCTACATGATTTCACCCACTTTTTTGCTTTTTAATGCCACCTACATGCTGATGGCTTTCAAGTTTGTATTTCTACCCCAGATATCTCTTATGAGTTCCATATCAGTATATTTAAGTACCTATTTAACATCCGCTGCCATATCAGAATACTCTTGTACAAAATTGATCTCATCATTTTTCCTTTCCGCCAAACCTGACCCTGTTCCAGGGTTCTCCCATCTCAATGAGTGGCACCACACATATTCAATTCACAAAGCAGTAATCAGAAAGTTATTATTGATGCTTCCCTCTATAATCTATCACCAAACCCTAGTAATTCTACCTCTGAATATATTGAGTTCAATTCATTTCTCTCCATCTCTAGCACTACTCTCCTAGTGTCTCTCATTGGTAACATTGTAATAGTGTTCTAATTAATTTTCCAACATCTATTAGCCTTCCACTCTCATCAAAGGTAATTCTCAACATAGCAACCAAAGTGATCTTAAAACATAAAATGGACTGTGTCACTTGATTAAAAATTGTTCAAGAATTCTAATCTCACTAATGAAGAAATCCAGTGAAGCCCTGTGTTATCTGGTTCCTGCCTACCTTCCCAGTTCCATCTAGGGTGCTCTCTCTGCTGATCACTAAATTCTTTTTTATTTATTTATTTCAAGATATTATGAGTGTACAAATGTTTTTGTTACATTTTATGTCTTTGCCTCACCCAAGTGAGGTTTAGAGGCTTGCCCTTCCCCTCTACAATGCACACCGTGTCCATTAGTTGTGAGTTTATCCCCCCCAACTCCCTAATCCCTGGAGAATATTACTACCGTGTGAGCACCATGGTGTTGATCAGTTAGTGCCAATTTGATGGTGAGTACATATGGAGGCTATTCCTCCAAACTTGTGATGCCTCACTGCAGATAATGGGCTCAAGCTCAATCCAGGAAAATATAAGAGGTCTATGATCACTACATTCTAACCACATTAGCCTTTTCTGGGTTCTCAAACACTCCAAGGTCTTTACCACTGCAGACCCTGTTGCTAGCTAGTCCCTCCATTGAAATCCTCCCCTACCCCACTCCACCTTATAACCTATCTTTCCCTGGATTATTCCTGTTTATCCTTCAGGTCTCCATTCAAAAGTCATATCTTCAGATAAGCCTTCTCTGATATTCCCAACCCAATCTAAGTTAGGTACCCTCATTCTATGCCCTCCTAGCAGCCTGTACTTTTCCTTCATAACATTTATCACAGTATTAAATTATAGAGGGATTGTCAGGATATAGGTGGTACTTGTAGTCAAGGAAATAACAATAGTTTAGTAAGGGAGGAAGACATGTAACCATTCAGCCATTCACTCAAAAAATATTCATTGAGTGGCTCTTATATCCCAAGCATTTTTCTAGGTACTGAATACACAGTGGAAAACCACCAGATAATTTGATACTTTATTAAATCTAGGTCTACAATGAGTCCCATGGAGACACAGGAGAGTATGATTTGATTCAATATATTGGATGAGAGAAAATAATCAAACAAGGCTTCCTAGAGATGATAATGATGGATCTGAGTATTAAAAGATGAAGGGGAATTAGCCAGGTGAAATATAATATGGGCAAGATTTTCTAAACAAAGGGCATGCCTAAGGATGCACAGGTGTGACATGGCAAGTAGTGAGATGGAGCCCGGTGGGCGATGAGATTGGAGAAGGGGGCAGTAGTGGAGTCATGGAAGGCCTGGATTTTCATACTGAGAGGCTTGGATTTTAAACTGTCAAAATAGATATCAAACATCTACTGTGTGCAGGGCACTATGCTGGGTACTTGAGGGTACATCTAGAAATGACTTTCTGCCTCTGCTTTGAAGGGCTTACAATCTCATGGGAAGGTACAACACATACACAGAACATGTAGAGCAGTGCAAGCTACATGTGAAATTAAGAGGAATAAAGTACTTCTCAGGGGAGAAATGACATGAACAGAACAGTCATGGAGCGTTCCAAGAGAATATAGGACTGAAGTTAGGTCTTAAAGGAGAAAATACGGTGAACTTAGCTAAACTAGGGACATTTTGAACATTTCTGTTTATTTATGTATTCCACCAAAAGCTTTGTTAGGTCTTTACCTTAGGTTGTTTCACATTAATTATATAATTACTCTTAAAATTAAGGTAAATAAAAATAATTGGATTTGACATGCAGAGATTCTCCTAAGAGGAAATTCTTTCAAGATATATATATGCTAAAAAATGTAAAAATATAAATTCTGAGAAATTTGAACCACCCAGACCACCAGACTACTATCTTTGAGGTTAGAAGCTATATCTACATTGTTCCTTATTCTACTCCTAGCACCTAGCACAATGCCTGCATAATATTAAGCTCTCAAAGAATATTTTTGATTGAATAAAGAATATGTGTATCATCTCACTTAGCAGAATCTTTTTGCTTTCCCTCTCTCTTGGAGTGTAGCTTGAATATACCAGTTGATAATGTTAGGTAGCTGGTAAGAGAAAAATAACAAACAGAAGCATAAGTGAGGCCAGCAAAACAAACCCAGGTACACAGCAGAAGAAGAATCTGGGAGGAGAACAGAAAGAAAGAAATAAAAACACAATGGGTAGCTGTAAATGCCAGAGAAAATGCAAGCTGAACAAAAGTGCCATGAGGCAATCCATGTCTCTAACAAATTGTTGTAAATGCTTAATGCATACTTCTCCAAAAGTAGTGTACTAGTGGGTTTCCATATATTCTATTAGATTTCATCTTTGTCTTTTTAATCCCAGGCCAAGTAGAGATGCAGTGTTATTATTAGCCATGTAACACAGCCTCACAGTCAGAACTTTAGTCTAAGTGTTGAAAGAAATAAATGTGGGAGTTCATTTAGGGAGTTCCCTCATTGTTATCGGGGTAACATAGCCATCACTACTCCTCCAAACCTAGAATCGCCAAGTCTTATTTATTTTATCTTTTAAAAAAAAGAAATTGAGCACAACTGAAGCATACCTGCCAATTCTTACTTCCAAGATTGAGCTTTTTGGGGGATTGTATGCAGCAATTATTTATTACCTATCCCAGAATGGTCTCCCTCCCATTAACTAGGAAGTACTTCTCCTCTCTTGCAGTGTATATATGTTCAAGAAAACCTAGATCATTTCAAGGAGACTGGGACCAACTCTTCTCCTAAAGTCAGAATATTTGGGGATCAGCCAATATTTGTGGTTAAAAAATTATAATCTATTCTTTATTTTTCTAATAAGATCGAGAGTTCCCTGAGGATGGAAACAGTGCCCTGACCTTCAGACTGCCATCATTTTTGTTGGTTGTATGGAGCTCATCCTTGTGGGATCAAATCTTCAGCTTCCTCAGAGCCTCCTTGACATCTTTGTTTTTGAGGCTGTGGATAAGGGGATTATGCATGGGAGTGACAATATTATAGAACAAGGAGAAGGTTTTATTGAGAGCTGACACCTGCCCAGCCAAGGGCATAGCATAGGCCAGGATCAAGGTCCCACAGAACAAGTTGACAACCTCTAGATGAGAGAAGCAAGCTTAAAATGCCTTCATCCTACCAGTCAAGGGAGCTATGTGCAAGACCATTGAAAGATTCCTCCAGTAAGAGATTAGGGTTAGTCCAAAGGGAGCCCAGGGTCTCCAGTGCTGTTAGACTCATACAGAACAAGTTGACCAAATGGGGATCTGAGCAAGAGAGCTTCTGCAGAGGTTTCAAGTCACAGAAGAGATGGTCAATTTCATTGACACGACAGAAGGTCAAGCTGGATGCCATAGCAGCCTGGAATGCAGCTGCCACTGTGAAGCCACTAACCTATGAGCCAATTACTCCAATTACTAGCCTCACACACAGGGTTCCATGCATTAATGTCTGACAGTGCAAGGGCCAGCAGATAGCCAGGTACTTGTCCTATGACATCACTGCTAGTAGATAACATTCAGTGCTACCCAGAGCCCCAAAGAAGTAGAGCTGAATAATATAATCTACCATGGAGATTACTTTGTTTTCTCTTGACAAGTCCACTAGCATCCTGGGCACAATGTAGGATGTCTAAAAGACCTCTAGGCATGAGAGTTTCACTAATAAGAAGTACACTGAAGTCTGGAGTCCCTGGTGAGTGCTCACCAGGACCACAAGGAGAAGGCTCCCAGAAATGGTGGCTAGGCAGACAATTCCAAACAAGAACAAGGGACTCAATTCCTTAAGGTCTCCAACCCCTAATAAGATAAACTCAATCACCATCATAGTGGTATTTCTTGACCCTATAGAAGTCAAAAGTTCCTGAGGAAGTGTCAGCTTCTCCATACCAATATGTCAGATCACTCTACCCCTTAGATTTCCCAAATAGTCAAGTTCTATCAGTATTTAGAACTCTGCACTCATAAGCATATTTCTTGGGGACTGGTCCTCATCATAGCCAGTTAAATTTGCCCTTTGAAAACTGTATATAGAAATCAGCTGAACCTGCCATTCAGTCAGGAAGCAGAATAGGGAAGAGGAGACTAAATGGGAGAAGGAATGGCTCAGTGAAAAATCTATCCCCATCCCTAGGGAAACAATCCGTAGTACAACTATACTGGTAGCAAGTTAAGACCCCAAAATTTATATTCAAAGGAGGCGTGTAGAGCTCATGTTTGGAATCTTTTATGCCATTTTGGACAGAAGAAATTACCCCCCAAATCCTTACTAAATGTTGACAATTCAAACAAAAGGCAGGCCAGATAGCAAATCATATTTGGCCTTCTTGATTGGAACATGAAATGAGGGCCAAGACTGAAGCAGAGAATTATTTCATTGATGTTACTGGACCACCCGTACTCGTTTGGCAGTTACGTTATGGAGGTAGCAGAATAGCAGTCTCTGGAGAGAGAGAGTAGATTCTAGAAAACCAAATGTACATCCTAAAACAGAATAAAGTTTTATTATTTTAAAATCTTGCTCCATAAAAGGCTGGATTTTAGGCTTCTGGGGAGAAAGCTTAGCAGGTGACATCTAAAACTACTGGTTAGACTCACATGCATCATCTAAACACATAAATACACACACATTTATAGGTAGTCATGCCTACAAAGAAAAGGATACTTATGTTATCATCTTTGCCATCACTTTTTAAATTTGAGTTTCCCAGATCAGCCTTCTAGAAGTAGAATATTTGCTTCATGGGACTTTGCCATTCATATATGCTCACACTAGAGAGGTAGTGGCCCTGGGTTGGGTCACAAGGTCTAAATAACCAGGCTTTCCACATGCATCATAAGCAGTGGGAGAGAAACTAGTGTGTTTTCTCATTCAGTTTGGTTAGTTGGTCTGTCTTGTGAGGTTGTAATTAAACACATGATTAAACACATGAACTCCAGAGCCAGACTACCTGGGGTCAAATCTCTGTGTCTCCATTTACTGGCTGTGTGACCTTGGGAAAGTTATTTAACCTCTCTGTGCCTCTGCTTTCTCATCTGAAAAAAATGAGAGTAATAAAAGTATCTCCTCTGTGCCTCTGTTTTCTCATCTGAAAAAAAATGAGACTAATAAAAGTATCTCCTCACAGTATTGTTTTGAGGAATATATGTAAAGTAATTAGAACAGTGCCTGGCACATAGTATGTACTAAATAAGCATTAAAGATTTTTGTTTACAAAATAAGGTTCTTTACAGAAACAGCCCCACAGAAGTATTAACCAACATTACTAATCACTGTACTTAAGATAAAGCAATATAAATGCACAGGAATAAAATTGTACATTTCTCATTACTTCTTAACTGTTACCTACCATCACTTAATTTTACCATTTAATTTAACTTGAAGATAATTTAAGATAACACTAATATCTATCTATAGAGTTATATAAGGATTAGGTGAGATCTTGTATATAAAGTACCTGCCACATAGAAAATGCTCGATAAATAGTGGCTAATAACAGTACTAACAGTTTGCCTGAAGTTGTCAAATGAGCATGTGGCAGAGCTGAAATTCATAGTTCTCTGTGATTCCAACAGTTGTGAGTTGTGATCTTTCCACCACACAAACTGACTCACTGTCTGCTATTATTTACATGTATATGTATATGTGCATGCATATTCTTCTCTGTATGCAAAGGGTTTTTAGGATTCTGGCCTAAAAGGGTTAAAGGAAACCTCTCCATCATAATCATGTGCCTTTAAGCCATCCTTCTTCTTACACACCCACTTTGTACCAGTGACCACTGTGTACCCACCACACACAAGCTGTGGGTACCCACACTGCTCTCTTTGTTCTTTTGGCTCCAGTTTCTGCCCAGCTCCTGACCTTTGGTTCGACCTCTTCTTTGAGGGGGAACTCAGGGTTTCTATTGGGTGTTCTCAGCTCAGGCTACTGCCTCCTCCTCAAGAGCTTTGGCTCAGACTCATTCTCCTAGGTTTCCCCAATATTTAGGCCATCATTAACCATTTATTTTAAAAATGAATTCCTACCCCCACTCTGATACTGCCTTCCCTTCTTTCCTGATTCATTTTTATTTACAGCAGCTATCACCTCCAACATAATATATTTTACTAATTCTTTCTTAATTATCTCCTTTAATGTGGGCTTCATGAGAGCAGGGATTTCCTCTCTTTTATTCACTACTGAATCCTCAGCACCTAGAATATTGTTTGGCACAGAATAGACATAATAAATATTTTCTGTATGAATTAGTGAGGCAGTATGATAGATATAGTGAGAAATGCTTTACCTTTGGAGCCAGACAGAACCACATGCAGATCTTAGCTCTGCTGTTTATCAGAATGTGACCTTGGGTCATTTATTTGCCCTCTATGTGCTTTCGTTAAATAAGAATCTTGACAGAGCCCCTTAGATGTCCCCAAATATCTAATCTCTCCTTCTTTCCAGATCAGAGATTGGCAAACGTTTTCTTAAAGATCAGAGAGTAATATCTTGAGATTTGTGGGCCATCTAGTCTTTGTCGCAACTATTCAACAATGCCATTGTCTTGAGAAAGCAGCGTAGATAATACATAAATGAATTGGAGTGTCAATCTTCCACTAAAAATTTATTCACTAAAAAAATGTATTGAACCTCAGACTATAGTTTGCTGACCCCTGTAGCTGAATACATGCCTTAAATGCCTGCTTAGCTAAAACCCCCATTTCCTTTGCAGCTGGATCAAGCCAGTAGGTTGTGAACAGAACCTAGAGGTGTGCAATTTTTAGATTGTACCCTTAAAAGAAAAGTACATATCCTCACCTTCCCCTTTCCATTCTTCCCACTGGCCGGAATGCAGACCTGACAGCAAAATCTGGCCCTGCAATCTGGGACCAGAGCAACATCACAGCAGCAGCCTGGATTCTCAGCATGGCAGGCCACAGGAACTCTAAACAGCCTACCCAGTCTTTTCATAGAAATAAATATTATTTCCATTTTGTCTACATCACTGAATTTTTTCAGTCTCTTTGTTACAACAGCCTAATATGTATCCTAACTCACAAATGGTTACAACTGCCTCCCAGATTATTGTGATTATTCAACAAGGTACTACATGTAAAGTACTTAGCACAGTAGTTGGCAAAAAGTAAAATGGCAGTTTTCATTATGGTTTCTATTGTTGGTGACTTCATTCCTCTTCTCCATTCTTCCCCTTCTTTAGTATTTTTAAATAGTTTGTTCTAATCTATTTTGGTTGCCTCAAGACCCAATGTTTGATGAGGCCCAAAAATCTTCGAGATGGATTCAACAACCCCCTATCCTCATGGGCTCAACAACTCCCTGTTCATGTGGGAAGAGAATTTAAACACAACCAGATTTTGCCCTTTTTTCAAATCAAGCACAAATAACCCATTTGACTGATTTGGGTCTTTTCCACATTCCTAACAAGCTAGATAAATAATCAGTCTTCAAAGTAGGGTATGAAGAGCCCAAGATCAGTGGTTCTCAAATGTGGGTGATTTTGCCTCCCCTCCCCAGGGATTGTTTAACGATATCTGCAGACATTTCTGGTTGTCACAAATAGAGGAGGGGCTCCTACTGGCATCTAGTGTGTAGAGTCCAAGGATGCTGCTAAACACCCTACAATGTACAAGACAGCCCCCAAAACCTAGAATTATCCGGCCTAAAATATAAGGGACCCTGCCCTACAGTTACAGGGTATTTCCCAAGGAGATATGCAGACAGAAAGAATATTAAGATAATTAATTTACAATTTATATATGGATTGTTCTGAAAAACTGATCTGCTGTGAATGTGCCTGAGGTTGAGGAGTTGTTCTCATTCTCCCATCTCACCTCTCTTTTCACAATTCCCTTTCTCCCACTTTATCAGAGAAAGGCCTGCCTATCAGGCACCTCAAATCTCACTATGGCTGCAGTCACTTTCTTCTCTGGGGTCCCAGAGTAGAGCAGAGCAGAGTGGATAAGATCTGGAAGTCGGAGCATAGTCTCAGGTTCTAATTACTACTCTGTCACTTAAGGGATGTGCAACATTTATTTATTTATTTATGTACTTACTTACTTTAACACTTTGGAGACTTCTAGTCACAGGATTTTTTGTTTGTTTGTTTAACATGTCATTTTATTTACATGTTTTCATTGAGATGTATGACAGGATGATCAAGAGAAGACCTTTGAGTATAAAAATATGTATGACATTAGGATAAAATTCTGTGGGGAAAGTGAATAGAAATATGACTTTAAGAAGAAAGGGAATGGTATTAAATGTCCAACTGTTAGAGAGCTTGTCCATTTATATTTTAATAGGTGACAGTGGATATCAAAATACTATAGCACTTAGAATCCACTGAAGAAGTTAAAGGAGTGATGCAAGAGCTTAAATTTAAACTGCCAATATTTACAAGGTGATAGAAAGGATATCGTGTTTGCATCTATTTTAACTTACGATGTCAAATTTCTATACATCATTTTAAAAATGTACAAGAGCATAGTACAAAGAGCTAGGTTACTGTTGAATCGCCTTTGTGTCCTTTCTCTCTTTATGAAAAAACAGAAAGAGGAAAAAAAACAGTCACATAGAGATGTGATTAAAATGCAGCAGCAAGTCCTACCGCACAAGACCGGTTTTCTCCGGTCCCCACGCACCCTGCCAGCTAGCTTCCAAGTGGTTTTTTTTTCCCTGTTCAAGAAGTTCTTCATGCTCCCCCAGCCTTCCTTTCAAACTAATACCTATTTTTTCCCTTTTTATCAAATAATGACTCTCTTAGTCATCGCTGCAGGTCTTCTGGACTCTAACAACCCGCTTATGACTCAACCTGCTTTTAGTGAGTGGGCCTCCAGATACAATCCATGATTATCAGGCAGAACTTTGAAAAACATCAAAATTAAAGGAAAAGTTTTAGAGCAGTGCTTGCTATAGGGTGACACACACACACACACACACACACACACACACACACACACACACACTCACACACACATACAGTCTGCATGCACAGAGAAGCTATGTTGTCTTCCCCATGCCAAGAAAACTGTAAAAATGCACAAGTCAATCAAATGAATAAATTCTGTTATATGTTTTTATGAAAGAGAGTCTAAAAACTGCTCTTTTTGCAAGCTTTATTGTTTTAGGCAAATTGGGAAACTGGTGTGTGTTCACAGGCCCAGGAAAGTAATTTTATATGTGCACACAAACATATGCCCATACTGCACACAGGAGAGGCTGTGACTGTGGCTGTGATGAGCAGACAAGGATATACTTGATGTCATCCACCAGCCCAGACCTACGTTTGCTCATTGAAATCAGAGAACACAACCTTAAAATAGAAATGGCAATAAACAAAATAATTCACTTTCATCCAGATTGGTTTGCAAAGCATAGTTCTACACGGAACTCTGGCTGGTAAATGTCTCTTGCTTCACTGGAAGTCTGAGATGCTGTTCAGTTCTTCCCTGTCTGAAGACAGCTTCTTTACACTTTGAAACAAGCCAAGAAAAGGAATCCTTCCTTAAGCACTCCCTCAAGACGAATCAACAGGTATTGAGTTCCAGCTTATCCCATCTTAGCTGTGTGACTTTGAATGATATTCTTAACCTCTCTGAGATATAGTTTCTTCTTCTCTAAAATAGGGAGAATACCATCTACCTTGACTAATGTACAAAATGAGTAGTGAGGATTAAATGAGACACAGTGTTTTAAAAAGTTATTTAAAGAACTATACAAAAAACACTAAAAATAACAATAACAATTATTAGTATTAGTATTATTGTTGTTATTGTTAGCTCCCAAGACTGCATATTCTACATTTGATAAGCTCTAAGTATTAGAAATAAACCAAAATCAGAATCTCTTTAAATTCTTCTCATTCATCCCTTATCTGCTCACTGATTCTGTATAACATAGATCTAACCATTTTTTGCACATAGCCTTTCAGATAATTGAAGAGAGATATTGTCCCATTGCAACCCCACACCTAGGTTTTCTCTTCTCTGGGCTAAAAGAAAACCAATCGGTTGAGAAGCTCTTAAAGAAGACGAAAAGTACAGTATCAGTCAACTCACACTTCTGTTCTCAACATAGTTGTTTACTTGACTGATGGTTACTGTCCCATTTGGAGGTTGTTAACACATGGAAATAATGCTTGATGAGTCTGGAAAAGTGAAAGAAGATGTTCGGGTTTGCTTTTTTATTCCCAATTTTAGTTAGTGCTTAATACCCTTTTGATGTACTCATGAATAAGTGGATGAAAATCTGTCACAGGTTTTCTTTTTCCTTTTTTTTTTCTTTTCTTAAAGCTAAGATTTTATTTTTTCTAAGCACGACAGCCTGGAGTTCCCAAGTCCTGTCCCATGGTTCTGGCACGATGAGCCCCCGGACCCAGAGTCTTGATTCCAGCCTACACTGAGAGAACATCTGGCTTTGTCCCTCTATTCTTCCAGGAGGGTATTTAACAAACTTTTGGGAGCCAATGTGAGTAGCTGATGCCAAGACGAATCTTTTATTTTCTGTTTTGCTTTTTGCTTTTTTGTTTTTGCAAGAAAGGGAGCTGGTGGGGATCAGGCAGCCTGGTCCTAAGTTCTCTTTTAGACAAAGCAAGTGAATTGACCACTTATTTGCTTCCTAAATGTTAATGCTGTGGCCTCAATCTCAAATTAGATGACTAAGAGAAAAATGGACTGAGCCCTTCAAAGCCAAAGAAAAAAGTCTTCTGTGGGGTCAACTATAAAGGAGAGTTTTGTGCGTTTATTTTCTTTTTGTTTCTTAGTTTGGTTTGGTGTTTTTCTTTCCTTTGTGATCCCATTTAGCTGTTTGCTTGCTCTTTTGTTTTAATTATGCATACCTCAGGCCCTCTCTATAGAGCAGAAGAGTCCTTAGCTGCTTAACCTATGAGGCTTATCAGAGACACCCCAGCCCCAGTTCTCTGCCACTTCAACTGGTCATCTCCAGGCTAAAAATGCTCCTTTTGTCTAAGATCTCAAATCCTGCAAGTTAAAGAAAAGGGGAAAAAACTCACTCATAAGGAATTGTGTATACATGAGACAAAGCTCAAGCATGACCAAGTAGCTTTTTCCCACCATTAGGTTGGGTACATCCCAGAACATTATAGATTGTCAACCCAATGAGAGCAGGAATGGTGTCTCCATTGATTATGCCATACCCCAATGCCTAGAACAGTGCCTAGGCATTTAGTGTACACTCCGTAAAATATGTTGGGAAGGAAGACTATAAGGAATATAAAGGGAGGAAGAAAGGAAGGGAGGAAGGGAGGAAGTAGGTTTCTAAGAAAACCACCTAAAAAGGATTAGTGCTAGAGTAAGAAACTCTAGAATCCTAAGGCCCTGGAGGTAGAGAGACCACTGGTATCCAACCCTCTTCATTCACACAGATTATCTGAACCACTCATCATTTTATTTTTGAGAATTTATAGGACAAAAGCCTCCATGGCTCTCTTTGCCTCCCATTTTTATTGCCAATAAAGTCATGCTCACACACTAGTCTGTAAGTTATTGAAAATTTCCACACAACACATCCAGGTTCATTATTCCCACCTGGGCTATGAATGTGCTACTTAGGAAATTCACCTGGATTAATTTACTCTCCAGAGAAGCCAAACAACTGGTCAGTTTTCAAAAGAAAGAGAATTCAATAAACCTAGTTGTATTCCCTTCTCTGTACTTCCTTGAATATGCATGGCACCTGGGTAAATCTCTCTATATAACAGGCTTTCTGGTTTATTTATAGATAAGAAAAACGTTCTTGTAAAATTCTGATCAGTTGAGACTCAACAAAACTAAGAAAGTTTAATATACTCTACTTGGTGGGGAAAAATTAAAATAGAAGCTGCCACAATTCAAATGACAAAAATTTTTCAAAGGCCTTCCTACCTTTCGGGAATTGAGCCCTATTTCTTATGCATTCTACAGCTGAAGCTTTGCACAATGGTAATGAAGGGTATGAATGATCCTCCTATGGCCCTGAAAGAGTTCTAATGCATCGAGAATCAATGATGATCCCAGATTTTGCACAATAACTCAATGTGGACAAACAGCCCTTGGAAAGATTTCAAAAATGAAGATTGAAATTAAGAAAGTTCTCAGCCCATCCTTCAGAGGTCTGGAATACCTCATGAGATGGAACACCCAATTCTTTAACCATTCTTCAATGGTTTTGTCACATCATTATCACTGTAGTGGTAGAGGTGGTAGTGGTGGTAGTTGTAGCAGTGGCAGCTGTTAACATTTGTCAAACCCTCACTACATGCCGAATTCTTTGCTATAGTCTTTAAATGGATTAACTTACTTATTCATAAGTTATCTTATTTAATCTGCAAAACAACCCTATCAGATAGGTTCTAATATTATATTTATTTTGAAGATGATGAAACTTAAGTAAAAAGATGTTAAGTAACTTGTCCGTAGATCAGATTTTATTTCACCACGAAGCTCTATACCCCACAACTATAACCCACTCTTTGGCCCTCTCCAAATCATATTCTAACAACTTGGTAGGTATTAGAGAGTAAGATGGGAAACCAGATAAAAGACCAGGTTAAAATCAGAGAAACTCAATCCCAACCAATCCTGAATTCTACAAACATAGATCCAAAAATTTCTCCTTCTCAGGAATAGCCTCCACATGTACTCGCCATCAAATTGGCACTAACTGATCAACACTACGGTGCTCACACGGTAGTAATATTCTCCAGGGATTAGGGGGCTGGGGGGTAAACTCACAACTAATAGACACAGTGAGCATTGTAGAGAGGAAGGGCATGCCTCTAAATCTCACTTGGGTGAGGCAAAGACATAAAATGTAACCAGAAGATATTTGCACTTCTGTGTTTATTGCAGCATTA
The DNA here is from genome assembly GCF_020740605.2 of Lemur catta. Lineage (NCBI taxonomy): Eukaryota > Metazoa > Chordata > Mammalia > Primates > Lemuridae > Lemur > Lemur catta. The sequence goes on along the minus strand of NC_059155.1, from coordinate 31,269,399 downwards.
TTCACAATAGCTAAAATATGGAATCAGCTTAAGTGTTTATCCAGTGGTGGATGGATAAAGAAGATGTGATACATATACATATATATATAATGGAATATTATTTAGCCATGAAAAAGAAGGAAATTTTGTCATTTGCAGAAACATAGATGGAACTGGAGGACAGTATTTTAAGTGAAATAAACCAGGAACAGAAAGACAAATATTGCATTTTAACACTCATATATGGGGCCTAAAAAATTGATCTCATGGAGGTAGTGAATAGAATGGTGGCTACTAGAGGTTCGTAAGGGTGGTGGGAAGGGTTAATGAAGAGGTGTTGGTTAATGAGTAATACTGTTAAATAGAAGGAAAAAGTTCTAGTGTTCAATAGTGCAATAGGGCAACTATAGTTAACCATAATTTATTATATTTCAAAATAGCTAGAAATTTTCAAATGTTCCCAACATAGAGCAATGATAAATGTTTGAGGTGAATCATGCCCCAATTACCCTGATTTGATCATTATATGTTATATGCTTGTATCAAAATATAACATGTACTCCATGAATATGTACAATTATTATGTATCAATAAAAAATTAAAAAAAAGAAAACGAACTAAAAAAAATTCTGCTTCTCATGAGGAGTAAAGAATAGAATTTTTAGATGCTGAGGAAAACATGGCATTAGTATCTAAAACTGTAGTTTATATGAAAATGTTTTCTTAATGACTGTTACATTTTGAAATATCAAATTCATTATTCATAATTCACTATAATAAGGCAGGAATTAGGCAAGCACTTTACATCTATAAACTCTGTGATATTTTGTCATCTTATTAAAATCAACATAATTTTGATAGTAGGTCAGGTGTCCAGACTGCCATCTAAATTGATAACAATATGAGATTAGCACCTCATTCTTTAAAATATCCACATAGTTCATGCAAAAGCACGATTGTTGGCAAGATAATATGTAGCTTAATTAAGGAAAAGAAGGGGAAGGAAACAAACATTTATCGACCACCTGCATCATATTGTACTAGGTGCCTTCCACATACGTTTTCTCATTATGATGATAACATATATTTCACATGGTTGTTCTGAGAATTAAATGAACCCACATACATGAAATTGTCCAGGGGGAGGTAGAGAAAGGGACGTAACATTATCAATCACATACCATGTTCCAAGTGCTGTGCTATCACATACACTATTTCCTTTAATCTTCACAACAGCCCTGCACACTTGGCTTCATTCTCCAGATTTTATGCATAAGGATACTAAGGCTCAGACAATTTTTTAAGTACTCACTAAGGATCCTGAGTTAACTGAATTCTACATCCATGCTCTTGTCAGTTAATTAAAGGATAACAGAAACCTTTTAATAGACTTTATCATAGGGAGAGAGGGAAAGAATGATACCAGCATGGACTCATTCATTCATTTATTCAACAGATATGCCTTTAGCACATATTCTGTGCCAGGCACTGTGCTAAATTCTTTCCATAAATTATCTCAGTAAATCTTCACTACACCTCTAGGAGATGGGTACCAGAATTATTCCAATTTTAAAGATAAGGAAAATGGAGCTCAAGGAGGCTAAACTGATTTGCTCATCATTGTAGAGCTAGGGAACAGCAGAATATAGATTCAAAACTAAGTTTGCCTGTCTTTAAAGCCTGCACTCTTTCCAGACTATTGTGCTACTTCTAGAAGGCAAATTATGCTTCCCTGTGTGCGAAGCAATGTATTTTTAATCATCTTGGACACCATTAAGAAGCACAGATTGCTCATCTCCAGCACTAAGGCTCCATTAGATGAGCTGACCACTGTAGTCTAGGGGAGAAAGTGTCCACTGTAACCTGGGGATAGGGGCTGGGGAGAGAGAAAGAACACATTCAATAATGGTGGTTACCCTGGAGATGAAAGCAATAACAATAAACCATCAAGTCTAGCTATCATGCAATAACATTTCTGAACCTGAGATTACCTGCCTAATCCCATACTAAAGTTATATTGATGCCATCCTAAACCCAGGATTGTTCTATGTATATTGTGGGTACCAGACTAGAGTGGGACACGTTCCATGCAAAACCATCTCCACTACTAGAAACAGAACTCCATGGCCCTTTCTACTATGTAAAGGACAGCACGGCCTATTGTACAACAAATGGACTTGATGATCTCATAAGATGATTATTTTCGAGTCATGAAGTCACCTCCAAGATCAGTTGTCTGTCATTCACCTCAGCAACTTCCCCTGTTTGGCCCTACTAACATGTGGGCCAATGACCATACCTCTTGGTAGGCAAGCCCCAGCCTACCTCTTTCCTTACCTATGGTTAATGTTCATTCTTATCTCTGATTGTAGCTACTCCCATATTTTCCACTCTTACCTCCAGTGCTCAATATTCTGCCAGTCAAGAATATAATTTTCTGAAATCAATCCTGAGCAAACAAACTTATCTTTCTTTTTATTTGAAAATGGCCCCTTTGGCTCTTTTCCCATAAGACCATCTTCCCATATCTGCATCAGGAGAACAGAACTGGAAATCAAGGGTTCCAGAGAACCCTTGTCTGGGTGACCAGAGGACTGCCCTGAGGGATCATTGTCCCAGAATGAGTATCTAATGTTAATGAGGTCCAGATGGAGGGTTCAAACTCTGAGAGACCAGTTATAATCCTGCAGAGGGAAATCTGTGCGACACCTGAAACCCCTGGGTTGCACCTCCCAAACACAGGCCTGGATCACAAGGAGGAACTGGGCCAGAAGGTAGGTGTCCACATGAACTGAGCTTGGACCAGGGGCACATGGGCAATGACTGCAGACTTCACACTGCAGTGGTAGTGTAATGTAAGAGGATATACATGGCCTCTGGAGCTGGAAACCTGGGTGACTTTGGGCAGTTACTTAATCCCTCTGAAGTTTTGTTTCTTAATCTTTTTAATGGGTGGTGATCTGGGGGAGAGGACCCAAAGCAGGAGCCTGAGGATCACATTTATTGAATACAGACTTTCTGCCAAACATTGTACTTAGTACTTCACATACTCTTACTTCATCCATAAACTATTACTGAAATAATAATGGACAATATAAGAGAGTGCCTGGCTCATAGCACACTTAATAAATGTCAGCTCCCTTCTTTTTCCTTTACCTGTAAGGAAAAGACAAGGACTCCAGTTCTCAGAGAAGACATCTATTCTACATTGTCCCTACTGCTTGGTAATACAGTTTGAAGAGGCTTGAGGCAATCACTTTTAGAAGTAATCATAGAATTTCAGAATAGAAGGGACCTTAGGTATTGTTCACATCTAACTCCTTAAGGGCTAGAGCAGGGAGATATTTATTTGTTACTGGCCCTGCAGAAAACACTAGACCAGAACCAATGTGTTCTCCCTCTCAAGTGTGTGTACTTCAGGTACTGGCTAAGTAAAAGCCGCTCCCAACCCTGCATTAGCTGAAGTGAAGGGCAGAATTCAGACTCTGTGTGGCTACAGTGTATAGAAATACCTTGGGGTTCAAGCACTGCTGTTCCCTAGAAGATTCAAAAAATGCCTTTGAGGCACAGGAGGGAAGGAAGGAATGAAGAAAGGGAAGCTAGGGTCCACAGAATTCACCATGTTGGGGTAGCCAACTTGGAAGCAAAGGCAGAAACAAAAGCAGAACCATGACCAGTGGACAACCCCAACTTTAGGGATTAGCGAATGGTACAGGGTTACTCCATCCCCATGGCATCTTGAAGTCCACTGCTCTCCTCATGGGCTGATTTGACATTCCTACCACAAGTCACTCCCAGCCATTGTCTCCCAAATGCCCATGTCAAAAGGGATAGTCTGGCAAGGTAGAATTCTGTTCCTGAAGCTATACCTATGCATAGCAAGTACTTCACAAATATTTGCTGAATGAATGAATCAGAGTCAAGGCCTGCCTGCAGAGGTTCCCCTGCCCTCTCACTGTAACACAGGAGTAGGACTGAGTTTCTAAAGCAGTCCACAAGCATTTTTGACTAGTTCAATTTCTTACCTCCTAACCTATAGCCAGAGGCTTTCTCTGAAGGAGGAAAAGCCTTTCTCCAAAAGTGAACAAGTCCAGGCTCTGTGTCCCACACTGAAACTTCCCTAAAAGGACGGAAAGCAGACCTGCAGGCAGGCAAACATAAAAGAACTGAGGCCTGAACTACAATTCTTCAATTACAGAAGAAGAGCAGGGATGGGGAGCAAAGCCCCCCCTGTTCTGGTAACACCTCATCTGCCACTCACTCAAAGGAAAGGTATGGTATGGTCCCAATAATTCCTCACCAGAACCCTATCTCTTGTAGAAAAGTGGCCTGAGTGAGGATCAGAGCAATTAGAAGGTAACATAGATTGTGAGGGTGGGAATAGGGAGGAGGCATTAATCAAGGAAATGGCCTTGAAGTATCAGAGAAAATTCCAGTATAGCCTGTACTTTTCTTAGAGTCAACAAGTACCTCTTCTTGTTCACAAGCTTATCCTGTAAGAAAGAGTCCATAGATTGCCAAAGCCTTAAAAGAATCCCAGTACCCTGATAAGTACGTGCACATATAAACACAACTCAAATGTTCGCAGGATGCATACACCAATCAAACACATACAAAAAGTAACAAAAACAGCCAGGCAAAAACAAACTATCACACAGATACAAATCCATAAATACACACATATAAAACATGCAAATCATCACTCACACACACACACACACACACAGAGAGAGAGAGAGAGAGAGAGAGAGAGAGAGGGCGCATATATACTTTCAGACATAGATTAGTCACAGTTTCTGGGCTAATTGAACAAACTGAATGCTCCCAAAGTGATAGTTTGCTACTATTCACAGCCATTTCTCTACCTGCCCCAGCACATAAGGGTTTCCCTAACTTGCTCAATTAATAAACAAATATTCCAACTCTCTGCAGGAGAACAAAAGAGATTCTATATCACTGTTATTTCTTATAGCTGAGTAATACTCCATGGTATACATATACCACATTTTACTAATCCATTCATGAATTGATGGGCATTTCCCAAGAATGGAAAAATAAGCACCACATGTACTCACCAGCAAATTGGTTTCCCTGATCATCACCTAAGTGCACATTTGGGAATAACACCAATTGAGTATCAGACTGAGGTGGGGGTGGGGGGAGGGGATGGGTGTATACCTACATGATAAGTGCGATGCACACTGTCTGGGGAATGGACACGCTTGAAGCTCAGACTCGGGGGGATGGGAGGCATGGGCAATATATATAACCTGAACTTTTGTACCCCCATAATAAGCTGAAATAAAAAAAAATAAAAACATAAAAAAAAATGTTGTTGTAACAACTTCCATTATAATTTGTTGCCTATCCATGGCAGCTGGAGTTTGAAGTCTACTAGAATGTTTACTTGGAAGACACCATTGTCTGGAATAAAATAAAACTCAGAGCCTCCACAAACCAGATTTTTCTCTTTCATTATATAATTACATGGAAAACCATCATCCCCACTCCACACTCCATTGTCCACAGGATACCTTGGCCAGATTCAAAATTTTTTGAACCAAGTTTTACTTTTGAATTGGCACTTCCCAAGTCCTTGCCCCATTACTGCTCCTGTTGAGGCAATGTCTTAGTCTATTCAGGGTGCTATAACAAAATACCTTAGATTGAGTAATTTATAAACAACAGAATCTCTTACTCACAGTTCTGGATGATGGAGAGTCCAACATCAAGGTGTCAGCATGGTCATTGTCTGGTGAGGGCTTGCTATCTATCTGCTTCAAAGATGGCACCTTTTTACTGTGTTCTTACATGGTGGAAGGGCAAAGGATGAACAAGCTCCTTCAGGCTTCTTTTATAAGGGCACCAATCCCATTCACGAGGGTGGAGTCGTCACAACCTAATCACCTCCTAACGGACCCATCTCTCAATACTATCACATTGAGAATTAGGTTTAACATATGAATTTTAGAAGGACACAAATATTCAGACCATAGTAGGCAACTTCATATCCAACTTCTCTGAGGCAACACTAGACATGAGACAGGGAATAAGGAAAGATCAGAAAACTCAAATCCTAAACCATGTCTATGATCACTGTCCCAAGTACTACTCTGGGCAAAATTGATCTGGTAGCAATTTGACTTATGTTGATTTTGCCAAGAACAGGGTTGAAAGTGCAAGGAACATGTTTGCTTTACCCTCTGGGTTACCATAATTACAAACGACACACCTTTTTGTGGAGCTCTTTACAGTTTATAACTTGCTGTCAGAATTACTTCTTTTGGTCCTTAAGATAGCTCTCTGAAGTTATACAAGTAGATTTAATGTCCATCTTCATTTTACTGATGAAGAAACTGAAGTTCCAGAGGGTGTGGTGACATGCCTAAGATCCATCCACAAAGCTAATTAGTGTGAGAGGTAGGTTTTGAGCCTAGATTTTTATGACTTTACTGCCAATGCTTTTAGATCACACCACTGCATTCCTTGCTGTCCTACCCCATGCTGCCACTGCCTTTTCCCCAACACACACAGTAACATCCTTTTCTGGCTTCACCCTTTTGAAACAACACTCCAGGATTTTACCCTTTCTTGTCCCCAGCAAACTTAACCTGTTTTATGTCTCTTCATTGTGGACCATCTTCCCTATGCCCAAGTAGACAATATTATCTCATTTACTCTTCAGGAGAAGTTAAGTAACTTGCCACAAATCACACAGCCAATAAATGGTGGAGCCAACATTGCAATTCAGAGCCATTGGGTTTTAATACTTATATATTTTCTTCAACATTACACTCCCTTAAGAGCTAATTTGTCAAATTAATCTACTAATCCGCTAACGGGCTAATACCATACAAACACTAATCAAAAGAAGCTGCAATAGCTGTGTTTGTTTTGTTATTACAATCAATGTGACAGAGGAGGAGCTTAATATATTTTTTCTAACTAAATTCTAGGACATTGGGCACCTACTGTATACCTGACTAGGTCCTGTGACACAATTAGGTAATAATATAACACAGTGTAATAAAGCCCTAACTGGTACACATTTAAATGTCCACTTGTAAATTGTAGGCAACAATATATTAAAGATAAGTTATACGGGAGAACATCAAGGCAGAAATTCAAGTTGGCAAGAATTATCAAGGAGGAAATAATAGTTGAGCATTGCTAGGAAGGATTTGTGAATTTATATAGAAGGAAAGAGGGCTTTTTATGCAAGAGGGACGGCATAAGAAAAGACAAATGTAGGTTTGAATATGCATTGTATGGGAACAACGAAAAGACTGGCTTAATTTCAACATAAGATACAGTTAGGGAAGAGTTTAAAGTTGTATTTCCATTTGGAATAGCTACTTTTCCCTGACACAGGGGGAGTTTGCATTCACACATATGCTATTTTCCATATGTCTACACTGGGTGTTTTTAAAAATAATGAAGGGAAGGGCTTCCTTGCCAGTTTCTTCAGACTATTCTCTCATATGAAGCAAGACCCTTAATATGCTAAGGGTGGACCAGTAAATCCTTTCACTTTTCATGGCACAAGCAACGATCTACTGCTTCTGAGGAGGAGTAGAATCAAAACTTGTCTGTCTCTGAGGTAAGGATAAGGAACTCTCTTGTACCCAGGACTCAAGAAAAATTCATTGCTCCTGGGAGGGAATATAAGCAAAACTCTCTACCTCCAGAGGAAAGACAGGGAACTTTCTTGGGCTCTGGATCCCACAAACATACCAAACATAAGTCTGTTACTACTGGGAGAAGGAGAGAAAACTCCTGCTTAAGACCAACCACAGATACAAGACAAAGTTTCATTGCCATTGTGAGGAATACCAGAAAGCCCCATTCCTGAAGTCCAGGTGCACAGGTCCTGCCTGAGATTGAGACTGGACCAGCACAACAGAGAACATACCATGCCTCTGTGAGCAGCAAACACTAAATAACAAGCAACAGTATTTTACTGTTGAAGGAGGGACAAGAATATGAAGAGAAAGTCCACTCTGTGGCCAAGGCATACAAGAGCAGCTGAAAGCTGAGGGTAAAACAGGAACGGTGAGAAAAACCCTCCAGAAACACAATTCAACTCTAAGGATATGGTAGCAGCAATCCTCCTCCAGAGAAATTCAAAACCTATGGTGCACTAATGGTAATGGTAGCACAAATCACAAAGCCTGCTCAACTCATGAGTGGGTTGGCTCAATTTCATAATTAAATGGCCTTATATAAAAAGAGGCAGGACCATTTCCAGGCATAGTTACCTTAGTCTCTATTTTTCTAAACACATTGTCTGGCCTTAAATAAAAAAAAAATAAGAGACAAACACAAAAGCAAGAAAAAAAAACATTGTTAAGAAATAAAGCAATCAATCAAACCTGATTCAGTGACAATGCAGATATTGGCATGATTAGAGACTTTAAAATAACTACAATTAATATGATGAATGACCTAGTGGAAAAGATGGAAATATATGTGTGAACAGATGGGTAATTTCAGTATAGCAATCAAAACAATATGAAAGAGTAAAATGGAAATGCTAAAAATAAAAAAATCCACAATAACAAAGTAATGGCTGTAATGAAATTACACAGATGAAGAATGCTTTTGATGGGTTCATTAATAGATGGGTATGACCAAAGAAAGAACAGTAAACTTGAGGATAGGTAATTACAAATTATCCAAACTATAACTCAAAGAAAGAAAAGTTAAAAAACCCGAAGTATCCAAAAGCTATGAGATAATATATAGTTGACTAAAATACAAGTAATTTGAGTGTTAGAAAAAGAAGGCAGAAAAAAATGGGCAAAAAATTATTTGAAAACATAAGGATAGAATTTTCCAAAAATTATGAAAGACTATAAACCACAGATGCAAGGAGCTCAGACAAACATAATGTGGATAAATGCACACACACACACACACACACACACACACACACACACATCAAGATAGAAAACCAACTATGAAACAAAAATATTTACGGTAAAAAGATACAGTACATACAGAGGAACAGAAATTAGAATGACAGTAGATTTCTAATCAGAAACTAGACAATACAGAAGACAATTGAGTGACATCTTTAACATATTGAAAGAAAAATCTGTCAACCCAGAAAAGTACATCTATTGAAAATATTATTCAAAAATTCAGGGAAAATGAAGACTTTCTTGGACAAACAAAAGCTTAGATAATTTACTTTTAGCAAACCAGTGCTACAAGAAATGTTAAAGGAAGTTATTCAGGAAGAACAAATGTGACACCAGATGGAAACTTGGATCTATGGAAAGAAATGAAGAGTGCCAGAAATGGTAAAAATAGAAGTAAACATAAAAGGCATCCTTTGAATATTTTGATCTCTATAAAAATAGTAGATAGTTTCAGGAAAAAAATAGTAACAATGTATAGTGCAATTTATAACATACGTATAAAGAAAATGCATGGCAATGATAACACAACAGATGTGAGAGAGGAATTGAAAACATTGGTGTAAGGTTCTTATACTGTATGTGAAGTTGCGTGATATTATTTGAAGTTGTACTCTGATTAAGCAAAGACGTATATATTGTAAACCATAGTGAAACCAATAAATAAAAATTTTAAAAAGGCATAAATAAATCAATAGAGCAGATTAAATGGAATCATAAAGATTAACTCAATTTATTCAAAAGAAAACAGGAAAATAGAAAACTAAAGAACAGATGAAATGAACAGCAAGCAACTAATAAGATATAGATGTAAATGTAACTGTATCAAAAATTCCATCAAATGTAAATGGTCTGAACACCCATAAAAAGTTATATTTTGTCATATTGACAATAAAAGCAAGACCCAACTATATGTTGTTTACAAGAAATATCAATAGATGAAAAGTAAAATAAAGAAAAATAAGATATACCATGTAAACTTTAACCAAAAGAAAGAAAATTAACTATATTAGTTTTAAACCAAGAACACTTCAGAAAAAATAATATTATCACCAAATATGAATAGGGACATTACATAATGATAAGCAATTCAATTATAAGAAGACATCATCATTCTAAATGTGGAGGTATCTATCAAGAGATTTCAAAATATATTAAGCGAAAACTGTTAGAACAGAAAGGAGGCAAAGTCAAATACACTACTACAGTTGAATATTTCAGCAGTTCTTTTTCACTTAACAATAGAACAAGCAGACAAAAAATAAATAAGAATATATAAGATCTGTACAATACTATCAACAAACTTTACCTGACATTTATAGAACACTCCATCCAACAACATAATACGCATTGGTTTAAAGTGTACATGGTGTATTCCCCAAAAATAGCCTATTTTCTGGGCCATAAAATGAAATACAATAAATTTAAAATAATGGAAGTCATCAGAGTATTTTCTGACTATAATAGAATTAAACTAGAAATCAATATTCTAGGAAATATGTAATTATGTGGAAATTAAACAACACCATCCTGAAAAAATCCATGAGTCAAAGAATAAATTGCGAAGAAAATTATAAAATATTTTGAATTTAATGTAAATGAAGACACATCATATCAAAATATGTGAGCCACATAAAACATGCTTAGAGGAATATTTATAGCAGAAAAAGCTTATGTCAGAAAAGAAGAAAGTTTTCAAATCAATTATCTAAACTTCTAGCTTAAGAAACTAGAAAAATAGAGCAAAATTAAATCCCAAAACCAGAAGGCGGCAAGAAAATACAAAGAACACAAACCAATGGTAGAGAAAACAAACACATAAAGAGAAAAAAAAAAGAAATGATAAATGCCTGAGCTGATGGATACCCCAATTACCCTGATTTGATTAATTCACATTGTATGCCTGTATCAAAGCATCACGTGTTCCCTATAAATATAGATAACTATTATGTACCCATAATAAAAAAAAATCAATGAAACTAAAGCCTGGTTCCTAGAAAAGAACAATAAAATTTATGAACCTTAAGCCAGATGGATCAAGAAGAAAGAAAATAAGACACAAAATACCAGTGTCATAAAGGAAGGAAGGGCATTACTACAGATCTTACAGATATTAAAAAGGATCATAAGGGACAATTTTGAATAATTTTTGCCAATAAATTTGATCACTTAGATGAAATAGACAAGTTCCTTGAGAAGCATTACCATTAGTCAATTAAAAAAACCCTATATCTATATATGCATATATAGATCTATATCTATATATCCTGTATCTACTACAGAAATTAATTTCATAGTTAGAAACCTCCAAACAAACAGAAACAACAAAAACTCCTGTCACAGATGTCTTCAGTGGCAAATTCTTCCAAGCATTTAAGGAAGAATAACATCAATTACAAACAAACTCTTCCAGAAAAATATAAGGGTAAGAAACACCGTCAAGCACGTTACTCTGGTATGCCATCATTTCTCTGATATCAAACTGGACAAGGGCATGACAAGTCAAGAAAAGTACAGAATAATATCTCTCAGGAACAAAAATGCAGAAAGCCTTAATAAAATACTAACAAACTGAATCCAGCAATATATACTAAGGAAAATACATCACAATTGTGGTAGGCAGAATAATGGCACCAGAAAGAAGATGTCCATGTCCTAATCCCCAGAACCTGTGAATATATTATGATATAACATTATTTTATATATATACACATATATATATATATAATGTTAGATGTCAAAAAGAATAATTAATGTTTCAGATGGAATTTAAATTCCATATTCAAGTTATCTTAAAATGAGGAGATGATTCTGGATTATCTAGTGAACCCAAATGAAAACACAAAAGTCCTTAAAAGTAGAAGAGGGAAGCAGAGTAAGAGTAGAAGAGGGAGTGAGAAGAAAAGCTAGTGTCCTAGTGATGTGACATGAGGAAGACTCAACTGACCATTACTAGATTTGAAGATGGAAAGGGATCATGAGCCAAGTAATGTGGGCATTTTCTAGAAGTTGGAAAGGGCAAGAAAACAAATTCTCCCCTAGAGATTCCAGAAAGAAACACGGTCCTGTCAACACCTTGATTTTAGCCCAGAGAGATTGGAGTCCGATTTCTGACCTACGGAGTTACAAGATAATAGAATTGGGCTTTTTTAAGTCCCTAAGTTTTTGGTAATTTGTTACACCAGCAATATGAAATTAATACAGTGGCCTTAGTGGCTGGGACCAAGCATTAAAGTTGAGATAATCCATCATGAGGTGCCATTCAACCTTTACAAGTTTAGGAACAAATCAAATTGGGCTGTTAAATGGAGAAGCAGTAGAAATAATTACCTTTTTTTCTAAATAAATCTTTTATAATAGGTTTCAAGCCTTAAAGGCCCTGTTTTATATTGGGCCATAAGGGCTAAAATAGCCAAAATAATTTTGAAAAAGAGCAACATTGAAAAACTTACATTACCTGCTTCCAAGACTTGCCATAAAGCTACAGTAATCAAGAAAGTGTGCTATCGGTTAAAGAGCAGCCATATAGATCAATGGAACAGAATAGAATCTAGAAAGGGACCAAAAATACATATGATCAATTGATTTTCTACAAAAGTAATAAGGTATTTAATGGAGAAAGGACAGTATCTTCAACAAATAACACTGGGAAAATTGGACCACCATATGCATAAAAATGAGCTTTATCCTGTACTGTGTACCATATTTAAAAATTAACTCCATGTGGGTGGGGGAGGGGATGGGTGTATACATACATAATGAGTGCGATGGGCACTATCTAGGGGATGGATATATTTGAAGCTCTGACTCAGGGGTGTGGGGGGGCAAGGGCAATATACGTAAACTAAAATTTGTACCCCCACAATATGCTGAAATAAGAATAAAAAAACTATGTTTAGTTCATTAAATATTAAATGTCTGATTTCAAATTAAAAAAATAAAAAATAAAAATTAACTCCAAATGGATTACAGTTCTAAATGTAAATACAAAGCCTATAAAACTTCTGGGGAAATTCAATGTGACGTGGGCTAGGCAAATATTTCTTAGAAATGACACAGAAAACACAGACAATAACAAAAAAAATGATAAATTTGACTTTATCATCATTTGAAACTTCTGCTATCCAAATGACACTGTTAAGGAAATAAGCAGGCAAGTCACAGGTGGACAGAAATATTTTCAGAACACATGTCTGATAAAGGATTTGTATACAGAATACATAAATAACTTTCACAGCTCAATAATGATAAAACAAACAACTCAATGAAAAACTGAGAAATTTTAAAATAGCACTTTAAGAAAGATGTCATTTTTCTTTAGAGAAATTCATATTAAAACCACAATAAAATAGCAATACACATCTCCCAGAATGGTAAAAACAAAACAAAGCAAAGATACCCTGACAATACCTGATGAGAATGCAGAGCAACTGGAACTTATATGCATTGCTGTTGGGAAAGTGAAATAGTATATAGCCTCTTTGGAAAATAGTTTGATAGTCTCTTATAAATTTAAACATATAATGTGTGACTCAGCCACTTCACTCCTATGTATTTATCCAAAAGAAATAAAAACATATGTCCACAAAGACCTATATGAAAATGCTTATAGTGAGTTTCCTCAAAATAGCCAATAAAACAGGATAAACCCAAATTTCCATCAGCTATAGAATGGATGACTAAATTGTGGTATATTTATATAATGGAGCAATATTATCAATGAAAGCAACAAACCACATACCACAACATGGATGAAGCTCTATGTGAAAGAAGACAGACACAAAAGTCTGTATAATCTATGATTCCACTTATATAACTTTCTGGAAAAGGGAGAGAAATCAAAATAGTGGTTGTGGGGGATGAGGATGGATGAAGGGCATTGACTGCAAAGGAGCATGTGGTGTGATGAAAATATTCCATATATCAATGTGGTGCTGGTTAAATGATTCTATGTATTTGTTGAAACTCAGAACTGTACACCAAAAAAGGGATATATTTTACTGTGTGTCATACTTCAATAGACCTGACTATTTAAAAATGGTAACAACAATAAACAACTGGAATGCATTATTGGCACTGGAGCCAGACAGTGATGAGATAAAAGGGGCCCTTTATTTATTTATTACATTTTTGCAGGATAAATTAGAAAGAAGGATAGATATTTGGTAGACCTGTTGGGGGATATTGAATAATCTTGTTACTAGGTGATGAGGGGGCAGTAAGACCTATCTTGAATGTTTGAGAAGTTGTCATTTCAAAGAAATTTAAACTTATTCTGTGTGGCACCAAAGGGTAACCAGAAACAACCAGAGCTTTTCTGACATGTACCACATCTGTACATTAATGAGCTCTCTATTACAAAAAATAAGTAAACTAGGTATTCAGGAGTTTGAGAGGCTATAGCCTGCAGGGGTTAAATAGCAGAGGAAGAAAGGGGAATGTTTAACCTTTACTTTGGCCATTCTCAGTGACTCCACACGTTTTCCTTAAAGGTCCCCATTATTTTCTAATTTCTCCTTTGGAAGCCAGACCCCCAGATAACCTAGTCTCAAGTAGTCCAGAGAATTTGAAGAGATTAGTCTCTACTCAACAATCTTCACTCTTCAGAGACTGACATAAACTCAGACATCAGCATTTCTCTCCATCAAAGATGGAGGAATCTAGCAGACAAGGGCTCAAGGTAGGCCCTGGGCAATTGATTTGATTTACTTCAAGGGGCAAAGGCTGTAGCAGGCATGGTTTAGAGTTCTGGAGCATAACATTCATGGTGCAGTTTTTCATTGATTCAATGCACAGGCAGCTTTCCCTCTACATTCTGCATTCTACGTTCAGATATAACTGTAATACCTCAAGTCTAGATTAGACTAGTGCAAAGTTTTTGGTGGCAAACATGGGGAAACAGTTCCTTTCTTCAAATAGTGCCCAGATTTCTAAAGCAGTAATTTTCTCTTTCCTTGATGCCTTGGGAGGAAAGTTTCTCACCTCCCACACTTCTATTTTTAAAACTACCAGCTGGGAGGTGATTCCACCTGTTTTCAGAAGTAAGAATGCCCGATCTTGTACCTACCAACATTTTCCAAAGAAACCAGCATATATGTCCTGCCTCATCCCAGCTCCGTTAGAGAATTGCAGGTGACATTTGTTCTTTAATGTCAATATATTTATGAAATGATAAAGGCACTAGATATCCCCCAGCACAAACTTTTCCCTCTGGAAGTATTATGGGCTATCCCAGTAATAAAACACCATGGGATTTCAACTGAGGCAACTGCATTTGAGTTATCTGCTTTCCTTCCTCAGGTCCTTTCACAACCCATCAAAATCTCATTCACAGGCGTTCCAAGGTAAAAACAAGTTTTTTTGTTGTCTTCTGTGGCATCACCACACCCATGCTCCACACCATCATCTACAGCCTGCAACAAGGAAGTGAAGACTTTTAGGAAGCAGGTAGGGGCAAAGTAATACAGACTCATATACCAAGACTTACTGCATGAAGCTCATGTAAATCTGGGAAACTGAGTATCAGATAATTTACTTCTGTAAAAGCAGACACCTATAACTCCTAAGCACCATGCTAAACACTTTGAGGGCTCCAGACATGGTCCTAGTTCTTAAGGAAGTTGCAGTCTAGTTGGTGCAGGGCAGGTGGGGGAGGAAAGATAAGTGTACCAGTAATAACAATATAAAAACAAAAACATAACCACAACATAGTAAGTACTACAAAAGAAAAGACAAGGCCCATGACTTCCTGAAGAGGAGGAGGAAGGGTTCACTTCATATCAGTTAGGTGAGTTCATGTGAAGCTTCAGGAAGGAGTTGGCAACATCAGTACTGCCATTTTCAGTATGGTAAGAGTTTGGAGAGTTGGAGGGGGGATGGATAAGGGAGTGGGGAGAGTACCCCAGGCAAAGGTAACAGAAGAAACAGAAGCACCAGGATGGCAAAGGGAAGGATGCAAAAAGGAGCAAGAGATCTCCTTTGACTAGAGGAGAAAGAATGTGAGGATGAGTGAGAGAAGAGGATGGAGAATATAGTGCTTATCCCAGCCAGGAATTGTCATTTTGGGCACTCTGGAGCCAGACTTCCTGGGTTCAAATCTCTGCCACTTAACTAGATGTGTGACCTTAGGCAAGTTGTATGATCTCTCTGAGTCTCCATTCCTCAGCCATAAAACGGATAAAATAATAGTTCCTACACCTCACATGGTGATTTTGAGGATAAAAGAAGTTAAGCCACGGGAAGTAGTTGGAGTAGTGTAAAGCACTCAGTAAATGTTAGCTATTATCATTGTTATCCTTGGTTTCCCCATCACTGAATGGAGAGAGAACTTCTCCAGGTACTCACCATTTCTGAATTACCTCTATTTATACTCACAACTGTTTGGAATACATAGTATGAGATCAGTCTATGTTTGAAGCATAGATGAATATATAAGTGATTAAATGAGTGAATGAGGAATGAATGAATTGCACTGGGAGCCTTTTCATATTAAAGTCCCTGATGTAAGATCTATACAAAAGCCAAGATTCCTCCTGTGCAGCACATGCTTCTGTTCCACGTATGCTGGCTTCAGATATCTGCATTTTCATTTATCCAGACTTTGGAAGGTGGTATGAGGCTGAATGTGTACAGAACTCATGAAGGCAGCCAGGGGTGAGAGAACAGAGCACTGTCCAGCAAACAGGAGAACTTGATTTGAAACCTGGCTCTGCTACCATGTGATCTTGAGCAAGCCATTCTACTTATGAGCCTCAGGTTTTCCATATCTAAAATGGGAATGATGATGCCTATGTTTCAGGATTCTGGTAAGAATCAAGGTACATAAATTAGGTGGTAGTGGTTGGCATTCCAACTCAGCTTTCTTCTTCATTTTATGTGATAATAACTGATATTAAAATATGAGTGTTAGTTTTCCTGGAGTTTGACATACAGTAGGGATAGGAGCACTAAACCACCCCCAAAAGCAGGCAGGGTAAGGACTTTCTGGGGGACACTCACACACTTCAGAAAATGGAGAACAGTGACAGCTTTCCAATGCTGCTTTCTACACAGCCATCAGCCTGTTAGAGCCTGAAGCTATTTGTGACTCAGTGCTGTGCTTCCAGCCTCTGATTTTCTCAGTACCTGGCAAGTGATAGGGGATCAATAATGTTTATCAAATTGATTTCAGTTACAGATCCACTCTTCTACCATTCATACCATTCTCTCTCCCTGTCTCTCTCTCTGCTCCCAGCTTTCCTCCTGTTTCATTCATACATTCATTCAACAAATACTCACTGCTTACCTATTGAGTGCCGCCAGGTCCTCTGCTAGGCTCTGACAGGCACTTCCGTAGTGCAAATTACTTTCTCATTCTGTTTTCAGTCTCCATGATATTCTCTCATTCTCTCCCCCCCCCCTCTCTCTTCATTTCTTACATTATTACTGTGATTTTGTATCCCTTTTTATCCTCTCCCCCTTCCCGTATCTCCATCTGCCCTAGCCCAGTCACTGACTAACCCACGTCAGATCTTCTCAGCCCCTCAATCCCTCAGTTCCTGGCCTCTTATTCCCCTTTTGAGCCCCACTTAGTCCCCAGAGACAGCTCCATTCCTGGAGAAATTAGCACAGACATCCCAACAGCAAGCCTGTCTGATAGAGAGGGGTCCCAAGTGGTTCCATGCTGTGCATGTGCAAGACAGCCCAGGCATGTGGGTGAGATGGGACCTTCTTGCAGCCTTTCTTGAAGATCATCTCCCAAATAACTGTGGTCTCTAGGGAACCACTAGGAACTTCCAGAAAGATCCTTTCTAGTCCCACTCCCCACTCATGTCCCAGGCATGCCTTGCCTGGCTTGCCGCTCCTCATCTGGAGTTCTCTGGTGCTCCTGGGAGGTGCTCAAGCTAATGGTTTATTCATAGTCTCACTCAACCAAAATTTTGTAAGCACTTGCTTCTCTCAAGATTTTTTCCATGCAATATCTCATTTAATCCTCAAAACAACCTCAATTAATATTGTTTCCATTTACCAGTGAGGAAACCTAGGCTCAGAGAGATGCCATGATTATTGCAAGGTCTCGTAGTCGGTCAATAAATGGCAGAGCAGATTCAGAAATTTGAATCTCCTCCTCACTAAGTGTCTCTCCCCTCCAACTCTCACTCATCAGTGGATGCTACATTATGAGACTGAGTGATACACACACAGTGGTTAGTGGCTGAAGAAACAATGTCAGCTTTTATATTGTTATAGTGGTCTTATATTTCCAACTATCATTCTGAAGTCTCTTCTTGAATGCCTTACAAGAATCTCAAACTCAAATGTCCCAAACTGAACTCAGTATTTCCCTGACTCCTCCTACTTCCCTCTGCTCAAGCCAGTTCTCCCCTCCCTTGCTCATATCCCCTGTATTAGTTCATGGAACCACCATCCATCAAGTTGTCTGAGACAGAATAATGCCTAGGAGGCCTCCTGTGCCCTTATCTCTCCCTGGCCCACCCCACTGTCATTCCCTACTCTCCACACCCAATCCTGATGATTTTATTCCCATGATGACCTGCTAAACTCTGAGCCCATTTGTACATCCCCATTGCCAGGCTACAATTCAGAGCCTCCTTACCTCTTGACTTCATTTTGGAAATACCCTTCACTCATCATTTATTTCAACTTTCTTTTGTTGGTTTCTCCTCATTGATTCAAATGCTTGACATTTGAGCACCTTGGAGTTCAGTCTTTAGACCATGTCTCTATCTGCAGTTGCTTCTTTGTGATCTCATCCAGTTTTATGGTGTAAAATATCATTGATGTGTCATCAGCTCCCCAAATTTTAGCTCCAGATGTGACATCTCCCCTAAACTACACATGCATATATCCAACTGCCTATTGGACAGCTACACTTGGATGTCTAATAAATATCTTAAACTTAACATACTCTAAACCAGACTCCAGATATTCCATAAATCCCAAGTCTGCTACTACTAAACCTTCTCCATCTTGGTAAATGGTGACTTTTTCTTCTTGTTGCTCAGGCCTTGGTGATCCTAGGATATAGCAAGCACACTCTTGCCACAGGGTGTTTTCACTTGCTGTTTTCTCCAACTGAAATGTTCTACCACTGGGTATATATTTGACTCACTCCCTCATTTCATTCAAGTCTCTACTCAACTGACATCTAAGCACAGAGGACTTCCCTGGCCACCCCATATAAAATAGCAGAATCCCCCCATCCCTCCCCCTTATTCTGCTTTATTTTTCTTCAAAGCATTTATTACTACCTAACAAATTACATATTTTTTTATTTATAATCTATCTCAGTCCTCTAGAATGTATGTTCCATGAGGACAGAGAATTTGTTTTGTTCACTGCTGTATCCAAGGCACCTAGGAGGTACTCAATGAATATTTGCTAATTAATGGTAAATGAAATAAATGAATGATGCATAGATAAGTAATTATATATGCTATGCATTTTCAGGCTTCCAATCACTTGTGTATGCTGTTTCCTCTACCTGGAATGCCTTTCTCCTACTCGTGGAAATTTTACTTATTCTCCTAAATTCTAGCTCAAATATTGCTTCTTCTATGAAGCTCCACCCAACTCCCCCCATCAAGGCAGAATTAGTCTTCCACACCCTTGTGCTCATCTAACTCTAGCATATAATTCTCTACTGCACTCATTATCTTCTGCTTTAAGTTTGAGTTATCTATACACCAGGCTGATCCCATGACTGAACAATGAGCTCCCTGAAGTACGGTATTCCCTGAAGTGTCTAGCATAGTGCCTGGAACACTGTTAAATTGAATGCAAGGAAACTAACTGCTTATTATCAAAGTAGACAACTCCAATTAAGGATAATTAAGCTTGAGAATGGCAATGTTACCAGCAACTCAATTAATGAACTCTAATTGCTCTTCTCAGACATGGGCATTAGCTGGTATTCAGCTTTGAGCTGTAACATGTATGGATTTCTTCATTGTTAACTTTAAATCTGGGAGCTGGTGCTGCTGCCTGGGATACAGTGGTGTTCTCTGAGCCCTCTCCTCAGGGCAGCAGGCATAAGGATCAGGGATCCTAGAATAGGGGCTATGACTTCCTCATCAGGCTGGGGAAGGCTCCCTAGTTAGGAACAATGTCTTTCTCCCCCAGGCTGGGAACTACTTAGAGTGGGTGGACAATGTCTCCCTAATCATATTGGTAGATCTTTAGAGTAAAGAGACAATTGCTTTTCTGTCAAGCTGGGGACACATCAGGGTAGCAACAGTTTCTTCCAACAGATAAGTCTACCCAGGGTGAAGACCATACCTTCCTAAAAGTTGAGGGCTCCTTAGCATAAAGAAACCATATTTCCTCCATCGGAATTGGGATTCCACAATGTGAGAAACTGAACTGTCTATAAAAGGATGGGAGAACCATCTTTTATAATCTTGTAAGATTACGAACAAGTCTCATGGCTTTAAATATCATCTACATGTTAACTTGCAAATTAGTGTCTTCTTCCCAGACCTTTCTACTAAGTTCCAGACACTTACCATCCACTTGTCTGATCAACATATACACTTAGATGTCTAAAAGGAATTTCAAAGTTAACATGCCCAAAACAAAAACAAACACCTCCTGATGTTTCCCTTCAAATATGCTCCTTCTTCAGCTGATGGCAACTTCATTCTTCTACTTGATCAAGTCAAAAACCTTAAAGTCATCATTGACTCTTCTCTTTTTCTGGTATCCAATCTTGTTAGGAAAAACCAGTTGTCTCCATATTCAGCATATTCCCAATATTCATTCACTTCTCATCACATTCACCACCACCATTCTAATCCAAGCCACAACTTTTTCTCAATTGTATTATTTAAATAGCCTCTTGGTTTCCCTGCTTCTTTTTCTTTATTAACACTGTGGAAAAAGATTTTACTATCTTTTCATACTGTCTATACTTTGAAATATATTTTGAAAAATAGGCTTATGAATACTTCTTATTTCTTTATATCTTCCATTCTTTTTTTCTTATTTGTTTTTATGCTTTTTTCTCTATCTCCCTTATTTTTCTCTTTGTCTTAAACTTTTAATTGAAGTATAAGAGACATAAGACATATGCACAAATCATATGTGAATTTCCAAAATGTAAAGACATTCATGTAACCAGGATTCAAATCAAGAACTAGAACCAGAACCATGGAGGCCCCCCTTCTGCCTCCCCCTAGTCATCGCCTTCCCCCAAGATGACCAGGAGCCTGGTTTCTATTGTCACAGATCAGCTTTCCCTGTTTTTGAACTTTATGTAAATGGAATTATGTAGTATCTGGCTTCTTTTGTCCAACATGGTATTTGCAAGATCCAACTATATTGTGTGTAACTAGAGTTTGTTTTTTCTCACTATTGTATAGTACATTCATATGATTCTATCACACATTATCTATCCATTCTCCTGTTAATGAAAATTTGGGGGCTTTAATGAATACTGCCGCTATGAACATTCTTCAACATGTCTTTTGGTGAATATATGTTGAATATATACCTAGAAGTGCAGTTGCTGGCTCATAGGGTTTGTGTATCTTTATCTTCAGTAGATACTGCCAAAATACTTTCCAAAGGGTTGCACCACTTTATCTTCCCTCCAATCTATGGTAGTTTCCATTATTCCATATTCTCTCCCACCTTAGTATTGTTGATCTTTTTCATTGTAGTCATCACTTTTTTTTTTTTTAAACAGGGTCTTGCTTTGTTGGTTGCCTAGGGTGGAGGGCAGTGGCATCATAATAGCTCACTGAAGCCTCAGACTCCTGGGATCAAGTAATCCTCCTGCCTCAGCTCCTGAGTAGCTATGACTACAGGTGTGTGACACCAGGCCCAGCTAATTTTTCTATTTTTTGTAGAGACATGGTCTCTCTTTGTTGCTCAGGCTGGTCTTAAACTCCTGGCCTCAAGCGTTCCTCCCACCTTGGCCTCCCAAAGTGCTAGGATTACAGGCATAAGCCACTGCACTCAGCCCTCTGCCTTCCATTTGTATAGTTATATTGTATCTACCTATATTCCTAAAAATATTTTTAAAATTTTAGTTATTAGTTTATTAAGTATGGAATGTCCGATTTCCTTAAGTACTAAGTTTGACAGTTGATATCTCTGACATTTCACTTTGACACTTGTTTTTCTTTTAATTGTGAAGGTACATCCTCATTCTTTCAAACACATGTTTTGGCTTGTAATTATCTTTCAAATTTTTTAGAGCAATTTTTGTGAAACTATGAATATGTCAAAAATTCATGTTATTTTTGAATATGAGTTCTGTTGTGGAACCAATGCAGCACAGACAGCTTGAAATATCAGTGAAGTGTTTGGAAAGGATGGGCTAATGAACACACAGTACAGCGGTGGTTCAAAAAGTTCCATTCTGGTGATTTTAATCTTGAAAATGAGCCCTGTGGTTGACCTGAGACCAAGGTGGATAATGATGAGCTGAAAGCTGCAGTGGAAGTGAATCCATCTCAACCTACGCATGAATCAGCAGCAAGGTTTCACATTATTATTCCAACAATATTGGACCCTTTGAAACAAATCAACAAGGTAAATAAGCTGGATAGATGGGTTCTGTATGAATTAAAAGAGCATCAGAAGAGAAGTCATCTTGAAGTTTGCCTTTCTTTGCTGTCATGACATAAAGGAAAACCATTTCTACACCATATTGTTACATGTGATGAAAAATGGATTCTTTTTGACAATTGCAAGCATTTAGCACAATGGTTGGATAAAGAGGAAGTGCTGAAACACAGCCCAAAACCAAATATTCATCCAAAAAAGCTAATGATGTCTGTTTGGTGGTCCAGTCCTGGAATTAACCACTACAGCTTCATGAAACCTGATCAGTTGATCATAGCAATTGTCAACTGCAAGCAATTGGATGAAATGATGAGGATGCTTGTGATTAAACAGCCGAGATTGGTCAATAGAAACAGGCCAGTCCTCTTGCAAGACTACATGTTGCAAAAAACAACGCTGCTCAAACTACAGAGGCTGGACTTGGAAACTCTGTCTTCCATTGTATTCACCAGACCTTGCACCAACTGACTACCGTTTCTCCCAGGCCTTGGACCACTTCTTGCAAGGAAAACTATTCAATTCTCAGCAAGCTGTGGAAAAGACCTTTAGAGATTTCATCACCATTCGCTCTCCAGGCTTCTTTGCTGTTGGCATAAACAAGCTCCCGTTAAGATGGCAAAACTGTGTCAGTAGCTTAGGTGCATACTTTGATCAATTGTACTGCTTGTTGTTTGAGATGTAATAAATTAAAGTTTTGATTCAAAATCAGATATTTCATATTTAATGACATAATATTTTTAAACTTTATAAAAGGGTGTCATACTGTATATAATCTTCTAAGATTTTGTTCACTTAATATTATATTAATAAAATTCACTTATACTGTTGTGTTTTACTGTAATCCATGATTTTAACTGCTGTATAATAGTCCACTGTATGAATATATCACAATTTATTCATTAGCTTTACCATGTGTTGGTATTTGGGCTTTTTCAATAGAATGACAATTCTTTCCTTCAATTGGCTTCAGTGTGGTGCAGGAACCATGGAAGAGCTTTATGGAATTTTTAAGGTGCTTAAAATGGACAACTGCTATTAGCATCTTCTTACAAATTTCCAAAGCCAAAATGACATACCCCCAGTGTTTCATCACCCTGCTTTATAGAAGATTTTACTTCACAGTTAACTAATTAAAATCACATTTATTTTTAAATTTAGGCCATTTTTTCTCGCTTAGTTTACCACTGCAATGAAAGACCAGAGACAGAAAACTCTCATTCATTTAAAGATCATATAAAATCACCTTCACTTTTTCCAGGCTTAAGAAACCAAATTCCTTTCAAACCTTTCTGCTTAGGACTGTTTCATATTTTTCTAGAGCTATTTATTAATATTCCATGGACCTTTCCTAACTTCTTCAATTAATTTTTTAGAATATGTTACAGAAATGGGTACCAGGTTTTGAAACTAACCTGAAATTGAAAGAATTTGTGGCCCAGCCTTTATGTGACAGATCTCAAGATATGTTTGCTGCCTGTTGTCTGTTAACATCATAATTTAGCTGACTCACATCCACATTCTGGGCATTTAGGTTCTCCTTGATTTTCTAATACACATTTGCTTGGACAGTCCTTTCACAACCTATATTTGTATTTTTATAGTCTTCATAAACTTTAATAGATGTGCTTCTCAATTTACTCCATAAAATGCTTCTGTTCTTAGTGCCTAAGTTATTTTATCTTTTTTTTATTTCAAAGTATTATGGGGGTACAAATAGTTTTGGTTACATAGATCACTTTTATAATGCTTCTATTCTTGCCACTCACCTCTCAGTTCCATCTTGACAGAGAAGCCAGAATGATGATTTTTTTTTTTTAAAAAAAAAGGTCAAATCATTGTACTCCTCTGTTCAAAACACTACTTTGTATCCCAATATTTTTATTGTGGTATGTGATGGTTAATTTTATATATTGAAACTTGATTGGGTAGAGGGATGCCCAGATAGCTAGTCAAACATTATTTATGGATGTATCTCTGATGGTGTTTTCAAAAGAGATTAGTATTTGAATTGGTAGACTGAATAGAGATGATCCTCACCAATGCAGGTGGGCATCATCCAATGCACTGAGAGCCTGAATAGAACAAAAAGTCAAGGGAAGTGTGAATTTGTTTCCCAGCAATATGTATCCAATTTGTTCTGTTTCTTTGGAGAACCCTGACTAATATATGGTAAAATACACATTACATAAAACCTCCCATTAGTGAATTTAGTGCATTCACAAAGTTGTGCAATTATCACCACCACCTAGTTCCAGAACATTTTCATCATCCAGAAAGGAAAATCCATACCCATTAAGCAATCATTTCCCATTTCCCCCTCTACCCAGCCCCTGACAATCACAAATCTCCTTTTTGCCTCTATAGATTTGCCTACTCTAAGCATTTCACATAAATGGAACCATATGATATGTAGCCTTATGTGACTGGCTCCTTTCACTTAGTATGGTGGTCCATGTTGTAGCAGTCCTACAACTACAGGAGTTTACTTTATTCCTTTTTATGGCTGAATAATATTCGATTATATGGATATAACACATTGTGTTTTATACAGTTATCCGTTGTTAGATATATTGGTTGTTTCAACTTTCTAGCTACTGTGAATTATGGTGCTATGAAGATTCATGTTCAAGCATCTGTTTTCAATTCTTCTGGATATATACCTATGAGCAGAATTTATGGGTCATATGATAATCCTATCTTTAACATGTTGAGGAACCCACAAACCTATTAGGTCATTAAATATGAAAAGTCCAATTTCAAATAAAAAAGATAGTATACTATATCTCAATCAAGAAGCAGTACAATTAATCAAAGTATGCGCCTAAACTATTGACACAGTTTTGCCCTCTTAACAGTAAGTAACTTGTTTATGTCAGCAGCAAAGAAGCCTGGAGAGCGAGTGGGAATGAAATCTTGAAAGGCGTTTTCCACAGCTTGTTGAGAATTGAATATTTTTCCTTGCAAGAAGTGGTCCAAAGCCTGGAAGAAGTGGTAGTCAATTGGTGCAAGGTCTGGTGAATATGGTGGATGACAGTTTCCAAGTCCAGCTGCTGTAGTTTGAGCAGTGTTGTTTTTTGCAACATGTGGTCTTGCAAGAAGATAGGCCTGTCTCTACTGACCAATCTCAGCTACGTAATCATAGCATCCTCATCATTTAATCCAACTGGTTGCAGTAGACATCACTGTAATCGATTGACCAGGTTTCATGAAGCTGTAATGGATAATACCAGTGCTGGACTACCAAACAGACACCATTAGCTTTTTTGGACAAATATTCAGTTTGGAGCTGTGTTTTGGCACTTCCTCTTTATTCAACCATTGTGCCAAATGCTTGCTATTGTCAAAAAGAATCGATTTTTCATCACACATAACAATACAGTGCAGAAATGGCTTGCTTTTGTATCATGACAGCACAGAAATGCAAGCTTCGAGATGATTTCTCTTCTGATGCTCATTTAATTCATGTGGTACCCATCTATCCAGCTTCTTTACTTTGCCCATTTGTTTTAAATGGTCCAATATTGTTGGAATAGTAATGTCAAACCTTGCTGCTAATTCACACATAGGTTGAGGTGGATTCGCTTCCACTACAGCTTTCAGCTCATCATTATCCACTTTGGTCTCAGGTCACCCATGTGGATCATTTTCAAGATTAAAATCACCAGAACAGAACTTCTCAAACAATTGATGTACTATGCATTCATTAGCCACATCCTTCCCAAACACTTCATTGATATTTCAAGCTGTCTGAGCTCCATTGGTTCCATGACAGAACTCACATTCAAAAGTAACACTAATTTTTTATTTATCTATGGTTTCACAAAAATTGCTCTAAAAAATTTGAAAGGTAATCACAAGCCAAACAATGCATTTGAAAAAATGAGGATGTACCTTCACAATAAAAATAAAACAAGAAGTGTCAAAATGAAATGTCAGAGATATCAACTGTCAAACTTAGTACTTAAGGAAATCGGACATTTCATACTTAATAACCTAATATTACTATTTTCTGCAGTGGCTTGATCTGAATATCACTGACAGCAAAATTCCATATAATATCTAAAATGTCCTACACAATCTGGTCTACCATATATTAACTCTCTGACCTCATCTCCTCCTAAATTTTCCATTAATTCCTCTGCTTTATTCTCTGCTGGTCTTTTTTGCTGTTCCTCAAACTCACCCAGCACACTCCCGTCTCAGGGCCTTTGCACTTGCTGTCTCCTCTGCTTGGAACATTCTTCCCCAGATATCTCTATATGATGCTCCTTCATTTCCTCCAAATTGTTTGCTTAAATATCACCTTACCTTTCTAGGTAAAATTGCAACCCGAGTCCAACCCCAGTACTCCCTATGCTCTTTCCATGCTGTATTAGTTTGCTAGGGCTGCCATAAGAAAGTATCACAAACTGGGTGACTAAGAAAACAGAAATTTATTTTCTCACAGTTCTGGAGGCTGGAAGTCTGACATAAACCAGGCTTGGTTTCTTCTGAGGCCTCTCTCCTTGGGTTGTAGATGGCTCTCTTCTCTCTGTGTTTTCATATGGCCTTTGCTCCCTCTGTATATGTCTAAGTTTGAAATTCCTTTTCTTTTTTTTTCTTTTTTGTAATTTCAGCTTATTATGGGGGTACAAAAGTTCAGGTTATGTATATTGCCCATGCCCCTCCCATCCCCCCAAGTCAGAGCTTCAAGCGTGTCCATTTCCCAGACAGTGCGCATCGCACTCATCATGTAGGTATACACTCATCCCCTCCCTCCACCCCCCACATCTGTCCGACACCCAATTGGTGTTATTCCCAAATGTGCACTTAGGTGATGATCAGGTAAACCAATTTGCTGGTGAGTACATGTGGTGCTTATTTTTCCATTCTTGGAATACTTCACTTAATAGAATGGGTTCCAACTCTCTCCAGGAGAACAAAAGAGATTCTATATCACTGTTATTTCTTATAGCTGAGTAATACTCCATGGTATACATATACCACATTTTACTAATCCACTCAGTCCTATTGGATTAGGGCCCACTCTAATGACCCCCTTTTAAATTAATTAACCTTTTGAAGCCCTTACCTCCAAATGCAGTCACAATCTGAAATACTGGAAGTTAGGACTTCAACATAAGAAATTTTGAGGGAACAATTCAAACCTGTAACACCTGCTTTATATTTTTCCTTAGCATTTTTCTCTATCAAACACACTGTGTGTTTTACTTACACATGGCATTTACTATTTATTGTCTTTTTCCTCCACTAAAACGTAAGCTCAGTTAAGTTAGTTACATATGTCTATTTTGTTCACCAACATATTCCCAATGCTTAGAACAGTACCTGGAACACAGTGGGCCCTCAACAGATACATGTTGGGTTAATGAATATTTCCTTCTCCAGACTGGAGGTTGCTGAAGACTGAGACTCCTTAGAGTATGAGAACTATCTCTCCCTTTTTAGCCAGGCCTTATATTATGATTTGGAATCACATCTCCTCCTGACTAGGCTTTGATTCTTCTCATGTTAAATACCAAGGGTACTGTGCTTTGCTTTATATGAAATCACTCATTATAAGTCCAATGCTAAAAGAAAAAAAAATCAATGCCTAGTGAATAAATTCTCTTTAATGTGAGTCATGTTAACAGAACTGTAGATTTATGACCTAAGCATCTACCCTCCCTGCGTTGATATTGGGCTTCTGATGTTAATTTGATTCATTTATCTCTTACCAATGTACAAAGACTGCTGAGCTGAGGAACTTTCTGGTGCAATGTAAAAAGTATTGGACAAAAACTAAATAAAAAATGAGTTCTTCCCCCCTCTCCCACTTGTTACTAATTTTTGTGCAACCTTGAGCATACTGCTTCCCACTGAGGGATTCAGTTTGCTCATGTGCAAAATGAAAGAGTAGCAAAAAATTTCTTCTGTATTCCCAGTATTACTCAAGGCCACCATCATTTACACAGTTGCTTAGGCCAAAACTCTTAGAGTAACACTGGCTTTCTCTTTTTTCCTCATCCATCATATCTAATCCATTAATAAGTTCTGTCCTGTCCAATACATTCTATTTCCTAAATATATCTTCTATCAGATAATATACTCTGCATTTCCACTACTACTACTACTCTGGTAAAAGCCAACTTTATCTATAGCCTGGACTACTTCAATAATCTCTTATATGGTCTGCCTGTCCAAGTCTTTTTAAACATCATATCCAACTATGTCATTGTCCCATTTAAAACCAATCAATTCTCCCCGTTATTCTCAGGAAAAAGACTCCAAAATCTGGAGTCTAAGAACTCTCATGACCTGAACCCTGCCAGAGTCTCTAGATTCATCCCCTGCCTCATCCCTAGTGCTTCAGCCCTAAGGTAGCATCTACATTAGGATCTTACTTATTCCAGCACCTAGACATGGATCTCTATCCACAACTCCCACCAGTCACACACTCACGCCTCTCCCCTACACAAGACCAATTTCCACTCGTCTGCCAAGACACATCTCAGGTGGCATCTCATGCTGGGATTTTTCCTTTTATCACCATTTTGAGTCAATTGTCTCTGATTTGTGCTTCCACAGCGTCTTGCATCTGCCTATAACAGCATTATCTTTTTGCAGTGTAATTATCTATCTCAGGTGGCATCTCATGCTGGGATTTTTCCTTTTATCACCATTTTGAGTCAATTGTCTCTGATTTGTGCTTCCACAGCGTCTTGCATCTGCCTATAACAGCATTATCTTTTTGCAGTGTAATTATCTATTTGCTCACTATTCTCCTCCATGATACTATGAACTCCTCAAAGGTCTGGTTCATCTTGGTATTTCCAATGCTGAGCCCCAGCACCTCACGGAGTAGATACTCAGAAGGTAAACTGAAAAGAAACCCAAAGTTTCCTTCTAGGATAAGTGGAAAGATCCATTAGCCAATAACTTAGACCAAGTCTTAAAACTTTGATTGAAGTCTCTACTTAGTCTTTTATTAACTGTGTGACTGGACTTCCACCTGTGTGAAATAGACACTAATCAATAACATTTAATAGGTTTGTACTATGTGCCAGGCACTGTGTTGGGTGCTTTCCCCAAAACATCTCATTTAATCCTTACAGACAACCCTCTGAGATAGATATTATTAATATCATTCCTGTTTCAGAGATGAAGAAACAGACTTCATGCTGATAAGTGAAGATCAAGATCATAGAAGTTGGAATATGGAATACTGAGGAGTCTCTACAAAGACATAAGGAGGCACAAAGTCACCTTGCCTCCAAGTTGGGGGTGCTGGTGGTAAAAGACCAATAACAAGTTGTAACATCTGGGGCCAAGGGGGCAATGGCTATAGTGGGCATGACAAACTTTGATATCTGACAGTCCTTCCCAATATTGCTAGAGCAAGCCTGGTAAAAACCCGAGGAAAGTGGTAGAGTGGATGAGGGAAAGCAGGAAGGAGATTTTACATTCCCATTAGGGCTTATTTTCTGACTTACAGCTTTAGGATATTGGGAGATAGGACATCACCTTCTAGTTCTGCCTCCTTTTCCTTTTCTTTCCTAGAAGGATACATGTGTGTGTGTGTGTGTGTGTGTGTGTGTGTGTGTGTGTGTGTGTATTTGGTGGTGGGAGAAATAGGTGTTGCTGGTTGAGTTTAATTACATATTAAATGCATTAATAGTTCATGATTGGAATAATTTTTCTTTGTATTATCTACCAACTATCTCTCTTCCCACCCCCTCCTTGACTCCCTTGAATCATTCTGAATTTCTTGGGCATTTGCTCTCCAAAACCACAAGAAGCCTCCAGAAGAAGACATCTTGTTTGTCCTTCTCTAGATTGTCTCAGGGTTTCCAGAAAAAAAGTAAGGGCCATCAATCCTAGGTCCTGGCAAAGATTCATGGGATAAATCTGCCACTGGCATCTGATTTGGGGCTGAGAATATCTTGGGAGGGGGATCATTCCCTATACTACCCTGGGATGAAGCTCCAAGACAGAAGAGAAGCAGTGGACAGACTGAGTCCTCTGACAACAATAGCTTGTAGAATAAGACCCTTTATCAAGAAAAATATAGCTCCTCCTGAGAATGTGTGACTTGCCAAGCACAAAGTAAGT
Source organism: Lemur catta (assembly GCF_020740605.2). NCBI lineage: Eukaryota > Metazoa > Chordata > Mammalia > Primates > Lemuridae > Lemur > Lemur catta. Next base: position 31,238,839 of record NC_059155.1, on the reverse strand, counting down.
GAGGATCAGCCTGTATTGTCATCTTTTGGCCAGGCATCCTTCTACAGAGAGCAGCCTGCACAACTCTTTTTAATGTATTTAATTCTTACCAATGCTCTCTCACCATTCCACAAGAATATAGCCATATTTCCTATTTTTGTACCTTCATTCCCTTTGCCCAGAATGACTTTTCTCCTCTTCTCAACCTAGCAAACATCTACTTATCAATCAAGCCTCTACTCAAGAGTCCTCTCCTTTGTGAAGCCTTCCCTAATTTCCAGGCAGCTGAACAACTTCTTTTTCCTTTGGAGTCCCATGACATTTTGTTTAGATTTCTGTTTTATCACCTTTCACTATTTTTGATCAATGTTCTGTCTGTCCTGATAAATCTCAAGCTCTTCAAGAGAACATGCTCTTGCCCTAGCCAACTCAACTTTGTATCTCATACTACTTCCCCATCCCACCACTCTCTCAGTGCCACCACTGCTTGAACTTGGCACAGGGCCTGGCACACTGTGGACACTCAGCAAATAAGGAACTTTGAAAAAATATGAGACAGGGATGCGCACCATCTGGGGAATGGACACTCTTGAAGCTCTGACGGAGAGGGGTGGGAAGGGCAATATATGTAACCTAAACTTTTATACCCCCGTAAAATGCTGAAATAAAAAAAATATGAGACAATGTCAAGGACACTAGATGTCAAGTAATATGGCACAGAAAAAGAATATATCAAAGGAAGAACCCAATATCCCAATAGAGCCCTGGATAGGCCCTCTGATAGAGCAAGCTGATACCTTCCCTAGCTGATGGAGTCAAATCCTTACAAGCCCCAGAAGTGCCCTTTCAGCCAGCACCAAATAACTCCTTCAATTTATCTTTTGGGTAAATGATCCAATTTCACCTATAACATTATTTCCTGACATTCAGATCCCTGTTGTCATATTCCCTCTTAGCCCATAGTTAATGAACACATTTCCTTTCCTGAAAATGGAGCCAATCTTCAGGTCTTGTCATGATGGGAAATGCTTCATGCTGGTTACTTCTGAAGGTGGTATATGGACCTGGGACACCTTGACAATGCCTTCCCTTCTTGCCACATTCTTAGCTCATTGCTGTGGAGGTAGAATCAATCCTGAGGTCATCAAGATCTCTGGGAGTCTGGAAGTGGCAAAAGAATGACTTGCCTCCCTATTGTCCAGCCCCTTCCTCCCAGGACCATTGCCCATTCACAGTTAAAAATGGATATGGGAGCACCAATCCTATCTGCTTATGATGACCAAGGTCAATTAACCTCGCCAGTATGTTTACTCCTTTCTTTACCTGCTGCTCTAGAGGCATAAGAAACCCCAAATTACCATAGTTTTAAGTTTGGTGGGAATCTTACAGTGTCCCCTAGTGGAAGTAACCACTATCTTGAAATCATAACATCTAGAACCACAGAACTTAAAGTTTTCAAGTGAATCACTGGGAATAATGGTGAGTGGAGTCACTCCTACTTACATCCATTTTTCCTTAGGTCTATATATTCTACCTATTGCAGATAGAGTATCGCATAATGATTGCTGGTTTAAGACATAGATGCCTCTTGAAGAACAAAGCCCCCAAATCATCGTCTCTAAGCTGTTGTCTTATCTGTGCCTTCAAGAGCCCATGTCTGTACTCTACTAGGCTAGTGACTTCTGGGTAATAGGGTATATTGTAGAGCCAGTGGATCCCATGGTTATTTGTCTATTTTTATGCCTTTGACATAAAGTGAACCATGAATGCAAGGTAATATTGTGCAGAACCTGATGTTGGTAAATCAGATTTTCTGTGAGAGCTCAGACAGCAGAGTTGACTGAAGCATTTCAGGTATAAAAGGCAAATCCATATCCAGAATACAAGTTAATACCCATTATGACAAATCATTGCCCCTGCTGGGGCAGGATATAATCAACTTGCCATCAAGTGGATGGTTTGTCTCCTTAAGGGACAGTACCATATTGAGAATTTAGCATTGGTCTCTTGTGCTGAAAGGTCAAAAATATATTTCCTCAAGATACTAATTAAGAGTAGCTAATCAACACTGGTAAAGGGGAGCCCATATTGTTGGTCCAATACATACCCTCTATCTCTGGTATCATGATTACTCCATTCATAGATGTATTCTGTAAGCACTGGTATGACAAACAAAAAGGCTGGCTGACATCTACTGAACAAGTCATCCTATTGACATGTTGTTTAGTACTTTTTCTACCATAGATTCTCTTTCATGGACATTATTGTTACACATAAAGACACTCATACTTTCTATAGGTCCATCCACATGCCCCTTTTTTGGCCTCAATCCTGTAATCCCGTTCCTCACAACCCCTTGCCCAACTAATCAAACTATTTACCACTGCCCAGAGTTCATGTATATGACTACCTCAAGCCATTTATGTTTTCACCCAAAGTGAATGACCAACCAGCTCTGCACACTTGAAGGACTTTCCCTTAATACTGTATTTTACAGTTGCTTCTGAGTGAGGTTGTAGTGCAGTTGCTATCCATTTTGGCTTATATCAACACATGAATCAGGCCCAGGATTTTTCCTCCCCTGTCAACTGGTCATAGAGAATGCCCCATGAGGCCACAGGAGTGAGCTGAGAAAGAGATAGGCCTATATTGCCACAATGGGGACTGGGCCACTGGTTCATGTAATTTACTCATGTCCTCTGGACATACTCAGATCTAACTCCAAATATACTACTTTTATCGTGAATTGCTGCAGTGAATGACCAATCTTATCACCTGGTAGGTCTGACAACCCAGTTTGTGTGGGAAGCTCTGGCTACACAGTTAACTGATGTCTGAAGGGCACTCACTCATTCTCTATCAGGACCCAATAGCATACCTGGAGCTCCTCTTTTTATTTTTTTAAATTTCAAAATGTTAATGAGGTACAAATGTTTTTGGTTACATGGATCACTTTTGTAATGCTTGAGTCATAGCTATAAATGTGCCCATCACCCAAATAGTGTTCATTGCACTCATTAGGTAGGTTTTTGCCCACCCCTTCCTCTCCTCTCCCCCCCTCTGCTTGATTTCCACTGACTTTTACTTCCTTCTGTGCACATGGGTGCTCATCAGTTAGTTCCAATTTAATAGTGAGTACATGTGGTGTTTGTTTTTCCATTCTTTAGATATTTCACTTATGATAATGGTCTCCAGTTCCTTTTGTTGCAAAAGGCATTGATTCATCCTTTTTATAGCTGAGTAGTACTCCATGGTATACATATACCAACTTTTGTGAAACCACTTGTGAATTGATAGGCATTTGGGTTGATTACACATCTTTGCAATTGTGAATTGTGCTGCAATAAACATTCAAGTGCAGGCAACTTTTTTTGATAAAATAACTTCTTTTCCTTTGGATACATACCCGGTAGTGGGATTGATGGATGGAATTGGAGGTCTACTTTTAGTTCTTTGAGGAATCTCCATACTGTTTTCCATAGAGGTTGTACTAATTTGCAGTCCCACCAACAGTGTAAAAGTATTTCTTTCTCTCTGCATCTATGCCAGCATCAATTGTTTTTGGGCTTTTTAATAAAAGCCATCCTAACAGGGGTAAGGTGATACCTCATTATGGTTTTAATTTGCATTTCCCTGATTATTTTTGGAGGTTTTTTATATATTTCTCTGCTGCAGACGGTATGGACTTGCTTCAAAACCCCAGAGGTTTGTGCTTCAACTCTTTTGTTGGGATTCTCCAAAGACTCCATCTGGCACCTATACCTACCATAAATATCTCTAGCTCCATAGAATTTTCCAGGTCATTTATCCCAAACAGCAGTGTCACTTGTACTATAGCTTGGACATTCCTCAATGCCCTTTCTTGCCTTTAGCCCCACTTAAAACTGGAAGATTTCAAAGTCATCTCAAAAATACATCAAGCTAGTATTTTTAATTGCAGCATATGTAGTCTCTAATATCCAAAAAGACCTACCAAGCACTGTTATGTTTTCTCAGTAATAGAAGGGTCAAGGTGTAATCATGTGATCTTTACATGGAAAGGACATACTGGCATGGCACCAAAAATTGGATTCTTAAAGTTTTCACCAATGTGACAAGTTTTTTCATCTTTATAAGGTTTATTTTCTACCCTCCGGAGCTCATGAATCCAGAGTACTTCCACTTTTTTTTTTTCAGCTCTTCATGGGGGTAAAAAAGCTCAGGTTATATACATTGTCCATGTCCCGCCCATCCCCCTGAGTCAGAGCCTCAAGCGTGTCCATTCTCCAGACAGTGCGCCTGGCACTCACCATGTAGTCATACCTCCATCCCCTCCCCCCACCCCCCACCTCCCCGAGTCAGCACCTTCAAGCATGACCATTCCCCAGATGGTGCACAATGCACTCATCACGGAGACATACACCCATCCCCTCCCCCCACCCCCGTCTCAGTCTGATATCCAATTGGTATCCTTCCCCGATGTGCATTTAGGTGGTGATCAGGGAAATCAATTTTCTGGGGAGTACATGTGATGCTTGTTTTTCCATTCTTGGGATGCTTCACTTAATATAATGGGTTCCAACTCTCTCCAGGAGAACCAAAGAGATGTCGTATCACTATTGTTTCTTACAGCTGAGTAATACTCCATGGTATACATATACCACAGTTTACTAATCCATTCGTGGATTGATGAGCATTTGGGTTGTTTCCACATCTTTGTAATTGTGAATTGTGCTGCTATAAACATTCGGGTACAGGTGTCTTTGTTATAGAATGACTTTTGTTCTTCTGGGTATATGCCCAATAATGGGATTGCTGGATCAAATGGTAGGTCTACTTGAATCTGTTTAAGGTATCTCCATAATGCTTTCCACAGGGATTGCACTAGTTTGCAGTCCCACCAGCAGTGTATGAGTGTTCCTGTCTCTCTGCATCCACGCCAACATGTGTTGTTTTGGGACTTTTTGATAAAGGCCATTCTCACCGGAGTTAAGTGGTATCTCATTGTGGTTTTGATTTGCATTTCCCTGATGATTAGGAATGTTGAGCATTTTTTCATATGTTTGTTAGCCATTTTTATATCTTCTTTTGAAAAATTTCTATTCATGTCGTTTGACCACTTTTTGATAGGGTTGTTTGATTTTTTCTTGCTGATTTTCCTGAGTTCTAAATAGATTCTTGTTATCAGTCCTTTATTTGATGTGTAGTATGCGAAAATTTTTTCCCATTCTGTAGGCTGTCTGTTTATTTTTGTGACTGTTTCTTTGGCTGTGCAGAAACTTTTTAATTTAATCAGGTCCCATTCGTTTATTTTTGTTTTTGCTGTGATTGCCTTAGGGTTTTTTTTTTCATAAATTCTTTGCCTAGACCAATGTTTGTAAGAGTCTTTCCTACATTTTCTTCTAGAATTCTAATCGTTTCCCATTTAAGGTTTAAATCTCTTATCCACCATGATTTGATTTTTGTGAGAGGTGAAATCTGTGGGTCCTGTTTCAGTCTTCTACATGTGGCTATCCTGTTTTCCCAGCACCATTTATTGAATAGGGATTCTTGTCCCCAGAGTATGTTTTTGTCTATTTTGTCAAAGATTAGATGGCTATATGAGGATGGTTTTATATTTGGATTTTCTGTTCTGTTCCACTGGTCTGTGTCCCTGCACTTATGCCAATACCAGGCAGTTTTAAGAACCACAGCCTTGTAGTATAGTTTGAAGTCTGGCAAATTAATACCTTCCATTTTGTTTTTATTGCTTAAAATTGCTTTTGCTATACGGGGTCTTCTCTGATTCCATACAAAGTGTATAATTATTTTTCCTAAATCTGTGAAAAATGATGTTGGTAATTTAATAGGGATTGCATTGAATCTGTAGATTACTTTGGGTAGTATAGACATTTTAACAATGTTGATTCTTCCAATCCAGGAGCATGGTATGGTTTTCCATCTATTTACGTGTTCTGCAATTTCCTTCCTCAGTGTTTCATAGTTCTCTCTATAGAGGCCCTTTATCTCTTTAGTTAAATATATTCCCAGATATTTTATTTTCTTTGTTGCTATTTTGAAGGGTATTGAGTCTTTAATTTGGTTCTCTGATTGAATGTTATTGGCATATATGAATGCCTCTGATTTGTGTGTATTGATTTTGTAACCTGAGACTTTACTGAGTTCATTAATTAATTCCAGGAGTCTCTTGGTTGAGTCCTTGGGGTTTTGCAGCAGAGTACTTCCACTTTATCAGAGTCAATTAAATTGATGTTATTAACATAGTGGACCATCATGAGATCCTGCAGAATTTCCAGACTATCATGATCTCTTTGGACTATATTATGACAAAGAGCAGGAGAATTAAAATAGACCTGAATCATGACCATGAATGTATAATGCTGCGTATCTAGGTGAATATGAACATTTTCTCATCTTCTTTCCCAGTGGATGTTGAAAAAAATCCATTAGCCACATCAAATCCACTTAACAAATATCAGAGGCTGTATTGATAATGATCCATTATAATAAGAATACCATATCTGGCATAGAAGCTTTAATCAGGGCTATTACTTAAGTTTGTGTTCGTTCATCATAATCTGCCATGGTATACGTGATTTTTGCAGGGTAAATGAAGACAGAATGTGGATTATCACCCCTCCTTCCTTTAAGTCTTTGAGAGTGTCACTAATCTCTACCATTCCACTTAAAATGTGTTGTTTCTGATTTACTATCTTGGTCTAGGGGAGGCAGCACTTTCGTGATGTTCACTTGTGCTTTCATACTATAATGGCTCTTTTTTTTTTTTTTTGAGACAGAGTCTCACTCTGTTGTCCAGGCTAGAGTGCCATGGCATCAGCCTAGGTCACAGCAACCTCAAACTCCTGGGCTCAAGAAATTCTTCTGCCTCGGCCTTTCGAGTACCTGGGACTACAGGCTTGCGCCACCATGCCTGGATAATTTTTTTTATATATTTTTAGTTGTCCAGCTAATTTCTTTCTCTTTTTAGTAGAGATGAGGTCTCACTCTTGCTCAGGCTGGTCTTGAACTCCTGAGCTCAAACAATCTGCCCACCTTGGCCTCCCAGAGTGCTAGGATTACAGGCGTGAGCCACCGTGCCTGGCCTTATAATAGCTCTTAATCCACAGGTCCAGGGACTAAATATCAGGATTCTTCCACCTGTTAAGTATATCCTTCTGATTAAACAACCAGAAACTCCCACTGAGTGTATCTGTGAACCCATTGGACCCACTGTAATTTGGACCAGGCCAGAGACTGAATTCCATTGTACCTATTCTAATAGAGGTAAGATATTATTGAAAGGTTCCTTAATATCAGTTTCTGCTCAAATTCTGTATATAATAGCCCTCAAAAGATATGGGAAATCCCCTTTTTCTTAGTGTACACTTATACTAATAAATGTCATTAAGTCCCTTTTGGAAAAGAACTAATAGAATCACTAAAATATATACTTGTTTTTGCATTTCAAGGTCTCTCTGTAAGGGTGCCTAACCTTTCTTTCAATTAATGAGTTCTGAGACTGAGAATCATCTCAGGTATGAAAACCAGGCAAAATATTTTGAATTTTCATTGGAGTAGTATAGATCAACTTCCATTCATCCATTTATGATTTTTAAATTATATATCTCAAGCAATACCTTTTTTGGCCAACTATCTTATCTCTAGAAACACCAGGATCTATTAGCCATCACCATAGATTCCTACATGGCAGAACTCCCTGGACTTTCTTGACCATTATAATAATTACAAAAGGGGTCTTCCAAAAGTTCATGGAAAATGTCTATTATAAAAAAAACAATTCATGAATTTCAAAAATTTTTGCACAAAAATAAACCTGTACTCACTTGTTACAAAACATGCCTGAACAGGATCTAGTTTGAGGCACTAAGAATGATAAGACATCAGTTTGGAAAGAGCCCCTATCAAGGCAACATAAATTCTGGTAAAACTGAAGGAAAAATAAACATTAAATTTATGGTGAAACTTGGGTGGAAAAATGGTGAAATCATTGATACTATAGGAAAATTTGATGGAGACAATGCTCCCAAAGAAATCATTAATTTACAAATAGATGTCTCATTTGAAGAAGGGATAAGATGATATTGAAGATGCAGCCCACAATGGCAGACCATCCACTTCAATTTTCCAGGAAAAAATCATCTTGTTTGTGCCCTAATTGAAGAGAACTGAAAATCAACTGCAGAACTATTAGCCAACACCATGGACATCTCAGTTGGTTCAGCTTACACAATTCTGACTAGAAAGTTCAAGATGAGTAACCTTTCCACTCGATGGGTGCCAAAACTGTTGCACGCAGATCAGCTATAGGCAAGAGCAGAGCTTTCAATGGAAATTGAAAACAAGTGGGATCAAGATCCTGAAGTATGTCTTCCAAGAATTGTAATGAGATGAAATGTGCTTTTACCAGTGAGATTCTGAAGATAAAGCACAACCAAAGCAATGGCTACCAAGAGGTGGAAGTGGTCTAGTCAAAGCAAAAGTGGACCAGTGAAGAGCAAAGGTCATGACAGCAGTGTTTTTGGGATTCTCAAGGCATTTTGCTTGTTGACTTTTTGGAGGGCCAAAGAATGATAATATCTACTTATTATGAGAGTGTTTTGAGAAAGTTGGCCAAAGTTTTAGCAGAAAAACTCCTGGGGAAGTTACCAGAGAGTCCTTCTCCACCATGACAATGCTTCTGCTCATTCCTCTCATCAAACAAGGACAATTTTGTAAGAGTTTCAGTGGAAAATTATTAGGCATTCACCTTACAGTCCTGATTTGTCTCCTTCTAAATTCTTTTTTGTTTCCTAATCTAAAAAAAACTGTAAAGAACAGCCATTTTTCTTTAGTTAATAATGTAAAAAAGACTGTATTGACATGTTTAAAATCCTAGGACCCTCAGTTCTTTAGGGATAGACTAAGTGGCTGCTATCATCACCTATAAAAGTGTCCTGAACTTGATGGAGACTATGTTGAGAAGTAAAGTTTGTATTTTTTATTTTTCTTTCCCACAAATTTTGAAGCCCCCTTATATTCACCTTGCCTCTGATGGTTATGCACTGCCACCTGACCTCTGCTTTTCTGGAATCTTACAATTTCCAGTTACGTTAGAGGGCTTAATTCCATAAGCATGTCTCCTACAGTCAGCTCCAGCCTAGCAGAGCAGAGAACATCCACTTCTGAGCAAATATTTTAGAACCACCCTTCACTAGTGCATTTCTTTTTATCTTAGTCAAAGGAATGTCCTCTGGGCATTCCCAAAAACACAGTCATCTGGTGAGTTATCAGGTTTTATGACATACATCCATTCTTATATTTCCACTTATAAGACCCTTTTGATACCTTTCTTAACACTGAAACAAAGCAGTTCAAGCATCTCATCTCATTTAATGTATTTTTCACTTTCCCCCAAATTTCCAGGAGTTATTCCAGTCATCTCAATATTAGGTCTGGCCACAGGTACCTTTATGACATATGTTAAATATATTGTCACAGTAGAATGCTCACATACTGAAAACAAAAAACGTCCTTTCTCTTATCCTGCTTTTTATTCTACTTTCCTCTAGGCATGTAGCCTCAAGATCCATACCCAGACATATTGTCCCCATTCTTGATGGTATATATTGTTAGGTTCTGCAACTCCATTGATTAATAACATGTTTCCTCCCTTAATAAGGCCAGGCCTTCCTCAGATGGGTGGTGCTAATTTGACCTAGTTATTGGTCCAGTAGCCAGAAGGGAATGTGGGGGCAGATTTTGAGAAGGGCATGTATTGTCTTACAAGGCATCTGCCTCAGTTAAAATCTCTGCATAGTCTTCAGACAGGGGATGCTGTTATCTACTAGCAAGGAGAAGTGGACTATTTTTATGTAGGCCCACACTGGGGGATATGAAGGTTCAATATTTGCCAGTGTATAAACTTATGTGACCCTATCCCAAACTCAGGTTGTGACTCATTCCCTATCAGAGCCATGATTTTAGCATAGAGGACTTGTGGAACATGTGAATTCTCTGACATTCTCCTACTCTTAAAAATCATGTAATAATTGGGAATTAATTGATGGGCACATGTGGGCACAGAGAGATGTAAAGGTCATTGGAAATCAAGACGGAGGAAGAGGGGAGGATAAAGGTAAAAACCTACCTATCAGGTACAATGAACACTATTCTGGTGATTGACACACTAAAAGCTCTGACTTGAGCATTGTAAAAGGTATCCATGTAACAAAAACATTTGTAACCCCTTAATATTTTGAAATTTAAAAAATCATGTCTTGAGCTTCATCTTTGCCATGGTTTGCCTTCTCTTTGTATGCTGCCATGGAAGCCTTCTAATTTCTACACAATGGGTTAAGTTGGTAATTGGCTGACCTGAACCTGTCATTTTCTCCCTTCAGATGCATCAATATTGCTCAGAAACAGCCAATTCTACATGCCATTTACTCAATATCTTTCAATATGCTAGAAATATCACATCCTCTTCTACTTGTGAATCCATCCCAATTAACCACAGGTAAAAATTTTAGCAATTGTAATGCAAAAAGAAGCCACTGTTGCACTCCAGCTGGTAAGTGATACAATTCCAGAATTTCATCATTAAACTCCACTTCCTAGGATCATTTTTGGTCACAATTGTACTAGGTATGTTTCCTCAGAAGTAGGACCTGGGACAAGTATCAAGCATCCACATCATTCACTCAGGTAGTGTCCCCAAAGGAAATTAATAAGAGATTGAGGATGCAAGAAAAGGATGGGATAGAAGCCAAACAAGAGCATGATAACAGGCAAAATCCCCCAAATGCAGATTTGGTCTGATCCAACAGGGGAACTTTGAGGAACATTGTGTCCCAGGGTTGTCTTGGTCTGAGGGAAGAGAGCTGGGACTTCCATATTCCTTCACTGATTAGTCGCTGCTTAAGCTCTGAAGGGTACATAAATTTCCAGGCACTTCTGCCTCTCTATGCATGTTGGCAACAGAGTTATGATAATACAAATACAGTTACCAGCAAAAGACATGTGAGTGCTCACTGCTCAAACAAAAATCACACCAAAATCAGGGGAGACACACAAAACCAGATCTCACCAAAGGAGATCTGGTTAGAGCATCAACATTGTCTGCTCCAAGTGGTGATCTTGGAAAACAGTATTTTGTTGTCATGGAAGTGCAGAGGTTGATTGCCAGGGTATAGGAGAGAGGTGGGTAGTAAGGAAGTAAAAAAGCATATGTAAGTCATTTACCTCAGAAATTTCATAGTAAAAGAAAGCTAGGTAACTTACCCATAGCCAGATACTGAGTTAGGGCCTAAGAAGAGAGAAAAATAAAGTACAGACCTACACTTGAGAGCACAAAACCTATTTGAAGCAGCTAAAAGAGTCACACTACCATGTGTTAAGGCTGATTATAAAGATATAATAATTAAGATAATGTGCCAGGATTGACAAATACACCAAGAAAGAGAATAGAAGATCTAGAAATAGATCCACATATATAAAGTCATTTTATTATGACAATGGTGACACTGCAATATAGTGGAGAAAGAATATTTTCAATAAACACTGCTGTGCCAATTGGCTATCCATCTAATAAAAATGAATATTGACCTATTTCTCACATCATATAAAAAATTCAAACAATATCTCTTATGGAAGAAAACATTAGAGAATTCCTTATGACCTTGTGGTTGACAAAAATATATTTTAAATAGGACAGAAAAAGTGCTAACTGTAAGACAAAATTTTGATAAATTAGATAATATTAAAGTTAAGAAATCCATTTGTGAGAAGACACTATTAAGAAAGTGAAAAGGCAATCCATACATAGATTGGGGAAAATATTTGTAATAAATATATTGAACAAAATAATTAAATCAAGAACATATAAGTACTAATGCAGATCCACAAGAAAAAGGCAGACCATCAAATATAAAAATGAGCAAAAGACCTAAATAGACACTTCAAAATAGAGTATATCCAAGTATTCAACAAACACATGAAAAGATGTGCAACTTCATTAACCATCAGAAAAATAAAAAGTGAAACCATAATGAGTAAACACCAGGAAAACTAACTAAAATTTAAAGGTCTGATAATACCAAGTGTTGTCAAAGATGTGGAGAAACTGTTTTATGCTAGTGGGAGAGAAAACTGGTACAACCATTTTGAAATACTGTTCAGCAGTATCTACTAAACCTGCATATATGCTTACCCTAAAATCTAGCAATGTCTTCCTAGGTATACACCCAGTAGAAATATGTACATACATGTACCAACACACATGTACAAGAATATTCATGGTAGTACTCTTTATAATAGCTTCAAACCACACAGACATTTATAGGATCTTCTACCCCAAAACTGCAGAATATACACTCTTCTTATCAGCACATGGAACATTTTCCAAGATAGATCATAAGTAAGGCCACAGAACAAGTCTCAGAAAATTAAAAAAAATTAAAATCATACCATATATCTTCTCAGATAACAGTGAAATAAACTACAACATCAATTCCAAGAGGAGCTCACAAAACTACAAAAATACATAGAAATTAAACAACCTGCTGCTGACTGAACTTTGGGTCAATGACAAAATCAAGATGGAAATAAAAAAATGGTTTTGAATTTCATGAAAATAGCAACACAAGCTACCAAAATCTCTGGGGCATAGAAAAAGCAGTGCTAATAGAGAAGTTCATAGCACCAAATGCCTACATCAAAAAGACACAAATATCAATAAAGAAATATTCAAACACCATAAATCTTGTTTCCACATACCTATGAGTATAAGATTTTCTTCACCACTGAATCATCCAACTTCGTGAGCAGATCTTGTATGTGCTTCTAAAACTCCTTTAAAAAACAAAAAGACAGAAATATGACAAATTAACAACCTAATGTCACACCTCAAGGATCTAGAAAAAGAAGAATAAGTCAAACCCAAATCTAGCAGAAGACAAGAAATAACAAAGATCACAGCAGAACTAAAGAAATTGAAATAAAAAATACAAAGGATCAATGAAATAAAAAGTTTGCTCTTTAAAAAGATAAACAAAACCAATAGACCACTAACCAGATTAACCATGAATAGAAATGAAAAGATTCAAATAAGCTCAATCAGAAATGAAAAAGGAGACATTACAACTGATACCACAGAAATAAAACATAAAATATCATCTGAAACTACTATGAAAATCTCTATGTACACAAACTAGAAAATCTAGAGAAAAAGCACAACCTCCCAAGCTTGAATCAGAAATAAATAGAAATCCTGAATAGACCAATAACGAATAGTGAGATAGAAGCAATAATAAAAAATATCCCACCCCACCCCTCAAAAAAAGCCCAGGACCAGATGGATTCATAGCCGAATCCTACCAGAACTACAAAAAAAAAACTGGCATCTATCCTACTGAAAGTATTCTATAACATCAAGAAGTACAGAATCCTCCCTAACTCATTCTACCAAGCCAGTATGACCCTGATATAAAAACCAGGAAAATATACAATAAAAAAAGAAAACTGCAGACCAATATCCCTCATGAACATAGATGCAAAAATCCTACAAAACACACATACACGCGCGCGCGCACACACACACACTACCAAAAAGCTCATTCACCATGATCAAGTGGGTTTCATCCTAGGGATGCAAGGGTGATTTGACATGTGCAAATCAGTAAATGTGATTCACCAGATAAACAGAATTAAAAACGAAATCTGTATAATCATCTCAATAAATGCAGAAAAAGCATTCGAAAAGATCCAGCACCATTCATGATAAAAAAAAAAAACCTTAACAAACTAGGCATGGAAGGAGCATATCTCAAAATTATAAAAGTCATATATGACAAACACACAACCAACATCATACTGAATGGGAAAAATTGAAAACTTTCCCCCTGAGAACTGGAATAAGACAAGGATGCCTACTTTCACCACTTCTATTCAACATAGTACTGGAAGTGCTAGCCAGAGCAGTCGGGCAAGAGAAAGAAATAAAGGGAATCTACATCAGAAGAGAGGAGATCAAATTATCCTTGTTGCCAACCATATGATCTTATATCTAAAAAGTCCTAAAGACTCCTCCAAAAGACCCTTAGAATTGATAAAGAAATTCAGCAAAGTCTCAAGTTAGAAAATTAATATACACAAATCAATAGCATTTCTATACACTAGTAACAGTCAACCTGAGAGTCAAATCAAGGACTCAATGCCGTTTACAATAGCTGCAAAGAAAATAAAACACCTACAAATATACTTAGCCAAGGAGGTGAAAGATCTTTACAAGAACTACAAAACACTGATGAAAGAAATCATAGATGACACAAACAAATGGAAAAACGTCTCATGCTCATTGATTGGAGGAATCAATGTTGTTAAAATATCCATACTGCCCAAAGTAATTTATAGATTCAATGCAATTCCCATCAAAATACCAACATCATTTTTCACCAAACAAGAAAAAACAAGCTTGAAGCTCTGACTTGGGCGGGGCAAAGGCAATATATGTAACCTAAACATTTATACCCTCATAATATGCTGAAATAAAAAAGTAAATTAATAAAAAAGAAAAAACAATCCTAAATTTTACATGGAACCAAAAAGGACCCCAAAGAGCCAAAGCCATCTTAAACAAAAAGAACAAATCTGGAGGCATCATATTACCTGACTTCAAATTATATATATTATACTACAAGGCTATAGTAATGAAAATCAGTACTGGTTTAGAGGTAGACACGTAGATTAATGGACCAGAATAAAGAACCCAGGAATAAAACCAGGTACCTATGACAAACTTATTTTCAACAAAGCAAACAAAAATACACTAAGAAAAGGATGCCCTATTCTATAAATGGTGCTGGGAAAATTAGATAGCCACATGCAGACGAATGAAACTAGATCCCTTTCTCACACCTAGGCAAAGAATTTATGACTAAGACCCCAAAAGCAAATACAACAGCAACAAAAATAACTCAATGAGACTTAATTAAACTAAAAAGTTTCTGCACAGCAAAGGAAATAATTAACAAATAGACAACCTAAAGACTGGGGGAAAATATTTACAAACTACACATCTCACAGAGGACTAATATTCAGAATCTACAAAGAACTCAAGGAAATCAGCAAGGAAAAAACAAATAACCCCTATCAAAAAGTGGGCAAATAACACGAACAGATTTTTTTTTTCAAAAGAAGATACACAAATGGCCAAGAAACGTATGAAAAATGCTCAACATCACTATTCATCAAGGAAATGCACATTAAAACCACAATGAGATATCACCTTACACAGGTCAGAATGGCCATTATTGAGAAGTCAAAAAGCAATAGATATTGGCACAGATGCTTATACACTGTTGGTGGGAATGTAAATTAGTATATTTACATTCCTCTATGGAAAACAGTATGGAGATTTCTCAAAGAACTAAAAGCAGATCTACCATTTGATCCACAAATCCCAACACTAGGTATCTGCCCAAAGGAAAAGAAGTTATTTTATCAAAAAAACACCTGCACCTGAATGTTTATCACAGCACAACTCACAATCACAAAGATGTGGAATCAACCAAAATGCCCATCAACCAATGAGCGGATAAAGAAAATGTGTGATATATATATATATTTTTCCCATGGAGTGTCACTCAGCCATAAAACAGAATGAAATAATGTCTTTTGCAGCAAAACTCAAGAAAATCAGCAACAAAAATTCTAACAACCCTATTAAAAAGTGGGCAAAAAATATGAACAGAAACTTTTCCAAAAAAGATAGACTAATGGCCAAAAAACATATGAAAAAATGTTCAACATCTGTAATCATCAGGGAAATGCAAATCAAAACCACAGTGGGATATCACTTAACTCCAGTGAGAATGGCTTTTATCAAAAAGTCCCAAAACAACAAATGCCAGTGTGGATGCAGAGAGATAGGCACACTCACACACTGATGGTGGGACTGCAAACTAGTACAACCTGTATGGAAAGTAGTATGGAGATACCTCAAAGAACTAAAAGCAGAACTACCATTTGACCCAGAAATCTTACTACTGGGTATTTACCCAAAGGAAAAAAAAAAACACATTCTATAGAAGATACCTGCACTTGAATATTTATAGCAGCACAGTTCACAATTGCAAAGATGTGGAAACAACCCAAGTGTCTATCAATACATGAGTGGATTAATAAAATGTGGTATATGTATACCACTGAGTACTAATCAGCCATAAAAAGTGGTGAACTAATACCTCTTGTATTAACCTGGATAGAACTGGAGACCATTCTTCTAAGTGAAGTATCACAAGAATGGAAAAACAAACACCACATGTACTCACCATTAAATTGGAATTAATCAATCAACACTTATGTACACATATGGAAATAACATTCATCGGAAATCAAGTGGGGATGGGGAGGAGGGGATAGGTAAATTCACACTTAATGGGTACAATGCACACTATCTGGGGGATGGGCACACTTGTAACTTTGACTCAAATGGTACAGAAGCAGTTTATGTAACCAAAATGTTTGTATCCCTGTAATATTCTGAAATAAATAAATAAATAAGGAATGGAAAAACAAATACCACATGTTCTCACTTATAAGTGGGAATTAAACAATGGATATATAAGGTCATAAAATGGTGTTGCCAAGAAGTGATGAACATTGGAAACTAAGAAGGTGGGTGGGTGATAGGGGGTAAGGAATAAAAAATTGCTTATTGTGTAAAATGTACATTATTCCAGTGATAAGTACACTAAAATCTCTGACTTCAGCATTATGCAATTCATCCATGTAACAAAAAATACTGTACCTCCTTAATGTATTGAAATACAAAAAGCAAAAAAAAAAAAGCCATATAGCAATGAGAACGAACAAATTAAAACTACATGTAACAATGTGAATGAATCTTTCACTTTTGAGTGAAAGATGTAAAAAAGAAAGAAATATAGACCATATAATTCCATTTATAGTAAAGTTTTAAAAATAGAGAAAACATTTATTCTGTTACATGTCAGAGGGCAATGAATGCAAACAGGCACAAGGGAAGTTTCTGGGGTGTCAATTATGTTCTTTTTCTGGATGCTTGTTATATGGCTATGTTTAGATTACAAAAGTTCAAAGACTACCTGTTTATGATTTTTGTATGTGCATGTATATATTTCATTAAAACTTTTGCAAATAGCAGAGGAAAATATGCAAAAGATCTGAACAGACACCTCACCAAAGAAGATATACAGAAGGCAAATAAGCATGTAAGATGTTTAACATCATTCGTTATTAAAGACCTGAAAATTCAAACAATGAAAAACCAGTTCACATGTATTAAACTGTCTAGAATCTAAAAAAAAAAAAAAAAGAAAAAAATCACAATACCAACTGCTGGCAAGTAAGCAGTATAGCACGAACTCTCATTCACTGCAGGTGAGAATGAAAGGCAGTACAGCCTCTTTGGATGACAGTCTTACAGTTTCTTACAAAGCTAAACAAAATCACCATATGATCCAGCAATTACACTCCTAGGTGTTTACGCAACTGATTTGTAAAGCTGTGTCCACACAAAAACCTTCATATGAATGTTTATAGTTGTTTCATTCATAACCACCAAAAATTGGACCAAGGTGTCCTTTAATAGGTGAATGAATAAACAAACTGTGACATATCCACAAAATAAAATATTATTCAGCATTCTATGAAGCCACAAGAAGACATGGATGAGTATTAAATACATATTGCTAAGTGAAAGAGGCCAGTCTTAAAAAGCTACTTACTGCATGATTGCACTTATGTGACAAAATCCTGGTAAAGTGAAAACTGTAGAGATAGTGAAAAGATTATAGATTACCAGGGTTTGGATGGAAGGAGAGTTGAATAGGTAAAGCACAGTAAAATTTTTAGGGAGGTGATATTATTCTATATTATACTGTAATGGTGAGTACAAGACATTAATTAAGCATTATCAAAACCTATAGAACTTATAACACAAAAAGTAAACCTTAATGTATGCAAAGTAAAAATATTTAGGAGGCCACAGAATGGAATGCAGGATAACTAGATCTAAATGTACAGGTGTATTGAACAACCTCACTGAAGCGGTAGGGGTAGGGGGAATAAGGTGTTGACCTGAGTACCTTTGGAAATGAATGTAATCTGTAAGACTAAAGGCAAAAGGAATTGAACGTAAGCATTCTGCTCTGGTAATAAAGTTGGTTCCCATGGAAGTATGAATTGGCAACATTGATTCTGTTATTCATGTATACTGGAATTGAAGAATTAAATAAATGGATAGTGAGTGAATGGTGGGAGCCAGATTTCTCACTGCAGGAATGGAGTTTACAGATAAGGGAAAGAGGCTAGAATGATCCATGTGGTAAGAATCAGAATAAGAGACAGCATATAGAAAGAACTCTCATTTAGCTTAATATCAATTCAGATGGTTACATATAGAAAGAAATATTTATAGATACATCTGTACACATGGGTTAAGTATCACACATGTATCTCCTTGTTCTGTCAGCAGAGAGGGCCAAGAAGCAATGACTCAATCAATGAGCATACCTAGAACACAGATCTTGGTTTCTAATACCATTCTCCAATTAAACACACAAACAAAAAACAAACAACAACAACAACAAAAAAAAAACAACAGGGCGCCTCAGAGAAATGGCTGATTCAAGCACTGAAGCAGAAATTATACAAGATGATCTTGGAGTATGCTGGTATAAATAAATTATTTAATAAATAAATGGATGGGGAAATAGACAAATCTTAGATATGAAAGAATTTCAAATAATTTATGCAGATGATCCACCCTTAAGGAGGTGAAGTATAAACTCCCTGCTTAAGTGTGGACTGAACATAGCAACTTTCTTCCAAAGAGTAGAGTCTGGAATAGGAGGGAAAAAAAGAGTAACTTTACAATGGGAAAACCTAACAAAGATTACCTCAAGTCAGATGATAAATGTTAACATCTATTGATAGCACACTTTTGATAAGATGTGGTGAGAATGGCACTTTACTTCCGAGGTCTTCCTCTAAAACACATATTACCCCAGTCTAATCATGATAAAAACATCAATGAAAAAACAATTGAAATAAATTCTTTAAAAATATCTGACCAGTAACCCTCAAAAATGTCAAGGTCATCAAAAACAAGGGAAGTCTTAAAAACTGTCACAACCCAAAGGAGCCTAAGGAGACGCAGTGACTGAATGTAATGTGATATTCTGGATGGAGTATTGAGAAACGGAAAAAGAACATTAGGGGAAAACTGAGGAAATTTGAATACAGTATAGACTTTAGTTAATAACAATGTATCAGGCAAATTGGCATGTAACCAAAACATTTGTACCCGCATAATATTCTGAAATAAAAAATATTTAGCAATAAAAAATGTATCTGTATTAGTTCATTAATTGTGAAAATTGGCCACACTAGTGTAAAATGTTAATGATAGGTGAAATTAGTGTCAGATGTATAGGAAATCTCTGTACTTTCTTTGCAATCATTCTGTAAATTTAAACCTGTCTTAAAATTTAAAAGGGTTATTAAAAAACAAAAGAATACATAGAGGGAAATATTTAGAGTAAATATCACACAATGTGATAAACCTATGACTGAGTTATATCCATGGAGCCTTATGTAAGCACAAAAACAGAGGCAACTGAATTTTCAGAGACAAGAGTGGGAGGGTTCCATGGAGGACGTGGCTTTTGAGTTGGATTTTTTCATTCCTTTCCCTAATTGGTAGAGATACAACAGTGAGCAACACAGACATGACCCCTGCTCCCTTGGGGCTTATACTCTGCTTCAGTGTGACTCAAAGAAACAAACATAAGTAAAAAATTACAAATTGTTTTTAATGATGAGAGAAAAGATGGGGTGGTGAAATCCAAGAAAATATTACAAAGATACAGAGATTTAAATCACAACACGTGTTTGGGGATGCAGGGTCCATCATGTGTGGCTTCAATATAAACAGGGTCAGGACAGGGTAAGCTGCAGGAAGCACTTGGGCACAAAAACTTAAGGAGGCACTCACTCTTAGTGCCATGCTCTAGACACCTTACTCCAGTCCCAGGCCTGAGAATAGGGTTTGTAATGAGGATTTGGGGAAATATATCAAGAGACGAGAATAGGGCCATATTGTGAAGGGTCTTGTGTACCTTACTAAGAAGTTGGGACTTGAGCTTGTAGGTGGTGGGAAGTCATAAGAGGTTTTTAAGCTAGAGTGAGAACTAGTCAAACCTGTGCTTTAGAAAGATCATTTTGCAAACTGTGGAAAAAGGAGTGGGGGCAGCCTAAGATAGGAGATGAGATGGCCATTGAGAAGACAGATGGTTTTCTCAATATGGGAGACTGTTGTGCATTTTTGAAGGCTGAGAGGAAAGAGGCAGTAGAAAGAGAAACATTAAAGATCTGAACTGGATGAGCTCCAGGAAGGCAGGGATAGGTACTATTTCATTTTCAGTTGTAAATCCCAGTACCATGGACAGTGCCTGGACATAAGAGGTATTTAATAATTATTTGTGAATGTATACATGAATATATGGAAAATATCAAAGCAAGGTCCCTCAGGATCTGGAAGACAAGAATTTTTATGGGAGGACTTTTTGTCTTGTATGGAAGAGGGACATCACTTTCTTGGGAGGAGAAGCTAACAAAGGTGATAAAGCCGCAAGGAGAGCCCCACCATGAAGACAGATGTGATGCCAATGGTCTTCTAAGGGGTTATAGAAGACAGTTGTAAGAGAGGAGGCTGGAAAACAGTGTAGCAAGCTATACATGGCATTGGGTTAGTGGTAGGATGTTTTTTAAGGCTTGGCCAAAGAGACATATGATTTCTAAGTGTTTTCTATGGGCCAGGGACACTCCCAACCTGTTACAGCATTGTGACTTTCACAGAAGCTAAAAAAGCTAAATTCATATATCAATATCTTCCCCCACCTCTTCCTCTCTCTCTCTCTCTCTCTCTCTATCTCTCTCTCTCTCTCTCTCCCTTACACACACACACACACACACACACACACACACATAAACACACACACACAAGTGAACCACAGCCCTCTTATAATGGTAAGGAATGCCTTTCTCTAAGGAATGCCAAGTTGAAGAAAGACAAGTAGTGCAACTCAAAAGTTTCTCATTCTATCCAGGGAAAAATAATCAAACAAGAATAATGAGCAAAAGTGAGACTAGCAATTTTAAAAGGACTTCAGTACTTAGAGATAAGATGAGGGCATCAAGGATTAGCATGAAGGCTGGGCATGGCAGCTCACACCTGTAACCCTAGCACTCTGGGAGGCCAAGGTGGGAGAATCGCTTAAGCTCAAGAGTTTGAGACCAGCCTGAACTAGTGGGAGACCACATCTCTACTAAAAATAGAAAAAAATAGCTCGGTGTGGTGGCGTGTGCCTGTAGTCCCAGCTACTTGGGAAGCTGAGGCAGGAGGATCTCTTGATCCCAGGAGTTTGAAGTTGTATTGAGCTATGATGACACCACTGCAATCTAGCCTGGGCAACAGAATAAGACTCTGTCTCAAAAAGAAAAAAAAAAAAAAACAAAGAAGAAACTGAGGGAGTGAAAGTAGAGTGGGAATGGTTAGGGGAAGGCATAGGATTCTAGGAGAAACAGCGTATCTCCAAGGCCTGGTACACAGTAGGTGTTCGATAAATGAGGGAATGAATACATGAGCACTCAGAGAGAGATAAGATGAGGAAATCAAGGATTAGCATGAAGTCCAGGTGGAGTGGCTCATGTCTGTAATCCCTACCACTCTGGAAGGCCTAGGAAAGAGAATCACTTGAGCTCAGGAGTTTAA
Source organism: Lemur catta (assembly GCF_020740605.2). Taxonomy (NCBI): domain Eukaryota; kingdom Metazoa; phylum Chordata; class Mammalia; order Primates; family Lemuridae; genus Lemur; species Lemur catta. Next base: position 31,217,067 of record NC_059155.1, on the reverse strand, counting down.
GATCAGCCTGAGCAAGAGTGAGACTCCATCTCTACAAAAAATAGAAAAAGTTAGCTGGGTGTGGTGGCACATGCCTATAGTCCCAGCTACTCCAGAAGCTGAGGCAGTTGGATCACTTGAGCCCAGAAGTTGGAGGTTGCAGTGAGCTATGATGATGCTACTGCATTCTAGCCCAGGTGAGAGAGCAAGACCGTATCTCAAAAAAAAAAAAAAAAAAAGACTTTATTTTTATGGGATAAAAAGAAACAGGTTGGAAAACCTGGCATTCCCAAGGATACACTGTTGTGTAAGTTACTGAGGGCACTCAGACACTCTGGGTTGAAACAATACTGGGAAGATCAGAAGTCAGATTAGGGAATTAATTGGTCCTTGGAAGTCATAGCCATACCAAGTTATTTAATATTAAGGAGTTTTGAGGCACATCTTTAACCTTCCAAGATGTTGCCAGGGCTAACTCAAGCCCCTTCTGCCCTGCATAGCTGTCCTACATTGGACAGTTGGTGTCTGAAGTTGGTCTTATGAGTCATTTTATAGACTGTGTCCAAAACACACAAATTAATAAATGTGCCATGAAAAGGAGATTCTCTGGTCAAATAAATGTGGAAAATGCCAGGCTATATAGGGTTAAACTGTGTGTTTTATTGCAGGATGTTTCAAACTTTTAATGTAGTAAATGGGTACTATAATTATCTGAGGAGGTAAAGTTTGCAGCTTCCCTGGTTATTTAACCTGGAATGTCTGACTAGTGTTCCACAGACCACCATTTGGGAAACGTCCTAAAGCATTATCTCTGGAAGGCCCCTATTAAAAGGCAAATATAATACTTGAGAGAAAGTAATATATAAACTATTAGCTCCCACTTTCATATTTGATGGCAACATGTTTCTGGAAAGATAGTGCATCAGAAATATGCATTGCCCTCAGGGAACTCATAGTCTATTGGTGAGATACAAGAGAGAACAAAATCTACAATAGATATTATGGTAAGTAATTACACAATGCTATAAGATGGTGGTATCTTGAACAAGGATTTTGACAGTGAAAATGAAATGAAATAGATTTGGGATATATTTTGAAGAAAGAGCAATAGGACTTAGTGATGGATTGGGGGATGCAGGGTGACAAAAGGGGAAAGTTTTAAAATGATCCTAAGGTATTTGACTTTGCAATTGTGTGAATGGTAATGCCATTCACTATAATGGAGAACGAAAAAAAAAGGAATGGGTTTTGTGAAGATGATGAGTTTGGTCTGTGGGATTTCTAAAGATAGTCATTCTCAGGATCATCCTATGTGGTTGTTACTAGTCTTTCTGCTCTGCTACATTGTACAATGAAGAAACAGTTCTTGTGAGGGATGTCACATTAAAGATTCTGTCTAAATCATTTATCCTCTTATTTATTGTTGTGGTAGCTTAATTGATTAACTGAAATACCAGACATAGCCTACAGCAGTCAGGACTTTTCAGACAGAACATAACTATTCAATTCACAAAATAAGGCTTTTTTTCTGATCAAATATAGGAAATGATCAGATTAATTGATTAAGATTGTTAGCCTTGATAAGATTTTTAATGTGAAGGGGTGAAAATATAACAGATTATATGGAGTTTTTTTATTTCTATTTACACAGTCAACCAATATTTATTGCGTGCCCAGTATCTGCCAAGTTCAATACTAAATTCTACGAAGATGAGCCAGTCAGAGTTCTTGATGTAGAATTGCTCAGAGTCCGGGTGAGGGTTGGTGTCACAATTGTGTAAAATTAAGTAAAGTAAATTTTATATTGCACATAGTAAGGGAACAACAGTGGAAGCATTCCACTCTAGTGGAGGGTGGGAAAAGAACTTGATGCTTGAACTCATTCTTGCAAAATGAGAAAGATGTTTTCCAAGTGGACAAAAGAGTGAGATGAAATACAAGAGGACACTCCCGGAACACAAAAGGACATTGTTGTAAAGCTTAGATGCCTGAAATGTGTCTTGCAGTAATAAGAAGCAACTTAAGGATGTTAAGAACACAAGTAATAAGTCATATTTATGATTTATACAGATAACTCTGGCAGTTATGTGGAGGAAAAATTAGAGAGAGCAAGATTGAAGGCAGGAAGGCCAATTAGAAGCTTCTGAAAAGTTTCAAAGAGGAGATGATGGAGCAGTATCAGTGGGGATGGAGAAGAGATGGATGAGATCAGAGAGATGTCAAAAAGGTAGAATCTAAGGACTTAGTGATTTTCTGGATATGCTAAGAGACATCAAAAATGGAGTCTAATGATAATACTTTCATTTTTTCCTCCATGAACAACTTAATTAATGGTATTTCTTTCAGTAAGATGGAAAGATCAAGGGTAGGGAGGAGATCAATTTGGAGTGGAAGATAATGATTTAGTTTTAACATAAATGTGAAGTGTCTGAGACATGTATAAATATTTAGTGGACACTTAGATATATGAGCCCGGATTCAAGTGAAAAGTCTGGGCTTGAAGATACATTTGGAAGTTGACAATATTTGTATGGTATTTGACTCTGCTGAATGGAGGGACTTCTGCTTCCTAGTGGGATGGACAAGCACTCTTTTCAAAAACACTAGAGAATAAATGAATAAAACACTGACACACACACAAAAAGGAGTAAGGGCAAAGAAAATCTGATCAACATTATGAAACAGCATGACCTAATTGTAATGCACACGATGACAAGACTCATTTCCCTTTAAAGTGTATGGGGAACATCTAACAAACTTGATCACATGCTTGACAACAAAAAAGCCTCAACAAGTTTATAAAAGTTGAAATCATTCAGAGCATCTGCTTGACTCCATGGAAGTAACCTAGAAGCCAACAACAAAACAATAAATAGAAAATTCTAAATTTCCTGTTAATTATACAGTATATTATTAAATAGCCAATGGCTCAAGGAAGAAATCACACGTAAAAGGAGAAAATATTTTGAATATAAAGAATATGCTAAAATTTGTGGTATGTAGCTTTACCAGATATTAGAAGGAAATTTACAGGTGTAAATTTTCATCTGTAGAACTGAGGAAAGACTGAAAATCAATAATTTAAGCTTATATATTTCAAGAAGTTAGAAGAATAACAGTAAAATTTAACCTTAGAATACTATAAGGAAACAATAATATATAGGAAATCTGAATAGTCCAATACCTATAAAGAAATTTACTCCATTATCAAAAAACCTTCCCATAAAGAAAACCCCATACCCAGCATTTAAGAAAATAGTAACAAAATTTAGACACAGAGTTAAATAATAATAAAGACACCCCAATTATTTTTAAGAAGCCAGTATAATTTTGATTCCAAAATATGACAGGGATAGTGCAAACAATAAAAATTACATACAAATTTCTCTCACTAACATGGATGCAAAAAATTCTTTACTAAAAATTTAACATTTCAAATCTAACAATAAAATAATAGAATATATCACAATTAGGTGATATTGATTCCAGGTATCCATGGTGGTTTATCATTCAAAAATCATTCAGTGTAATTCATCATATTACCAAAATATAAAAGAGAAGAATAATATGAGCATCTCAATAGAAGCAGAAATTACATTTGCAAAAAATCAAAACCTATCCATAATAAAACTTTTAGCAAAACACGAAAAGAAGGGAACTTGCTCATTGTAAAAAAATAAATTACGAGAAAACTTAAGCAAACACCACATTCAATGAACTATTTTGCCATGACTGGTTAAAAAATCAAAGATAAATTCTATTACCACTTTTAATCAAATTTGTACTCTAGGTCCAAACCAGTGCAATAGAAAAAGAAATTAATGCATAAGGATTGGAAAGGTTGAAATAAAGTTTTCATTATTTGTAGATAACAAGACTGAATACCTAATGAGCTCAATGAATTTATGGCCAAACCATTGGAATTAAGAAGTGGATTTAACATGTCAAGATATAAAAATCAATTTTATTTATTTCAGTAACAAAAGTTTAAATTGATAAAAAAATAATAACATTATGATGACCAGTTCTATGTGCCCACTTTAGCTAGGCTATAGCTTCCAATTATTTAATCAAACACAAATCTAGGTGTTACTGCGAATGTATTTTGTAGATGTGACTAACATTTATAATTAGTTGGCTTTAAGTAAAGAAGAATATCCTAGATACATGGGTCCATGTCCTAGATAACATGAGTGGGCCTGACTGAGTCAGTTAAAAGGCATTAAGAGCAGAACTGAGGTTTCCCTTAGGAATATCTTCTGCGTGTGGTCTGCAACTTTAGCTGGTGCTCAAGAGTTTCAGCCTGCCTGTCAGCCTGCTCTGTGGTTTTCAGACTTGTTTACCTCCGACATTCACATAAGCCAAACTCACTCTCTCTCTCTCTTTCTCTCTCTCAATAAATGATACATAGATAGATCTATAAATATAAATGTAGAGAGTACATATACAGTATATGTATGTGTATATATATACACATATATAAACAAGGTTTGTGCAAAAGTAATTGTGGTTTCGGACTGTGAATTTTAAATCATTATAACTAGGCTAAAGCACATCTTTATTAATCAAAATAGGAACCATTACAGTCAACACAATCTTACCAACAAGAAATGTTTGTTTATTCCTGTAGCATAAAAATCTGTGCTTTGGGATTCAACGAACTCTTGGAAAGCATTTTCTGCATCCTGCTGGTTGTGAAAGTATTTTCTGCATCCTGCTGGTTGTGGAAGCGTTTTCCCTGCAAAAAGTTGCCGAGATGCTTGAAGAAGTGGTAGTGGGTTGGCGATAGGTCAGGAGTGAATATTGTGGATGAGGCAAAACTTCGTAGCCCAATTAGTTCAATTTTTGAAACATTGATTGTGTGATGTGCAGTCAGGCATTACTGTGGAGAAGAATAGGGCCCTTTCTGTTGACCAATGCCTGCTTCAGGTGTTGCAGTTTTCGGTGCTTCTCACCGATTTGCTGAGCATACTTCTCAGATGTAATGGTTTTGCCCGGATTCAGAAAGCTGTAGTGGATCAGATCAGCATCAGACCACCAAACAGTGACCACAACCTTTTTTTGGTGCAAGTTTGGCTTTGAGAAGTGCTTTGGAGCTTCTTCTCAGTCTAACCATTGGGCTGGTCCTGGCTGGTTGTCATATAAAATCCACTTTTCCTTGCATGTCACAATGCGATCGAGAAATGATTCATTGTTGTTGCATACAATAAGAGAAGGCGACACTTCAAAACCATGATTTTTTTTATTTTTGGTCGGCTCATGAGGCACCCACTTATTGAGCTTTTTGACCTTTCCAATTTGCTTCAAATGCCAAACGACCATGGAATGGTCGATGTTGAGCTCTTCAGCAACTTTTCTTGTAGTTGTAAAGAGGATCAGCTTCAATGATTGCTATCAATTGGTCGTTGTCAACTTCCAATGACTGGCCACTGCGCTCCTCATCTTCAAGGCTCTCATCTCCTTTGCAAAACTTCTCCAACCACCACTGCACTGTACATTCATTAGCAGTTCCTGTGCCAAATGCGTTGTTGATGTTGCGAAGTTGTGTCCACTGCTTTATGACCCATTTTGAACTCAAATAGAAAATCGCTCAAATTTGCTTTTTGTCTAACATCATTTCCATAATCTAAAATAAATATAAAATACATCCGATAAAGGGCTGATAACTAGAATCTATTTAGGAACTCAGGAAAATCAGCAAGAAAAAATCAAACAACCCTATCAAAAAGTGGGCAAAGGACATGAATAGAAATTTTTCAAAAGAATACAGAAGTATGGCCAACAAACATATGAAAAAATGCTCAACATCTCTAATCATCAGGGAAATGCAAATCAAAACCACAATGAGATATCACTTATCTCCAGTGAGAATGGCCTTTATCAAAAAGTCCCAAAACAATAAATGTTGGAGTGGATGAGGAGAGATAGGAACACTCATACACTGCTGGTGGAAAGCAATATGGAGATACCTTAAACAGATACAAGTAGATCTACCATTCGATCTAGCAATCCCATTATTTGGCATCTACCCAAAAGAACAAAAGACATTCTATAACAAAGACATCTGCACCTGAATGTTTATAGCAGCACAATTCATAACTGCAAAGATGTGGAAACAACCCAAGTGCCCATCGATACATGAGTGTATTAATAAAATGTGGTATATGTATACCATGGAGTACTACTCAGCTATAAGAAACAATGGTGATATAGCACCTCTTGTATTTTCCTGGATAGAGCTGGAACCCATTCTACTAAGTGAAGTATCCCAAGAATGGAAAAGTAAGCACCATATGTACTCACCATCAAATTGGTTTCACTGATCATCAGCTAAGAGCACATTTAGGAATAACATTAATTGGGTGTCAGGCAGGTGTTGGGGGGGAGGGGATGGGTGTATACATACATAATGAGTGCAATGTGCACTGTCTAGGGGATGGACACGCTTGAAGCTCTGACTCGGGAAGGGGAGCAAGGGCAACATACATAACCTAAACTTTTGTACCCCCATAATATGCTAAAATAAAAAAATTTTAAAAAGAGGATTAAATAAAATAATACATGCAAAAAAACAGCAAGCAATTAGTCATTAGCAAAAAAAAATAAAGTGAGAAATGTGCATTAAAATGTATAACATAACCACATTTATTTAATAATGTATTCCAATATCAAACAGCAAATTTCAACAATGCTAAAATTGTAATTACTTTTGCACCAACCTGAGATGATGATGATGATGATGATACACACACACACACACACACACACACACACAAAACTGGCTCCATTTCTATGGTGGAACCATGACTGATACAAGCATTATTAACAATTGCATAAGATGGCAAATGCCTAGAAATAGATTGGATGACAGATGTGAAAGACTCTTTTATACTGAAAATTATCATATTTTGAGAAAAAAAAATTAAAGACATAAGTAAATAGAGGGAGAGACTATATTATGTATCACACCACTAAATATTGCTAAGGTGTCAAAAAAGGGATTTAAAATCTCCCCTAATTAATATAGATTCAACATAATCCCAATGAAAATCCAAGTACATTTTCGGAGAATTTACTAGGTGATCCTAAAATTTATAAGGAAATGCAAAAGGCCAATAATGGGTATTTTGTAAAACAGGAGCAAACAAGAGGAATTCACTACCAGATAAGAATCCCTCTTATTAAATATAAAGAGATAGTAATTAAGAGGTATAGTACTGGCAAAAGAGTAAGCAAACTAATTAATGGAACAAAATCTAGAATCCAGAATCAAACCCACACATATACTGTCATCTGATTTATGACAAGAAGACACTAGTAATTTGGAGAAAGAATGGTTTGTTCAATAAATAGTTCTGAGTCAAGTGAATATCCTTATGGAAAGAAATCCACCTTTGATGAACTTCTAGAATGATAGTTTGAGAGCATGGTGGACATTTTCCCCAGCAAAATCATTACCTAACTGCTGCATATTATTTTTCAGCAAAATATTTATAGTGTCTAGAAATTGTCCTGAGAGCCTAAAGCAAATGGAGAAACATCTAATCAACAAAATCATCTATTACTACATCTCAGTAAGAAAAATGAGAGTTTGTGGCATTTGAGCCTTGGCATGTTTCTATTTCCACCCCTATCAGCTCACTGTGATGGAAATTCTACTCCAGTCATCTGCAGTTAAGATGGGTTCCCTCTCCACCTAGCCTCCCAGTCTAGGGTTACAGATTTACCTGGGTGAGGCAGGCCACCACCATCACTCATTGGCCCAAGTTACATATGCAGAAGTTTTATTCTTGGCAGTTACAGTAGGCCAGTCTTCCTTCCTCCACCCAATGCCTCCTCACAGGGTGGAAGGTCGATTCCAGGCATAGCAGTTATAGTATACTCTGTTGTGAACACACTTGACTCATGTCTCTAAAAAAGCAGAGGTAACACGCTAAGAGGCCCAAGTACAGAAGACCAGAAGCTACCTTGGCACCCAGAGCTTTGCTCCTAGAGCTGGGGTGTCACTCTAGGAGAAACATGCTGCTGTCTTTACCCTCTGCTCCCTTGCAGTAGCACAGACATTCTGCCCATGGGAAAAGGCAAGACATAAGAACACAGCTCAACACCTCAGACAAAGGGGACTAGTTTTATTTTGAAAACTGTATGGAGAATTTCAAGCCTAAGGCATTGCTGAAAACAATTCAAATTTTGGTGGTGACCAATTAAGAGAAGGCTGGTAACTCCATGATACTTACCAGGTAGACCAGCTAGAAATACTTATGTGTAAATTTACCAAATTTAATTCCATTACACATTTCTAATTTCATTTTATTTTGGTCATAGATTATATTTTGTGTGATTTCAATTATTTTAAATTTATAGAGGCATGTTTTATTAGGCTAGTATATTAGGTCTATTCTGGAGAATTCTTCATGTGCACTAGAGAAATATAGGCATCTGGTATTGTTGGGTGGAATATTGCATAGATGTCTCTTAGGTCTAATTGGTCTATCCATTACTGAAAGTTGGGCATTGAAGTCTTCCACTACTATTGGCGAATTTTGTATTTGTCCTTTCAATTTTGTTTTTTCTTTGTCTATTTTTGGGCTGTTTGTTCAGATACATATAAATTTATAATTCTTATATCTTTCTGATGGATTGACCATTTTAGTGTTACAAAATATTCATCTTTATCTCTAGTGACACTTTTTTTGTTATGAAGTCTATTTAAATTCTGGTATTAGTATCACCACTCTAGTTCTTTTATGATTCCTATTTGTAGGTATATTATTGTCCATCCTTTTACTTCAACCTATTTGAATCTTTGAGTCTAAATTACGTCTCCTGTAGACAGTATATAGTTAGATTTGTTGAGGATTTTTTTCTAGGTTAATGGAATAAAATAAAACCATTCAGAATTATATCCACACAAACATGCTCGCTTGATTTTTGACAAAGATGCAAAAGAAATTCAATGAAGCAAGGATAGTCCTTCTAGCAAATAGCATTGGAGCAATTGGAAATACACACACACACACACATACACAACCTCAACTAGAAATTCATACCTCATACTTTGCACAAAAATTAAATCAACATTAACTTAAATGTAAAACATAAAACTGTAAGACACTTAGAAAATAATCATAAGAGAAAACTTCAAGACCTAAGGCTAGGGAATGAATTCTTAGACTTAAGACCCAAAGCATTATCCATAAAATAATAAATTGATAAACTAAACACCTTAAAAATTAAAAACTACTGTTTTGCAAAAGTTCAGGTGAAGAGGATGAAATATAAGGTACAGATTTTGAGAAAACATTTGCAAACCAGCTACCTGACAAGGACCTAATATCTAGAATATACAAAGAACTTTTGAAACTCAACATTAGAAAAATCCAATGAGAAAATTGGCAGAGGACGTGAACAAACATTTCACTGAAGAGAATGTACAGATGGAAAATAGCTATTCACCATCATTAGCCAGCAGTGAAATGCAAGTTAAAATTACAATGAGATATTTATCACTACACATCTATCAGAAGGGCAAAAATAAAGATACTGTGACAATACCGAATTCTGGTGAGAATGTCAAATAACTGGATCACTCATACACTGTTGGTGAAAATATAAAATGGCACAGCTTCTATAAGTTTGCTAGGCTGCTGTAATAAACTGCCATAAACTGAGTGGCTTATACTACAGAAGTTTATTGTCACACAGTTCTGGAAGCTAGGAGTCCAAAATCAAGATTTCAGTAGGATTTGTTCCTTCTCAGGGATGTGGACTGAAGAATCTATCAATGTCTCTCTCTCTCCTCAACTTGTGGGTGGTCATTTTCTTCATGTGTCTCTGCACATCATCTTCCCTCTATGCATGTCTCTGTGTCCAAATTTCCCCTTTTGATAAGGACACCAGTCATATTGGATTAGGGCCCACCTTAAAGATTTCATTTAAACTTGATTTTCTCTGTAAAGACCCTATCTCCAAGTAAGGTGACATTTTGAGGTACTGAGGGTGAGGACTTCAACATATAAATTTTCAGAGGACACCAACCCATTATAACTACTCTGGGAAATAGTTTGGCAGTTTCTTATAAAACAAAACATGCAACTACTATACAACCAGCGATTGCACTTCTGGGCATTTAATTCAGAGAAATGAAAACATATGCCTGCTCAAAATCCAGTACATAATATTCATAGCAGTTTTATTCATAATAGCCAAAAACTGGAAACAGCCCAAATGTTATTCAAGAGGTGAATGGCTAAACAAATTGTGATATAATATACTCAGCAATAAAAAGCCACAGACTATTGATACATACAACTTGACAACCCCATGAGGTTGCATACATGATTCCATTTACAAAACATTTTGAAATGAAGAACAGATTAGTAGTTTATGCAGGCTAGGGACAAGGGAAATAGCAGGAGGAAGATAGCTGTGGCTATAATAGAAGGTACCCTTGGCGGGGAGCAGTGGCTCATGCCTGTAATCCTAGCACTCTGGGAGACTGAGGTGGGAGGAGGGAGGATCACTTGGGCTCAGGGGTTCGAGACCAGCCTGAGCAAGAGCAAGACCCCGTCTCTACTAAAAAAATAAATAAAAAAGAAAGAAAAAGAAAGAAAGAAAGAAAGAAAGAAAGAAAGAAAGAAAGAAAGAAAGAAAGAAAGAAAGAAAGAAAGAAAGAAAGAAGGAAAGAAAGAAACCCTTGTGGATGAAACTGTCATGTATCTTGACTCCACTACCAGATGGAGTCAAGATACACAGCACACATGATAAATTTATATAGAATTAAGTACACGACCAAGTGACTGTAAATAATATTGAGAATATCTGAGTAAGATCGGTGGATTGTATCAATGTCTGTCTCAATTCACTATATTAATAGAAAAAAATGAAAAAAAAAGAATGCATAAAAGGTGCAGGAAAAAAGTATCTGACAAAATTCAAAATCCACTCATTATAAAATCAGAAAACTAGTAAATACAGTCATGTGCCCATAATGACATTTTGGTCAACGATGGACTGAATATACACCAGTGGTCCCATAAGCTTATAATGGAGCTGCAAAATTCCTGTCATCTAGTGACATCATAGCTGTTGTACCTTCATCACACATTACTCACATGTTTGTGTGATGCTAGTGTAAATAAACCCACTGCTCTGCCAGTCATATAAAAGTATAGCACATACAGTAATGTACACAGTACACAACACTTGATAATGATAATAAATGACTATATTACTGGTTTATGTATTTACTATACTATGCTTATTGTTATTTTTTATTGTAGTCCTACTTATAAAATAAAGTTAACTGTAAAACAACCTCAGGCAGGTCCTTCACGAGGTATTCCAGAAGAAGGTATTGTTATTATACAAGATATTACAGCTCCATGAGTATTATTGCCCCTGAAGACCTTCCAGTGGGACAAGATGTGGAGGTGGAAGACAGTGATGTTGATGATACTGGCCCTGTGCAGGCCTAAGCTAATGTGTCTGCTTGTCTTCGTTTTTAACCAGAAAGTTTAAAAAGTAAAAAATAAAGAATTTAAAAATAGTAAAAATCTTATAGGCTCAGGATTTTTAAATATTTATGTTTTACACTAAGTGTTATTACAAAAGCATCTAAAAGTTAAAAAAATTAAAAGTTTATAAAGTAAAAGTGTTATAGTAAATTTATTGTTGAAGAAGAAAATTTTTTACAAATTTAGTGTACCCTAACTGTACATACAGTGTTTATAAAGTCTATAGGAGTGTATAGTAATGTCCTAAGCCTTCACATTTACTCATCACTCACTCACTGACTCACCCAGAGCAAATTCTAGCCATGCAAGCTCCATTCATGGTAAGTGCTCTATACTGGTGTACCTTTTAAAAATCTTTTATGCTGTATTTTTACTATAACTTTTTTATGTTTAAATGCACAAATACTTAGCATTGATTCACAATTGCCTACAGTATTCAGTACAGTAACACAGTATACAGGTTTGCAGCCTAGGAGCAATAGGCTATACTATACAGGCTCGGTGTGTAGTAGGCTATGCCATCTAGGTTTGTGTTAAGTATATTCTATGATGTTCTCACAACGACAAAATTGCCTAATGACGCATTTCTCAAGATGAATCCCCATCAAGAATGTGTCCCTGTTGCTAAGTGATACATGAATGTAGAAGGGAATTTCCTCAATGTGATAAAGAGCATCTATCAAAAACTTACAGTTAACATCACGTTAATGATGATATCTTCATTGCTTTCTTAACTAGGTTTGAGAAAAACACAATGAAATTAATTCTCACCACTTATATTCAACATTGTACTAGAGTTCCTAACCAGTTCAAGAAGGCAAGAAAAATTAGTAGAAATCCTAAAGATTGGAGAGGAAATAGCAAAACTGTCATTATTCACAGATAAGATGATTATGTATACAGAAATTCCCAAGTAATCTACAAAAAAACCTAGAGCTATTAAGTGAACTTACAAGGGAGTAGGATATAAGATCAACATATAAAAATTAATTACATTTCTATATATAAACCATAAAACAGATTTTTCCAAATATTAGAAAAAGGAAATTTAAAATGTCATGTACCATGTGATAAAAAATTATGTAATACTTAGGAATAAGTTTAATAAAAAGCATTCAGGACCTTTGTTACACTTAAAAATTACAGCACATCCATGAATTTTTAAAAAAAAATGAAAATAAATGAAACAACAAACCATTGTCATTGATTGTATGTCCCAATATTCTTAAGATTATAATTCTTTTCAAATTTATCTATGGATATGATGTGATTACAATCAAAATCCCACCAGATTTTGTTGCAGAAAGTGATAAGCTGATTTAAAATTTATATGGAAAAGTAAACGAACTAAAATAGTCAAAACTCCGAAGTTTGAAGGACTCAATCTACCAGATTTCAAGTCTAACTACAAAGTTACAGAAAATAAGACAGTGTAGTATAGGCCTAAGAATAAACAAGTATATCAACAAATTAGAATAGAAAGTACATAAATAAACCCACACATATAAAAGCAATTGTTTTTCCAGAATGGCACAAAGGTAATTCAATGAGAAAAACAAAGTTTTCAACAAATGATGCTGGACACAGGAAAAGAAAATGAACCATTACCCCATATCACACCAAACAAAAAGTTAATTCAAGATGAAGTACAGATCTAAATATGGAAAGTTAAAACTATAAAGCTTATGGAAGAAAGTATAGTAAATTAACTTCTTAAACACTGAGTAGGAAAAAATTATATAGACAGGAGACAAAAAAGAGTAATAATAAAATTTCTCAAATGACATATGGGACTTGATCAAAATGAAATATTTCTTCTCATTAAAAGATACCATTAGGAGAAAAAAAGAAAATTGAATGCCTGTTCCAGCTGTGAGGAGTAAGTTGCAGAAGACTAGTACTCCCAGCATGAAAAAAACTAGATAAAATATATTAAGAAACTCTTCAGATATAGGACAATGATCAGTAATAAATTGGGATTTCAGAGAAAAGAGAATCTAGTGATATAATTCTTAATGGAGTCCTAAGAACAAAACCTCAATGACTTGTGGAAAAATATCAAGCAATATACTTTATGTGAAATTTGAACTCCAAAAAGGGGGCTGGGCAGAAAAATATTTGAATAAATAATGACCCAAAGTGTTCAAAATTTTTTGAAAATATAAACCTATCAAAGCTCAAAAGCACAAGGAAAGGAAAAAATAAAGAAAACCAAATGAAGATAAACAATAATCCAATTGCTGAAAAGCAGTGATAAAGAGAAAATTTTAAATTCATCCATGGAAAAAGATAACATAACCATGAGGAAAAAAAAGAGAAATGACTTTTGAAATATAATTAAAAACAATGGAAGCCAGCATGGAATAAGGTGTTAGAAGAAAATAACACTCTCAAAACAAAATTCAATATCCAGTGATAATATCATTTAATGATGGAAACGAAATCAAGACATTTTCACACAAAACAAATGTGAGAACATTTATTACCAGCACACCTGCACTACAGAACATAACAAATGAAGTTCTTTAGACTAAAGGAAAGTAAAACCACTGTGAAACTAAAATCTAAATTTTAAAAAATGAAGACCACTAGAAAGGGTAAATATGTGATATACACAAAAGACTTTGTTTGTTTTTAATAAGGATAATTGCCTGTCTAATCCAGAATTAATAATAGAATCTCATGAAGTTTGTTACATATGTAAAAATAAATTATATGGCAATAGCACAAAGAATGGAGAGGAGAATAGTAGTGCATCATTCTAAGGTCTTTACATTATATATAGAATGATACAAAATTATTTGAAATAGATGATGATAAATTAAAGATATCTATTGTAAATCCTAGATTACCACATAAAAATATTTTTTAAAAGTAAGTAAGCCAACAATGGTGGCCAAATTCAATACTAAGAGATATTCAACTCATCTAAAGGAAGCCTGAAAAAAAGGAAGAAGAAAACAAAAATATGAGAAAAGAGAAAACAAAGAATAAGATGTTATAATTAAATTCAACCATATCAATACTTGCACTAAATATCAGTACACTTAATGCATCAATTAAAAGCCAGCCATTATCAGGCTGAATAAAAACTATAACCCAATTTTATACTGTCTACAAAAATTACCCTTCAAATATGAAGAAATAGGTTAAAAGTAAAAAGATGAAACAAGATATTATCACAAATGAGCGTAAGAAATCTGGATTGGCTTTACAAGTATCAGAAAAAGTAGACACTTAAAACAGTAATACAAAGGATAAAGAGTGGTTAAATGTGTCTGTAGCTAGTGACAGAGTTTCAAAATATATGACACAATAATTAAAGTACTAAAGAGAAGACTAGATAAACTTAAAACACATTTTGAGATTTCAACATTACTCTCAGTAATTGATAGAACAAGTAGACAGAAAATCAGTAATGTTATGGAAGATTTGAACAACACTATCAACCAACTTGTTCTAATTGACATTCAGAGAACATTGTACCCTAGAAGGATAGAATACATATTCTTTTCAAAGACACATGAAACATTTCCAAATATAGACCATATGCTGAGCAATATTTAAAAGGCCTCAATAAATTTATTAAGTATTAAAATTATAGAGGCTTGTTAGCTAATAATGGTGGAATTAAATTAGAAATCAATTATACAATGATATCTAGAAAATTCCTGAATATTTGGAAAAAACACACTACTAAATATTTTATAAGTCACAAAAGAAATTACAAAGGAAATTAAAAAATGTTTTGAAAGGAATGATAAAAACAAGCAACATATCAAAGTTTGTAGGCTATAGCTTCAGCAGACCTCAGAGAGAAAGATATTGCTTTAAATGCTTAAATTGGAAAGAAATGTTTAGAATCAGCTATCTTGTCTTATAACTTAAAAGACTAAGATAAAAACAGCACTTTAAGCCTAAATTGAGTGGAAAGATGGAAATAATAAAAATAAGATTAGAAATCAATGAAATAGAAAATGAACAACAAATAACAATCAACAATGTCAAAAAGGAACTGTAAAATTTGTTTTTTTGGAAATATTAATGGCAATGATAAAATCCTTACAAGAATAGTTGAATAGAAAGAAAAAAAAAACACAAATTACAAATGTCGGGGCTAAAAAACTGCATGTAATTACAAATAACACAGACATTAAAAAGATACTAAGAGAATGTTAAGAACAACTTTATTTCAGTAAATTTAACAACTGAGATGAATTGGACAAATTTGTTGAAAGACACAAATTTTAAAAATTAATACAAAAGAAAAATATCAATAGGTCTATATTTACTTAAGAAATTGAATTTATAATTAAAATTCTTTCCCAAAGAAAACTTGAGGCCCTTGTGTCTTTGTTTATTTTCTCAAAACTTTATATAAAAAATACCAAATTTATTCAATTTTTTTTCAGGAAATAGGGAGGAGAGGAGTACTTTCCAATTCTCTTATGGAGACAAATTATTCTGAAACAAATACTAGACAAAGATATTACAACAGAAGAAAAATAGATATCAATATTTCACATATACATATTCAAAGGAATTTTTCAAAAGAATTGTTAACATAACATTAGCAAATTCAATTCAAAAATATATAAAAAGGATGATATATCATTAAAAAGTGGGGTTTATTCTGAGTATATAATGTTGGTTTAAACTTTGGAAACCAATCAGTGCAAGCAATTGAACATATTTACATAATAAAGGAAATAAGTTCTCATCTCAGCAAATACAAGAAAATATCATGTGAAAAATACAATAATTTTGTGATTTTTTAAAAATTTCAGTAAACCAGGAAGAGAGGAGATTTTCCTCAATCTAATGAAGGGAATCTAAGAAAAACTGATAGCTACTATCATACTTAATGGTAAAGTGCTGAAATCTTCCTAAAATTAAGAACAAGGCAATGATGTCTGCTTTCACTACTTCTATGCATAATTTTTTGGAGTTCCTATCCAGTGCAATAAGACAACAAAACATACTTAATAAAAGACATGCTATTGTATTAATAAATAAAGAAGTAAAACACTCTTCCTTTTGGGAAGACATGCCTTTGTTTATAGATAATCATATGAAGCCTTTAAAATGTTAAAAGAACAAATAAGTAAATTTTAGAAAAGCCACAGAATACAGTATTAATATTCAAAGATGAAATGAGTTTCTATATATTATCAATGCAGAACTGGAAATTGTAATTTTTAAAAAATTTCCAATAGTATCAAAAATCATAGTGTATGTATAGATAAATTTATCCAAATATATGAAAAACGTAAATGTTGAAAAATACAAAATATTGCTGACTAAAAGTAAAGAAGACTGAAATTATTGGAGAGATATACCATACTTATATACTGAAAGATTCAATATTTTTAAGATGTCAGTTTAATTACGTCAACAAATTAATCTATGTATATAATGCAACCCCAGTCTAAATGCCAACATATTCCATGTAGAAATTGACATTTTTATTCTCAAATTTATATAGAAAAGCAAAGAATTTAGAATAGCTAAAACAAGCTTTTAAAAGGAGAACAAAGTTGGAAAATATACACAACATAATTTCAAAGCTATGGTCAGCAAGACATTTTGGTATTAATTTGATCATAGAGACATAGATGAATGGAAGAAAATAGAGAGAAAAAAAAATAGACCCACACATGCATGGTCAACTGACTTTGCACAAAATCGCCAAGCAATTTCAATGGAGGAAAAGTAGCCTTTTCATCAAATAGTGTTGGAACACCAGATGTCCTTAGAAAACCAGTAAATATTAAGCCTTAACTAATACTATAAACAAAGTATTTACTCAAAATGCATCATAGACCTAAATATAGAGTGCTAAAACTATCAAACAATTAGAACAAAACATAGTAGTGTATATATTCAACTTCAGGGTAGGAAAAGCATTCTTAGGTAAGAAAAAAAAACATTAACCATAAATTTTAAAAATGAAACCTTAGAAGTTTATTAAAATTGAAAACTTTGTTCTCTGAAAAGCATTAATAAAATGAAAGACACAAATAGGAAGAAAATATTTGCAATACACGTATCTAACAGAAGACTTTTATTAAGAATACACTTAAAAATCTTACAAATCAATAATTGGATGAAACCTCATTTTTTAAATAGGCAAAACATTTGAACAAACACTTCACAAAAGAATGTATGCAAATGATTAATAAGCAGAGATTCTCAAAATCATTGCTTCTCAATGGAATGCAAGTTAAAACTGTAATGACATCCACTGCACACCTGCCAGAATGGCTTTAATTTAAAAACAAAACAAAACAAAACAAAAACTTGCAACAAACACCTTGTGTTTTCCAGGATATGGAATAACTAGAATTCTCATACATTCCTTATGAAAATGCAAAATGATACTGCCGCTTGGGAAAACAGTTTGGCAGTTTCTGGTAAAGTCAAAATACATTTATTACTGCCACCAACTGTCCCAGTTTTCGTAGGACTTAGAGGTTCCCTGGAACATGAGACTTTCAATACTAAATCTGGAGCAATTCCAGGCAGACTAGGGTTGTTAGTCACATTACTTATCATATGAGCCAGCAATTCTTTTACTAAGTATTTACCCTAAATAAATGAAAGTTAATGACCACAAAAAGACCTGTACATAAATATATAAGGGACCTTTGTTCATAATAGCCAAAAACCAGAAGCAACTCAAAAAGTCAACCAACTGGTAAATTAGGACACAAATTGTGGTATTTTTATATCATAAAATGTCACTCAGCAATAAGGAGAAATAAACTATTGATACACTCAACAAAAAAAGAACAAATTTCAAAAGTATGCTGAACAAAAACCATACTCACACAAAAAAGTATATACTGTCTGATTCCATTTGCATGAATTTCCAGAACAGAAAAAAATGAATCTATCATGATAGAAAGCAGATTGGTGGCTGCCTGTAACTGGACATCAGAGAGGATTCGCTGCAAAAGGACATAAGGGAACTTTTGGGGGTGATGGAAACCCTCTCTATGATAGTAGTTAAATGAATAGATTAATTCATACCATCAAACTGGACTTGTAAAGTGGGATCATTTGATTCTATATAACTTATACTTCAGTAAAGATGATTTTTGAAGAATATATATATATATATATTCAAAGTCAACTGAATAGCAATGTGGATGAAAAAAAAAATCCTTGCCTCACACCATACACAGAAGCTAAATCAGAATGGAACAATGTCCGAAATGTAAAAGCTAATAGTATGTCAGAGAGAGTGGTGGAGTTAGGACCTTCAAACATCCAATCCTTCATAAAATAACAAGAACACAGGCAAACACAGTCAGCATCAAAATTTTCTGAATTCAGAATCAATAATAGAATTCGGAATCAATATTGAATTCAGGATTTATAATTTGGAAATTAACCTAAGGTGTACAACAATTCAGAAAACATTTATTTAATAAAACTGAGTGACTCTCAGTAAGAACAGCAAGTTTTGTGGGAGTTTTAACTTAACTTAATCCCATCCCCCTCTCCGCAACTATGCAGTAATTCTACAAACCAACAGCCCTACACACAAGATAAAAACCAACAAGCTATCAACTACTTTGGAGGTGGCAGAATAGATTTGGTGGGCCCTAAAAGAACTATTCCCAGAGAATTGTCATTGTTTCACCTGTCTGGTAGCTACCTGGAACCTTTACTCACAGCACTTATCTTCATGTGACCTCCCTAACTCAGGGCTCACCCACTGCAAACAGGTTTCCCTCCAGGGGCATTTCTCAAAAGCTGTCAGTGACAATTGTTTAACATCACAGCTTCCTGAGATGGTGAGAACAGATATAGAAGACCAAATACAATCCTTCCTCACATCCGTAAGGGATTGAACCCCTGCTGTTATCAAAATTAGCAGATGTTCAAATCCCTTATATAAAATGGCAGAGTATTTGCATATAACCTATGAACATCCTCTCATATACTTTAAATCATCCCCAGATTGCTTACAATAACTAATACAATGCCTACATATCACTTAATTCAGGTGGATTTAATGTAATACTTGACATATGGCATATCCAAATTTTGCTTTTAGGAACTTTATAGAACTTTTTTTCCCCTAATATTTTTCATCTGCGGTTGGTTGCATCCACAGATATGGAACCCATGGATACAGAGGGCCAACTGTAATTTAAAAAGAAAAGTTGTAGGATGAGATGCCCAAAGAGGCTTTGAAAAATATACCAATGTGATCAGAAAAAATACTTGATATAATTTCAGTCTTCTTGAGGAAAGTTAGCAGAAGGAAGGAAATAATAAAGATTAGAGCAGAAATGAATGAAATAGAAACTAGAAAAACAATAGGAAAGATTGAAAATACTAAAAGTTGCTTTTTTGAAAAGAAAATGAAATTGACAACCCTTTAACTAGACTAAGAAAAAGAGATTACTCAAATAAAGAAAATTACAAATGAAAAAGGAGACATTACAACTGATATCACAGAAATACAAAGGAGTTAAAATATTACTATGATCAATTTCACACCAACAAATTGTTTAACCTAGAAGAAATGGATAAATCCCTAGAAATATACAACCTTCAAAGACTGAACCATGAAGAAATAGAATCTGAACAGACTAATAACAAACAAGGAGATTGAATCACTGATCAAAAATTTCCCAACAAAGCAAAGGCCAGGACCACATGGTTTCAATGGTAAAGTCTACCAAACACTTAAAAAAAATAATGCCAATCTTTTTCAAATTCTCCCAGAACAATGAAGAAGAGGGAATCCTTCTGAACTCATTCTACAGGGCCAGCATTACCCTGATACCAAAGGCAGACAAGGGCACTACAAGAAAAGAAAGTTACAGGCCAATATCTTGATGAACATAGATGCGAATATCCTCAACAAAATACCAGCAACCCAAATTCAACAATGCATTAAAAGGATTATCTACCATAAATCAAGTGGGATTTATCCCTGCAGTGCAAAGATAGTTCAGCATACACAAACCAACAAACATGATACACCAAATTAAGAAGATGAAGGAAACAAATCATATGATCATCTCAACAGATGAAGAAAAAACATTTGGAAAAATTCAACATCCTTTCTTGATAAAAATTCTCAACAAATTCGGTGTAGAAGAAATGTACCTCAACATAATAAAGGCCATTTATAACAAGCCCACAGGTAACAGCATACTCAACAATGAAAAGCTAAAAGGTTTTCCTCTAAGATGAGGAACAAGACAAAGATGCCACTTCTGTTTAACAAAGTACTGGAAGTTCTAGGTGGAATAATTAAGCAAGAAAAAATAAATAGAAGTCATCCACATCAGAAATGAAGAACTGAAATAGTCTCTATTTGCAGATGACATCATCCTATATATAGAAAATTCTTAAGATTTCACTAAATACTCTTAGAACTAATAAACAAACTCTGTAAAGTTGCAGAATAAAAAATCAACATAAAAATCAGTTATGGTCTGTAGTTTTCTTTTTTTTGTTGCATCCTTTCCTGGTTTTGGTATTAAAATTATGTTGGCTTGGTAGAATGTGTTGGGGAGAATTCTATCCTTCTTGATATTGGAGAATAGTTTATGTAGGATGGGCACCAGTTCTTCTTTGTAGGTATGGTAAAATTCAGGTGTGAACCCATCTGGTCCAGGGCTTTTCTTTTTGGGAAGGTTTTTTATTGCTGTTTTGATTTCAGATCTAGGTATTGGTCTATTCAGGAATTCTATTTCTTCCTGGTTGAGTCTGGGAAGGTTGTGTGTTTCTAAAAATTGGTCCATTTCCTCCTCATTTTCCAATTTGTGTGCATAAAGATTTTTGTAAAATTTGTAGATGATGTCATGTATCTCTGTGGCATCAGTCGTGATTTTTCCTTTCATGTTCCTGATGGAGGTAATTAGAGTTTTTTCTTTTCTGCTCTTGGTTAGCCTAGCCAGAGGTGTGTGAATCTTGTTTATGTTTTCAAAGAACCAACTTTTTGATTTATTAATTTCTCTTATGGTTTGTTTGTTGTCTTTTTCATTCAGTTCTGATTTGATCTTAATAATTTCTCTCCTTCTGCTGGGTTTGGGGTCAGTCTGTTCTTCCTTCTCCAGCTCTTTGAGTCTATTCATTAGATTGTCTATTTGTAAGTTTTCTGTCTGCATTTATGGAAATAAATTTTCCTCTCAGGACTGCTTTAGCTGTGTCCCACAGATTCTGATAAGTTGTGTCTCCATTGTCATTTAATTCAAAGAATCTTTTGATTTCCATCTTGATTTCTTCATTTATAAAATAATCATTCAGGAGAAGGTTGTTTAGCTTCCATGATGTTGAGTAGGAATGAGAGTTTCTGTTAGGGTTCATTGTTACTTTTATTCTGCTGTGATCTGAGAAAATGCAAGATATAATTTCTATTTTTTTAAATTTTTTAAGACATGCTTTATGTCCTAGGATATGGTAAATCTTGGAGAATGTCCCATGGGCTGATGAGAAGAAAGTATATTCAGTGGATTTTGGGTAGAATGTTCTGTAGATGTCTGCCAGGCCCCTTTGTTCTAGCATTCTATTTAAATCCTTTGTTTCTTTGTTTATTTTTTGTTTGGAGGATCTGTCCTGTACTGTCAGCGGTGTGTTAAAATCTCCCACTATCACAGTGCTCTTGTCTATCATTTTGTCCAAAGCAAGTAGGGTTTGCCTTATGAATCTGGGTGCACCTAAGTTGGGTGCATATATATTAAGTATAGTTATGTCTTCTTGTTGAATTGTACCCTTAACCAGTATATAGTAACCATTTTTGTCTTTCATTACTTTTATTGATTTAAAAACTAAGTTATCGGAGATTAAAACAGCCACACCCGCTTTCTTTTGACTTCCATTTGCATGAAATATTGATTTACTACAGACCAATATCCCTTATGAATATAGATGCAAAAATTCTCAATAAAATCCTAGCAAATAGAATCCAAGTGCTTATCAAAAAAATAATCCATCACGACCAACTGGGCTTCATCCCAGAGATGCAGGGATGGTTTAACATACGCAAATCTATAAACGTAGTTCACCACATAAATAGAAGCAAAAATAAAGATCATATGATCCTCTCAATAGATGCAGAAAAAGCATTTGACAAAATTCAACACCCTTTTATGATAAGAACACTTAACAAAATAGGCATAGACGGGGCCTATCTAAAAATGATACAAGCCATTTACGACAAACCCACAGCCACCATCATACAGAATGGGGAAAAATTGAAAGCATTCCCACTTCAGACTGGAACCAGGCAAGGCTGCCCACTGTCCCCCTTACTTTTCAACGTAATATTGGAAGTCCTTGCAAGAGCTATCAGACAAGAGAGCAGAATCAAGGGAGTCCAAATAGGGAAAGAAGAGATCAAACTCTCACTCTTTGCTGATGATATGATGTTATACCTAGAAAACCCCAAGGATTCAACCAAGAGACTCCTGGAATTGATCAATGAATTCAGTAAAGTCTCGGGATACAAAATCAATACACACAAATCAGAGGCATTCATATATGCCAATAACAGTCAAACGGAGCACCAAATTAAGGACTCAATACCCTTCAAAATCGCAACAAAGAAAATAAAATACCTAGGAATATATTTACCTAAGGAGGTAAAGGACCTCTATAGGGAGAACTACGAAACATTGAGGAAGGAAATTGCAGAACATGTAAATAGGTGGAAAACCATACCATGCTCGTGTTTCGGAAGAATCAACATTGTTAAAATGACTATTCTGCCCAAAGTTATCTACAAATTCAATGCAATTCCTATTAAATTACCAACATTATTTTTCACAGATATAGAAAGAATAATTCTACGCTTTGTGTGGAACCAGAGAAGACCCCGTTTGGCAAAAGCAATTTTAAGCAACAAAAACAAAATGGGAGGTTATAATTTACCAGACTTCAAACTATACTACAAAGCTGTGATTATTAAAACTGCTTGGTATTGGCACAAGTGCAGGGACACAGACCAATGGAACAGAACAGAAAATCCAAACATGAAACCATCCTCATATAGCCATCTAATCTTTGACAAAGCAGACAAAAACATACTTTGGGGAAAAGAATCCTTATTTAATAAATGGTGCTGGGAAAACTGGATAGCCACATGTAGAAGACTAAAACAGGATCCACAATTTTCACCTCTCACAAAAATCAAATCAAGGTGGCTAACAGACCTAAATCTTAGGGGAGAAACTATTAGAATTCTAGAAGAAAATGTAGGAAAGACTCTTACAGACATTGGTCTAGGCAAAGAATTTATGAAGAAAACCCCTAAGGCAATCACAGCAAAAACAAAAATAAACGAATGGGACCTGATTAAATTAATAAGCTTCTGCACAGCCAAAGAAACAGTCACGAAAATAAACAGACAGCCTACAGAATGGGAAAAAATTTTCGCATACTACACATCAGATAAAGGTCTGATAACAAGAATCTATTTAGAACTCAGGAAAATCAGCAAGAAAAAATCAAACAACCCTATCAAAAAATGGGCAAAGGACATGAATAGAAATTTTTCAAAAGAAGACATAAGAATGGCCAACAAACATATGAAAAAATGCTCAACGTCCCTAATCATCAGGGAAATGCAAATCAAAACCACAATGAGATATCACTTAACTCCGGTGAGAATGGTCTTTATCAAAAAGTCCCAAAACAACACATGTTGGCGTGGATGTGGAGAGACAGGAACACTCATATACTGCTGGTGGGAATGCAAACTAGTGCAACCCCTGTGGAAAGCATTATGGAGATACCTTAAACAAATTCAGATAGACCTACCATTCGATCCAGCAATCCCATTATTGGGCATCTAACCAGAAGAAAAAAGTCATTCTACAACAAAGACACCTGTACCCGAATGTTTATAGCAGCACAATTCATAATTGCAAAGATGTGGAAACAACCCAAATGCCCATCAATCCACGAATGGATTAGTAAACTGTGGTATATGTATACCATGGAGTCTTACTCAGCTATAAGAAATAACGGTGATACGACATCTTTTTGGTTCTCCTGGAGAGAGTTGGAACCCATTATATTAAGTGATGCATCCAAAGAATGGATAAACAAGCATTACATGTACTCCACAGAAAATTGGTTTCCCTGACCATCACCTAAATGCACATCAGGGAAGGGTACCATTTAGATATCAGATTGAGATGGGGGGTGGGAGGAGGGGATGGGTGTATGCCTACATGATGAGTGCGTTGCGCACCGTCTGGGGAATGGTCATGCTTGAGGATGAAGACTCCGGGAGGTGGGGGGTGGGGGGAGGGGATGGAGGTATGACTACATGGTGAGTGCCAGGCGAACTGTCTGGTGAATGGACACGCTTGAGGCTCTGACTCAGGGGGATGGGCAGGACATGGACATTGTATATAACCTGAACTTATGTACCCCCATGATGAGCTGAAATAAAAAAAAAACTCAGTTATGTTTCTATACACTAACAATAAACTATTCAAGTAAGAAATTAAGAAAAGAATCCCATTTATAATGGCATCAAAAATAATAAAATACTTAGGTATAAATTTAACCAAAGATATGAAAGATCTCTACAATGATAACTATAAAACATGGATGAAAGAAATTAAAGTAGGCATAAATAATCCAGTGTTCGTGGATTAGAAGAATTGTTTAAATGTACATACTACAAGGCCGGGCGCGGTGGCTCACGCCTGTAATCCTAGCACTCTGGGAGGCCGAGGCGGGTGGATTGCTTGAGGTCAGGAGTTTGAGACCAGCCTCAGCAAGAGCGAGACCCCGTCTCTACTAAAAAAATAGAAAGAAATTATCTGGCCAACTAAAATATATATACAGAAAAAAATTAGCCGGGCATGGTGGTGCATGCCTGTAGTCCCAGCTACTCAGGAGGCCGAGGCAGGAGGATCACTTGAGCCCAGGAGTTTGAGGTTGCTGTGAGCTAGGCTGATGCCACGGCACTCACTCTAGCCCCGGCAACAACAGAGTGAGACTCTGTCTCAAAAAAAAAAAATTATAAATGTACATACTACTAAGAGCAATGTACAGATTCAATACAATCCCTAAAAAAAAATCGCAAAATTCCAATGTCATTTAGAAAACATAGAAAAAACAATCCTAAAGCTCACCTGGACCACGAAAGATCCCAAATAGCCAAAGCAAACTTGAACAAGAACAAAGCTAGAGGCATCACACCTCCTGATTTCAAATTATATTACTAAGCTATAGTAATAAAAACAATATGGTACTAGCATAAAAATAGACATATAGAATAGAGTGGAACAGAATAGAGG
Organism: Lemur catta; assembly: GCF_020740605.2. Taxonomy (NCBI): domain Eukaryota; kingdom Metazoa; phylum Chordata; class Mammalia; order Primates; family Lemuridae; genus Lemur; species Lemur catta. Next base: position 31,191,290 of record NC_059155.1, on the reverse strand, counting down.
TCCCAGAAATGAACCCACACATATATGGTCAACTAATTTTTGACAAAGTTGCCAAAAATATGAAATGGGGAGAAGATAGTCTCTTCAAAAATGATGTTGGAAAAAGTGAATATCCACATGCAAAAGAATTAAATTGGACCCATATCTTACACCATACACAAAAATAAATTCAAAATGGACTAAAGACTTAAACATAAGATGAGAAACTATAAAATTCTTAAAAAAATAAGGAAAATCTCCTTAACATTGGTCTTGGCAATTATTTTTTGAGTATAATACCACAAACACAGGCAACAAAAGCAAAAATAAACAAGCAGGATTACATCAAAGTAAAAACCTCTACACAGTAATAAGAAAAGAAAATCAACAAAATGAAAAGACAACCTACAAAATGGGAGAAAATATTTGCAAACCATATATCTGGTAAGAGGTTAATATTTAAAATATACAAGGAACCCATACAACTGAATGGCAAGTTATAAAAATGGTAACAACCTGATTTTAAAATGGACAAAGGAGCTGAATAGACATTTCGCAAAAGAAGACACACAAATGGCCAACAGGTATACGAAAAAATGCTTGACCTCACTAATCATCAGGGAAATCTAATCATCAGGGAAGTACAAATCAAAACCACAATGAGACATCATCTCATACCTGTTAGAATGGCTATTATTAAAAAAACAAAAACAAAAGTTAACAAGTGTTGGTGATGATGTAGAAAAAAGGGAACTCTTATACACTATTGGTGGGAATATACATTTGTAGAGCCATTAAAGAAAACATTTGTAGAATTTTGCTTACTTCGAAAACTTCAGCTTCTTGGTCTATTTTAAAATCTTGCCATTTTTAAAAACTAATTTGGTCATTTATATTTGTCTGGAAATGTATCCATTTTATTTATATTTTCAAATTTAGATTCCTGAATTATTTAATAAAATTTTTTATGATTTTTAAATTCTAAATGTACATGTAGATTGATTTAATGTCTTTATTTTATACTCAGTATTGAATTTTGGTGGTATCTTTTATGGTATTTGTTTGCTTGTTATGTTTGTTTTGGCTTTGATTAATCTATTCAATAATTTTTTTTTCCTGTTATGATTTTCAAAGAATTACATTTTAGTTTTGTTCTACCTTGGAGGGCAAACATTTTTATTCCTTAACTCATTAAATTTATGCATACAACTTAAAAAAAAAGAAAACAGTATGAAAGTTCCTCAAAAAGTCAAAAATAGAAGTATCATAGGATCCAACAATCCTCCTTATGGGTATGTATCCAAAGATATTGAAATCAGAATATCAAAGAAACATTTGCACTCCCATGTTCATTGCAATATTGTTTACAATAACCAAGATTTTGAACCAAATCTAATTGTCCAACAATGGATAAATGAATAAAGAAATTGTGGTATATACTTACAATGGAATACTATTCAGCCTCAAAAATGAAAGAAATCCTGTCACTTACAAACAACACAGGTAGATTTAGAGGGCATTATGTTAAGTGAAATAAGGCAGACACAGAAAGACTTATACTGTATGATCTCACTTATACATGGACTCTAAAATATTAAAATTCACAGAATCACAAAATAGAATGGTGATTGCCAGGGGCTGGAGGAGGTGGGATGAAAAGATGTTAGTCAAAGGGCACAAAGTTTCAGTTATGCAAGATAAATATATCTTGGGATATAGTACATAGCATTGTGCCTACAGCTAACAATAATATATTGTATATTTAAAATTTGCAACGAGGGTAGATCTTATATTAAATGTTTTTACCACAAAAAAAGTAGAATAAAAGAAGCAGAATGAAACTTTAGGAGGTGATGGATATATGTATGGCCTTGAATTTAGTTCTTGTATAGGGATAAATATTTGAATCAATTGAATAGAATTGAGAATCCAGGAATAAACTCTATATACATGGTCAATTGATTTCAACAAGAGTGTCAAGACGAAGATGGGCATAGAATAGTCTCTTCAAAAACTGGTGCTTGAACAACTGAATATCTACATGCAAAAGAATGAAATTGGGCCTCTACGTCACACCATACACAAAAATTAACTCAAAATGAATCATATACATAAACATAAGAGTTAAAACTATAAAACTTTCAGAAGAAAACTTAAGAGTAAATCATAACTTTAGTATTAACTGGTAGTTTCTTTAATATGAAACCAAATACAAATGACAAAAGAAAACAGATAAATTGAACTTCATCAAAATTAAAAAAAAAAAAAACCTTTGTATTGTGAAGGCTATCATTAAGGAAGTGAAAAGACAACATTCAGAAAGGGAGAAAATATTTGAAAATTATATCTGATCAAAGACTTGTATCCAATATTTATGAAGAACACGTATCTCAATAATAAAAAGACAAATCAATGTAATATAAAAATGAACAAAGGCTCTAAATAGACATTTCCCTAAAGAAGATACACAAATGTCCAATAAACACATGAAAAGATCTCAGTACCATGAGTCATTAAATAAATGAGATTCCACTTCACACCCACCAGAATGGCTATAATCAAAAAGACAGAAAATAATGAACATTGGCAAGGATATGGAGAAATTGAGTCCCTTTTACAGGGCTAGTGGGATGGGGAAATGGTGCAGCTACTTTGGAAAACAGTGTGACATTTCACCAAATGTTACCCATGAGTTCTATTTGACCCAGAAATTCCTCTCCTAGTTATCTACCCAAGAGAAATCAAACATACACCTGCACAAAAATTTGCACAAAAATGTTCATAGTAGCACTACTCACAGCAGCCCAAAGTGGAAATAGTCCAAATGCCAATCAACTAATAATGGGATAAATAAAATATATGTCCATAAAATAAAATATTTATTGCCAATAAAAAGTGAATCCAGTATGTATGCATACTATAATATAGATGAATCTTGAAAACATGTTAGTAAAAGAATCCATGCACAAAAATTCACACATATTAAGATTCCCTTTATAGGGAATGTCACAATGGGCAAATTTATAGAGACAAAACTTAGAGTAGTGTTTTCCTAGGGCTATGGATAAGAAGGAATGGGGAATGACTGCTAAGGTGTGTGACTTTTAAGAGAGAGGTAAATATTCTAAAATTAGGTAGTGGTGAAGGCTACACAACTCTATTAATTTACTAAACCATTGAATTGTGCACTTTGAATGGATACATTTTTGTGGTATGTAAATCATATCTTTATAAAGTTATTTTCAAAAATGAAAAAAGAAAACTGGAATAGCCATATTAATATCAGAGAATATAAACTTTAAAACAAGCAGTATTAATAAGGATGAAAAGGGCCATTATATAATTATGAAAGGGTCACTTCATCAAGGAGACAAAAATCCTAAATGTGTATGTACCTAACAGCAGAGATTCAAAATAGATGAAGCAAATATAGAACTTAAAATGAAATAAACAAATCCACATTTATAGTTGGAAATTTCAATACTCCTTCCACAAGTACAGAGAAATAAATACATACAGTACATAGATGACTTGAGTGATACTATTAACCAACTTATCTTAATTGATTTATAGAAAATACACCACCCAAAAACAACAGAAAAACATTTTCAAGTACACATGCAACATTTATCAAGATACACCACCCAAAAACAACAGAATAAACATTTTCAAGTACACATGCAACATTTATCAAGATATTTCTGTTTGATAAGTCAAACTTCAACAAATTTAAGATTTGGATAAATCAGACAAAATATGTTCTATGACCAAGCAGAATTAAATTAGAAATAAATAACTCAAAGATATCTAGAAAAATCCCTAAACAGTGTGAAATTAATAAATACTTCTGGTTTTCCTTTTGAACAGGAAAGAGTAACAGAGACCAAATTTATCATCCCACTTGACACAACTTAAAAAAACCGTCAAAATATATGCAACAATGGTTCTCAAGGGGTTAGATATCATGCAACAAAGGATATTGATCCCTGAAAGTTGAAAAACGTATCAGATGAGCCCAACAATTGCTCCATCTTGCTGCCCAGAAAAGGTACTAGGGTGAACTGCAAGGGATAGAAATTGAGGCATTTCCCAGAATCCAAGCATTCTCCCTGAGTTGAGATGGAGATGGAAGTCCTGGGAAGCCAAGACAGCTGAAGTTCACAGTGCAGTGTACCTGAGAGGAGAGAGCTCTACAGATAAAGAACTGAGATCTACAGAGTCCTTATCCATTGTTTAGCTCAATGGGTTTGTGCATATAAGGACCTGAAGGGATTATAGAAAATAGTACCTGATATTCACACAGGACAAGAAATAATTCCTGTACCTACCAGCCAGAGTGGAAAACCTAATAATTCACGGGACATAGAGAGAAGTACTCAGAAGGGTCTTGCCTCAGTAGTGAAAAAAATGAACCCTAGACTAAATGTTGCTCTGGTCCACCTAACAATGTTTAAAAGCAAAACCTGTAAGTACCATCCTTTTTCCAAGTAATTTAACTGCATCCTAGAACAAAGCTCGAGAATATTTATAGCAATGCAAAATATACAGCACCTACAGGTCAAAATTCACACTTGGCATCCAATCAAAAAATTGCAAGAAGACAAATGTAGCAGGAAAATACTATCCATAATAAGGAAAAAATGCAGCCAAACAGAATAGATACAAAACTGACACAGATGGTAAAATTAGTAGACAAGAACATTAAAACAGTCAATTTGCTTGTATTCCATATGTTCAAGAAGATAAAGGAGAGACTGAACATGTTAGCTAGAGAAATGGAAGGTATAAAAAAGACACAAGTCTAACTTCCAGAAATGTAAACTACAATGTCTTTGTTAAAAAATACAGTGCATGGGACTAACAACAGATTAGACATCTCCAAATAAAAGATAACTCAACACAAAAATACAGAAATCAAAACTTTCCAAAATGAAATGCAAAGAGAAAAAAATGGGAATAAAATAAGGAATATCATTGAGTTGTAGGGTAATTTAAAGCAGCATATATACATGTGATTGGAGTTTTGGAAGAGGAGGAGAGAAAAAAAAACAAAATATCTGAAGAAATAATGGTGGAAAACTTTCCAGAATTAATGAAAACTATAAACCCACAGATCCAAGAATCTCAACACACCCTAGCACAAGGAACATGAAAAAACACCCTAAGGCACATCATAATAAAATCAATCAAAGTAAATGATAAAAAGAAACTCTCAAAATGCACCACAGGGGGAAAAACACATTATTGTAGAGGAAGACAGATAAGGATGATAAATAAATTCCCATCAGAAACCAGAAAACCTAGCAGACAGTAAAGCAACACCTTTAAAGTACTGAAAGAAAAACAAAGTGAATCTAGAATTCTATACCCAACCACCAAAATATGTTTCAAAAAGGAAGGATAAATAACATTTTAGGACACAGGAAAGCTGAAAGAATTATTCATCATCAGACCTGCACTAAACAAATTTTATAGGAAGTCCTTGAAGTGTGTGTGCGTGTATGTGTGTGTCTGTAAATATGGATAAGTACTAAAGAATGAAAAGCACTGGAAATAGTAACTGTGTGGGTACTTATATTATATATTTGTTTATTACTAGTTTATTCTTTCTAAAAGTAGTCTCTTCAAACAAAAATAATTACAATGTAACATAAGGTTTATACCACATAAAAAGTAAAATACATAACATTTGCAAAAGGATCAGGAGGGGAAAATGGCAGTACACTATTTTAGGATTTTTATGTGACAGGGAAAGTTTTAATACCGTTCCCTTGTTTTTATGTCCTTTATAATCCTCTGCCCTTGAGTGTGGATGGAACACATGATATTCTTCTAGCCAATGAATATGACAAAGGCAATGGGATATTACTCCTTTGATCAGGTCACATTATATGGCAAAGATGATGGGCTGCCACTCCTATTATTACATTGTGTTGTAAAAGTCTCTGTCTTACCAGACCAGTAAGTGAGATTCTCCTGCTAGCTTTAAAGAAGAAGACAAACATGTTAACAACTGCCTATGGAGATAGGCACATAGTAAAAAGTTGCAGGTGGCCTCTAAGACCTGGGGGCCACCTCCAGTTGACAACCACCAAGAAACAAAGGCCCTTAGCCATACAGTTGCAAGGAAATGAATTATGCCAACAAACTCAATGATCTTGGAAGCATAGTCTTCCCTAGTTGATTCTCCAGGTCAAAATACAGTCAACCAAAACCTTGATTGCAGCCTCATGAAACCCAGAGCAGAGAATCTTACTAAGCCATGCCCAGACTCCTGACCTACAGAAATTGGGAGATAATAAATGTGTATTTCTTAATGCTGCCTCACTAGAGTTTGCAGACAATGCAACGACAAGAAAAATAAGAGGTGACTCTTTATTCCAGTCTTCAAAGGAATAAAGAATACTTTATTTTCAGATACCATAATCATCAATATAGAAAATCAAATAGATTTCACAAAATGAAACTACTATAACTAATTATATGCAAGTTCAACTTACAAAAAATAATTGTATTTCTATTTATCAAATACTAACAATGAATAATCAGACGTTAACCTTTTTAAAATACCATTTACAAAGGTGTCAAAAATGTGAAATACTTATAGATAAACCTGACAGAAGAGCTATAAGAATACTGAAAATTATAATATGTTGCTGATAGGAAATAAAGAAAATCTAAATAAGTGGAGATTTTCCTTGATAGTGGGTCAAAAGATTCAAAATTGATCTACAGATTCAATGCAATAACAAGGAAAATTCTATGAGGCTTTTTTGCATAAACTGATAAACCAATTCTAAAATTCATATTGAAACTGAAAGAATCAAAAATATCCCAAACAACTCTGGAAAAGAAGAATAAATTTGGTGCCTAGCACTACTCAATTTAAAGATTTATTATAAATTTACAGTAATCAAAACAGTATGATACTGACATAAAAATAGACAAATAGATCCTTTGAACAGAGAAAGAATGAAGAAATATACACAAAGTGAATGACTTACACAACCTTGAGAGTGAATTCCTCCTTAAATTTTGTGCTCTAGGTCCCTCATCTTCTCATACTTATGTTGACCTGAGAGAGACTGCTTGTTACTTTCAGTTGGCAAAGATTTCTTAAAAATGACACCAGAAGCAAGATTCATAAAATTGAAATAATAAACTGAATTTCATTCAAATTAAAAAATTCTGCTCTTTAAAAGGCCTAATTAAGAGAATGAAAGTCAAGTCACAAACTGGAAAAAAATTATCCAGATTGTATAAAGAATTATCATCACTCAATCAAAAATCTCAGTTAAAAATGGGCAAAAGATTTAGACAGATAAATGACCAAAGAATAGGGGAAAATATTAAAAAATTACCTACATGATCATTTACTAGGTAAATGAAAATTACACATGGTATAGTCATACAATGAAATATTATTCAGCATTAAAAAGGAATGATGTTCTGATACATGCTACAACATGTATCAAAATGAATCTTGAAAATATTATGCTACACAAAAGAAGCCAATCACAAAAGATCATACATTGCATGATTCCATTTATATGAAAATCCAGAATAGGCAAATCAATAGAGATAGAAAGTAGTTTGGTGGTTTCCTAGGATTGGGGGATAGGGAGGATAGAAAATCACTGTTAATGAGTACATTGCTTTTGAGATGATGAAAATATTATTAATTTAAATTATGGCAATGGTTGCACAACTCTATGAGTATAATAAAAACATTAAATTGTATACTCTAAATGATAAATTGTATATGGAAATAATATCAAAATAATTTTTTAAATAGCCATGAGACTGCTTCTCAGGACAAGATCACATAGACCTTTTATTCCAACCTCCTGCACACTAACTATTATATAAACCTGGAAATAACTAAAGAAACAACCAAAGGAGCATTCTGAAAGGTAGAAAGTGTCCTGATGTGGGACCTTGGGACTACAGAAACAACACAATGGTAGAGCATCTTATGACTTCTGATTCAACATATAAAAATAACCCAGGACAGCCATTTCCTCACTACCAGCTTAGCAACAGAAGGTGGCCCACATAGGCTCATTCTTCCTTAGGATCAAATAGAAGTGCCACCTACAACAGGTGAACCAGATGACACTGCAAATCAATAACAGATAACAGAAAAATCTTCAAATTCTTGGAAACTAAACTAAACTTCTAAATAAACCATGGGTCAATGAGAATATCTCAAGAGAAATAAAAAATGCATCAAACTGAATGAAAGGGAATATTCAATATATCAAAACTTGTGGTATACTGTTAAAGCAGTGCTAAAATGAAAATATATAATCTTGAATGCTTACATTAGAAAAGAGAAAATCAATATTCTAAGTTTCTACCTAAAGAAACTAGAAAAAAAAGAGGAAAATAAACCAGATGCAAGCAGAAATGAGGCAATAATAAAGACACCAGCAGAAATCAATGAAATTGAGAATAGAAATACAATAGAGAAAAATCAATTAAACAAAAATCTGGTTCTTTGAAAAGAGCAATAAAATTGAAAAATCTCCAGCAAAATTGATAACCAGAAAAAGAGAAAAGACACATATTACTAATATCAGGAATGAAAGAGATTATATCACTATAGACCCTGCAGACAATCTAAGACTAATAAGGTAATACTAAGAACAAATTTATGCCCATAAATTCTACAATATAGAACAAATGAATGTAATCCTTGAAAACACCAAAACTCAACCAAAATGAAATAGATAATCTGAATAATTTTATATCCACTAAAGAAATTAAATTCATAATTTAAAAATTCCCCCCAGAAGAAATCTCCAGTCTCAGATGGTTTCACTGGAGAATTCTACCCATATTTTTTTTATTTCAGCTTACTATGGGGGTACAAAAGTTCAGGTTATATATATTGCCCATGCCCCTCCATCCCCCCAAATATTTAAAGAAGAATTAGCACCAACTCTACACAATCTCTTCCAGAAAACAGGAGGAGTTAACAATTCCCAAGTCATTTTATGAAGCCAGTATTATTTTGAAACCAAACCCAGATAAAAACAGAACAAAAAAAGAAAACTGCAGATCAATTACAGACTATTAATCTAGGCACAAAAATCCTCAAAAAACATTAGCTTAGTTGCCAAAAACAAAGATTAGCATAGTGAATCCATCGATGTAAAAAAAAAAAAAAACTTAAACACCATGACCAAGAAGAATTTATTCCAGATATGTAAACTGGCTCAATATTCATAAATCAAACAATCCAAACTATAGTATCAACAAGTTAAAAGAAAAATCATATGATCACATCAACAGATACAGAAGAAACATTTGACAAAATTCCACATTCATTCACGATTAAAAGAAATGCTCTCAGCAAGTTAGGAACAGAATGACACAGCCTCAACTTAATAAAAAGCATCTACAAAAGACCTACACCTACCATTATAATTAATGGTGAAATGCTGCATGTTTTTCCTCAAAGATTAAGAAAAATGCAAGGATATCTTCTCTCATCACTCTTATCCAACATAATATTAGAAAATCTAGTTGCTGCATGTAAAAAAGCAAAAGAAATAAAATGCATATGAATTGGAAAGGAAGATATAAAGCTGTCACTATTTGCAGTTGACATGATTGTACATAGAAAATCCCAAGTAAAAAAATACCCTCTTAGAACTAATAAGGAAGCTCATCAAGGTCACAAAATACAAGATCAACACACAAAAATCAATTTCATCTTTATATATTAACAACAAATGTGCAAAAACTGATATTAAAAATACAATATTAGACATCTGGCTTCAGTTCCAACATGTAAAGAGCTTGGAATTTGTCACTCCTGTCCTACAACAAGAAAAGGCTGGATAAACTAAAAATTAACAACTTTTCTTGGACCCATCAGAGAACCGAGTCACAGGGAAAACTACCATCCCCTAAAGCTGGAGAGACAGGCACATTAAAAAATATACAGGAATGGGTACAATGCACATTATCTGGGTGATGGGCACACTTATAACCTTGACTCAAATGGTACCAAAGCAATTTATGTAACCCAAACATTTGTAGCTCCGTAATATTCTGAAGTAAAATTTAAAGAAATAAATGACTGAATAAATAAATAAAATATTAGCTATTAAAATATACAGGAACTTAAATCTGATTAAGTAGAACAAAAGCCACTGGACCCAAGTGGAACTAGAAATATTTAAACGGTAATTTGGAAAAATTGCTGGAGGCTGAGTATAGACTAGAGTAAGAGTCAGAAAAAACTCGTGATATTCAAGTCTTAGGAGGGTCTCCACATTTTTATCTGGTTTCCCTCCAGGAACCCCATCAGGTTCTCACTATAAGGATATAGGATCCAATAAAAATCCCCTTATGGCTCTGGAACTGAGAATAGAAGAGTAACCATTCTGAAATACATCTAGGCCCTTCTCTGTAACAAAGACTAACTCTCTGGGTTTCTCCTTTGCCATAGCAAAATTCAGAAACTTTATCCCAACTGAGAGAAGAGAACTCTCCTCTGCACTCCAGTACTTTCCAGCCTTCCTGTCTCTTGCAAGGGAAAAATAGTCAACAAGGATCAGGCTTTGAAGAAAATAGATTGGAAACATTGCAGCCAAGGAAGGGAGCATGGAACAGTAGAGGAAAAGCTCTATCACCGGAAAAACACTTGTAAATGTCATAGCCCAAAGGCATAGGCCCATTAAAAGACAGATTTAATCAGAAGATGATAAAATGCTTCCCTGCTCTACACCTTAACACCACACCAACAGGACTCCAATATAACAATAGTGGATTACAGCTGAAAGAGCTGCAAGACACAGACTCTCTCTCAGAGGAGTACTTACGAAAGCATGACTGTCAACTGGGGAGACAAAAAGAAGAACACTAGAAAATTTTAAGCCTGAGGCACCTATAGCAAGAGGAAGATTAAACAAAACCCAATTCTTTTTTTTTTTTTACTTCATCATGACATCCTACCACTGAAACCAAAACCCAGTTCTTGCCAGATTAACATAAATCCTCACACTGGAGGCCTATTTACCTTAATTCATAATAACAGATAAAGTATGTTCAGCTTTAAAAAAAACTCACAAGGCACACCAAAACACAAGAAAAATTAAAGTCTGAAGAGACAATGTAAGCATCAGAACAAGACTCAGAAATATTATCAAGGTTGGAATCATCAGACAGGAATTTTAAAATAACCATGATTAGCATGTTAAGGGCTTTAATGAAAAAAGTAGACAATATGCAAGAAGAGATGAGTAATGTAGGCAGAGAAAAGGGAATCTAAGAATTTTAAAACGCCAGAAATGAAAAATTATCACAGAAATGAAGAATGCTTATAATGGGCCCATCAGTAGACTGGGCACAGCCAAGGAAAGAATGAGTAATCTTGAAGATAGGTCATAGAAACTTCTCAAACTGAAATTCAAAGAGAAAAAAAGAATGAGAAAAGAGAAGAGCATCGAAGAACTATGAGACATTTTTACATGATGTAACATGTATAATTGGATTACCAGAAGAAGAAGAAAGAGAGAATGGAGCAGAAAAAATACTTTTAATAATGGCAGATAACTTTCTAAAATTAATGATAAACACTAAGCCACAGATGCAGGAAGCCCAGGTCACACTATGCCGGCTAAATATTCAAAATGCCATACTTAAGCATACCATATTCAAGTTCCTTCAAAAAACCGAAGGTAATTAGAAAATCATGAAAGAAGCGAGAGGGGAAACACTTTGCCTATAGAAGAACAAGAATAACAATTACAGTGGACTTCTGCCTAGAAACCATGCAAGAAGAAGTGAGTGGCACAAAGGCAATTCAATGGAGAAAGGATAGTCTTTTCAACAAATGACACTGGGGCAACTGGACATCCTTACAAATAGACATTTCACTGGAGAGTATACAGATAGCAGATAAAGACATAAAAAGATGTTTGACCTCATTAAGCATGAGGGAAATACAAATTTAAAGAATAATGAGATATTACTATGCAACTATCATGATGGGTAAGATAAAAACTAATGACAATACCAAATGTTGGCAAGCATGTGGAGCAACTGTATGACTCATGCATTGCTTGTGGGAATATAAAGTTGTATAACTACTCTGGGAAACACTTTGTCAATTTCCTATAAAAATTAAACATGCAATTACCTAGGACTCAGCAGTTGCACAGCTGGGCATTTATTTCAGAAAACTGAAAACATATAAGTACCATGTGCTGGATTGAGCTTGAGCCCATTATCTGCAGTGAGGTATCACAAGATCGGAGGAATAGTCTACACAAATACATGCCGTCAAATTGGTACTAACTGATCAACACTATGGTGCTCACATGGTAGTAATACTCTCCAGGGATTAGGGGTTGGGGGGACAAACTCTCAACTAAGGGTCACAGACATGGTGAGCATTGCAGAGGGAAAAGACATGCATCTAAACCTCACTTGGGTGATGCAAAGTCATAAAACGTAATCAGAAGATATTTGCACTTCAGTGTTTATTGCAGCATTATTCACAATGGCTAAATTATGGAATCAGCTTAAGGGTTTATCAAGGGATGAATGGATAAAAATGTTGTGGTGTATATACACAAAGGAATATTATTTAGCCATGAAAAAGAAGGAAATTTTGCCATTTGCAGAAACATGGATAGATCTGGAGGACATTATTTTAAGCGAAATAAATCAGGCACAGGAAGACAAATATTTCATTTTCACACTCATATATGGGACCTAAAAAAAATTGATCTAAAGGAAGCAGTGAATAGAATGGTGGCTACTAGAGATTGGTAAGGGTGGTGGGATGGAGTAATGAAGAGATGTTGGTGAAGGGGTAATTCTGTTTAATACAAGGAGGAAGTTCTGATGTTCACTGGTACAATGGGGCAACTATAGCTGACAATAGTTTATTATATTTCAGAATAGCTAGAAGTTTTCAAATGCTCCCAACATAAAGCAAGGAGGAATGTTTTAGGTGAATCTTGTCCCAGTTACCCTGATTTGATCATTGTTTGTTGTGTGCTTGTAGCAAGATGTAACATGTAATCCATGAACATGTACAATTATTATGTATCAATAAAAAATTAATAAAAAAACCTGAAAACATATGTCCACTTGAAATCTGTACATGAATGTTCATTGTTCATGGAGGTCTTATCTTTATAGCCCAAGGCTGGAAACAACGAAAATGTCCTTAAGCAGGTAAATGGTTAAGCTAACTGTGGTACATCTATACCAGGAAATACTACTGAGCAATAAATACGGATGAAGTATTATTACACACAACAATCTGGATGAAGCTCTAATCATGCTGAGTGAAAAAAGCCAATCCAAAAGTCACATATGTATGATTCCATTTATATAACATTTTTGAAACAACAAAATTATAGAAGTAGAGAACAGATTCATTGCCAGGGGTTATTAAGAAGAGGGGGTAGTGGGGGATGAAAGGCAGTTTTTTCCATTTTACTCTAAAATGGCAACAGGAGGAATTCTCATGGTGATGGAATTTTACTGCATCTGGACTGTATTAATTTCAATATTTTAGTTGTGATATTGTACTACACTTTTGCAAGATGAGATCATTGGGGAAACTGGGTAGAGGGTACACAGGATCTCTCTGCATTGCTTCTTAAAACTGCATATGAATCTACAATTATCTCAAAATAAAATGTTTGATTTTAAAAAGTTTTAAATAAAACATCAGGAGATGATAGTGTCACTGAGATAAAAGAGAATAAGTAGTACCACCAAAGATTATTGAATGTGTATTAGGGTCATTGGTGGTGACCACTGCCACCACCATTTTACTGGAGTAGTGGGAACAAAAGTGTGATTGGTATGGACTGAAGAATAAATGGGAAATAAGAAAGGAGATGCAGAATAGACTTCTTTCAATGAGCTTAGCAAAGAGAGAGATACGGTAATTGGTACAGGGTGATGAATGAGAAGGAATAGTTTCTAAAGATCAAGATACCAGACCTAAGGTAAGGGAAATAATAGGGAAGGAGGGATTGAAGATTCAGGCAAGAGAACTGATAATAGTGTAAGCAAAGTTTTCGGGGAGGTGGGAAAGGGAAAGCAAAGGGGAGGGGCGACAGAGCAAGGGTAGAGGAACTATAATAGACTGAAGGAGTGTTAGCAATATGAAGTCAGAGCTAGTGAAGCCAAAGAGATTTTGTAGGTGTGGGAGCAAGAAGTCGAAGTTAGCCTCAATTTCCTTTATGAAGTGAGAGTGTAAGCCATTGTATGGGGTGAGGTGAGTGTAGAATGAGAGGGGCTGTTATTTCAGGGGAATGATGAAGAAACTTGGAGTACAGGTGGGAGGAAAATTGGAAAGAAATGACTCAGGGCATGTGAAAGGATTGCTGAGTGGCCTGAGGGCCCAGCTGAAGTTGGAAATTCTGACTTTTAGAGGCACCCATGTATGGGGTGCTGCTCCTTTCTCCCATGATGGTCATTATGGGATTGGAGAAATCAGGTCCTTGGAGAGACCCAGAACTGGGACTAAATACTGCAGACATGGTATTTGGAGGACCAGGGGTGAGGATGCAGTCAATACTAAATCAATATGCTCAAGATCCTGGCTGGATAAGGGAAGAAGGGAAGAGAAAAGGAAGGGCTTGGGAGGCTGGACCCCTCAATGAGGCCAAAGAACAGATGGCATGGGACCCAGCCAGCCTTTTCCTAGATTCCTAGATTTTGTCCCAGTCGGATGTTGGCACTGATCCTTTTTGAGGTAAAGCCATGCCCAGTGATGCCAAGTGACTGGCCAGGAAGTTAAAGGTCAGAATGGTGTGAGGCCAGGGGGTACGTGTGGCTCTTCCACATGGATATTGTTGAGGGCACCCAGGATGAAGACAGGACTTGGAGTGTCAAGGAAGCCTGTGAGCTGGTCCCTAGAGTAAGAGGATGAGTGAAGGTAATGCCCACATCTATGAACACTCTCAGCCTCGGTCCTTTGGTTAGTAGCCAGCACTGGGAAGGAATATCAGATCAGGAGAAAACCTGGTTTTAGGGAAGGCCAGAAAGTGAAGCGAATGTTCTGAAACAATCTACTTTCCTGTTTGTTATTAGCTTTATTTGTTTGTTTTTAAGCTGAATGAAGAAAGTGCAGATCAACTCTACATGGGGGACACATTATATTATTTTGACCCCATGAAGTCCTAGAATTGCAGTAAGAAGCCTATCTAAATCTTACCCCCAGATCTCTGACGTCAGGTACATTTTTTCCCAGCCTGAGCCCTAATATGACCATTCATATAACAAGAGAATTGGAATGGATGAGATCTACATTTTCCTCTGGCTCTAATATCTGTACGCTCCAGATACAACTCCTAGGGTCTTCCTGAGATACCACAGTTAATGCCTAACAGCTTGTCCTATCTAGAGAGAAAAAGCCTATAAGAAGAAACCTGAAGCTTGGTTGTTGAAAATGCCAATCCCAACCCCCCAAAAAATATTACTGCAGACATCACAATGCATCTTTGTGTCAGAGACAGAATCCCAAGATGAATAGGCTGGTATAATTTATTATTTAAACAATCCAGCTTTCGAAACTGGCTGCTTTTCCAGTAACAAGCTGCGTAATTTGGGCAGGTTATCTAACCTTTCTGTATCTCATGTCCCTCAAGAATAAAATGAGGATGACAGTAGTGTGTACCTAACACGGTTATTGTGAATATTAAATTAAATGATGAATGTAAAGTTGTTAACACAGTGCCAGACACTTTGGAAGAACTCAATGTGTTAACTATCATAATTATTATAATAATAAATTTATTATTATAAGAGGGCCCCAATGCTACATGTCTGCTGTCTGAAAATCTCCACACAAAGAAATATCTTAGAGCAAAGTGTATAAAAATAAATAACACACACCATTCCAAGTTCTCGGGCCCTGTACCTGACATGAGAGATTTCCAGGTATGTCATGAAGCCATAAACTTTCAAGAAAGGTTGGAGGTCCCATCAGTCAAACAGCAATACATTCTTCCTCTTTTACCCTTGGAAGTCATATATCTTCAAATGTTTCTAGGTTTACATTGTTCGAGGATTCATGGGAAATTCCTCAGTTGAGAATATCTAGTGGTCTCCCCCTTTATTCCCTTCCCTTCCCGCTTAGAGGCCCTCCTTTTAAGCTTCCTTCCTTTCTTCTACTTCTCCTTCATCCTCCTTAAACTTTTCTTCTACTTTAACCCTTTTCCTTTATTCCGTTTTATTTCCCTTTATTCCACTTCACTCCATCCCCTTTATTCCATATCACTCCTTCGCTTGTTCCACTGCACCTCTGCCCTATATTCCTCCTCAACCCTCCCCTTTATTTCACTTTACCCCCCTCCTTTTTTCCTTATCATCTTTTCCCCTTATTCTACCTCACTCCTCCCCTTTAATCCTTATCACCTCTTCCCTTATATTCCACCTCACCTTTTTCCCTTTATTCCATATTACTCCTCTCCTTTACACCCTGCCCCTTATTCTATACCATCCCTCCCCTTTATTCCTTATCACCCTCTCCCCTTCCTTATTCTTTATTCTACCTCACCCTGCCCCTTTTTTCTTTATCACCCCTCCCCTTTCTTCCTTGTTATCCCCTCCCCTTCATTCCACCTCACTCCCTCCCCTTCATTCCATGTCACTCCTCCCCTTTATCCCATATGTCACCCCCTCTTCTTATTCTACATCACCTCTCCTCTTTATTTTTCTTCCCCATCCCCTTTTCCCCTTTAGCTCTCCAATCAGAGCTTCCCAACTCACCCCCCAAATTAAAAAAACACACACAGTAAGCCATGAATATGCTGCTGTCACAATACAGATGTTTATTAATGATTAAATGCCAGAGAAGTTTTAACAATCACAAATCTTTGAGCTCTGCAGTTGTTACCCATTGTATGATCAATTTCTATCCCTCAATACAATACATACTTTATTCTATGGACCTTAGCAGTTGTTATCCATCAATATCAGCTATAATTTTGGATGTCACACATAACCCATATCTGTGTTACCAGAGTATGTCCCACAAATTTGTACCACTCTGCATAGGGGAACTACAGAGATGATAAAGAACATTTGTAATTAGGTGATTTTAACTACTTGGAACTATGTGTCCTTACCTAACTAGCTGTTTTGCTGGCAACAGGGTGTGAACACCAGCTGTCTTTAAAACAAATCCAGGTATTAAAATCTAATTTTTCCTCTAATTTTGACCCCAAAAAAGCTAATTAGACTTATACTTGAGGTTTCCCTGTTGGCACAACCTGAGCAAAACTGCACAGAATTTTGGGAGTGGCTGTTTGATGAGCCATTGGTCTAAATAATTTGGGAAAAATATCCTGAGGTGGTGGAGTTACTGTGGGGGACACGGCTATGAGTTGGTGTGACATGGTTTAGCATCAATTGTTTGTCAGCTGTCAGTAGGCTCACCTAACGTTCTAGCATGCCTCTTGAGGGCCTTTCCAATTGAGCTCTTGAGAGGAGGGTAGGAAAGTCAGGAAAAACATGCAATCTCCTTTGGGGGAGGGAAAGCACCTCAAGATTTGTGAGCTTCTCTGGGACAGGTGTTTACCACAAATGTCACATCCATTGAAGGAAGGGCTGTAGTGAGAGACAGCCAGGATCAGGAGTAAAAGAGAAAGGCAAGGTAGCACCAGGGAATCTGGGCATGACACAGAAACATCTCTGCTTTTACTAGCTGAAGGACCAAGCATACCCAGTGAAGGGGCTGGCAGTGTGTTTGGAATTCCCCTCCTGCCCTGAGCATCAGGTGGAACACCTCACCCTCAGATCTTTACCTTCAAGACTCTCTTTAATGTTTCCTGTGACATCCCAGGTCTACCCCCACCCTTTCCCCCTGTCCGGCACTGTATAGAAGGGAAAACATCTAATGAAAGAAGTAGCTGATGCCAGTTTTGGCCTTCTTCTCCTGGGGCACACGGAGCAATGGGCGGTCTTGCTCTGGAATGGGGAGTTTACTCGATCCTTCCTCATCATCATAGGAACGGGCAGTGCCAGGAGGAATGGGGAGTTTACTCACTCCTTCCTCATCGTCATAGGAACAGACAGTGCCGGGGGGCACAGTTGGCTCTTCAAAGCAACCTGGAAAATAGTAACAATGTTAACTCCTTGTGTTTCTAGACTTCATACTTTGCACAGCACCCAAAACACTAAGACCTAATTTTGAGTTTCAAATACAGTATGAAGCAAGAAGGTAAGGCAAGAATGATTATCCCCATTTGACATGTAAGAAAACTGCAGCCTAACAGTAGAACACAGATCTCTAAATCTAGGAGAGCACTGTGGAAGCTGAGGGAAGAGCTCAGTTAGGGAAGAGAAATACTAGACAGATACCCTGTGCTCATAGCAAATGGACAATACCACCATGGGGGAGATGGGGAAGAGGACGACCTCCTAATAACCACCACCACCCTACAAGTAGCCTGACTAATTGCACCAAACAAATGAGTAACAAAGCTGGAGCCAAAAGCTTACAATACTATATGGAAGGGAGAAAGAAAGTGTCATTCTTTAATGACTCTGGGGAGGACTTGTAGTCTATGACTGGGCCAAACTGAGGCTTGTTTTTAAGGACAGTGTCATCTACAGGAAATGCAACATCTGCATCTTCTTTATGAAATTGAATTGCCTTTTGGATTCCAAACTTCTTTAGGGTCGAGATCTTTAGGCACTGAGACTTCTTCCACATTCAAGACTTATTCAAGATTGACAACCAGGTCTTGTGGAGGGTCTGAAATTGTATTGAAAATAGAGACATCTTCAGTCTCTGGAGCCACAGTGGTAAACTCATCTTCAAACTCATTGTCTCGGTCTTTCTGGGAATCTGAAATTTCACTGTGAATTTGGGCATCCTCAGGCTGTGGGACCACATTGAGAACGGAGTCTTCTTCAAGATTGGGATTTTCTTCAGAGTCTTGGTTTCCACTGACATCAGAGGCTTCTTCATGTCCTGGAATTTGTTCAGCAGTTGAGGCTTCATCATTTGGGACTTCATCAATAGCTGGGCCCTCTTCAAGATTGGGGTCTTCTTCAGAATCTTGAGTTTCCTCATATCTGAGGCCTCTGTGTGGTCTGGGATTTCATCAGTATCTGAGGCTTCTTCATTGTTCGGGATTACATCAAGATAGGGAACTTCTGCAAGGTCAAGATTTGGGTGGTCTTCAACATCTTATCCTTCTTCAAGGTCACGGTTCAGGTTTTCTCAAGAGTTCAGAATTTCTTGCACATCTGGGGCTACTTCAGGGTCTGGGACCATATCAAAATATGGTACTTCTTCAAAGTTTGGAATCTCAATGAGTTCTGGAATTTTGTCATCAGGTTCTAGAATATCTTCAAGGGGAGGAAGATCATCAAAATTTAGGTTATCATCATCATCATCATCATCATTATCATCTTCTTCATCCTCATCAAGCTCTGGTATGCCTTCAAGATGTGGGCCTTGAATCTCAAGGTCATTTGGGATCTCAAGACCTTGAACTTTCCCAAAGACTATACCTTGATTGAGATATTCAAATACTAGCTCTTCATTGACTGACACATCTTCCTCAGAGGACTCATCTTCCTCAAGGGACCCATCTTCAGCAAGGACCTGGCCTTCAGGAAGGGCATGACCTTCAGCAAGGGACTGACCTTCAGCAAGGGCCTGATCTCCAGCAAGGGCCTGACCTCCATCAGGGTACTGACCTTCATCAAAGGACTTGCTTTGAGCAAGGACAGCAGCCTGGACTTCATGAGAAGTTTCCACCAGATCAGAAAGTAAAGAATCCTCTTCCATCATTATGTGTGCACTCCTGAATGGGAAGAAATTTGAAAATGTCAGTTAGTTTGTGGACTTGCATTAATTAATATAAAGATGATCTGGAGTTGAAAGATCCCGTAACAGAATGTGTTTCAGGCTAAGATAAACAAACCCCCCCCCCAACAAAAAATAACTCACTGGATCTTCCTCAAGTTCCTGCGTCTGATAAAATCAAGGGCTTCTGGGCTGGATTTCCACACACTCTTAGCAACCTGATTCTGAATATGGGGAGGCACCTGAGGGTAAAATTAGTAACATTATACTTTATTACACAGCACCTTTTCATTTAGACTTATCTCCTCTCTATCAGGTACTCAGGACTGAAGGCACCACGACCAGCTAATGCTGGAGGAATTTCTAGACTGAGATTTTGTGGCAGCCTGCTTTGGCTACCCTCAATGATGCAAGTACAACTGTCCCCTGCCTTGGGAACAGGAGAGGAATGTGTACAATAAGTGCATTCAAAACTTTCACCTACCTGGAAGAGGACATCCCAGTTATCAATCATTGCTCGGACCACATTGACAGAAGCAACATAGGGGTCAATCCCCGTGCTTGTTTTCCTGGTCTCCCTGTGGCCAAACTGTCCCCTCTTCAGAAGAGCAGATCCAAATATCAAGGCCAAATTGGTGGAAGTCATACGGTTGCCTGGAACCTAGGTAAAGGGAAGCAGAACGTGATTGACCCTGAGGTATATTGGAAGTTGTACAAATAGATATATCTCTCTCATTCCCCTCACCACCACCACCCCCGCCTTGCTCATATACTCCCACACATATCCCACACTACATTCCTCACTAACCCTTTCCCAGATCTTTTTACCAATTGTCCATCAATGCCAATGGAGTCCTCGCAGTGTTCAGTGATTTTATGCAAGGCCCTCAGCAGACGCTCCAGGGTGTCACTGTGGCAGGATGGCAGCATGTAGACCAGCAACTGCAGGGCAGAAAGCTGATCCTGAGGCTTCAGACCTAGAGGAAGGAAATAGGGGCTGGCTCAGGGGGCTAGCCTTGGCAGCAGCCTGATACCAAGGGGAATGAGATTCTGCTTGAAAATTGCTAACAGCTATAGAGAAAGTACCCAGGCAAATTGCCTTTGCTCATTTCCAAAGCTTGAGCTCAGGAGCCCTGAAAGCAAGTACTCCCATCAAAATCCGACCTCCTCTATAGAACCTGGGTTTTCCTTTGCCCTGAGAGGGCACACACAGCTTCAAAAAGCTCTAGAGAAATTTCCAAGCAAGAGACTTATAATGGAGTATTAAGAGATACAAAGGAAAGTAATCTGCAGAGGGTTTTTATTAAAATTTTTATTTGTAATTGACAAATAATAATTGTATATATACAGGAGAGGTTTTTTTTCTTCATCTTATGTTCATTCTGCCTTGGTTTCTTGAAGTCTTGCAGCCTGAGCTCTGTCCTTAGACCCCGCCCCCAAACCCCTGTAATATTTCCTTTCCTTGCCCAACAAGGGAGGGCAGAAGACTCACTTGCTGTCATGAGGAAGGACATGTACAGATCATCTGGCAGCACAGAGTCCTTCATGTCATGGAAGAACTCCTTGAGGAGTGCGGCCACATCATGCACATTCTGATTGTCATCCAGCACTACATCCACACCTTTATCAAATTCTTCACGGAGCTAGAGAAAGGGAGAGAAGACATGGACTGTCTGCCTGGCTCATGACAGGCTCCCTCTTAGTCATTCCTTCAAAAAGTTCTAGGCTTCAGTGGAGGTAGCTGGCAATATGGTGTGTCTGAGTGACTAGAAAGATCTCTCTCCCCCCCACACCCAGGTATAATGCTCCTCTCAAGTGTATGGGTGAGCCCCCACCTCCTCCTGCTTTTTCTCACCCAAGGAACAAACATGTAAACATAGTCAACTTACCTTACTCACTCTCTGCACAGAGTATTCAAGAGTGAAAATGCCCACTGTGTGTAAGCCTGAAAGAAAAGACGAGGGGATACTAAGCATCTCTGATCTCCTTCCCCCAACCCCCGCCCATGGCATTTCTCTTTTCCTCCCCCACTACATCCCAACCTCCACTGGTGCCAACGGAATGTTATCCAAGCCCTTTTCTAGAACCCAAGTCCATTTCTAGAACACCCCTTCTTTCCCCTTAATTGCCTCCTTCTTTGATTTAACCATTTGCAGCTCTCTTACCATGCTCCTCAATGAAATCGCAGCAAGCCTCAACAACCTGTGGGATCTGCTTAGCAATCGGATTGAGACTCATCTTCCTTTTCGATCCCAGAAGCCTCCTGCCGATCCCGATGGAAACTTTTGAAAGATGCAGAGTCTGCAGCAGGAGTGCCCCGTCTTCCAGTTCAGCCAGGGAATCCACTGATATAGCACCCTGTGGAGAAAACCAGATCATCTTAAAATGAGGGAGAAGGAGGGTCAATTCCAACCTTCTTGAGCACTGCCTGACATTCAGAACAGGAGGCATTTTCTCTGTGGCAAGCCAAACACGTCATTTCAACATGTTGTGTTAAGCTCCCCCCTCCCCGTGAGGACACAAGCCTTAACTCTCTGGCCCCATATTCCTGCACACCTAAGGAAAGGTCCCTGCCTGACACCTGGAGGATTTAACTTACCCGACGCCCACGGCGCGTGAACTCCCGGGGCAAGGTGGGCTCTTGCCGTCTGCGATTGAAAAAGTGCCTGATGCGGCCAAACATCCTCTGCACCACGTTTCCCCGACGACGACGGCCAGCTGGCTGGCCCGTGGCTTCTTCAACCTGCATCGCGGCTGTCAGTTCAAGATACTTGCGGCGGGTAAGCTCATTCACAAGCACCTCTTCCAGGCGAATGCCAAATGTCTTGAGTGATGCAACTGGGGAATAAGGGAGAGGAAGAATGAGAAACGTCAAAGCCCTGCAGCGCCTAAATGAGGAGGAACTGCAGAGGCTGTTGCACTCCTCCAAGCAACCACCCACAGTCAACCCCACCCCTTCAGAGCCGCAGCGCCCCTCCCAGAGGAGCGAGCCAAAAAGACCCTGCAATGGTTTGGCAAAAGGAATCAGCTCCACTCAACTACCCAGAGGGGGCTCAAAGTCCCTGCCTTAAGTCTTACCAGGGGGTGACCACCTTAAAGCAAAGATTTCAAGTTGATCTGGCTGGGTTGAGTCCACTAGGAAGGCTCTGGAAGGTCTGGGAGGATCACCCCATGTACCTGCCGCTATTGTGCAATTTCCCCGATATCACCCCCTATGGGGTTTTTTTTTGGGGGGGGGGAGAAGCGGTAGTGTCACCTGGAGCAGTGGGCACTGCCCGGTCTCCAGTAGCCAGGGGGTGCTGCATTCTATTTCTTTCCCAAAGAAAATACAGGAGGCCCTTACCCCTCTGTTGCCCTCTCAGAATCACGAACCACTTCTCCAAAGTGTTTGGACGGTCATTAGGTACAGCTATGGGAAGAGAAAAAAAGACACACACACGAAAATAGGACTTGATAAGTGACTAAAACATAGCAATGCATTGATCTGCAGCAGAGGGAGGGGCGGCGGGGGTAGGGGGGAGCTCAGCCCAGTGGGCAAAAACTGTTTTGCTTTCTCTCAGCCTCAGTTTCCCCGCCTGACAACAGAACCAATCCTATCTGACACATAGGAAACTCCAAGAATTTAACCAAACCAGACAATCTAAGGCGCCACGCGCACACCGCGCATCTTGCTACGCACCAGTAGTCTCACATCACAACACTTAAAAAAGAAATTCGAGAGCTCTGCGGTGCAGGGATCATGCAACAAGAGAGGGGAGGGGCTCTGGGGGTAGGGGTCGCCAAGTTACTGGGGCGCGCTCACACCCCAGTTGCCGTCGGCTCTCCTCGCTGCGGCATAAGCGGCGACACCTGGCCGAACCCGGTAGAGGTGGCTGTCCGCGGGGTTTCCTCGCCTTTCTCTTTATCCGGTTCAAGCTGTGTCCGCTGCGCTCGTCTTAACGAACCTGCCGCACTTTCCAATCTTGCTGGGACGCCCCTCGGCCCGCGCTACCCCTTCTCTCCTCCCTTTGGCTCCTCCTTGCAGATCCGCGCCCTTACCCTTGAGATCCCCTGGTGCTCTCGAACCCGATCCTGCGCAGTGTCCCGCTCACTCCCCGCCGCCAACTGAGGTGGGCAGCGCTCACGTCGCACCTCCCGCCGCCACCCCTCCTCCCGCCCCCGCGCCCCGCACAGCCCTCCCTCTCATCGCATGGCTTGGCGTGTTTTACCCTCTCTCTCTTACCGTATCCCTATCTCCCTCTACTCTCCGACTCTCAACTGTGTTGTCTCTGTCCCAGTCCTCTCTCAGAGTGTCCCTCTGCACCTCTTTCTTGCCCTGACTGATTCTCGCACCACACCTGGTGCGTCTATCTCTTCACCTGCCCTCTGTCCACCTGTCTGTCCCTGACATCTGCCTGTCTGCTTTACTGCCTCTCAACCCTCAAGCTTCGACCTAACTCAGCTGATCTTTACCTCTTGTACAATTCAACAAACAGCCTTCAACTCCTACTTTCTGGGTTTCCCAGGCGCCAGGAGAATGGACCAGGTCCGAGACCAGGCGCGAGCTCCTCCCACTCTCCTGGACGCCTGATCCCTCCCGTCCTGCCTAGAGGACCAACTCACCCGAAGGTGAGGATGCCACGCTCCGAGGGATACAGCTTACCCCTGTCAGGTTTGAATTCAGAGAGGAAATGTCTGGCCACGAGTTCGTGGTAAGCAGTCTCTTGCAGCTTCAGACGCTCCAACTCCGAGAGGCTGTGTATAGATACCATCTTCATCCTGCCGTTGTGTCCTGGGGCTCCTCCCAGGACATTCACTAAAAAAATGAAAGCGGACAACAACAGCAGAAGAGGCATGATTCTGGAGCATAGTGTCCTTGCTGCCTTCCAAAAAGGAATGCAGCCACCCATTCTGGAATCGGATCATTATCAAGCCTGCATCATCCAATTGTCACTGGACCTGGTGGAGGGAACTATAAGGGGAAAGTGAAGGGGGAGGGCAAACTGGGAGGTGGCCTCACCCTCAAGCAGAGCAGCCTCTGGTTGCTTATTTTAAAAAATCCAACTTAAAAAAAAAAATCAGCCCTGAACGGATAGTCCAGAAAAGAGAAGACATAATTAACAAAAAATGTAGAATTAAATAAAGAAAAAGAAAAGAAAAACAATTTCTTTAAAAAGACACTTTAAGACAAGAGAAATATAGCATTTTCATTAATTAATTAGAACATTGATAGAG
Organism: Lemur catta; assembly: GCF_020740605.2. NCBI lineage: Eukaryota > Metazoa > Chordata > Mammalia > Primates > Lemuridae > Lemur > Lemur catta. The sequence goes on along the minus strand of NC_059155.1, from coordinate 31,166,290 downwards.
CTTATTTTTATTTTTTCATGATGCTACTCGATGCTGTCCATGTTAAGTCAGAAGGAGACTTTCATCTAGGTTTGGAGCACTGCAAATTTATACAACTCTTCCAGAAAACAAACTGGACACATGGATATGGAGCCAAAAATTGTACCCAGGCCCATTGACCCAGCAATTCCCCTTTTAGGAATCTATCCTAATGAAATCTTCCTCCAGACAGGAGAAACCATATGCACATGAACCGTAACAGTAAAATAAATAAATAAATAAAAATAAGGAAAGAAAAGCTAGCACAGTAATGAGACTAGTTAGGTAAATTATGTAATGACCACAGTATGGAAAATTATGTAACCGTTAAAGTGATATTTACAAAGAGCTTTTAAACAACAAATAGAAAATGCTGAATTTGCATTAATTATGATTACAACTATGTGAAGAAAAACATGCATAAAAATAAAAGACTGAAGGAAATGCACCTAAATGCTAAACAGCATCATATTAAGCGAGGAGATTTTGTTTGCCTTTTGCCTTTTCTCTATTTACCAAAAACTGTATGACTTGGTTATATTACTTTTTCATGAAAAAAATTGATTTGTACCAAAACAAACATCATTTCCAGTCCATTGCCAGTGAGACTTCTTATACAGAATCAGTGATAAAAGTAGAGTTTGTCTTAGTGTAATGGTAAACTTGTCTTAGTGTAATGGTAAACCTCTTTTATATGGTAAGCCTTCTCCATGGTGCCCACTATCCCATGCTGCTTCCAGACTTCATAGCATCTCCCACTGGGCATCTCCTTGCACCCCACATAGAATCTTTTCCTGAACATTCTTTATTACTTATTTGTTCTTTCATTCATTCATTAAAAGAAAAAAACAACCTGTATTAATTGCCCACTTTGTGCTGGGTGCTATAGATTCAAAGAATGAGCAAGATAATTCTACTCCTTTCATAAAAGATTTAACAGTACAGTGAAGGAGATACACAGGTTAGCAACAATTTACAAAACCATGTGGTAAGTCAATCTGCCAAGATATAAACAAAGTACTGTGAGAGCAGAAAGGAGGAAACATCTATGTCTGCCTGGAGACAGGGAGGGGGGAGTGTCCAGAGAGAGAGAACAGCTTGTGCAAAGGCAAAGAGATGGGAGAGAGGGTGTCATATTCTTGAAGCTGTATAAAGGGATTGGAAGGAGATAAATTTGGATAGGCAGGGATGAGATCATGAGTGGCCCTGTAAGCCACATTAAGGAGTTGGACTTTCTCCTAAAGGCAATAGACAGCTACTGCAGGGTTTTAGGCAGGGAGTGACAGAGTCAGAGCAGCACCTTGGAAAAATCACAGAGAGCCTTGAAAAAGCCTGGTTTAGGTAGAAAGCCTGAAGTAGGTAGCAGCCAGGAGGCAAGGGATGCTGACACAAGTCAGTGTCACTGGGGCTGGAGTAGGGGATGAATTTTACAGATGGAATTGACAGGACTTAAGGCAATAGTTTAATTATAATGGAAAGAAAATAATATAGGATAGCTCCAAGTTTATGTTTTGGGTGAATGTGTGTATGCAAGTGCCTGATAGAGAAGATACTTCTGGATATGGGGAATTAAACTTTTTGACAAGAAGAAAAGTAGTTGTTATATGCCACTTTTCTGAGCTTCCTTTTCCCATGAAATTTTACAATAATATTCTATATATTATGGGGGAGGCTTATTATGGGGAGCAGAGAAAAGCTAGGTAAGGGTTTATAACATAATCATCTAAATAAATGAGCTATCCTCTGTCAAAAAACAAAAGAAAAACAAAAAAAACAAAAACCTCACACCTTGTATTTTTTTCCCAAAATTCTTTTATGCCCACTTTCCTTAATGGCCAAAGTCACAGATGTCAGAAATAAGTGCAGTATAAGAAAAGATGAGGCATTTTTCTATGGCTTTTGAACTAAGCTAAGAGGAAAACCCCTACTGTATTTTAAAGCTCCTTCAACTGCAAAGCATCATCCTCTGGACCCAAAGTGAACACCTAAGCCCAAGCACTAAACTCCAACCACAAAGTGACCATTTTAACTAAAGGTACATGCATCTAACCACAGTCCCAGACTACTAAGCCTCTAGCAATGCCCCTTCGAGATAGCAGGTCCAGAGTCTATTAGTCAAAGATCTCATCCATTACAGCCTTGTTCTGGCTTAATTTTTCTAACATCTCTCCCCTCTCCCCAATCCAGACATTATTTGGTATCAGTCTTGGTACCTAGGTATCTAGGTACCTAGGTATCTAAGCTTGCCAGATCTGGCCATCCAAAGAACACAGCTGGTTCTTTCATCCAAAACCAGGATGAAAATCAATCCCTTCTCTCCACCCAAAATAAGGTAACAATGAACAGTAAAACCCCCAAATCAACAACAGCCCAAAAAAGAGAGAGAGTGACAGAGAGAAAAACCTTTGAGAGATGAGTCAGCCTAGAAGCTTACAATTCGAAAGGAAATCAAAGGCCTTAGAATAAACCATTTGTCATTGCCTCCCTGATCCTACATACAGGGCTAAACTTAAGAGCAGTTATACCAGCAAAACTGTCACTGTCTTACTTGCCTTCAATCCTCTCCAAGGCACCAGTAGGATACAAGACAGAAGCAGAGTTAGGAAGATCAGTGTGCCCAGAGGAGAAACAGATGGGTGGGTGGAGGGGAGATGAATAGGCTCGCTTCAGCACTATGGGAGGTTCTCCAATTTGAATACTCATCCTTGGGCCTGACTTTGCAAGCTGAACACTAAAGGAGGCTTCCCACAGAGAATGAGGTGCCAAGGGACCTCTCTTGCTGCAAAGTGTCTTCCCCTTTCCCCTTTAGCATGCCATGGCACTAGCCTGAAGTGACAATGAGATAAAAAAAGATATTCAAAAAGGAAGGTGAAAGCAATCTGACTTAGTTTCAGTCTAGAATTCAAGACATCTGCAAAAACACTATCTTTAGACAAATATCTGTACTGGGCACTGGAGTTAGAGGCAAATAGAACTGATTTTGAAGCCAGGCTTTATAGTTTTTGAGCTGTGTGGCTTTAGGAAAGTTAGTTGAATTCTCTAAAACTCAGTGGTTTCCTCTATAAAATGGGGAAATGACATAGTACTCATTTCAGTGGTTGTGTGAGAATTGAATGAATAATGTATATGTGATATTTAGCATTGGTTTTTAATAAACATATTAACATTGAAGGTCCTTTGCAGAGGACCTGAGTTTACCAGGTCTTTGCATTGACTGACCTACTCTGTTCAATCTCTACTAAATTTGAATTAAATTAATACAGAGTATTAACACAGTATTAATACAGAGTAAAGAGATCTTAGAAGACTATTGGAAATATATTTTTCTTCTTCACTCTCCAATTTCATCAGGGTCAAGTATTAAAAAATCATCTTATAAAATTTAGAAAAAACTAACTGCATAGGTCAATATTTCAAATGTTATCATGCAGATTAGTAAAATGCCTGTATGTCCCAAAATTTATTTCTCTTTCAAACCATCCAAATTTACATTGTCACTACTAAACATTTGGATCAGTAAAGGGGCTAGAATATTAGCAGATCCCAAGAGGGAGCATTTGAACAAAGAGTAGAGAGACACCCAAATCAAGTCCCCAGCAATACAAAAAGGGGAAACACATTTGGGTGGCATCAAGCTTACACTTTAGGGCTTCCCAAAATGCATAGCACAGATGGAGAAACACATTAAGGTCAGAAAGGTCACCCACTTTGACATTGCAAGGAAGGAAATGCTTTCAGCTAGGCATAAATCCAGTCTTCACAATTTGGAGGACTCATTTACTCCATTGCCTTCATCAAATCATTAGAAATGTTGCAATGCTCATATGTAAATACTTATGAGAAAAAGACAAGGACTGCATTGACGCTGTGGCTTGAATCTTTATAAATTAGGGCACTTTATGGCACAACAAGAATTTTGCTCTAAACCTCTGAGAGCTCCTCAGAGTTTAGGTCATTGATAGTAAATGGGGCTGGATGCCTAAAATGTATTGCATCTACATTATTCAAATGTCTACAGGCAGTGACAATGGATAAAGACATCCCTATTAATATATCACAACATGGGAAAGAGATATGGGTCTCTATATGAAAATATTTGGGCACCAATTTGGTTTGCTAACACATTACCTCATTCATCTCTGAGCATTAATGAGTTAGCCTTTAAGTTGTTATCCCATAACCTCCATTTCAGCAAAGGCTGCAGATGCAATGAATAAAATGGATAATTTTATGCAATGTGGTGGGTGGTGATATCCCAAGAAAATTAAATCTGGGGACAGTGTTCACCAGTACATGGAGCCAGCCCATCATGTCATAGCAGAAGCTCATAAGCTGGAGGTAGTACTGTTAAATTATATTCAGAAAAGCCTTGGCTTCACACACATACACAAAAAGAGTGTTTTGGGAACTACTTGGAATATTGGAATGGTTCAGAAATAAAATGGACCTTAGCCATCACCTAGTCCCAAACCTCTGTTCTAAAGTTCAGAAAACTGAAGCTGAGAGAGGAACAGGGGTTTTCCCAAGGCCATATAGCAATTTGACAGCAGGGCCTGCACAAGAACCCAGTTTTCTTCAGTCTCAGGGCTCTTTCTATTGCCCCATCCACCTTTGCTCTCAGTAGCTGCAAGATTCTGCAACACTAAATAATGAAATCAAAAGAATATAAACATAATCAAAGCCTGATTCCATAAGCCAGGGGAGGTCATATCCGAAGGAAGGCATCCACCACAAATTACAACATCTTTATAAAATAAGTACAGTCGTCATTCCATCGAATGTGGAATGCTCTTTTTAAATTTCATTGACTAAGGAAACAACTCAAGCTCAGCATGGTGAAAAGCAATTTTATGCTATAGAGCATAGTGTAAATAAGGCAGTGTGACATCAAATACAACAAGATATAGATATTGTCACTATTATTTGCAGTATGTGTCAGGGTGCCTAAGAGTGCTGGCATCACAAGCTGTGGCACATATATCTTTTTTTTCCTTTTGATTGCTGCTTCTACTAAATTGTGGTGGAAGAAGTAAAAAATAAGATGTTCTATCAATAGGAGGTAACATGTTTTAATGCCTAATTTGTCTTGTATTTTTCATTTTCTTAAAAGCTTTCCATATGTCCATTATCTCCAGATGCTAGCACACAGTAGGGTGTTCAATAGAGTTTGTTGGGTGAATCATAGGATTAAAAACTCCAAGCATTTGAGAGAACATAAAGCTCTTATAATTAAAACAGCTACTCATGATTCACAAATAAATGAATCATGCTATTTTATTCTCACGACAACCCCTGGGAAGGAGGTAGGTTGAAAATTATTTCCCCCCATTTTACAGACAACAACAAACTAGGGCTCTGGAGAGATTGTGACTTACCTAAAATTGCACAAAAATGCCATGGAGGAATTTCATCTGGGAACCAGCTATCCCTTCCTATTCCCTGGGCCAGGACTTGCCCTTCCCACTAAACCATTGGTATTTCTCACCAACATCTGCTTTCTGGAACTCGGAAAGTCCAAATCAAGACTACCTTCTTTCCTAAGGAAGTGGCTGGATTTTTGGGAAATGGGAATGAAGATAGATGGAGATACATAAGTATGTATGTATATAGCTTCAAAAAAGACTATTATGATAGGTAAGGTAGAGGAGGGGGCTGGATAGAAGGATAAAGGCACCAAAGGGCCTATGTATTCATCCCTTCACTTCTCTTAGCCCAGCTCACCCCCAACCTGACATCATGGTATCCTGGAAAGCTCCTGAAGTATGGACTGGAATTTGGGTTCAAATCTCAGCCTCACTACAATTAAGTTCACACACTCACCAACTATGTGATTGAAACCAACTTATCTCACTTCTCTGAGCCTCAGATCCACGTCCTTACAAAAGAAAAATCATGATACCTACTAGGTATGGCTGTGGTGAAGATTACATGAGGGACAGGGAGGAATGAAAGAATCCTCCAAAGTGTACAGTGCTGTACCAAGGTGAGGGACTATGGCCCCAAAGTACCGGGGAGTCAAATTTGAGAGGAAGACTGAACAGGAATGCTACTATCTGGAATGAGACAGATAGTACACCATGCTGAAGAATGCCCCTGCACCATCCTTCGAAGGTGAAAATGGGTACTCACTCATTGTCAGCAGGAAACACACTTTTCAGATGGGATGAGATGAACTGTTTCTTCACTGGGTCTTTCATGATGACAGACACAAGGCAGCTAACTGTGGGGTATGAGGGTATTAATCTAGTCTGTGAAATGTAGAAAAAAGCTAACTGGCCCACAAAAGGGATTTAGTCCCTACCTTTGGCTTCCTCAGCACAATAAGCAAGCTATCCCTGCTGGGGATGGTGGAGGGAAGGGGAAAGCCATCTGGAGTGGAAAGCCCCAGTTCCTGCCCTTGGGATCCTGAAGCCTAATTGAAAGTCACATAAATGTCAAGTGTCTGAAAGACTATTAGGAAAGGCCTGTGGATCTATCATCATCCTTCCCTGCCCTAATATAAATATATTTCCTCTTTTTTGTTTCTTTAAGGAATATTAAGAATTGACTATTTCCCCAGGCCCACCAGCATTGGGCAGACACTTACTCAGCTGTAGATTTTTAGTAAATTCTGATTCATTGTTCCCATCTTCTCAACTCCCCTGCCTCCCCTCCCACAAAGCTTCCCTCTTTGAGACACACTCCCTTTCAGACACACACATACACACTCCCACTCACAGACATCCATCTACACAAATGCATCCTCGCACTATCTCACATGTGAATTTTCACACACATACAGAACACTCCCTCCAATAGGCTCACTACAAAAGAGGGAAAGGGGGAAATGAGACTCTGAATTAAAGGCAAGGCCATCAACATTTGCCTCTCCAGACCACATCTGTGGCTTCTACAGAGTGGCATGAGAAAGACAGACCAATGGGGAAACTCCCCCAAACCGTCTGAACAGAGGCCATGTCAAGGAAACCTTCAGAATAAAGAAGTTCTCAGAATCTGTGCCGAGAGCTCCTTCTCCTCTACCTTTCCCCCCCAATTCCCACCAGCTTCTCTTCTCCCTTGATTGTATCTTCCCCAACAAGCATCCAATTTTCTGCCGGTTTTCTTTTTCAAAATCCTGTCTGAGTGGCTGTCATAGGGAATTAATTGGTACTGTGAGAGATGTTTTTCCCTGTAATTTTCATGTTAGGAATGGTATTTTAAAACGATACTAAAATAACTATATTTTTAAAATATCATTGTCTGTCTGTCTATCTATCCCCCTTCAAAAGTAGACCACTGTCTTGGCTATGTGGTGAAAAAAAAAAAAAAAAAAAAAGCCCTAGACCAGGAGTCAGGAGACCTGCTCAGTTACTAAGCAGCTGGGGTGGCCTTGGGCAAGTCACAGAGCATCTCCAAACCTGAAACACAACTGCCATAATTTATTATTATCCTGTTTATTTAAGAGCCCTCTCATCTACAGAGGCCTCTCGATTCTTCTAATATTACAGGACTTAGCCAACTCCAGGACATAGGGCCAAGAGGCTGCTTATCCATAGTTGGAGAGAGAGTCCCCCAGCCTTTCTGCAAGCCTCTGGGCGACAGAGTGCCGAGGGAGGGGGGTCTGAGCTGATCTCCCTCCTCCTCCCTACCTGAGTCCTCGCCACCGCAGGCCCTAGGCCCTGAGCTAGGGAGGAGCAGGGAGGTGCGGACTCTGCGCCCTCCATGGCATGGGCGTGTGGGCTTGTCCTCTGCCTCTGGCTGCCCCCGCCCCCATCCGCTGCAGAGCACGGCCTTCAGGCTGGGTTGGGTGGCGCCGCACGCGTGAGTCCTGCCCTTTATGTAGTTCAAGAGATCGCAGTACTTACAAAGTTAAACCAAGCCCCCCGCGGCGCAAAAACCACCCTCCACTGCCTGCCCCTCTGAGAATTCGAAAAATTAAATCTTTCTTACGAGTTCTGTGTTTCAGCCATTGAATGCAAAAGCTTAGGCAACTTGTTCAGCACTCTCAGACCTCCTCTCCCTCCCTCCCGTTGGGGTCTCCACTTGGAGTGCTCTCATCTCCGTTTCTCGCCCCGCAGGGGGAGGCACTCAGGCTTCTGGTGTCCTGCCCCTGCACTACCTCTTGGAGACCCTCCTGATGTGGGCAGGGAATAAGAGGCTGCATGACCTCGACACCGCCAGCACTTGGCTCTGTCGCTCAGACTTTCCCCCACCCCTCGCGCGCTCTGCAAAGCTTTCCGCGGTGGGGAGGGGGCTGATTCAAAGCAATTTTCTACACAGCAGCTAGCTCAATGCCTTAGGCATACTAGTTTGCTGAATTCCCTGGGCCACTACCACTGTGTCTTGCTGTACCCCACGATCTTCTCTCCCCTTATTCAAAGCTGATCTCTTCTTCAGGATTAAGCCCAAAGGTCCCTTCCCTCTCAGTGCACCGAATTTCCCCTCCCCTGGCCATGCCACACAATCTCACAGTACAGGTGAAGAAAAAGCAGAAGTGGAGGTTCAGATGGCTAAGAAACTTACCCAAGGACACAGCTAATTAGTGGCAGAGCCAAGGTGAAGGCCCAGAATTCCTAGATCCCAGCTGAGTACACTTTTTGCTACACCATATTGATTCCCTTCTGCCCTGACTTATGTAGCATTCCAGGGCAAGGAACATGCTTTGTACACAAGGACTGCACAAGGAACAGCCCCTTCCCCTCCTTTCCTCACTCTTTCTGCTCCTTGCTTCCCAGTCTTGTCCAGGGCCTCCTTTGCTCTTCCAAACTCAGATACAAAAAGGTCATTTTGTTCAAAGTTCAATGAATGAGCAGCAAGAACAAACAGAAGCTGACTTCACAAAGTTCTCCACCCACCTGGATGGCAATGGTTTCAGTAACTTCTCTCCTCTCCTCCCCTCAACACACACACACCACTACAGTCTTCATTTTTCATGTTTTGTCTTCTTTGCATATCTAGGCACCTAGGGAAGACAGGCCATCCACACCCACTCAAACCATCTTATCTTTTAATACTTCTAATCTGCAGCCCACTAATCATATATAAAAATCACAATTCAACCGAGCAAAAATATATTATTTACAAGAGCTAAGTGTTTTTATCTGATGCAACAAGGGCAATATGGGGTTATAAATGCAAGATCTCAAGAGAGGGAAATTTCAAGTACATAATTACACCCCCTCCCAACTGAATTCTCTCCTCTCTTGGGCCAAGTAAATGGACAAAGGGAGAGTGTTGTTGACAAAGAAGGACAGAAATGGAGAAGAAAGAGGAGAGAAGAGTCAAGAACGTCAGAAACCAAGGGCCAGCCCAGCAAGAGGTAAGAAGGAGAAACAGATTTAGGCTCAGGGAGAAGGAAGAAAGGGAGGGGAAGGACAGAGTTCAGCTGCTGGCTCCAAACATAGCTACTGTGGAAGCCCAGAAAGATCTAGACTTCTTCCCTAAAGGTTCAGAGATGTGGCTCTTGGGTTCTGGATTGGAAATGAGATCCACAATCCCAATGGCAAGTTTTTCTTATCTCCTAGTAAAGAAAGAGCTTCTGGCTCTAGCTACAGCTTTGGTGATGCTCTTGTCAATTTAAGTGCCACCTCGCTATCATCACTACCACCACAATGCCCTTGCCCTCCTCCCTCCTGGAATTAAATAAATCTTACCCAACACAAGAGTGTAATTTGAAAGCTCAAGACAATTTCTTTTTCCATTGAGGGACAGGATCTCCCCCTCGCCTCCTGTTGGAAATGGGCTGGGTACTGCCCCTTTATACATTCTAGAGCGCCAGATCAGGAGAAGGGGAGAAAGGGAGGAAGGTAGCAGAGTTTGAGGCTGGTCCAATTTGTCACAGGCACTCATATTCATATTCATATTCTATTTCCTATTTTTCTCTCTCTCCCCTTCCCCTCCACTGGATTTTTCTGCAGCCCCTCCTTCTGGCCCCAGCAGCTCTGCTCTCCATCCTCACTGCAGCATCCTGCAGCCAGTCTCTCCAAACCTGTGATAAGGGGCTGATATTTGGGTGTATCTTTCTGGTGATGCTTGCTTTTTAATGTGGGATTTTACACTGATATGCCAGGAAAAGACTTGTGTTGGGGGGGGGGATGTTTCATAGGAGATGAAAGAAAGATCAATCCAGGTAGCCAGCAACATGGGTTGGTGTTGGGGGCAGCTGGGAGACATGACTTGAACATGAGTGCACAGAGATCCAATTTAGGCAGAGGACTGGCAGGTTATTGGCTTAGATTACAGCAATTGCCATGGTAACATAAATATACAAAGACCTCATGATATGTAGAGAGAAGGTAAATATCACTTAGCCTCAGTTTTTTCCACTAAAAAATAGAGGAATAAATGCTTCCCTCATAGCACTATGGAGAAGAGCATGTGAAATTAACATAGGTAGAGTACTTAGCATTTACCTTGCTACTGAAGCCCAGAGAGGGAAAAGAGCTTGCCCAAGGACACAGAGTCAGGATTAGAACCCAAGTCTCCCAAACACTCCCCTCTGCAGAAGGGGTGCTTTCCACTCTACTTCCTCCTCTGCCACTGCTATCCTTGGGGACTTGGCGGGGGTGGAAGTGGGGAGGTGGGTTAGGAGCTCACTCTATGCATGTGAATACAGACACTCTATCCCTTAGTGCCAGCCTCAAGGGCTCAGGTTCCTGCCTCATCCCCCTTCTCCTCATCACTCAGGTACTCTCCCCATGCCATCTTGGACAGATCCACTGTCATTTTCAGCACTACCTCTGCTGCCCAACTCTGATGCAGTGACTCACCCTCTAGCTGTCCAGGGCCTCTGCCCTCCAGGAAAGAGGCTTTTTTCTTAATTGACTGCAGAAGCCTCAGCCGCAGTGAAACAACACCCTTCCAGACAGGCTTAGAGATGGAAGGCTTTGAGGAAGAATGCAATAGTCCCTTATCCAAAGCCACTGGCCTCCATTCCCACGGTGCCTGGGGTGCCACTATTGGACTCCTCTCTCTAGGTTCCTTATGATAATTCCTCATGTACACTCAAGTCTCAGTGTTTCCAAGGGATTTCACCCCAGACATCTCTTTGCTGCATGTATAAAGCCTGTGCTGTGTGTCTGGCACTGTGCTAGGCACTGGCAGGGCATAAGGTAACAGGAGACATCTCTAGCATCCAATGAGTGCTCACAAGTTTAAAAATATTAACGTGGTACCTTGGTAAGGAGGTGAATGAATCCAAAGTGGTGAGTTAGGAAATCTCTGTGAGGAGGGGAAGTGATGGGCAGAAGGGCTTTATCCCAACCCCAAGGTGTGGAGGTGTGACCTGAACTTTCTTGTAGCCAGTAAGTGGCGTCACTAAATCATTGGTTCCCTTAAACACAATACATTGCAAGTTAACTGAATCCCTGCCCATCCTCTGCCTTTCTGGCTTAGTTTGGGGGCGTTAGCTGGTGGCCATGACCCCCTCCCAGCCTCTGGTTGCCTTTACTCCAAACTCCCATATCTTTATCTTTTTAATGAGGGTGGGGGAAAGAGGGAAGGAATAGGCATCTTCAGTATCTTGACTGTGATAAATACTTCATGTATATTACCTCCTCTAAACCTCATAACTATCCCGCGACCTAAGCCAGTGACTTGCCAAGGTAAACAGCTACGAAGTGGCAGAGCTGGGATTCGAACCTATAGTAACTCCGAAGTCCGTATACTTTGCGCAGCACTTTAAACAATGCGCCACTGGGTAGTGGAAAAGGGAAGGGCTCCTTTTCCTCCACCTCCCTTTCCCCTACTATCCAAGTCCAGATCCTCCAGAAAGGAGACAAGCGGAGGACAGGAGCCAGACGGTCATCTGGCCGCGGACCCTCCTGGAGTGACCCCTGTAGCCCACCTATGGTGGGAGGGGACCTCAGAGTTTTCTGCGGGGTTTGGGGGTGGTATGCAAAGCACCTTCAGTCACTCTAACGCCCCCTGCCGCCAGTGACTCCCTGTCCGAAGTCGCTATTCTTAGGAGGGTTTGTGTGCTAAGAGAAAAGCCCATCAACTGCCCAAGAGCTGTCGTGGGCCGGTGCTAGGCTGAAGATAGCCTCGCCAGATTTGGTGACATAATTGGGAAGGAAGATCATTTCTAGCGCCCTACTATGTGTCCAGCTAGGGGTCAATGATTTCTAATAGTCATTGCCTTTTTTATAGAAAATGTATTGCTTTGCAAAATAGTGAGCTCTCCATTAAGAAAAATCTTCAAGCTAGATTAGAACCGGTTTCGCAAAAAGCTTTTCTGCTGATCTCAACTTCTTACTTCTTGAAATCAACAAAGCTCTCCAGCCCTAACAGTCACCCGCTCCCTCCCGTAGGGGAGGAAGAAGCAAGTGGGGAGGAGCGGAGAACAGAGGTCTAGGCGGTGAAGGGGCAAAGGGGCCAGAGGGAGGGTGCGGTGAGGAGGAGCCTCCCGTGGGTCGACCGCACTCGGAGTCAGGGTCCCCGCAGAGCCCTCTTTCCCACCCGCTGACTCGCGGACCTTCTCCTTTTCCCGGGTTCGGACTAGATTCTGCCTGCACGCAACTCATTCACTCCGCTTGCTTGGCAATGGGGAACATAGGGGCAACACCCCTGGTCAAAGGAAAAGAACATCTGTGGCAGCCCCGCCTTGCCCGCCCATCCCCCCTCCCTTATTCCCCCTCCTCTCCTCGCCCCCCTCTCTTCCGCCTAGAGAGATGGCGGGGGCGAGCGGTGTGTGTATGTATGTATGAATGTACTTGTGTGTGTGCGCGCGCACGCGCGCAAGTGCGGCACGTTTGTGTGTGCATTCGGTGTGTGGCCGGGTGTGTGGGGGGATGTGTGCGGGTCACGTTTTAGCCGAGTGCTTGGTGTGGTGTGTATTTGGTTTGCTTTGATATGGAGCGTGTGTCTATGTGTGCATGCTTGTAGGTTGTATGTTTCTGCCGGATTATAGTGTGACTGTGTGGGTGCGGTCTGGATGTGGGTGTGTTTGATGTCTTTGCCGGGGTTTGTGGTCGTGCTGTGCTGAGTGTATATATGTGCTAAGTGTGCAGTGTGTGTATGTGTGTGCTCCCGTTGAACCTGGGGTGCATATGTGTGTCTGGTGTGTGTTTATCTTTAGATGCAGGGTGTCAATGTGGGTTTACAGGTGGCGTTTGTTGAGGTGTATAGTGTGCATGTTCGTTAGCAAAGTGTGTCTATAAGTAAGTCTGCTTTAGGTGTGTGTGTTCAGAGGTTTATGCATGTGAGGGTGCAATGTGTCTTTTGGTGTAAAGTGTTCATGTGTGTGGTGTGGACGCATGTGGCCAGCGTATGTGCTCGGATGGAGGGCTAGAGATGGTGTGTGTCTTGAAGGAGATTGCTGCGTGAGTGTATGGGTGCTTTGTGTGAGAGTACAGGGTTGTCTAAAAGAACTCAGGTGACCGTGTGTGGTTGGGGATTTGGGAGGAAGGAACGTTGGGTCAGTACTGGAACAAGGAAGGAAACAGGGGTCTGAGACCCCGGCAGCGATGCCGGCTGACCTGACTGCCTGCCCACCTCGGTGCCTGCAAGACCTGCTGGGGCAGGGGGTGAACTTACCAGCTGCTTAGAAGAAAGAAGAAGAGGGCACCGGACGTGATTGGCCAGGTAGGGTGCCTAGGGTGCGGTGGAGGCGCTGGTGGGAGTAAGGTGGAAAGATTCTTGTTCATTGACTTGACACTCCCCATCCCCCAGGAGATTACCACTTGGTGCCCAGCTGAGCCCAACTATTTGCTCAGGGCCTGCTGTTTCACACCTTTTTGGCTTTGTGTGGGCAGATCCAGTTGCCTGGAAGCCCTTTCCCCTGGGGCCTTGTAACAAACTCCTACTTATTTTTTTAAGACCTAACTTAAGAATCACAAAACTTTCTCTGCTATTGGGTACCTTTCTCTTCCAACTGAGGGCTCCCTCCTTTGAGCCACCACAATTACACTCTTCATACTTCTCATGACGTGATCATACATAACTGCAATTATTTGTTTCTCCTTTCAAACTCTGAGCTGCTGTAGAGAATACCTGGTATATAGTGCAAATAATAGTTGTAATCATAATAATGTTGCCATCTATTAAGTACTTATTGTGTACCAGGCACTGTGCTACGTGCTCTTACTTGCATTATCTCCTCGAGTCATCACAATGCTCCTGTGGGGTAGATAGAGCTATTGGTTGTCACTATTTTACACTTTGCACATCAGGCTCAGTGTAGTTAAGTAATTTCCCCAAGGTTACACAGACCATAGGATTCAGAGTAGGTATTTGAACTCAGATCTGCCATATTCCCTAAAGGTTTCTTCTATACTAAGTAGCATGATTAAGCGTCCCCTGATTCATGCTAGATGCTGAAGTCTCAGTAAAAGAGTACCATTTCTTGACAAATCTTTCTTTTGAGTTTACTGACAGTACCAAGAGTACTCAGCATAATTACTTTCTTTGTCTCCCAGACAGCTGATACTTTCTCCACCCAATTACCTGCTTTGTTGACACCTCAAAGTCTAATTACTCTAGGCACAGGAGCACCTCACCAGCTCCAGTTCTTGGAGCTCTCCTTAGGCTGGTGCTGAAAGAAAGAGCTGAAAATAAGCATTTTCTAGCCATAGGGTTAGGGGAATTGGGTTTGGAGGGAAATTGGGTTTGGAGGGGAATGGGATCAGGACGGAGTAAGGGAATGATTTCACAGCTCCCACTAGACCCGTTTTTACAGCATCACTACCAGAAGTTGGTATTCAGTGAATTTCAAACAGACCAGCCATCTCCATATCAAACTGTATGTAGAAAAACATGCAGAACCCCCTCAGAAAAGACTACCAAATGGGTCCCATTTCATATTATTCATGAGCGTGGGGAGCACTGTGCTTGTCTAATGGGGCTCATGCTGCTTTAATGCCTTCCAAGCAGCCTCATCTGAGAAATCCAAATTAAAACAATACATCGCATTTTGGGGAACACATTTATGGGGGGCATGGTGTCAGCCCAGTCATAGCTAAAAAGCCCCTGGAAGCACTGGCTTCCAGATCAGCCCCCAGGGACCCAGCCTAGACTGCTGCAAAGAGGTCAGGGGGTGCATAGAGAAGGACAATTCAACAGTGGTGAGTCACTTCACCACTTTTCAAGGGGGAAAGCGAGAAGCACGATTTAAATTGCCACTGTTATTATTGTGCCCTTTCAGCTGGCACAAATGAGCCTGGTGCCTGGATGAAAAGCAGCTGGAACATCCATAAAGCTTCCCCCCCAGCTGGGCCTGGGTCAGCACCTCATCCCGGGTGGGCAGGAAAAGCATTGCCTAAAGTATTATGTAGCCAGAAGGTCTTTTTCAGAGGAAATGGTGGGGGCTAGAAAGGCCAGTCTAAGTCATGCAGGGCACAGACCACCTGAAGCCCCTTGGTTTTGTCGCACTTAAGTCCATACAAGGAGTTCATGCACACTTTGGTATCTCCCAGCATCTGGTCTCAGGCACTCAGCTTTTCTGCTGCTGTGGGGCTGGTCTGACACCTCCTCTCTTTCCTCTGAGTATACCAGCTTCACTTCCACTTCCTCACAGCCCCTCATGTGAGCCCTATCCATCTTCCTGGAAGGTTCTTTACCTGCCTCTCATCCCCAATAGACACACACACACACACACACACACACACACACACACACACACCCTCTAGACTACCTGTCTAAATCCAGTTGGGTAATTTCCACTTGGATTTGTGAAGACTGTCTGGTTCACTCCAGCTCAGTGCTCAGTACACAGCTCAGTACCTGTGAAATGGGGGCAAAGCTTCCAACTTTAAAGAAGCCAAAATCTCCAGGCTATGGCTCCAAAGATACAGCCCTGGGCCAGAGGCAATTAGCATAATGGAAAGCTCCCCTTACTCCTCTGACTCCTACCACCCATATAAATGACGGGATAGGAGGGGATACCAGAACCCCTGTCAACACTACTACTGCTACCACCATGGGATGAACAGACACACACACACACACACACACACACACACACACTTTCCTTGGAGCTTAAAATCACCACCATAAGTCAGTCTGTCTCTCCCCGTCCCCCCCTTCCGCTTTCCCCAGAGTTCAGGGAATGTGTCCCCATAACATGAAGATAATATGAAGAATTGTAAAGGTGTAAAATGCTTTAATAAACCCCATTACTGTCCAATATAAACAGAGATTTGCTTGTTTTCACCCTAAAAACAAGAATCTGTAGGGGCAGGGCACCAAAATGTGAATTTTATTGAGGAGAGAGATCTTGGTCTCCCCATGAGTGTAAAACCCTTTAAGATCAGGTCTTTTATCTTTTCCATGAGGGAAAAGAAAGAGTACAGGCTTTGGAGTAAGACAAGTTTGAGTTGGTATCCCAGCTTGATCACTTACTTGCTGTGTGATCTTGGGAAGGTTACTTCACCTCTCTGAGCCTCTATTTCCTCCGCTGTAAAATGGAGATGTTAACACCTGCCTTAGAATTGCTTAGGTGACTAAAGGAGGTAAACCATGGAAAATGTCAGCAAGTGCCTAACCTATACAGTAAATGTTTAAGAAAAGCTTAGTTAATTCCCTTACAAATTTTTTATTTTTCCTTCACATGTGGCACAATGTCTCAACCTGGGTGTTCAGGGAGTGGAGCCAACTGACTAAGCTGCCAATTTTCCTCATTACTGGTTTGTCTGACACTCTTGAAATAGTTCCTCTTCTTTTAGGATGATGTTTTGATCAGCCTAATGCAGCCCCACGAGAACTGGACCTTAAGTCCAATTCTCACTCTGCAGTTTTTTCTCGCGGTGTTAATGAAAGCAAGGTTTCAGATGTAATACTCCATACAGGAAAGTTTCAAACTTTCTGCTCAGTGTCTAGACTTCCCTTCACCTCAGCTGCAGACCCAGCCCCAACTCTGTCTCCTAAATATGTGCCTTTGTGCTCAAGAAAAGGAAAGAATGACTATTTTCTAGCCAAGATTACCTTATGACTTTTGGGTTGTTTCCCCTCACCTCTACTCTAGAAATTAAGAAAAGTTCCTAAAGCCACCTAATTTCTAGCAGCCACCTAGATGTAATGATGGGGAGAGAGACGACGGTTCTCTGAGTTATGCTATGCAGCACCTAAAATACATCTCCAATTAGTTCCTATTTGTTTTTCTCAGTTAAAGGAAAATAAAGTCTGTCTTTTGCTAAAACTGCTGAAGACCCCAATCTGTGCCCCTTCCTCCCTGATGCTGTTGCCTCCCTCTAGAGACAAAAGCAAGTTACTACAAGCTAAAGCTGCATTTAAGCAGGGAGTGGTAAGGGAAGGTTAAGAAGCTGGGGGTAGGGTGGTGGATATAATCCCAGGGAAGGATAAAGAGACTACAGAATAGAGAAGTATTGAGATTCATGGCAGAAAACGCTCTGAGAGACTGGCCTTCAGATGTTCCCAGTCTCTGGAAGATGCCTTCAACTCCTCCCTCTCTTTCACCCCTCTTATTCATCCTGCATGCTACCCTCACTGACCCTAGACTGCTCCCTTCAAAATAATCTATTAGTGAGTCCCACTGAGGATTTAGGAATGTAGAAAAACTTCTCTAGCTCCTACCCCCGTCTGCTTCTATGTAAGTCCTGTAGTCCGCGCTTTGGGAAGGGCAACTGGAGGGGTAACAATTAAAGATCAGCCATATCACACAGAGAATAGGTGGAGCAGGGGTTCAGGATAGGCTCATACCCCTTAAATTTCCATAATAAGCAGGCACCTACCGGCTGCTGGGTATTTACTGGGTGCCCATCCGGAGGAAGCTTTGTGATTTCTCAAGAAGTGCATCTGAGACGTGACAGTAGCTGCCAAGACTCATCAAATATGCCATCTACCTACTTCTGCTGATACATGTGAGAACAAATGATACTGCCAGAAGGAAACAAAAATCGTTTCCTAGTGACTCAGAGCCCCAGCTATGAGGACACAGGTGGTGTTTGCATTGCATCTTCCAGTTGAAATGTGGACCTTTTCACAGAAAGGAATCTATAGGTAATCAAATAGATCAAAGACCAGAGTTTGGGCTCTGGGCAAGGGATCACTCACAACATCATATTGACCACCTAGGAAATGTCTGTTGTATGTCAGCAGAGTGCTAGGAGCTTTGCAAATGTTTATCTCTTTTAATCTCGTTCAAGCTTTGAAGTCAGACCAAAAGGGATTGCAATCTTTGCTTAGCCACTGTGTAGCAGTGGGCAAGTTACTAAACTTCTCTGAGCTTTTGTCTTTAAAATAGAGATTAATAATACTTACCCCAGAGAGTTGTTATGGTTAAATGAAATAGTTTATGTTGGATGACTGGTATTTGAAAATGGCAAACATGTGAATAAAAAATAAAACATATCTTTTGATACCTGAGCCATAGAAGACATTTAATATAATGACATCTACAACAATAATAACTGTTGTTATTATTTATAACCCAAAAATATAGGCATAAAATATATCACTTTAAGAGACGTCAAGTAACTTTCTCACAACAACACTATAAGAGCAGGCCTAGGATTCAAACCAGTTGTGTCTCTTCCCACCCAGCATTAGTGGATATTTCATGATCATTGGGAAGATCATGTTTGGCTGGCCTGATCTAGTCATTACATTTAAACTAAAATTTGAAGAAAAAAAAGTCCTTGGATTAAACTATGTAGAGTGGGAATCTAGATCACTGTATAGGTTATTTGCATATCATAGGTCCTCAATTTTCCATTTTAAAACCTTTTTAAATTTAAATTATAATAGTATTTAAGAACAAATTTTATACAGACTTTAGAAAACAGAGAAAAAAAATAACTATTATCCCACCACCTTACTAGAATCTCTAACTTTATCTTATTGCTGAATTGTCTTCCAATTTTTTTAAAAAAACATATTAGACACAGCTATAATAGCACTATTTTCCATGTTGTTACATATTCTTCAGAAACACCATTTTAATGGTTGTATAATATCTAGCAAGTGGATATGTCACAGAGTTTATTTACATTCCACTATTGTTGAACATTTAGGTTGTCTTAGTAGATAAGTGTGAAAAAAGGAGTGATGTTGTTTTTACCATTGCCATAATCACCCTCAGTAACCTGGTTTCATGCTCTATCAATGCTCAATATGCTTTCAGTCATTTGATATTTAAGCTTGATGCATGTCTGCTCTACTGCTGGAGATACATTTGCAAAAGTATTATTTTCTGCCAGCTTTCATCACGCACATGCTGTATTTTATCCTCATGGTGGTAAAATGTGAGCTAACCTGGGAACCTAAGCTCTAGAGCATCACATTATTTTGCTAGAGAGGAATGTCTTTTGAGGTGCAAACAAGTAATTCACAAAGGAACTTTGGGACGTCCTCCCATTGGTGAATGGAGGTGTTTGTCTGACACCCTGACCAGGGGAGTGGTGTGTCTCATTGGCAGTCTCTCCCCATTTCTGGAAAATGATTCTGCTGCAGCACAACCAGGACTGGCCTCAGCAAATCGATTGTGTCCCATCTCCAAGAAAAGATCAAATTTGTATGTAAAGTGGGCCCCAGGGTCCCTTCCACTTTAGTTTTGGCTGCTTTACAGAAGCCTGATTGTTTGAGGCCAAATCCAATGCCAAGAGTGAACTTGGGAGAGAATTTCAAGTGGGTCAATCGTGCTCTTTCCCTGGGAAAACAGGCCTTTCCGGGGCCCCATTCCTCCAGACCTCAGTGATGCCTCTCCCAAATGCCTTCATATGGTTGGCCACTGCCCACTGTCACTCTCAAATATTGCTCTGACATACTATCTCTTTAGTAAGGGGGACGAGGGTGAAGGAACATTTAGGATACCTCCCCCATTTTGCCCAGTCAGTGCCAGCTACTCCCCCTGACCCCCACCCACCTCTGATTCCTGAAGATTTCTGAAAGGCATTTGAAGGGAGGCACCAAGGGCAACTATAGACCCACAGAATATCAATAGTTACCCACAAAGTCACCCTTCACATTGTACAGTATTTCTCAGGGGGAGTGCAATGAAGTGTGCTCTTATCTGGTCAAAAAATTGTACCCAAAGATTATTTATTTCAAAGTGATGTTGTGTGACTTAGGTAAGATCGTACATGTAAAGAACTGAGCCTAAGGGTCCAGCATCTGGGAAGTACTTCACATAAATTAGCTGCAATTGTACAAGTAATAGAGCTGGTGTGGGCAGTGGTATGTTGCAGGGGTATGTTGGGAGACAGATCTCACCAGACTGGAAATGCAGCAGCAGATATAAGGTTTTGCACTAGAGTTCAAAAATCAACTAAATACAGAATGGGAATTCTGAAAAGAACTTGGGTTTACTTTTTTTTTTTTTTTAAAAAAAGAGTAGCTTTAGTTGAAAGTAATCCCAATGTAAATAAAGTCTTTGTGTGAACTGTGTGGTATGTGCATGGGATTTGTGAGTGGTACAGGCATATGTGATGGGAATATATTGTGCTATGTGTGGAAAGTATGTGATGCATATAAAATGTGTGTGTGTGTCCGTGGCTTTGCATGTGGGCATGCATGGGTGTAGTAATGTGTATGTATGGGTGGGTTTATGACTATGTATGTGTGTATCTTGGGTGTGCCATGGGCTTCCAAAAGAGGGAAAGTCAGCCATCCAGGATGATATTTATAGGGGCATAGCTGGAAATCCTCTTTTGGCCAGGTCATTGGGCATTTGTAACTTGCAGCATGTTCAAGAAAAAGCAGCTAGACGCGGGTAGGGGCCTTGCAACCATGTGGCATGTTAAACAGATGAAGGAAAGATTGGCCTGGATAAGAACAGGCTTGAGTGGGGGATGGGAAAATGAGGAGGGCTGGCACTGTCCCCTAGGAAGGAGGATCATGAAGGTCAGCACCAGGGCCAGAAGGTGGAAGCTCCCAGGACATACATTTGGATTCAGGTTAAGGAAAAGCATTCTAATTCTTATAGACATTGTTGCTTATAGATGGGGGTGGGCTTCCTTGTCTAACACAGACTCCCTCCCATGCAATTATTCATAAAGGAGCCTTCATATCCTTGATCTCATTGGAGTCACACAACAATCTTCTAGTTCAGGCAGGAATAAAATGGTTCCCCCACCCTCTTTTCAAAAGTAGGGTGTTAGAGCAGTAAGGCCTTAAGAGGCATCTTATCAAACTCCCTTATTTTTCTGACTCACGAGGATCACATAAACTTAAAAAGTATACGAAAGAAAATAGTAAATTCTCTGTGTGTATGCACATATCTTTTCTTCTCGGAGACTTTGTGGCTGGCCAGAGACTGTATTAGAACTGGTTAAGCATGCTGTAGTCTCTAAGCAGGAGGTCAAACTCCTATGATGGTTCTCAGCAGGGTGTTGGGGCTGGCAAGGACTAAAAACAGGTCTCTGCTGAATTAAGTTGCTGAGGTCCCTCCTCTCCCTGCCTCCCCTCCCCTGCCTGTGAGGGGGCAGAGGAAAGAGGAGACAACCCCAGGTTTGGTCTATGGCTGGTGACCAATGACGCACTCTAACCAATATAGATTTTGGAGGTGGAGACTATGGAAAAACAGGTGGCTGTGGGGGCAGGTGGCGGGCTGGAGGGGGTGGGGCTTATCAAGGGGGAGTGAAGGACAGTGTGGGTGGGGGTCCTGGGAAATCTCAAAAAGAAAATATCAGTCTCCTGAAACTTTAAGGAGGAAAAAATTATAAGTTTCTAAAATGTTCTTTGTAGAACCAGTTCCAGCAAAGGGGTGAAATGTGACCCACGCACCGGTGCTGTGATCTTTGAACGCTTATGCTCTCAGTTCCACAGGTATAAGGGAACCAGGCGTTGATCTCAAGTACCCAAGGAAAGACCCAGACTAAAGACTCCAGACCTCTGCCATCGGGCAGTTTGAGGCAGTGGGCAGTTGGCAGACCCAGATGTGCTGCCAACTTTCTGGGTGACCTTGGGCAGGCCTTTCCCATCTCTGGGCTTCAATGTCACCATCTCTTAAATGAAGGAGTTGAATTCGATGACTCCAAGGGTTCTGTGCTGATATTCTGTGGTTGACATTGGGACAGAGCGACAAGCTTCAAAGCAAAAAGAATCCCCACCTCCTTCTTCGGGGTCCCCGGGGGTCTGGCTGCCCTGCCAGGGACGTTCATCCTTAGGCCTTTAGGGCCCTTGGGTTGCAGAACAGCACTCCTGAGTGTCTGGCCCCAAGGCTCTGGCTGTCCCTGCAGGCGACTGAGCCAGGGACTCCGCCCCCGAGCTTGCCCCGCTTCCCGCCGAGCCATTAGCGCGATTGCTGGCTGTTCCCGGCATTGCTGGTGATTTATGCGGGGCCTCGACGGGGCATTCCCTTGAGCCAGGAACAATTAGCTAAAAGCCAGCGGGAAGGGAGCTGAGGGGGCGGCGAGTCAAGCCCAGGGCGCCCAGCCGGGGCTGTAGCCGCCAGTCGCCCCCCAGGCAGAGCACTCCAGCCCCCCGACTCGGTGGGCCCCACTCACCACGGCGGGGGCGGGGCTCAAAGGCCGACGCGAAAAGGCAGTCCAGTATCCACGCCATGACCCGCGCTGAGTGCCCTGCAGCTCGCAGCTAACCTCCGCGCTAACCTCCGCGTCGTCCCCGCACGGGCTGCCTTAAGTAGCCCATGGTGACCACGCCCTGGGCCGCACCCTGCACCCAGCTAAGAGTGTCTTGGTCACCGGACACCTCGAGCATGTCACAAAGGGGGCAGGGCCTCAGGAGAGCCCCCCCCCTCCCGCTGGAGGAGAGGCCGTTTGTCCCGCAGCCCCTTGCCCCGTGCAGAGGGCGGCCAAGACACAGCTCCTGTCCCGGGAAGCTCTGACTCTGAGGGCAGGACCCTGCCCCTACCCCAGGGAGCTCAGAGGGTAAGGGGAGATGCCATCTCAGCCCTGGTGAGCCCCGAATCTCAGAGGGAGGGAAGGTCTCTGCCCGCCCCCCCAGCCAGGCGCCCTTAATCGGGCACTTAAAAGCAGGCTTGTACCCAGAAGCTGGAATTTGAAGACAAGGTGGTGCACCTGTCCCAGGGAACCTAAGATCTGAGGGTGAGACTGTATCCCAGATGTAGAAAAGTCTACGGTTTAGCGGAGATGTTATCTCAGCCCTCAGGAGGCCCAAACTAAGCGAGAAATGGTGCCTGTCTTAGGAGCCCTGAATCTGAAGGGGAGGCATCACCTCAGCCCTGGGTAGCCCCAAGTCTGATTTTAAGTCACTGCTCCATTCTAGAGGACCAAGAATGTGAGTAGGAGAAATGATTTTTGCCCCTCGCCCCCCCCGCCCCCCCACGCCACAAGGGGTTCAGATCTGAGGGTAATTTTACTGCCCCTGCCTTAGGACTCCTTCAGGGAAGAGGGAGATGCTTTTCTGCCTGGGAACTTTTATTTTGAGAGGGTTGATCACCAACTGAGATAAAAGAATGCAGTGTCAAGTGGGCTTAAATGTGGGGTGCCCCCCCCAGTTGCTGCTGTCTTACAGATTCCACTGCCTATACTTTGTTTGGGGCACTGGCATAGGAGGGGGATCAACATTTATTTTTAGAAAGAATTTGATATTTGATATTTCAATGGGAGGTGGCACTGTGTTGGATTTTCTTGTACTTCTTTTATGGCTTTGTATTTTAAAATTTTAAATTCATATTGGGGCACATGCCACAGCTGGTTTTGGGCCTTGGGTGGTGGTAAACTATCCCTGCCCCCCAAATCCTGGGGTAGTAGCAGCCACCAGAGATGGACCACATTGGGCAGGAAGGGCTTCTAAACAAAATTTTCTTTTCTCTTCAAGCCCAGGGGCCCAAATTAATTTCTCTCCTGATTCTCCATTGGTAGCTGTACAGATGTGACTCCATGCCTTGTTTTCCTCCACTGGGAGAATGGGGCTCTGTCGATCAAAATGCTAGCGAGGAGGTAGAAAGAAATATGGAAAATTCTCTTCCAACAGCTCGATTGTCGGCAATCACGGTTCCTTTGGGGAGAGCAGTTATTACATTTGCTTTGCTAACCACTGATATTAGCATTAACGCTGCAAAAGGGGCACATAAAATGGAAAAATTGCCTATACTTTGCCATGCAATTCTTAGCAAAGCAGAGCTGCAGTCAGAGTTTAAAGGCCTTCCACTCATTTTTCTTCCTTTCTGGGAAACATAGTACCTCTCTGCCTTTGCACCAATTTCTAAATCATTTCCAATTTTCTCTGTTTTCTAAAAGCAATCAAAGACAACAAACATTCACCAGACCTGCTCTTTTACCAATTTCTGCTTTACAAATACTTAGTCTTCCAAGCCAAACAAGTCTGACATGTAGAAATGTCCAGTTTCAGGCTATAGATATAGAAATCTCAGCCTAACCTCTTCCCAGGAGCTTATCCAGCACCAGCTTTTGAAATAGCCTCAATGGGTTCCTTTTTTTCCAACTGAATGAACTACTTCTTCTTTTTTTTTTTTTTTTGGCTCCCCCATGGCACAAAGGCTGCCTGGTCCAATCCCAGGGTCCTCAATAACTGAAGTTTCTCTGCTTCCAGAGCAGCTCCACCTAAGGGACAAACCCATGACAGCTATCCTTCTTTGTTGCCTTTTTCTCAAAAGATGTGATGTGTAAATAAACAAAGATAAGGACATTCAAAACTGGATTGGAAGCCCAATTCCACTACGTAGTAGCTTGTAATCTTGGGAGGGTTATTAATCTCTTTTAGGCTTGGTTTCCTCATCTGTAAAATGGGGATATTAATACTTATGAACAAGCTCCAGGCAGGCCAAAGTATTTAATATCTACTTTTTTGGAAAAAAAGAAAAAGAAAAGGGAAATATATAGATCAGAATTCTAAAAAAAGTTATTTAGTAACCAGGTTAGCAATTCTCCCCTCTACTTTTTCTTTGACCTGCCTACTCTGCCACTTAATTACTCAGTGTTAAATTCCCTTTGAAAATCTTTATCCCTAACTAAATGTCACATAATAGGAGAATGCATTCATCCATCAATCCATTAATTCAACAAATATTTCTCCAATGTCCTCTAGGTACCAGATATTGAGCTATGCAAATAATGTTGATTCATTCAATGAATTATTGTGCAATTATTTTTAAGTGTATAATTTGGAAGCTTATATGATAATCCAAAAATACATTTATGATACTTTTAAATGAAAAAAAGTAGGATGCAAAATGTGTGCACACACACTGTAATATAAACAGTACAAATAAATAATAAGCCTATACATAGGGAAAAAAGGCTAAAAAGAAACACACCAGAATCTTAATTGTGATTGTATTTAGGCAATGCAATTATGGGTAATTTTTAACTGTTTTATTTTCATATTTTAGCATTTTCCAATTTTTCTTTAATAAACATATTATTTTCTGGATTTGATTTAGAAAACACTACTAATAAAAAAATCTATAACTTTGTCTCTGCTGAATAAAAGACTAAGCTAGACAGGGGAATGACTGGGGCTTTTAGGTTGGGGTTGTGCTAGCAGCACAGGGCACTTGGGCTGGCTTTGGTGACCCAGCAAAAGTTGAGGAAGTTGGTCTGTGAGTAAAATGCAGAACTCCCTTCCTGTGCAGGGGCATATAACCAGTTATGGCTCCTCCTTTCCAAGGATGCAAGGGTCCTTAGTGGCCCCATCAAGCAGCCAGGAACCTGCTAGCCTGGAGCTACAACCTCTCATCCCAAGGTGTGTGCTCACAAAGGGCACATGGGGCATCTTTATCCTCACCCTGACAGTCAAAAGCCTAGAGCTAGACAGCTTGCTGCATCTCAAGGGTCTCCCATTGTAATTTCAGTTAAGAACCAAGCACCCTGCTCCTAACTTAGGTCATTGTCTGCCTAGAGGTCTTTGGCCATAATGATGAAGTCAATCTGGAGGCTTGTTGGCCTTGAAAAGATAGGCTTCAAACCTTCCTATCTTTTTTCCTGAAGCCCAAAAGTGCTTGGCACCCAGGCAAAGGATTGCTACTAAAATGGGACTCTAGGAATCAGAGGCTTTTAAACCTTGTCATGGATCAGTGTTTCCCAAAGTGTGGTCCATTGAGCCAGATGTATCAAAATTACTTGGAATGTCCTATAACAATGCAGATTCCCTGCTCTCACTCCAGTCCTATTGAACAAAAATTTCTGGTCATGGGGACCAGAAAATAGCATTTTTAACAGCCTCTCCATAAGGACCTTTATGCCCACTAAAGTTAGAGATACTTTAATATAGAGGAAAGAAGTCCATGCCTGAAAACCCTCCACAACATCTCTTCCTGTTGCACCCCAGCTACAAGGAACACTGAGGCCACTATCTGGGGAAATGGATCACTTTAATCTCACTCTACTTCCTTTGGGTGCATGGGCAAATACATAGCATGCAAAATTGACCAAACCTTAAAACTTGACTCCTGATAGGGTCTAGGTGTGTTCAAAATGAGCATACTCCATATTGGTCAACCATTTGGATTTTCTAAGAATCCTTATGTATATGTCTACATAGTACCTCCCAGTCAGATTATTGAACTCCCTACTTGTTGGGATCCTTGCATCAGGCAAGAGACAGCTGAAACACAGTGGAAAGAGCAGTTAAAATATCAGGAGCAAGGCTGGACTCACTGGCTGACTGGCTGGCTGAATGTAAGTATGTCTGCTTCCCAACCCAAGCCTCAGGCTCCTTCTCTATGAAATGGGAAGCTCAGTCCTTCCCCACCTCCCTCTGCAGGTTGTTATGAAAGTCTCTGTATTTTCAGCAGTGAGATAACAAAGTACCCCACCAGGGGACCCATGGAGGGAATTGGCCGAGTAGCAACCCTGCCTCCCAACATCTCCTTTTGAGAAAAACCATCAGAAGGTCCACATGGAGTACACAGGGACCATGTGTACTCTCTAAAGGGAACTCCAAGCTCCAGGACCTCAAGACCTTGCCTCCCTGCTTTTCTGTTTAGGAAAGATTTAGCTGCTATCATGGTGAACATATCATTGAAATCATGCGGGACCTTTGTGAGACCTCTTCGAACCTCAGAAGTGTTCCCTCATTTCTCAAATGGGGTTGTACAAAGAAAACTTGAATTCATTTCTAGCTACTTAACAGAATTCTTAGGATATACTGGTTCCATAGCACTTCCTTTTTCTTCTGTAGCTCCATTACTTCCAAACATTTTCATATCACCAAAGCCTGACAAAGTCCTGGCACCATCTTTGTGAGATAGAAATGGGAAAGAATTATTCCCACCTTTTTAAAAGTTAGAAAAGTGAGGCAAAGTAAGTGACTAGCCCAACATCAGCCAGGGGAGGAGAGATGAGCTGAGACCAGCCTCCACATGTCTCTCCCCTTGCCCATTCTTTTCCAGTACTCCTCGCTAGATCCCAGGAGCTGTCTGTCAGTGTGCTGACACCACTCCGGAAAATGCAAGTTTCATCCTGACACCAGAAAGACAGCTACGATTACACTTCAGTCCCCAAGGAGGCAGAGAAATTGCTTTTAGTTGACAAGTGCATCTCCCACACACGTACCCCTCTGGTTGAATGAAAAGATAAAAATAAAGTTAAAAATCCCAAATGCTCACTTAATTTTGTAAAGCATTTTGCTCTTTGAGCTAGGGGTAGGCAGGATGAGAGAATTTTTAAACTCCAGGAGTCTCGACAGGGTGGGGTGGGAGGAATAGTAGGAATTAAGGAGGCACAGAAAAAAAAATGTCAGAAAGAAGAAAAAGTGGGGATTGATCTTTTAGTTTTGTGCCATAATCAATAAGAGAAAATGGAGTTATCTGAAAAAAAAAACTAGAAAGAACCGAGGTGTGTGCCTATGCTTTTGAAAAACTACTCGAGATCTAAGACACTGAGATTTCCATTCTAGATGAAAATCCTGTGCCTTCCAGTAACAAGGGTCTGGGGGCTGAGCAGGGGGAACATCCACTTTCATGTGTTATGAGAGACTCCAGGCTTGTGGCCAAAGAAGCATTGCTTTTGAGCTTTACTAGCTCATATCACTTGCCTGCATATGTTTAAGTGTAGCAGCTCCCAGTGTGCTCTCATATCTATTTTCACACCTGACTCTCATATAGTTTGGGAGGTTAATAGGACAGAGATTAGCACACCATTTTATAGATGAAGCGATTGAAGTTCGAGGAAGGGAAGTGACTTGCCCAAAGTCATTGCCTTTTTGTTTGTTTGTAACCTGTGCTTGAACCACTGTCTGTGCCTCCTTCTCTTGTGCTCAGCTCCCTCTTATATTATTCATATCCAGACTGAAATCTGGTCTTTAGACCTCATATATCTCCTGACCCCCTTTGGACTCCAGAGACTGTAGACTTTCCCCTTGCTGAGAATTCCAAAGCCCTTAGAAAGTCTGAGATTCATCCCAGCTAAGAACATCCTTATTCTTAGAAGATACATTCTGAAGTATTTAGGGATGAAGTGCAACATATTTTCAAATGGGGGGGGAGGGGTATCACGAGAGCGAATGGGAGAGAACAAGAGAAAGAAAGCACACAAATGTGGCAAATTGTTTATGAGAGTATGTACAAGTATTGATTGTGCTATTCTTTCAACTTTACTATATATTAAAAAGTTTGAAATACAAAATTAGGGGAAATCTCCTCTTAGGCAGAAGCTACTAAAATCTGGGAGTCAGTGGTGCATCCCCTCCCACAGGGCTCCACCTGAGGACTCCATCATCGTGGCCCCAGCCCCCCACACAGAACTAGCTCACTAGCTCAGCAGGAGGGGAAGGCTAGATCTATAAGAGGTCTTTTTTTTTTTTTTCTGAAACAGAGTCTCGCTTTGTTGCCTGGGCTAGAGCTAGTGCCATGGCGTCAGCCTAGCTCACAGCAACCTGTGAGTGGTCTTAATTTTGTAGCTGGAGCTTAGGTGCTGGGAAATGGCTGCATGTACTGAGTGGGAGTTTAGGGTGAAGGATTTGGTGACAAAACAGCTAAATTGGAGCCCTAGAGAAGGAGTCCCAAAACAAATTCAAAATAGAGCTGGACATTTTCCAAAAATAATTG
The DNA here is from genome assembly GCF_020740605.2 of Lemur catta. Lineage (NCBI taxonomy): Eukaryota > Metazoa > Chordata > Mammalia > Primates > Lemuridae > Lemur > Lemur catta. The sequence goes on along the minus strand of NC_059155.1, from coordinate 31,137,408 downwards.
ATTTTTTAAAACTTCACAATTTGCTTACCAGGACTGAAAGTGTCATTAGGGATAATCTAGTACAGCCTCCTCACATCACGATGGGGTGGGAAGAAACATTGAAATCCAGAAAGGGAAAGCGACTTACCCATCGCCTAGCAAGTTATTGGCTGATAAGGGACTAAAAGCCAGGTGTCCAGCATCCTAGTCCAGGGCTCAGTCCATTACATCACACTACCATCCCACCTTGGGTTCGTGGGCTCTTGAAAGGTCATCTGCCCACCCCAGGGCTTGCTCTCTTCAGACCAGCATGGCAATAGGGGGATTTGCAGTCAGCGACAGTCCCTGCTGCTGGGAGCAGAGCCAGGCGCCTGAAGATGGCACCTGTCACATCCCATTGGAATGAATGACCTCCCTCTGAAACTGAGACAGGCCAGGCGGAATCTGGGAGCGGCACCTCGAGAGCAGAGTCAGTCCTGGCCCTCGTGGCTGGTGCACCATGGACATTCAAGGCAGAGAAGGTCATGGAAAATGTCCTGAGCACTGTTTGCTGGGAAGTTTTCTACCTCTCTTGGACCCCAAGTGATTTATTGATTATTTTGGGGGCAGCCACTCTGGTTTATTGGTTTAGCTGCCATTACCCTGAGGGGGTGGGGTGGGGGGCTGTCTGCCTGCTGCTTCCCCTGGTCTGTCCACTCACAGGATTCATTTATGGGACACCTTAGCTGGACCCTCGTGAGCCTGTCGGGATTAATGGCATTTGACCGTAGATCATGAGAAATCACATCAGTAGCTGTGAGTGGGGGTGGATGGAGCAAGCAGGAGGAGGGCAGGGGAGAAGCTGGGAGAAGAGCAAAAAGGGGAGGCAAGAAAAAGAGAGGGAGAAGAGGGAGAGGGAAGCACAGTGAAGGAATTTTCTTGCACACCAACCGCTGACACTTTTGAGCCTGTAGCTTCTCTCACTTTTAATAACCCCCTCCGTTAATTGCCATTTGTCAATGCAAATAAGTCTTTCTCCTCCACTATAACTCAATCCTAGGGCAACCCAATCTTTTTTTTTTTTTTCAGCTTATTATGGGGGCACAAAAGTTTAGGTTATGTATATTGCCCATGCCACCCCACCCCCACCCCCGAGTCAGAGCTTCAAGCGTGTCCATTCCCCAGACAGTGCACATCGCACTCATTAGGAAGGCATACACCCATCCCCTCCCCCCCCCCACATCTGCCCAGCACCCAATTGGTGTTATTCCCAAATGTGCACTTAGGTGACGATCAGGGAAACCAATTTGCTGGTGAGTACATGTGGTGCTTATTTTTCCGTTCTTGGGATACTTCACTTAGTAGAATGGGTTCCAGCTCTATCCAGGAGAACATAAGAGATTCTATATCACTGTTATTTCTTCTAGCTGAGTAATACTCCATGGTATACATATACCACATTTTACTAATCCACTCATGTATTGATGGGCATTTACGGAGATATAGGGCTAGCTCCAGAGCCCTGGTTTCCCTTAGCTATGGGGTTGTTTGCCCTTCCCTCCCTGTGTTTCTCCCTCCCAGGCACCATAGAGACTGCTATGTGAACACCAGAACTGGCCCTGGGACAAAAGATGCCGATGACTCGTTATCTTCTGAGTTGCTTTTGATCTGGTGTTTGCCCAAAGCCCCCCTCTCCTGCCTTCTGGGGCCCAGCACCTTCCTCTACTTTCAAGCACCTAGAGTTTGTAACTGTCCTGTGGTTTTATCCTCCAGATCCCAAGGGATTTGTCAGACTAAAGCTTAGGGGCAAGGCAGGAAGGTACCATCAGAGATGCATCTGCCTAGGACCAGAGAGCAGCCATGCTAGGGGAGAGGGGCTGTAGCTGGGGCCAGATCAAGTGGCAGGAAGGCCATTTGACATATTCAGCAGGCTGTGTACACATGTCAAAGAACAGAAGACCAGGTTATACTCAGAAAGTCCTTTCTCTTGCCTTCAGTGGAGGAAGCATTTGGTCAAATCATAGGACTCTAGGCCCCCAGTGCCTTAGCAAATAACAGAAAAACAAGTCTCTGAGAGACTGAACCCTGACTTTGTTTTCAAGAGGGGTTCTGGGGTGCCAATGTCAGCAACAGGGAAGGAAGAGACTGTGTAGCATGGGTACAGGTCATGAACTGTAGGCTTTCCCCACTAGGCCAGGGTCTGGGGCCTGGTATCCTGGGACTGGGGCTACAGCTCTCTCCCACCTCCCTAGGGAAAGAGCCACCAAAATATCCTCTAAATATATTGCCTTATCTTGCTGTCCTCAGAGGCTGTTCTTCAAATTTACTCAGTGATAGTGAGATACCCTGAAAGGTATGGGGTCAGAAGTGGTGATATTAGTGTTCAAGGCAAGGTTCAGGGACTGAATGCAGAACCTTGACCCCTCTGCTTTTATTTACCCTTCCTTCCCACATCAATGGAAGAAGGGACCCTCTCTGGGGCCCCCCTCACTGGTATTCTGAAACTCGGTCCCTCCTTCTGCTGCCATCTCAGCCACCAAGGAATTTCTTACCCTCTTGTACCTTCAGCCTCTCCACTTCCATTGACTCCCTCCCTCTGCCTATGCACATCTTAGCCTTCCCCATAAAGTATAATAATTCCTTCAGCCTGTTCTACCTGCACCTGGGTCTGCAAAACTTCTCAAATGTGTGTTCTCTGCCATCGACACACTATTTTACCTCTTCCTGCTCTGGAAGGCCTTCATAGCTTCCTAATTCTACGTGCAGTGGCCCCTTGTCAGTCCTCAGTTCTCTTGGCCACTTAGCAGCATTTGCCACCCTGCGATCCCATCTCCTTATTGATTGCAAGTCCCTCTTCTCTTAGCCGAAGCTCCCAGGTATTAGCTCTCAGAATTCTTCTTCTGCCTGTTTAAAAATCCTCTCTCTCATTTGCTTATTCATCTTCTCTTCTTCGTCCCCATAGCCCACAAGGACATTGAAACACTCTTATATGGAAACAACCTTCCCATGACCCTGACTCCCCTTCTAGCTATCATGCAGCCTTACTTTCTCAACATTAGCCTTTAACACCTTGAAAGAGTATTCTAGATGTGCCCTCCTCACTTCCCCCCACACTCTTTCCTCTGTCCACAGCTAGATGGCTTCTGCCCCTGCCACACATGGACATACACACATACTTGGCCCTTCTCAGTGCAGCTACCAATGTCCTTTTGGAGGCCTAACCCAAGGGCCACATCTCTGTCCTAATCTGATTTGCATTCTCTGCAGAATGTCACATTGTGAATCTCTCTCTATTTATCAAAATTCTCTCCTCCCTTGGCTCTGAGGACTCTGCACTATACTAGTATTCTTACCTCTCATTTCTCCCCATGGCTCTGCATTCTCCTCTAGTACTCTGAATGGACATATCCCTCAAGGTCCTGTCCTTAATGCCGCATTCTTGTGTGGAGGGGCTCATCCACTCTGATGGCCCTTATCTCTCTGGATCACTTGCACTGCCTAAAACAGTGTCCTGCATATAGTAGACACTTAATCAATGTTTACCTAATTGATTAACATTTGTTAATTGCACGGTGCCTGGTACATAACAAATGTCCTATAAAGACTATTATTGGGGTTTTACAGTTTACAAACATTTCCTGTATATTTACCTAACTTCATCCTCACAATAACCCTGTGAGGTTGACACTTTCTTATTCCCATTTTTATAGATGAGAGAAGAGGATTGGAGCTAACATTTGTTGTCTGCCTATTTTATACCAAGTGCTTTATACACATTTTAATTTAATTTAATTTTCACAATAGCACTGTGAAGTAAGTGTTCTCAGTCACATTCTACAGATGGAAAAACTGAAGCTCAGAGAGGAGTCCAAGATCACAAGGCATATATAATTTACCTCCTCTGCTATTTCATTGTTCTGTAAATTTGATCACACCAATTTAGTGAGCAATACTGGGAGGCATACAAAAGGTATCACAGAGTGATATTATAATTATTGTTTATATACAAGTATATTTTTTTTGGTTTGCATTCCCATTAAATTTAATGTCAAGCATATAAAGATCTGAAGAGGAAAATAAAAACCTTCTATTTCTAAACATTTCTGCCTTTCCTCCTGTATATTATAATATTAATAAAAGAAACTTATTATTGAGTGCTTACCATGTGCCGGGCACTATGCTTAATGTTTTACGTGTGTGTTTTCATTTAATCCTCACCACAACCCCAGGAGGTAGGGGCTGTTATTATACATAAAGTAATTGTGCCTCATAGGAGTTAAGTAACTTGTTCAAGGACCTCTAGTTAGTTTGCGAAGTAACTGAAATTTTAAGTCAGGTTGGTCTGACTCCAAAGCTAATATTATTTCAATGATACTCGACTGCTTTTCCAAGACAATTGGGAAACCAAGACTCAGAGAGATTGTGACGTCAAGTCTCCTGACTCTATATATTTTTTCCACTTTGTTCCAGCTGCTAGCATCTCTTTGTTGAGGGGTCTGTTTTGTATTGTCAATAATGCTTATATATCCGTGGTCTGTCTCCTCAACCACATTGTCACCTCTGCCAAACCTCTTTAGATCCCCCACAGAGGGTTCTCACTAAATACTTGTCAACTGATAAACATGGGGCTCTCTTCAGTGGAGAGAATTATTAATAAACCATCAGGCTTAGACAAAGCCTTTCTCATCTCCAAAGGAGTTGAGCCCTTGGTGCTTAGGAGATGTATCAATTACTCGCGTTCCTGCAGCTTGAAGTCAGGAGCCCACACTGACCGCCTCCGCACAGCATCCATTCTCCAGGGAGCTTCAATAGCATCAGCATCATTTCACCAAAGGCTAAATTATGTGTGTGACTCTGGGAGGGTGAGGTCTCTGTAAAGGGGGAGAAGAATGTGGGCTGTGCTTCTGCATACAGATGGGCCCTGGGGATGTTCGTCACCATCTGAGATGATGTGTCAACCTCTCACAGCCACACTCTGTAGAACCAGCTCTACTGTTATTGTTGGGAATATTAATAATAGTTCTTACATTTGTACAGTGAACTTCCACTTACGCAAAACGTTCCTGCACAACCTTTCATTATTTTTAGCCTGTGTTGGCCTTCTAAAATATATTTTGGTCTTCAATACTTCCCAAAGAAAAAGTCCTCTGTCCAGATTTTGGGAATGGGACCCACCCTAGGGAAACAGAAATAGCTAAGACCCTGAGAAGGAGAACCTTACTTAGCTGGCTGGAATTAAAGGCCAGCAATGGGTCCTGCTGAGCCATGAAACATGTTTGGAGCCTCAACACAGATCCCCAACCTCCTTTCTTCTCTTTGCCTGTTCTCAGAGCTGGCAGGATCTCCCAGTCCGAGCAGAATCCTTAGTTCCTCCCTCAGCAATCAGAATTCACCCTTCTTTGTCCCTTCTTCCATCAGTGGCCTCAGGGAGACTTCTGTGGAAGCAAGCTCATCAATTATCTCTTCCCCTCCTCCAGACCAATTTTCTCATGCATTTGTATGAGTTCTCTTAGCATCCTGCAAAGAGACAGGCAGTAGTAATAATCATTGCTAACATTTACACAGCTTTTACTATGAGCCAGGCACTATAATAAGCTTACATATATAATCTCTCTTCATCCTCATGATAGCCCTATCAGGAAGGTTTATTGGGATCCTCATTTTAAGTTGAGGTTCTGAGTGAGTAACCAACCTTTCCAAGGCCACACAACTAGCTAATACAGAGACAGGATTAAAATCCAGGTCTGTCTATGAGCCCCTTCAGTATTCTGTCTCTTGGTATTGGCTTTCATTTCCCAGATACAAATAGTGAGACCCAGAGATTGGAAGGCCGTATGGCATTCAGAGGAAAGAGTCTCTTCCCATTTCTGCCAGTAACAGGCTAGATGACTCTGGGTGAGTAACTTAAACTCCCCCTTTTCTGAATCTGTAAACAGGGTCCACAGTGTGTGAGATTCAAAAGAGATGAGCCAAGGAAGGTTAATCTCCTCCAAACCTATAGAGTTTAAAAACACCATGCAAATGCAAAGTGTTCTTACCATAATCCTTAACATTATTATTCCAGCCTATTCATCTACCAATGAACTTGGGATAGATTCCTAGCTCTGCCCCCGGATTCTAGTGCCATTTAAGTGCCAAGACAAATGGTCTCAGGGAGTCAGGGGTGATCCATTATCTGGATATGGATTATTTCTCAGGAGTAAATCGTTAGCCCTGTTGGGTGGCTGATGAATTCTCCCACTGCACCTGGGCGCTCATCGCTCTGCATGGGATGTGCAGGGAATACAAGCAGCACAGCGGCTAGAGTCACAGTGTGACTCTGCAGATGGGGTTCTGGGGGCAGAGAACAAGGATGTACTGGTTAGGTTCCAGGGAGCAGCAACAATCCCACCCAACACTGACTGAGAAGACAGATGATGAACCCCATCCATGCACAGCCCAGTCCAGGGCAGAAAGGGATAACTCCTGTTCCCTTCTGATGCTTGAAGCATCTTTGCAGAGAACAAAGCACAAAAGAAGCTGACAGATTCATATACAAGCAGCTACTGACAGAGAGATGAGAAGAATGGGCAACAGAAAGAGAAAGGGAAATAAAGAAATGGAGAAAGGGATAAAAAGAGGGACAGGGAAAGAAAGAGAGAAAAATAAATAAAATAAAGCACCAGAGAAAAGAGACACATAGAATAAAAGGAAAATAATAAAAAGAAAAACCCAGAAAAAGGAGCTAAGAAGAAAAGGAGAAAGAAAGAGAAAGAAAAATAGACTCAGAAAGAATCCCTCCAAAAGGAAAAAGATCCATAGAGAAAGGAAGAAAAATAAGAAAAAATGAAAATACATGGGAAAAGACAAATCTAGAGAGAAAACAAATAGAAACGGAGGAAGAGAAAGGGGGAGGAATAAATAAAATAGAAAAATAAGAAAAGGATTTAGAGAAAATTTTGAAAACTTTTAGTGAAAAATGCCACTGTGTAAAAAGTGAGTTTGAAGAAATGCGGATTTTTTGCCCTTGAAATGCTTTTTAATGAAAAAAAGCTAAAATTTAAGCAGTTCAAGTTGTATGATATAATTGACTCTCTAAAGAAGAAATAAAAGATCTTTGGGGAAAAAAGAAAAATAGAACAACCAGAGACAAAAAGACATAGTAAAAAAAGGGATGGAGAAGGGAGGACGACTGGAAATAAATAGATGAAGTAAGTTGAGAAACATGGAAGAGACTGAGGTCTATAGGGGGACCAGAAATGTTTTTTCCCTTCCCTCACTGCCTCCCGCTTTCACTACTGGTCATTCTTGTTGGGTAAATCACTGAAGACAGAAACAGAAATGTAGAAACAATCATTTACAAGAAAAAAAAAGCCACAGATAGAGTTCTGAGCACATAGAAGAACACATGCACACACAAGCATGTGCACATACACACCCCAGCAAAATCAGCCAGACACAGACACACATTCTGAGAGAAACAGGCACACCTGGAAATACTTGAGACATAGGCAGAGATGGACTCACAGCAGACAGGTATCAACAGAGCCAACCTGCACACAAGGATGGATATGGGCAGAAACTGACAAGGATAGGTACACTGCTGCAGAGGATGACACAGAGCCATGGCAAAAGATGGACATATGAAGAGATAGGTACAGAAGCAAATAACAGCCAGGGTGGGAAGAGGAGGTTTGGCCTAGCTCTGTTCCTCCTCTCTTCTCTTTGCCTTCATGAAGTACCCTAATAAAGGACATTTATCTCCCAGGGTCTCCTGCCCTCAAAATTTTCCTCTGGGCTTTGTGACAACTGGTAGCAATGTGTTTTATTTAAGTAAACTCACTCCTGCTAACAAATCTGTTAGTTACTATGTCACTCTCCCCAGGGAATGGATGTCCCTTACCAGTTTAAATGACCATATCCAAAAGGCCCCTTCAGGCATGAGTTAAATGGTATAATATCAGGCCATGTGGCTAGGACAGAGTTGGAGTCTGTCTTGACTCTTACTTCAAGACTAGGACTCTTTTTCCCCAGTCTGCCATGATCCTTCTTAACTTCATTAGACTTTCTTTTACTCCTCTGCTGAATGAGAGGACTGTCGTAAGAGTCCCCTAGCTACAAAGTGTTTCTTGCAAAAGGAAAGTTTGAAAACCTCAGGGTTATACAGGGCCAGACAGGTTATAAGGGTCTTTCCAGCTCTGACATCTGGGATTCTATGACTAAGAGCTAATTCGTTCAAACCTAAACCCACAATAATTGGACAGAACTTGATTGAATTTTCCAAGCAAACATGGCGTCACTGTCTGCCCCAATAAATATTTAGCTGTGGCCCCAGTTTATTGATTTTTGCAGAATCAATATTTCTTGGTGTAGTTTCCAACACTAACTGGCATACCCATGATGATATGAGACATGCAGGCTCAAAATGCCCTCCCAGGAAAGCCACAGATGGTTGTTGGTGTGTCCATCTGGCTTGGGCTGACACACAGACTGCACCACCCTCTCTGGCTAGTGCTGAGCACATGGAGGGGTGAGAAAACTGCCTTTGAAAGGGGCATACTGCTTGGGTGGGTGGATCAGTTTGGCCTAAAAGCTCAGGGACGCTGTAGCCAACTGATCATAAAGAGAACCTCAGTGAACAGGGCTTGCCTTGTGCAACTCAACTTTGATAATGAGAAACATTCCAGAGAGCATCTGCCTCACTTAATATCCATTCATTAATTCACTCATTTATTCTACAGAGAGTGCTTTTTTCCATGCCAAGCTCTGTGCTAGAGCTAGGGAAACAGACACAAACAAGATACAGTCAATATCTCTGAAGTATCTCATCTAAGAATCAGAATTGTGATGCAGTCAGGGGGGCAGTATATGAGCCAAATCCAAGAAATATTGATGCTGCTCAGCATTAACAAACTCAGGCTAAGGATAAATATTTATGAGAAGAAATAATTTGGTAGGGTTATTACTGTATATGCACACTTTTAATTATTCCCACTGGCAAAAACAGAGACCTTTTTTGTATGCAATATTCAAGATGCATAGAAGTCTTGTAATTAGTTCAGGTAAAATAACTTGATTGATTCCTAAGTACAAGTCTAAAAAGTACAAGTTAACTTAATACTTTTTGTTTATCTTTTAGTTACACATTCTTGGTTTGTTTATCTTCTAGTTACACATTCTTGGTGACAGGGTTTCATTTGTTGGTGATGGTTTGAGAGCATTGTTTTTTTGGAGAGAATTAAGGCATTACTGGAAGAGAAGAGATTAATTCCTCTCTTTGATGCTGCCGTGACACTAATCCTGTCACTCCCAAACAGACACACTTGTGTAAGTTTGTGAGTTTGTTCTCTTGGTCACTCATTCTTATGCTTATTTAGTCTTTCATATATCCACCAACCATACACTAAGCACCTTCTCTGATGAATGCACTGGGCCAGGTATGGGGACACTGGAAAGATTGAGACATAGCCCCTGCTCTTGAAGGCTTATGCTCCATAAGCGGAACCAACAAATCACTTGAGGGTCTTATGATGAGTGCTGTAACAGAGGTGTGAACAAAGGGAAGCTGAAAAGAATAGGGGCTAAGAGATACGAGGTTAGGTAGAAAAGCTTTAAAAGAAGAGGTGATCCATGGCGGGGCATGGTGGGGGAGGTCTGAAGGTTGACCTTATTCATCATTGTGGGGCTATACAGAGCCATCCCCATTCCCCAAGCTCTTTTTATTTTAATTAGTAGAATGTATTTGTAAGAGCCACAAAGCTACACAACAAGCAGGTCTGTCTATGGCTAGGATTAGCCCAGTAGCCTGTATCAGTTTAAATGTTTTGATTTAGGATGAAATATAGCCACTCTTTTTGAGAAACACAATGGGAAGGGGAGGATGGTTAGAGTCTGGTTTCTATCCCCTAATCCAGCTTCTTGAAATCAGACTTTTCTTGCCCACCCAGCACCCTTATCTAGAAGAATTCTTCTTTCATGGGGGAAAAGCGGTTTGAATAGTACTGGGTATGATGGTGGCTTTCAAATTATTCACATTCCAAAGGAGCTTTAATGATTTCTAAGATAATTGGTTGTAGAAATAAGTCCTTCTAAAAACCCAGCAATAGAATGTTCGTGATGCCACAGGATGATTCAGAGCATTTGGCCTTAATTACTTTGATTGTCCGCCAGGATTTAATATATGAATATTACATTGCGATCTTCAATTTAATTTCTTGTGTAAATGGATTGTGGCAGAATCCTGTAGTCCTGGAACTGGCACATAATTCAGCGTGGGAGACACTATCTTAACTCATCTCATTACTCAAGCCATTTATTGTCCTTCAGGCTTTGACAGTTGGGAGATGGGAAAGTAGCAGAGGTGATGTGATCTCTCAACCTGGGTCCAGACAGACATGAGCCATAGTCTCTACCGATTACGTTGTTACACAGACACAGATGGCACTTATTTTCAGAAGAAAAAAAAATGTTCCAGTCAACGTGCAGCTGTGTGCCCTGATCTTTCTTAGCATAATGAAGTGGAAAAAGCTGGAATGTGCATGCAAGAGACCTGAGTTCTAGTCTTAGCTTGGCCACTGACTTGCAGTATGACCTTGAGCAAGTCATTTGGTATCTCTGAGCTTCAAATTCCTCACCATTAAAGAGAGAACTGTATGATCTTCAAGTGCTTTCCAGAGTGAAAGCTTTCTGACCCATTAGTAGCACATGGCAAATCTGACAGTCTTGGCACCATGGGTGAAAGAAGGTTGTTTCTATCCATCCTGTGAATAATAAGCAACCCCCCAAGAATTGGCAAGGTTTGAGAGAAGGGAGGTAAAAAGGAAGGGAAGGTGGAGGGAACAGCCCTTTAACTTCAGTGAGGTGTCCCTCAGGGCCCAGGTGAGCTTGTTAAGACCTTAGCAAAATGGGGATCATTTGGGTTTGGGAAGAATGATGGAAATTAGAGGAAGAAAATTAGACTCAAAAAGTATTAAATGGGAAGCTACAGTGCTGGAGAATTTATTTATGACACATATAACAAAGAACTTGCATCTAGAATGTATAAAAACTCCTATAAATGAATATGAAAAGGGCAACCCAATAGGGAAAAATGGACAAAAGACTTAAACAGGAATTGTACAAGAGTATATCCAAAAGGCCAATGAACATATGAAAAGATGTTCAAACTCATTAGTCACCAGAGAACTGCAAATTAAACCACAATGAGATACCACTACACACCCACCAGAATGATTAAAATTTAAAAATCTGACAATAATTAGTGTTGATAATGATTTGGCAGAATTGGAGAGTGTAAATTGGTACACACTTTGGAAAACTGGCAGCATCTAGCCAAGTGGAACATGTGCAGACTCCATGGCTCAGTGATTCCACTACCAACAGAAATGCAAGTACATGTGTACCAAAAATCAAACAAAAATAACCATAGTAAGTGTTAATCATTATAGCCCCAAACTGGAAATGGTCCAGATACCCATCTATGGTAGAATTGGTAGAATGGATAAATCAATTGTAACATATTCACAAAAGGGAATATTATACAACAATGAGAAGGAACAATATAAGCTTCATGTAACAACATGGATAAGTCTTATAAACATAATGTTGAATGAAAGAAGCCAGAAACAAAAGAGTACACACTTATTGGCAAAACTATAATGTCTAGGGATGCATGCTAAGATGTACATGTATAAATAAAAGCAAGGAAGTGAATTATGAAAAAGTCAGAATGGGACTTTTCCCTTTTAGGAGAGAGAAAGGAGCTGTGATTAGGGAAAGGGCATAAATTGAGCATTGGGGTGCTGATAATACTTTATTTTTTAACTGGGTAACAATTAACACAGGTGTTTCATTGAATAAGCTGTACATTTATGATTTGTGCACTTTATGTGTGGTATATTTCACAATTTTAAAATATAGCTTTAAAAATACAGAGATAGGAAACAGCCAAAGACAACTTTTGTCTCAGACTAATGTGACCCCAATTTCTATCCATCCTCTCAGGACCCTGCTCCCAGATAATGGAATTCTACACTTTAGACAAAGATAGGGCAGAGATTGTGTCTCATTCCTCTCTGTATTTGTCTGCCACAATTCTCTGTCTTTAAAGCCAGCCTGACCCAAACTTGTACCTTATATCTGTCAGCCAATTGGCTGGAGTCCCTGCTGCAGTCTAGATCCCTTTTCATTTCCATCATTCTTAAACTATTCTTGTTCCATTTGAGTTCTGTCTTTCTCCTGAGTTTTTATTCTGTTTTCTCTTTGCAGCCTTGCCCTTTGGAAAAATGGCTGAGTGACTCAACTGGGTTTCCTTGGTTGAACTTCAGTAAGCCCTCCCTCTCTAAAAACTTGGATACCTACTACCTTCACTGTGTGTGATTTCCTCTGCTCCTGGCCAACTCAGGTAGGGTATCCACTGTTATTCCTCCCCCAAGATCTTACAGGGCTAAAATGCCTTGTCCAAAATCCTTGGGGCCAGATATGTTTCAAAATTTGGGGAATTTTATCAAGGTACTCATGTGCATTTGCCTATATCACATAATACCTCTAGCAGGTATTATGCTAGCAGGTAACATAGCTCCCCATCATTAAATACATTAATATTTTTGTCATGAAATCTATGAGTATTCACACTAAGTGGCTTAAAGAATGACTATCGATATCTTAATATAAGTTAAAACGAGTTTGAGCCTCAAACTTATGTGAAATTTTCTGGTTTTCAGAGTTTTGTGGATTGGGAAATGCAAATAAGAATAAATGATCTGTAGTAGGAACCCAGTGCTTTTTTGGTAGATGGATGGAACCATGGAAGCATGGATGGATACAATGCATTACACGTGTTTATCCTCCAAAATAAGTGGCAAATGTACATTTAACAAGAGTCTTCATAGCCTTATCCAAGAGTGCCCAATTATAGGCACATTAGATTCCACTGCTGGCAAGAGAAACACTATTAGAAAACTCCACCACCTAGGTCTACTGCCAGATTATACATGGCTTGCCTTGCATCAGGTGGCCACACCTGGCCCAATCAGTGGCCACTCCTGTGCATAAAACAGCCAGCCTTTTTTCTGGCTGTGGATGAGGTAGGCCTAACTAGAGAAGGGAAAGTTATGGGCCTGGCAGATATCTGGGTCTAGTTTATTGGGTCCAGTGTGAAACAAATTGATGGGCTGCATATATTACTTTCAAGTGGCCCTCCTTAAATAGTATTTCTCTTAGCCAGGCTTTGCAAAGGTATGGAGTGGCAATGAGTTCAAGATTACCCTTCCCAGCAAGGATTCAGACTGCTGAGTTTATGTGGCTAGTAAAGAGTAGAGCTAGGTGTTTTTCACTTCCAACTACTGGGGGTGGGTATACTATATCCTATTGTGCTGGGATGCTCCAGAGGCAAAGCAGAGAGTTACAGGAGAAGCTGGCAAAGGACTGAAGAGTGAGTTAAAGGCAAACTTTCAGACTTCCCCACCCAGGAGACATCAAGTAATCATGGGAAAACTCAGCAGGAGAAAACTACACAGTCACTTCCAGGACCAATGCCTGGAGGGAAAACCCAGAGAGGAAGATGGATTTGAGGAGAGGGTAGGGGGCTCAGCCTTAGAGCTCCAGAACACTGGGCTGTTTGCTGCTAGAGAGTGGAGACTGTGGGGTACAAGCTCTGTATCTCCCATGGCAGGGCCCCAGGCTTTTCAACCTCAAAGCAATAGGACAGGACTTACACAAACTCTACAGTCTCTTCCTGTTCTACCTTTCAGAACCTATGAATCTATGATTCCCTTTTAAATAATGCTTATTGTTTCTCATAAGGGTAGTGCATGCTCCTTGTGGAAAATCTGGAAAATCATGTAAATAAATGAAAGTTTAAGCTCACCTATCATCCCACTTCTCGCACATTTTAGTGTATTTCCTTTCTGCTCATTTCTGATTGTTTTCTATCTCTTTATAAAACTGTAGTTATAGAGTATTGTATTTCTGGTTAGACACTTAAGTACATCATGAGCATTTTCCATGTCATTACAAAAGCTGATGCTAGTCTAATTTGAACATCCTCCAGACATTGTGGGGTACACTTAAGTATAAAATGTGTACCCTGCCCTATGGAACTTACAATCTGGTTAAGAAAATGAGACTAATATACGTGAAACCAATAGTGAGAAATACAAAATGGAATATAATTGAATGTCATTTGGGGGGGTTGGTCTGGAAGGACAGTAAGAATTCAAAGGAAGGAGAGATTAATGTGGGCAGCACTAGGTGAGGAAAGGCTCCTGAAGAAGGCAGGACTTAAATTGACCTTTAAAGGATAAGAAAAGGAGAATGAGGAAACCAAATGGGGGAAAGCTGGATTGAGCAATCAAAATCTCTTTATGCTTATTGTTGTTGTTGAGGATACAGAGCTACTTATGGCCAGGATTTCAGGACTCTTCAGGGGCTCGTGTTACATATGAACAAATAAACCCAGGTCTCTAACCTAAAGGGGATTTGGAGGATAAATGCATGACAAATGAAGCACTCATAGTAATGTGGCAGTAGCTTAGGCTAGACCGTTTTCCATTTAGTAATTGACTTGTTTCTTTGCTGCATCTCAAACATTGATGGCTCAAATGTCAGGATGCTAGTGTTCAGAGTCCCCAGTTGGACAACTTCCTAGATAGATAGCTGGCTATATGACTCCAGAGCCCTTGTTACAGTCAATTAACTACTGTGGGTTGGTAATCACAAGAAGAAAGTAAACAATGAGAGAAAGCCCATGGTGCAAGTTTTTTTCTTCATCCACTGAAGGCATAACTAAAAACTTGTTGGAAAAGTTAATTAAGCTATATCTGTGGTCTGAAGACCTTCCCAGTGGGACTAGGAGCTTCCCAAGGGAAGAAAACCTGTGGTTTGAAGAACAATAGAAAGGTCCATGAAAACAACTGTTCAAGATTCATTTATGATGCGTCAGAAATGCCTTGCTTATGATCAGGAGACTTGCCATTAACTAGCTGTATGCTTTTGACCAAATTCCATTACCTCTTGGATTTCACCTCAGTTTTCTTCCTCATCTATAAAATGAGAACTATTTCAAAGTTCTCTTTGGCACCAAAATTCTATGAACCTACGATTTATTTGGACCACCACATCCTTTCAGATTTCAGAAATCCCCTACAACAATGCAAATAACCCTGAGAAAAGGCTACATCTTACCCTGTGTTGCCAGTCACCACCATACCTGGGAATCGAAGTCCTTTGGGGAATAGGACCAGGAGAGCAAGCAGGCCCAGCCTGAGGGGAGAGGCACGGAAAGATGTAGGTGGGCCCCAAAGATGTCACCAGTTAAGCAGAGGGAGGATCTTGATATCTCCTTCTCTATCTGCCTGTTCCCTGACTGCCCAGCAGCAGACTGTGCCTGACTGCGTGCCTACGTAGGTGCCTGCTCACCACAGAGTGCCCTGGCTGCCAGCATGCTATTCCAGACCAATAGGAGAACCCTGAGGTGAAGTACCCTGGGGCCAATCATAGGTGGAAATGTCTCTTTAATGGCCAGAGAGACTGTATCTTTGGCTCCTTTTCATTGGTTCAGGCCAACTGAAGGCTTTCTCGACTCTCAGCCAATGCTGAGCCATCAGCCAACAGGAGTGGGCTTGGCTCCTGGATCTTGTTTTCCTCTGGGGCTGATGGGTATCCCTGCCTTAAGGGCTTCCCTGTCTCTTCATTGTCATCCCTGACTGAACATTTTTGACATGAACACAGAAGGCATGAGCAGCAGGACCTAATCAACGCCACCCAAAGAGAGGTAGGCATGCTGGGGGCCAGGGGCCATGCCTGGGCCTGGCCCCTGGAGATGAGTGCAGGTGAATCAGCAAAGGGAGAGAACAAGCAGGTAGAACTTATGAGAGTGGGCACTCTGAGATTGAAGCTAAGGGCATATCCTGACAGGTCAAACTCTTATTCCTTCCTTCCCACAAGCCATGAGTATCTAAGTGGCTCCCTCAAAGTTTTCTGACTTGGAGGAAAGAAAAAAGAGAAGAGTATCTAAGTGGCTTGTCCAAAAGCTTATGGTGCCCTCTCTGCTCTTGCCCTATAGCCCCAACCACAGCCAAGGAAAGGTTCCTCCCAAGAGAGTGAGAGAAGCTTGTTGGATAAAGTGTGTTAGCTCCCAGTTGGGAGTTGCATTCCCTGTCTTAGGATGCCCACAATACCCAGAGATAGACTCTGCACTCCAAAGACACATGGATTCCATAATATTTTCTTCTAACACATCAGACTATAGCTTAACCAGCTCCTCATATGCTTCAAGGAAGTCTAGGATTGTGTATTCAAACCTGCATAAACTGGGCAGACTTCATTTTGTTCTCTGACCACTGACACAATTATTAGTCCCACCAAAAGTCAAAGTCCCTAACCTGACCAGCTATTTAAGCAACCTGACCACAGGAGGAAGAATGAGAGAGAGAGAGTATGAAGGGTTCCATGAAAAGCCCTTCTCTATTTTTGGATATATTCAGTCTTCCATCAAACACCTACTGAGTGTCTTTTATGAGGCAGGCACTCTGCTAGATGCTAAGAGGACAAAGAGGAATAAGGTACATAAGTTTTGGTGACTACCACAAGAGCAGAGCAAAGGAGGAGAGTGTGTTTTGAGAACTGGTGATAGACTACCTTAATTCCTTTAATGGTTGACCTGCTGTTATAGTTGGCTTTGCAATGCTCCATAACTGGCCCTTGGCAAAACTGGTCACAAACGTCTGTCTTCAATGCCTTTAAGGTGCTCCCCTATTAAAACTTTCTTTCAGGATAGAATTTGCTACAAATTTGCTGTAAGACCTTGGGCAAGTCAATTATCAGTTCTCTTCTCCTTAAAATAAAGACTCTGCACTCGGGGCTGTGAAGTCCTTTCCAAATCTAACAGACCACCTAGGAATCTGTAGTAGCAGTCATTTATTCCTTACTATAAATTTAAATAGTTATGTTCTTTCTAGATTTAGTTACATTTTAAGCTTTATCTCCAACTGTAGAATGAAAGACTTTGTCATTTAGTAAATAAATTTCAGGGATCTGCCTACAAGAGGGAGAAGTATTTGTGGAAGGGAAATGAGGAGGAAAGGAGTTATAATAAACCTCCCCAATATCCTAACATCCTCTTTTCTCGGGCTATAGGACCCTGCATTCTATTGAGGCTAATCCCAACAGATTACTTAGTTCCTGATAAAAATAATCATTAAAAAATAATCCCTTTTGGAGGATTACAATGCTCGAACACCAAGGAACTGTTGCAACAATGAGCACGAAAAGTTCTGAGCACATATTACACAGGCTCAGGATACAGGGATTTCAACAGCATCTTTGTGACTGCTCTTCCCTCCTGCCCATTTTGGGTTCTTTTGGAGCCTGGATCTCAGTCCTACTGGCCATGAATATTTTGAATGATGCAAGGTCAGAAAAAGGGACAATGATTCAGAAATGCACATCATTCCTTAAGTATACTTAATTGTAAAAGACACCTAATCCATCCGATCCCCTGTACAAACGTGGCAGCTTAGAGAGGCAAAGGAAAGCTTTCGCATTTCATGCCAAACCAAAATAAGGAAACAAAGGGGGGAGGGAAGAGGTGAGGATCAATGAATCCAATCACTGGTCTATATTAATGTTTCTTATATGATAGTGCTGATTTTCAGCTCTTCAGGTGCCAAATGGCATCTGGGAAACATTACTCCATCTCCCAATTGACGTAATAATTAGATTGCATAAATGGCTGCTGTGTGCTCACTGCCAACCCAAGAGACAAATGTTATTGGTGAGCCAATCAATCTTTTCCCCCGTTAAAGTTTCAACCTGCGTCAGCAATTATGCTATGGAGGTCGAAAGCCACCCAAATGAGTGAAAACTGGCAAAGATGAATTTCAGGAGTGGATTATAATGTACTATTATTTCCCAGCAGGGTGTATAAGATCAGAACCTGAGCAGGTACATGAACAGATTTTCAACTAGACATATCCCCTAGGGCCAGAAGAGGAAAGCACAGGCATCTTCTGCAGGACTTTGCTTTTTCTCTATTTCAGGTGTCTTCATATTTAAACCAAGGGGCTGAGAAGAGCATGGCAGGGGAAGGCATTAGACATTTGGTATTAGTCTTTGTGATAGGCTGAATAATGTCCCCCCAAAATATCCACATTCTAATTCCAGGACCTGTGGATATTATCTGCTATGAGACTTTACAGATGTGATTAAATTAAGAATCTTGATATAGGGGGATTATCTTGGATTATCCAGCTGGGACCTAAATGCGGTAAGTGTCTTTATAAGTGAGTCAGAGGGAGAGACAAAAGAAGAGAGGAAGGCCATGTGACCACAGAGGCAGAGACTGGAGTGATGCGGCCACCAGCCAAGGAATGCCAGCAGCCCAGCAGCCACCAGAAGCTGGAAGAGGCAAAGAACATATTCTATCCTAGAGCCTCTGGAGGGAGCTCAGCCCTGTCAGTACCTTGATTTTGGCCCAGTGAAACTGATATTGGACTTCCGGCCTCCAGACTGTGAAGTAATAAATTTATATTGTGTTAAGCCACAAAGTTTTCAGTCATTTGTTACAACAGCCCTAGGAAACTAATATAGTCCTCCATTACTAAGCCCTGGTTACAGGTAGAATGATAAACAGGCTTCCTGCTGTAGTGTGAAGAGCATCGAAATCCTCCTGTAGCCAAAATAAGTCCTCTATCTATCATGAAGCAGTGCCAAACACTAGAAATAAAAAATTCACATATATATGTCAGCATTTCCACTTTATTTTTGGTAATTCTTTCTTGCTGCTACATTGCAAACAGTTCATATAAGCCCTTGTCTTCCATTAGTCCTTTTGCATGAATTTATATATCCAATTACCTCCAGCCACCAGGCAGGCCTTGAGGGGACAGGGAGGGACACTGAGCAGGTAGGGAAGTACAGTAAATATATCTAAATTGAAACCACAATTGGACTCAAATCAAATCTCTTTTAGTAATAACACTAAGTAGGGCCTTTAGGAAAACAAGTCATGGCAGAACTAACTTAATTTACTCTTTTGATAATGTTACAAGGCTTGTAGATCAGGAGAATGTTGTAGACAAGATGTATCTGGATTTTCACAAGGCTTTTGACTTTGACTTCCATGAGCCCATTGTAGATCAAGTGAAGAAATACAGACTGCAGGTGAGACTACTGAAGTAGTGGACAGCTGCTAATATAGTGAATCAGGGTATCTAGTGACAGGTCACAGGTCTCTACATCAGTCCCATTCAAATCACCCTTATCCAATGGCTCATGTGAAAATGAAGACAGACAGCATGCTATCTGAGAGTGAGGATGCTGGGAAGCTAGGGGTCCAGTTAACAGATTGAATGGGAGAGTCAGAATCCAAAACAATCTCAGTAGGCTGGAGCAGAGCTGACCTCTGTGAAATGTAATGTCTGGCATTAGGAATCCAAAACTCACATGTACAAAGACAGGTTTATATACAGAGCAGCCTTCAGGGTACGGAGGAGATCAGCAGGAAGACAGCTGGATGAGTCGGAAGAATGGTGAGGCTGGTTAAAAAAATGAAGTTAGAATGTGTCTCTCCAGAAACAGAAGTGAACTATGTTCCCACTTGATTATTTCTCATTGTCTGGGCCATAATGGGGTTCAGTTCTGGACAAGATTCATTTTGCCTCCCAGATGTATGTTTTCTTTAAAAAAGTAAAAAAAAAAAAAAACAAGGGAAGGAGGGAAATGGTCAAAGGGTATGAAGTTTCAGTTAGGATAAGTTCTGGAGATCTCTTGTACAGCATAGTGACTATAGTTAATAATAATGTATACCTGAAAATTGCCAAAAGAGTTCTTAAAATGTTCTCACCACACACATACACACTCAAAGTAAGTGTGTAAGGTGATGAATATGTTAAATAGTTTTATTTAATCATTTCATAATGTATACATATATCAAAACATCACATTGTACACTGTTAATATATACAATTTTTATTTGTCAATTATACTTCAATAAAGCTGAAGAGAAAAAATATTATCAAAGTATATAAAGTAAAAATTGGCAGTCTTACTCCCTTCTAGCCCCTAACCCTAAATGTAATCACTGTTAACAGAATAGTGAATATATTTTGACACTTGTTTTTCTATGAAATTATTTATTATATGCAATTTATTAACACAAATGAAAGTATGCCATACATATTGTTCTTGGCCTTGTTTTTAATTTGGCAATAAACATATCATGGGAATTTTCCCATGTCAGTGATCATAAGAGCTAATAATTATTGAATATTTTCCATGTGCCAAGCACAATTCTAAAAGTATTTCATGTTTTCATTCATTTAAAACTCACAATAACCCATGAGATAAGTACTATTATTATTATGCCCATTGTAGAGAAAAGTAAATAGATTCAGAGAACTTTCCCAAGATTACACAGTTTAAAATTGCATAGGTTGGATGAGAGTTCAGACCTCTCTGGTTCTAAAGCCTTCTCTCTTAACATCTACACCAAGCTGCTTGTTAGTGCTTTAAGGGTTACCTTATTTTAAAAAATAAAGCATAGGAGTTAATTGTATCTATTTCTTAATTTGTTTAATTAATCATATATTAGTGGATATAGATTGTTTTATTATTGAAACACTTCTCAGGACTTTTAATATGCTAATGTGCAATGAATCTCCTAAGAAGGGGACATGGAAGGCAATCTGTCCAAAACTTCCTTAGCCATGGCATCCTTTTTTTCTCACAAAGTATTGGAGAGACTGGAGGTTTGGGTATCAAATTTTGGTGTGCATCTGCATCATCTGGGATGCTTTTCAAATGCAGATCCCAGGCCTCGATTAAAATGCTTCTGATGTGCGTAGTTTATAGACCACACATTGAGAAATGCTGCTGTGTGTTATGGAATTAATCTCTGATGTGCAAAGTGAATGTGAGTGGCTACATAACCACAGTTTTAGATAGACCAAAGGCATGAGTAGCTGAGGGAGAGAAACACTCTTCCCTCCTTGGGCCACCTATCATCAGAACCTTATTCACTCCAATGCCAGAAACCCATAGCTCAGTGAAGCATTATTTTGGGGTTCCAATTGGTCTAAATTCCCAGGGTACCAAGGTACCAGCGGCCATCAAACAATTTCATCTCCCTCAATGCAGAACTGTGCCACCACTGAAAGTATAAGATAACAATAGTTGAAAATTTCTAGGGTGTTCTTTCCATGTAGATTTGAACTCTTACTACTGGGATCACTCTCTTTCAGTTTCTATTATCTATATCATCTATAGAAACATTAGGAATAGTTTCTAATGCAAACATCTGCAGACCAAGAATTAACCCAATAAAGACAAAAACAAATATGGGAGAATAAGTGGTTTTGATATTTTTTTTTCTTAAACAGTGCGCTTGGAAAAGTACAAGATGACCTGTTCATGCTTTCAAGTTATATTTAATATCACCAAATCCCATTTGCCCTTGCAGGTTATTGCTTAAGGGTCACCTGGGGTTGAATTGGAGAAGGAGGACTGAGGGGGAAAAGATGGGAGGGGGAAGACAGAGCCAGACTGACCAAGTGAGTGTTTAGCAGGGAGGCTCCTGGAAACGCTTATCTCAGGTGCGTGGTCAGGGGGCTTAACAGAGAAGGAGCCAGAGTAGCCAAGCCCTGCACTTGAGACCATCTCCACAAATCACATGCTGGGATTTCCAGACTACCCTTACCTTTAGAATCTCAAAGGATTCTCATCTGAGCTGGGAGACCAATGGGACATTGCTACGAACCCTATTTGACACAAGGGAATTTGAAAGTTACAGGGTTTGGAAGAGAATATGCCTAGTATAAAACACATATCCTGACAACCTACACAGATCATGATGCATTAGAAAGTATACTGGGATACACATTTTTATATTTAGCAGAATCTCAAGCATGTCAAATTCCATAGAAAAAAGCTGGAAGGAAATATGGATCCCCTATTGACAGTTATCTCTGGGAGGCTGAATTACGGGTAAATTATATTTTCTTGTTTATACTTGTCTGGGTTTTTCTCTCCCTGAAAAAGTTTTACAATGGGCATTGTTGCTTTTATACATAGTAAAAAGGTAAATATTAAAGAAAAATGGGGCATCAGCCTGAAGTTGAAGTTACAGCTCTGCCC
Organism: Lemur catta; assembly: GCF_020740605.2. Classification (NCBI taxonomy): domain Eukaryota; kingdom Metazoa; phylum Chordata; class Mammalia; order Primates; family Lemuridae; genus Lemur; species Lemur catta. The sequence continues at coordinate 31,115,340 of NC_059155.1, read as the reverse complement.
CTTGTACAAGTTGCTTCACTCTCTGAGACTCAATTTCCACAGCCATCCTCAAGGCCTTAAAGTTAGGTGATGATATTGGCTGAGAGAAAAGGGAAAGGGAGGGAAGGTTAAGACTGAGATGCTGCTCTAGTTTGGGGTTACCTTAGAAAGTGGAGAAACTGTTTTTTGACCTCAGAGATGGTGGCTATGAGAATGCTTTGCAAATTGTCAAGAGCTCTTATGCAAATGACAACAGTTATTGCTATCAAAGACCCCTGCTACCCCTCAGACATGTTCATGCACACACACACACCCCTTCCTCAAACTGCTTGAAAATCCATACTTTGGCTCAATTTTCCCTTCCAGTTCCCTGCAATATTGCCCTGATGATCTCATTACCAACTGCAGGCAGTGTCTATTCTTTGCTTGTTTCTAGCCAGTCTAGCTACCTTGGACTCCCCACCATATCTGAACTCTTCCTTCTATAGATTTTTCTGTCATTAACAAATGTCATCTACATAACTTAAAGTCATGTCCCAGGGCTCTGCAGCAGCCAGCATGGTGATTAAAAAAAGCAGCCTGGTCCAACAAGGACAGAATCCAGCTCTCTTTATTCCAAGCCAGATTAATTACCTCGTTAATGGCAATTCCTCACCTGTGTCCAGAGTCTATTGTTTGCAAAGAACCTGTTTACTTCATATCTTTCTGGGGCCTCACAGCAGTACTTGGGGGGAGGCAGGGCAGGAATGGGCACTCTTGTTTACAGTACACAGAGAGGGCAAGTGACCTGTCCTAGAATCACAGAGAGTGGGTAACAGACAATATTAGGAGACAAACCACACCTTATCCCATGCCCAGGTCAGGCTCTTTACATCATACCATGCCATTAGCTCACAGCTGGATGTGGAGAAATGAGATCACAGAAAATGAGTAACTATGCACCTGACCATCAAGAGACTTGGCACAATATGTAGCAAAATCTTTTTCTTATTGAAGTAAGACAGGACACATGACTTAGAATAAGATCTCATTTGGGATCCGGGAGCCAGAGATGGGAAAGTTCTCTCTCTGAGGTTAGCACTGGACTGTTCCACGAACCATCTTTTCCTTCATTCATTCACTCACTTATTCATTCTATAAGCATTTATTGGACACATTGTGTGTGTCAGGCACTGTGCTTAGTGCTGGTAGATGAGACACAAGAAAGGGAGAACATGGTCCAGGCAGACCCTCGAGGAATTCATCATAGTCTAAACTGGAAACCAACATGGCTAACTCCAAATACACAGTAAAGTAGGATTTGTGCCATGAAAAAGTAAAATGCTCTGGTAGTCTAGAGGGAAGATTCAGATTTTTTGGGGGATCTGGGATGACTTTATGGTGCATGATATTGAAAATAAAGGATGAGTAGAATTTGAAGAAATAGGAAATGGGTGGGGGTGGGGAGCTGCCAGGAAAAGAGGACAGCATGATGTCGGCACAGAGGGAAGAAACCAGACAGATTAGATGGGAACTGGTGGATAATTCTATTTCGATGAAGCTGGGATTTGATATAAGAAAGAAAAGATAAGATGGGAAGATATGTTTGGACCAGATTGTATTAATAGTAAGTTTTGAATACTGCATCCCGGCATCAGCTTCCATCCTTCTCAGAGGCCAGCAGTAGTGGCTGCATAAGGAAGAATCTGGGAAAAGCCATGAAGGATGGATGCTGCTCACTGGGATCCAGAAAAAAAAGAAAAAAAATAGTGATGCCTACATGGCTTCAAAACAGAGGAAGCCACACTGAATCTCCTTGGCAGGGTGAGGAATAACAGCAAATTGCTTTCAGAGAAAACTCTTCAGTTTCCTGAAATTTTTGCCTTGTCACCTTCTCCAGTTCCCTTTCTATGCCTTTATTTATGCTAAACTTTATACCTGTAGTTTCTTCCTCAGCATCTTTCCCATCAATTCCATTTGTTGAGAACATGGATTCATTTTTTCAAGGCATCTTCTCTGCCCTTTGCTCCAATGGTCCCCAGTTCCCCATAATTAAAGTCACTGATATCTGTTTCTGCTCAATCTCCTTCATGGCTCTTCCTTGGCTTACCCCTTGAGAGTTAATCTTCTCCAGAGTTTAGTTCTTGGTCCTCTTTTCATAGCCTAATTTGAATATACCATTCCTGGGCAATACGGTCCACACCCATGGTTGCAACTACTATGTCAATTACCTGTCAATCTACATCTCCTCTTTTCTGGGTCCCAACCCCACACCGCCATTTGCCTATTAGACATCTCTACCTTGATGTACCACATTTAACTCCAACTCAAAATATCTTCCACCATACCAGCAGAAATAATCTTCCCACACAAAACAAGCTTTTCCACCTAATCTACCATCATATACTTTGTCACTCAAATCAGGCACCTCAAATTTTTCTTGACACTCCCCACTCATTGTCCCTCAGATATCCAATCAACCAGTAAGTCTTGAAGATTCTACTTCTTTAATATTGGGTGAATATGTCTGCTTCTCTCCACCTTCCTGCTGATATCTCATCTGAATTCCTAAAATAACCTTCTAACCGATTTCCTTGACACCAAATAATGTGCCACAATTCTCATGCAAGCCCTGAGTCAGCACTCTTCTCAAACATCACCTCTTCCAGGAAGAATTTCCTGATTCCTCCCAACCAGTTCTCTCTTCACATAGATCTTGCACAGGAAATAACGGAATTAAATAACATCCCATAGCCAAAGAACCTCACAAATGCTGATGCTATGTCCTGTTTCTATAAGAGGATATGAGGACAAGGGAGATCAGCACTTCCAAAAATGTTTTCCGGGTGTACAGTGCTGTGGAGAATCCTGAGGGTACATGTGTGCCTAAGGGAATAGGGGCTCAGGGCTTAGGAGTAGGCTTTACAGGAGCATCCAACTCTGAAGAATCCACACTAATCCATCTCCAAACACTCTGAATTTTCTAATTTCACCCTTTTTCTTTGGCTTTCTCAATGAAGATGTGACCCACTGCTGCAGGGATTTGGGAAATAAAATGCATCATTAATCAAAAGTTACTCTTCTCTAAAAAAAAATTAGCCTTTTTGGGTAGTTAACTGCATTATCAGAATGAACAGTTCATCCTCTTTTACAAGGGCTTTAAACCCTGATCGTCTAATAAGTGCAGGAATTTTAGTTAATCTAGCTCGAAATTTAATTATGATGAGTCATACATCACAAAGCAAAGCATACAGGGGCAAAAAAATCTCTGGTGAAGTCATGTCCAGCTGACCTTGACCCCAGGCCTGCTGGCTCTTTCTAAGTGAGAAATTCGAAATCCTTCCTGTTTGTGAGATAGCAGGGCCATCCAAACAAGACCCACCCCAGTCTACCCCAGAAGTCTTACAGGAAAGCCTGCCTTAATCCAATCTTACCACGAGAAAGCCCAGAGGCAATTCTCCTTCTGGATTCTGCCTTTCCCAATCTTGTTAGAGTGTTATGCAGTTAGATTTGAAGAACACCACTACAGTAGATCCAGGCTAGGACAGGGTATTGAGAAATTGTGTGAGACCTTAAATTTCAAGAATGCATCTAAATATAGTTTCCAAGACTCTCCAAGTTGACAGGGACCTAAAACGTCAACAGTTCTCCCACGTGATATGACTGTGTGTTCTCAAATTCTCTTGATTGCTCACAGAACTGAAGATAATCTTCCAGGTATTTTCTGAGTAAAAAAGGATAATCAGCCTCCTTCATTTGAAATTTTCCACTTCTAATAACGTGGTTTAAGAAGTTATTATCTCTCTGATCAGTTACTGGTACCTAAATTATTTTCTCCCTGATTGTTTAAATTATTTATTTGTGTATATATATATATATGCAGGTTGTACTCAATTGCATCACTTTTCATTAATGGCTGCTAAATTCTATATTTCATATTTAACCCATTATTCCAGCTTGTCATAACTTTGGGGAATATTCTTTCTGCCTCCAAAATAACTGCTGCCTTTTCTTGCTCCTTGCCATCTGTACTATTGAAAAGCAATCCCTTTGTTTCCTGCCTTTTTGGAAGTCATTTATATTTCATCTCCACCATTTCAAAGGGCACCAAGCTCCATATATTTATTTCCAGCTGAGAGTATTAAGAGAGCCTATTATTTGTCCTTATCTTTCTTTTCAGCCTCTAAGTTGACTTCCTTCTCTTGGTATTTTGAGGCTTAGAAAAAGAAGGTTTTGCTCTAAACCTGCAATGATGATAGACGTGTTAGTCATATTCTCCTCTCCTCCATTTCCCTTATCTATTGTTGTGTAACAAACCATCCAAAATATAGTGGCCTAAAGCAACAATTTTATTTTATTTACAATTTCATGGATGAGGAATTTGGGAAGGCCGTGCCTGGCGGTTTGTCGCTGATTCATGTGGAATCAGCTGAAGAGCTAAGGCTAGACACTCCACTTTCATTATAGCTTCTTCCCCTACATGTCTGTCTCCTCAAGCTCTGGAATCTTGGCCTCTCCCTCTCAACATGACATCTCAACCTCCAGGTCCTCTTAATATGACTTGAGTTCCTCATAGCATTGGTGGTCTCAGGTTAGTCACATGTTGGCTAGCTTTCAAAAAATAGGAAGTGGAAATCACCAGAGCTGTTAACATATATTCCAAGAACTGTCACAGCATCACTTCTATTGTATTTATTGGCCAAAGTGGTCATAGGTCCCACCTAGACTCAAAAAGGTAAAAAAATAGACTCTACCTCTTAATGGAAAAGTATCATTGCAGAACAACATGTGGAATATGAGATATTGCTGGAGCTATCTTTGAAAAATACAAATGTCTATATCTTCTATAGATTTCCAGACTTACTTTAAAATACATGTGGAAAAACTGGACAAGAACAGAGGAACCTCAAGGAAGACAGATTTAAGGAATTGGGGTATTTAACTTAAAAATAGTATAATGTAGTAGATAAAGCAAGGATTTAAATTCATAAAAATCTAGATTCAAATTCTGCCACACCTCTTACCAATTTTATACCCATGGAAAAGTAACACTATATATCAATAAACATCTATTAAGCACCTTTCATATTCTAAGCCTGTAGTCCTCAACCCCTGGACTGCAGCCTGGTACTGGTCTGTGGCCTGTTAGGAACCAAGCTATGCATCACTGTGTTAGCTCTTCCTCCCCAGCCACCAGCCCCCTGACCCCCCATCTGTGGAAAAATTGTCTTCCATGAAACTTATGAACTGGGGCTACAGAGCAAGAGGTGAGCAGCAGGCAAGCAAGCAGATGCTTCATATGTATTTACAGCCACTCAGCTCCCCATCACTGGTATCAGCACCTGAGCTCAACCCCCCACTACCCTCCCCTCACCCCTGCACCATCCATGGAAAAACTGTCTTCCATGAAACAGGTCCCCAGTGTCAAAGAGGTTGGAGACCACTGTTCTAAGCATTCTGCTAGAAACCTAGAGATACATAAATGACTAAAACAATGTTTAAGCATGAAAGAAGCTCAAAGTATAGTAAGGAAGACTGGCATAAATAAATACTTGCAATAGAATATAATAAATAATATAATAGAAGTACATGAAATTTGGTGGCTCAAAGAAAGGAGTTGTTCCTTGGTTGCTGAGGAAGTGCTTCATAGAAAACTGAACTCTTGAGCTGGGACTAAATGAATAAGTAGGAGTTTGCCATACAGAAAGAGGAAAAGAATATTTTAGGCAGAGGGAACAGCCTAAGCAAAAACAGAGGTATGAAACAACATAGCTTCTCCAAGGAACAGAGAATAGTTCATCATGGATTATGTACATAGAGGAGCTGTAAAAACATATATTAGTGAACTACACAAAGGATTATGGGAAGCCTATGTGAAGAAGCTCAAACTGAATCTTGTTGGCCATAGGGAAATTAGAGAGTGACATGATCAATTTTGTGTAATAGAAAGTTATTCTGCAGCAGGCAGAGTGGAAGAAAGATTGGAAGAGGCTTATAAAGGCGGGGAGATTATTGTAATAATATTGATAAGACCCAGAACTTGAGCCAATGCAATGGCAGTTTTAACAGAGAAAAGTAGAACCACGTGAGTTATGTGAAGAAGACAAAATTGACAGAAGTTAGTCATCAAATAGATGTTGAGGTTGAATAATAGTAAGGGTCCTGAATGAGACCCATGTTTTACCTTTTGCTAACCAGTTGTTTTGTCTCACTATTTACTGTGATAAAACATATAAGAGGAGATAATAGTTTCTGTATGAACTAATGTGTCTTTGGATCAAGCAGGGGAAATGTCAAATAGGCAGTTAGTAATACTGGAATACTGAATTATCTGAGCTAAAGACACAGTTTTGGCTGTGATCAGAATAGAATGGTAACTGAAGCCCTGCAAGTGAATGAGTGGCACAAAAAGATTCCTGAGGGAACATCAGTGTGTAAGGGATAAATGGAAAAAGAAGAACATCCAGAGAAAAGATCACTGGTTTGAAGACATAGTATTAGAAATTTAAAATTAAACAAAGAGAGGAAAAATGAAAAATATTGACATAGAGTTAGTGAGCTGTGAGATAATTTTAATCAGCTTAATAGACACATAATTAGAGTCATCAAAGGAGGAGGGAAGACAGAAAAAATATTGGAAGAAATAATGGCTGAATATTTTCCAAATTAGACAAAACTTATGAATCCACAAATTTAAGAATATGAACAAATCCCAAACACAAAAAGCATGAAAAACTAAACCAAGGCACATCATAATTTAATTATTTAAAATCAGTGATAAAGGTAATCTTAAAAGAAGGGAGTGTAAGGGAATCAGGCGGTGGGGTCAGAGGGTTAGAGACACGTTACACACAGAAGAACAAATGTAAGAATAACAGCAGATTCCTCAATGGAAACAATGCAAGTCAGAAGACATCAGAAAAATAATACCTTTAAAAGAAAAGCTGTTAACTGTGCTAACAACAGATACAGGAAAGCTAGAGTGGCTATTTCAGTACATGCAAAGTAGATTTCAGGTCAATAAGGGTCATTTCATAATGTTAAAGGGGTCAATTCATCAAAAATACACAACAATCTTACATGTTATGCATCTAATAATAGAGGTTCAAAAACACATGATGCAAACACTGATAGAGTTTAGACAGATTCACAATTATAGTTGGAGATTTCAATCCCTTCTGTCTTAGTGCATTTTGTGTGGTTATAAAGGAATACCTGAGCCTGGGTAATTTATAAAGAAAAAAGGTTTATTTGGTTCATGGTTCTTCAGGCTGTACAAGAAGCATGGAGCCAGCATCTGCTTCTGGTGCTGACCTCAGGCTGCTTTCACTTACGGCAGAAAGCGAAGGGAAGCCAACATGTGCAGGGATCACATGGCAAGAGAAGAAGCAAGTGAGGGAGGGAGGTGCCAGGTTATTTTTAATAACCAGCTCTCCAAGGAATTCATTAGAGTGAGAACTCAGTCAGGAAGGGCACTAATCTATTCATGAGGGTTCTGCCCCCATGACCCAAACACCTCCCATTGGGCCCCACTTCCAACATTGGGAATCAAATTTCAACATAAGGTTTGAAGGGGTCATACATCCAAACTATATCACCTTCTCTTAATAAATGATAGAAAAGTAGACAGAAATTCAGTGAGGTTAGGGAATACTGGAAATGAAATTGACTTAAATGACATTTATAGAATACTCTGCCCAAAAGCATCAGAATAAATATTTTTCCAAGTACATATAGAACGTTTATCATTATAGACCATATTCTGGCCCATGAAACAAGTCTGAATATTTTCTTTAAATATTAAAATCATACAAATATGTTATCTGACCAAAATAGAATTGAATTAGAAATCAATAACAGAAAGACATCTGAAAAGTCCTCAAATATTTTTTTAAAAAAACTAAACAATACACCTAAATAACACATAGGTCAAATAGGAAGTCACAAAAAATTGAAAATATTTTGAACTGATTGAAAATGATAAGGCAGGGTACTAAATCCTGTAGATTGCAGCTAAGGTAGTACTTAGAGGGTAATTTATACCATGAAAGGCTATATTCAAAAAGAAGAAAGGTCTCATATCAATGATCTAAATGTCCACCTTAAGAGATTAGAAAGTAAAAGCAAATTAAGCCCAAAGTAAGGAGAAAGAAGGAAATAATAAAGGTAAAGGTAAAAATCAATAAAATATAAAACAGAAAAACAATAGAGAAAAATCAATGAAATCAAAAACTAGTTCTTTGACTAGATCAATAAAATTGATAACCCTCTAGCCAGACTGATCAGGAAAAAAAGAAAGAAGACACAATTCATCAATATCAGGAATGAGAGAGATGACATGACTACAGATAATAAGGGATAGCAAAAGAATATTATAAACAATTTTAGGCTGATAATTTCAACAATTAGATGAACAAATTTCTTAAAAGACATAAACTGCCAAAGCTCACTCGAGAAGAAAGAGATAACTCATAATTCCCAATATCTATTAAAGACATCAAACTGGTAGTTAAAAACTTTCCCACATAAAAAAATTCTATGCTTGGATGGATGTTCTGGTAAATTCTACCAAACATTGAAGAAAGAAATACCATATGTACATAACATTGCTAAGAGAAATTTTAAAAGACCTAAATAAATGGAGACATATATCATGTTTATGAATCAGTATTCAATATTGTTAAGCTATCAGTTCTCTGCAAATTTATGTAGAGATTCATCATTATTCCATTCAAAATCCCAGCAGGCTTCTTTGTAGATATTGACATGCTGATTCTAAAGTTTACATAGGAATTCAAAGGACCTATATATGCCCAAAACAACTTTAGTAAAGAACAAATAACCAACTACTTGTTTCTAAGATTTATTATAAAGGTATAATAGTCAAAACAGTATAGTACTGGTGTAAAGACAGACATATATAGCAATAGAACAGAATAAACAGTCTAAAGCAGACCCACACACATAGGGTCAATTGATTTTTGACAAAGGAAGGTATCAAGGCAATTCAATAGGGAAATATTTTTCTATAGTGATAAAACTATAGAATGACTATGTACAAAAAAATTGGACCCCAACTGTTATCTCATGCAGTTTACACAAATTAACTCAAAATGGAACAAAAACTTAAAAGAGCTAAAACTATAAAACTTCTGGCAGATCACACAGGACGAATTCTAAGTGGCCTTGCATTTGACAAAGATTTTCTAAATAGACTATAGGAAGCATGAACTATAAAAGCAAAATCAATCATTGGACTTCATCAAAATTAAAAATTATTGTTCCCCCCAAAACACTGTTAATAAAATAAAAAGGAAGCCAAAGACAGGGAGAATATATTTGCAAACCATATATCTGATAAAAGACTTGCATCTAGAATATATAAAGAATTCTTATAATTCAGTAATAAGAAAAGAAACAATACAATAAAAATGGGCAATATATTAGAATAGACTCTTCACAAAAGAACAAATACAGATGACAAAGAAGCACATAAAAAAGATGTTCAATATCATTAGTCATTAAAGAAATGTAAATCTAAACCCCAATGAGATATCACTGCATACCCATTATAATGTCTAAAATGAAAAAGGCTGACCAGACCAATGTTGGTGAGGTATGTGGAACAACTGGAACCTTCATTTATTTCTGGTGAAAATATTAATATAAAATGGCACATCCACTTTGGAAAACAGCCAGGCAGTTTCTTAAAAAGCTGAACATATACCTACCTTACAACCTACTCATTCCTCTCCTAAGTATTTATCCAAGAGAAATGAAAGCATATGTCCATACAATGACCCACGAATGTTCACTGCAGCTTTACTAAAAATAGCTCCAAACTGTAAGCAACCCAAATGTTTATCGACAGGTGAGTGAATAAATAAATTGTGGCATAGTTGTACAATGGAATGCTACTCAGTAATTTAAAAGAGCAAACTGTTGATGTATACACAACATGGATGAGTCTTAAAATTCATTATTTTGAATGAAATAAGCTAGACAAAAGAGTACATACTGCCCAAATTCATTTACATAAAATTCTAGAAAATGCAAATTAATCTTTAGTGAAAAAAGTAGATCAATGGTTGTTTAGGGACAGTGTGTGGGACATTTGATTTACAAAGGAGTATCTTGAAACTTTTGTTAGTGATAGATGTTCATTACCTTGATTGAGGTAACAGTTTCATAGGTGTATACATGTGCCCAAACTCATCAAAATGTATATTTTAAATGTGTGCAATTTATTGCATGCCTCAATAAAGCTGTAATAAAAAGGAAGATCAAGACTAAAGAGTAACCGTGGTGAGTGCAGCACAATGGAATATACAACTGAAGGCCAGATCACACTGAGTTTAGAAGAGAATAGGAGATGTGGAAGCAGAATTGAGTATAGACCACTGATTTTAAAACTAAAACGATGGGAACAGCTTTGATAGTAGATGAAGAGGGCAATGGTGTCAAGGAAAGATTTATAAAGAAGAAGAACTGTTGAGCACATGAATAACCTGAGGTAAGGGAAATAGTAGGGAGGGAAGGACTGAAGACAGGCAAGAGAACTGACAATAGGGTAATCAAAGTTTTAGGGGAGGTGGAAAGGGGAAAGCAAAGGAGAGGGGTGACAGAGCAAGGGTAGAGGAACTATAATAGACTGAAGGAGTGTTAGCAATATGAAGTCAGAGCTAGTGAAGCCAAAGAGACTTTGTAGGTGTGGGGGCAAGGAGTTGAAGTTAGCCTCAATTTCCTTTATGAAGTGAGAGTGTAAGCCATTGTATGGGGTGAGGTGAGTGTAGAATGAGAGGGGCTGTTATTTCAGGGGAATGATGAAGAAACTTGGAGTACAGGTGGGAGGAAAATTGGAAAGAAATGACTCAGGGCATGTGAAAGGATTGCTGAGTGGCCTGAGGGCCCAGCTGAAGTTGGAAATTCTGACTTTTAGAGGCACCCATGTTTGGGGTGCTATTTCTTTCTCCCATGATGGTCATTATGGGATTGGAGAAATCAGGTCCTTGGAGAGACCCAGAACTGGGGCTAAATACTGCAGACATGGTATTTGGAGGACCAGGAGTGAGGATGCAGTCAATACTAAATCAATATGCCCAAGATCCTGGCTGGATAAGGGAAGAAGGGAAGAGAAAAGGAAGGGCTTGGGAGGCTGGACCCCTTTAGTGAGGACAAAGAACAGTTAGCAAGGGACCCAGCCTTTCCTAGATTTTGTCCCAGTGGGATGTTGGCACTGAGCCTTTTTGAGGCGAAGCTGTGCACAGTGATGCCAAGTGACTGGCCAGAAAGTTAAAGGTCAGAGCAGTGTGAGACCAGGGAGTATAGGGTGGTTCTCCCATGTGGATATTGTTGAGGGCACCCAGGATGAGGACAGGACTTGGAGAATCAAGTAATCCTGTGAGCTGGTCCTTAGAATAAGGGAAACATTGGCCAAGAATTCAGAAAATGATAATCACAAGGGTGGTAGATTTTGGTATAGTATTATGCCTTATGTCTTAAAGGGGCTTTATTTATGCCTTCATATTTAGTACAAAGAAACAATACTGCTACTGAAAAGATTCATCTTAATTTGATTAAATTGTAGGGGCAGGTTTTTCAATGCAGCCAATTTTGTTTTTCTCTTATGCCAGTTTTTTAAAGAGTTGGTTTGAGGATGGTTTTATATTTGGATTTTCTGTTCTGTTCCACTGGTCTGTGTCCCTGCTCTTGTGCCAATACCAAGCAGTTTTTTTTTTTGACATTATCATAGACTATTTTATTGTAGGGAGCCAAGGACATAACCACAGCCTTGTAGTATAGTTTGAAGTCTGGCAAATTAATACATCCCATTTTGTTTTTATTGCTTAAAATTGCTTTTGCTATACAGGGTCTTCTCTAATTCCATACAAAGTGTATAATTATTTTTTCTATATCTGTGAAAAATGATGTTGGTAATTTAATAGGGATTGCATTGAATCTGTAGATCACTTTGGGTAGTATAGACATTTTAACAATGTTGATTCTTCTGATCCACGAGCATGGTATGGTTTTCCACCTATTTACATGCTCTGCAATTTCCTTCCTCAGTGTTTCGCAGTTCTCCCTATAGAGGTCCTTTACCTCTTTAGTTAAATATATTCCTAGGTATTTTATTTTCTTTGTTGCTATTTTGAAGGGTATTGAGTCCTTAATTTGGTTCCCCGTTTGACTGTTATTGGCATATATGAATGCTTCTGATTTGTGTGTATTGATTTTGTAACCTAAGACTTTACTGAAATCAAACAACCTTATCAAAAAGTCGGCAAATGACATGAATAGAAATTTTTCAAAAGAAGATATAAGAATGGCTAACAAACATATGAAAAAATGCTCAACATCCCTAATCATCAGGGAAATGCAAATCAAAACCACAGTGAGATATCACTTAACTCCAATGAGAATGGCCTTTATCAAAAAGTCCCAAAACAACACATGTTGGCGTGGATGCGGAGAGACAGGAACACTCATACACTACTGGTGGGACTGCAAACTAGTGCAACCCCTGTGGAAAGCATTATGGAGATACCTTAAACAGATTCAAGTAGACCTACCATTCGATCCAGCAATCCCATTATTGGGCATCTACCCAAAGGAACAAAAGTCATTCTATAACAAAGACACCTGTACCCGAATGTTTATAGCAGCACAATTCACAATTGCAAAGATGTGGAGACAACCCAAATGCCCATCAACTCATGAATGGATTAGTAAATTGTGGTATATGTATACCATGGAGTATTACTCAGCTATAAGAAATAACAGTGATATGGCATCTCTTTGGGTCTCCTGGAGAGAGTTGGAACCCATTCTATTAAGTGAAGTATCCCAAGAATGGAAAAACAAGCACCACATGTACTCACCAGCAAATTGGTTTCCCTGATCATCACCTAAATGCACATTTGGGAATGACACCAATTGGGCATCAGACTGAGGTGGGGATTGGGGGGAGGGGATGGGTGTATGCCTACATGATGAGTGCAATGCGCACTCTCTGGGGAATGGACACGCTTGAAGCTCTGACTCGGGGGGATGGGCGGTACATGGGCAATATATATAACCTGAACTTTTGTACCCCCATAATAAGCTGAGATAAAAAAAAGAGTTGGTTTGAACACTTAGTTCATTGCATCTCTGAGAGAACAAATTAAGATAATGGATTTAAAGTGCTCAACGTAGAACCTGGAACCTAGTAAATGATCAGTAAATGGGAGCAGTAGCTATTAATATTATTGTACTTTTGGTTTATTTTACCCATTAATGCTATTCCTTTGAAAATTTCCTTCTATGGGGTAGGGGTTTTCCTTTGGAGCTACAAGGCATAGTTCTGTCTCTGCAAATGACAAATCCTCAGACATCTAGAGACAGCCAAGACATCCCTCAACCCTAGGCAAAATATCCCCAATTTCTTACCTGTTCCTCCAAGGATTGCCTTTCCAAAATCCCAATGAACAAACACATAACAAGTTCAGTCATGGAGCCTGACACATAGTAATTTCTCAACATGTCTCTTTCCCTTCTCCATTACACTGGCAACCACTCATAGCCCTAACCCCTAAAAAGATGGCACTGATATGACTATATGTTGCTTTATTGGCTTCAAAATGCCAAAGTTAGGTTCAATCTTGATAATCTAGAAAATTGATTGACTATAAATTTTTTGAGAATTGAAATCATGTTTTTTTAATCTTTTTAAACTCAATTCTAGGCTTACAGAGGATATTCAATAATGTTCCTTAAAATGAAACAAATCCTGGCTCCATGCCATGACCTTAGGACAAACACTCTTCTCATTAGTCAATTTCGATGGGCAAAGAATGTGCTTTATACTTAAAGTCAATTAACTGGCATAGCCACTCACACTTATGATTCTGGAACTTTCTTGGCATTCTTTGTGCATTTTCTCAGTCTGTCATTACCTCTCCCCCCACCAGAATGGAACCCAGTGAGCTAGAGAAGCCAGCTTTGACAGTGACTGCATGTTCTATCCCCAACAGCTTTCAAACCACATTCTGTTGTCACATGCACAAGGCAAGGAAGAGTAGTAACACTGCACAGTGGAGGGTGTATGTGTATGGAGGGATCATCAAGGTGATCCTCTCAGGCTGATAGGTACCTAGGCATGGGAGACTAAGAATGGATCACTTAAATGTTAGACCCTCAGGTCCTATTTAGAAAAGTCACTGTCTCCCGCTAACCTTCAATCTAGCACAGTTTCTAATCCCCAAGTCTTCTCCTTGATCAACCCAACTTCTACTCTCACTGTTCTTATCCAGAATTATTTTTCTTCACCCTGCTCTCCATTTTAGAAGAATTTCCTCCCTGTCCCAAATAACTTCTCTTTTTCAACAGTACCCATTTCCTTCCTCTCTACCCCCACTCCCCAAGCATAACAGTAGCATACACACTGGGTATCATTTATCTACCTTTTTTGGGCTAGATGCTCTTGAATTGAATTTTGAGATGCTCCTCTTCAGAGATCACTTTCCTATCTACAAAAAACCTTCCATTATTGCAGTGTCTTTGGGAAAAAATGTACCCCTACTTCAAACATCATTCTCATACTGAACATAAGGTAAGGCTTGATTTTTGGAATCCAACCCCTCATTTCCATGGAAGTCACCTTCACTCCTTGCACACCATGCATATGGTCCTGAGGTGGGCACAGAGATTTTCTTCATCTGTAGAATAAAAACAATTCCAATAAAGAGTCCATAATTTAAAGGCTGGGATGTTTTGTCATGTATTTATAAGGCTAGTATTAAACACTTAAGACCCCTTAAGTTTATAAATATTTTTTCAATTATTTTGACTTCAAGATTCACAGACTTAAGTTATTCATATTCCTTGGTTCATGGCACACAGTCTTCATTGCAAAAACTTTCCTTTTTATTTTAATTAATTTTATTTTTTCCTCTTCACTCTCCATCTCTAATCCCATTTCCCTTCTTCCCCTCATATATATCCATTCTCATGTACTTAAAAAAGATCCTTGTAATCCACCATCCATATATTTATTTAGCTACATGTGTAATCTTAAAATTTTATAGTATTTTGAATAAATTGTATTGTACTATGAAACTTTATTATTTTTTCATCAATATTATATGTTTTTAAATACCTATTTTTGTTGCTATAGGTGTATTGTTATGGACTGAATGTGTTTGCCCCAAATTTATACATTGAAGCCCTACTGGCTTCATATGCTTTTGTTGTTGCTGTTGTTGTTGTTGTTCATTTTCTACTTTAATTTTTGGACATAAACATCATTATGTTCCTGTGGCAAGCATTGTTTTCAATAACTGAAATTTGCTACAGAGATCTGAAAGCTTAAGTTTTAACACCTCATTCATTAAAAACTGTGCTTCAAAATTTCAAAAAGAAGCCAACATTTAAAGGACACATTTACAAAAAGTGCAATTTCATTGTAAATCACTTAAGTTAGTTTAAGTTCTAGCATTTCTAATATCTGATTGTTGGTAGGTAGCACAGGGAGAAAATATGTATTGCCATTTTAGGATTTTTTAATTTAATGTCAGCTTTTTCACACCAAAAATTATAGTTCAGTTATCTAAATGTATATTTATATAACTATAAATTTTAACAACGAATTCCAAATAGAGATCTACTCTATACAATTCTGAATTTTATAAGAGCACTATATATGCCATGACAAGATGCTCCACCAAAATCTGCATTCACAGTATTAGAGATTTTACATTCAGTGCTGAATTTTTAAATTGAATTTACAATAGGCTTCACCATGAGTAGTATTAGCTTCATTCCTAACATCTCCTACCCTAATTCTTCCTCAGAGCCTTGCTTCAACAGAATCTGTGAAAATCCTGAAAATTATTTTTATGTTATTATATAAAAGTTTGAAATTTCCATCTATAGCAACTCTAAATTTTATTTTCTTAGAAATAAACCTAAGTTGAAATAAAATCTTAAATGAACCTTAGCATAGGTTCTGGCACTCGTATGTTGAAACTCTAATCTGACTAGGACAGATTTTGGTACTGAGAAGTGGGGTGTTACTGTAACAAATATCTAAAACTGTGGAAGCAGCTTTGGAATTGGGTAACAAGTAGAAGCTGGAAGAGTTCTGAAGTCGATGCTAGAAATATGGATGTTAAGGGCAATTCTGGTGATGTCTCAGATAGAAATAAGGAACGTGTTATTGGAAACTGGAGGAAAGACAATCCTTGTTATAAAGTGGCAAAGAACTTGGCTTAACTATGTTCTAGTGTTTTGTAGAATGGAGAACTTACTAGCATGAAATTGGATACTTAGCTGAGAAGATTTCAAAGCAAAGTTGTGAAGGGGTGGCTTGGTTCCTCCTGACTGCTTATAGTAAAATGCAAAAGGAGAGAGTTGAATTGAAAGAATAGCTAAGTAAAAATGAACCAGAACTCAGAGATTTGGAAATTTCTCAGCCTATCCGTACTGCAAAAATTGAGAAAACTTATTCTGAAAAGAAGAACACTGAGGATGTGTTTGAGCAATGGTTTGATAAGGGGACCATAGGGGTGCCTCATGGATTTAATCAGCCATCTCAACAGAAGCCAAGAACAGAGATGGGATTATACCAGCAGAGTATAGTTTGAATTACAGGGGACAGAGAACACAAAATGGAATGAAGGAAGGTTGTCAGACATCTTGGATTTTACAGGACAGGACCATAGGGCTGTTTTACTGCAAATATGTGCAGTTCTTCAAGAAAGGGAAAAAATGAGCCCAAAAATATTTCAGAGATCATCAGGACTGCTTCCTCAGTTTCAAAGGGTGTGGCCATTGCCTTGGTTTCATCAAGACAGATGATCTGTGCCCTGAAGCCTTGGGTGTGAGACTGTTCTGCAAAGCCTTGGGGGCAGGGTGCCTGCAGCCTTGGGGACAGGACTCCCACCCTAACAGCCTTGGGCGCACAATCCTAACTAGGCAGGGCAGTTGTGGGCAGGACCACCACCCCAGTGGGTCCAGAGGACAGAGCTTCAAACCAGAGAGGGTTATTCTTAAGCCTTAATCTAATGGAATTTGCCTTGCTAAGTTTTGAACTTGCTTGGGCCTTATCACTTCTTCCTTCTTTCTTATTTCTCCCTTTGGAGTGAGAAAGTCTATCCCATGCATGTCCCAGCATTGTATTTTGGAAGCACAACTTGTCTGGTTTCACAGTTTCACAGGTAGAGAGAAATTTAGCCTCAGGATGAATTGTACCTTGAGTCTCACCCATATCTGATTTAGATGAGACTTTGGACTTCAGATTGTAGAGATGATGCTGGAATCAGTTACGACTTTTGAGGCTGTTTGGATGGAATGAATGTATTTTGCACATGAGAAGGACATGAATTTGGGAGGATCAGGGGCAAAATGTTATGGAATGAATGTTTATGCCTCTCAAAAACTCATACGTTCAGGCTCTAACCCCCAAGTGATGGTAGTTGGAGAGGGGCCTTTGGGAAGGGTTAGATGATATAATGAGGGTAGAGCACTCATAATAGAATTAGTGCCTTTATGTAAGAAGAGATACCAGAGAATGATCTATCTCTCTCTCTCTCATTCCTTCCCTGCTGTGTGAGGACATGTGAGAAAGCAGCCAACTCAACCATGCTGGCACCCTGATCTTGGACTTCTAGTCTCCTGAACTGGGAGAAAATTAATTTCTGTTGTTTAAGCCACCTAGTCTATCTATGGTATTTTGTTATGGCCTCCAGAGCTGACTAAGATATGTATCTAGACTAGTGTTCTGACCTTACATAGTATTTTTAGCCTGTGTATGTATCATATTTTACTTATTCTGTCTCCTAGTGACATATATCTAAGTTTCTTTCATTGCTATTGCAAACAATGATTCTATAAACATCATTGTACATGTCCTGTAAGGTATCTGTTGAGAATTATAAACTCATTTTTGCATATTTAATTTCATTAAACATCTCCAGATTACTCTTCAGAGTGGCTCTACCAGTTCACATTCCAACCAGAAAAACATGAGAATATATGATTTCTTATGTCATCACCAGCTCACAATATTATCTGACTTTCTAAGTTTGCCAGTCAAATGTGTGTTAAGCAATTTCTCATGGTTTTTCAAATTTGCATTTATATGAGTACTACTCCAATAGGGCACCTTTCCATAAATTCATATTTCCTATTCTGTGAAATGCTATTTCAAGTATTTTTCTCATTTTCTACTGAGATTTTTTCTTATTTGTAGATTTTTGAAATATTTATATTTTACATGTCACTAGTAGATCCTTGTACATCCAAAATTGCTTTGAAGCAGATTGACATAAAGTTCAGAGAAACAGGGAAGATAAATAAAGATCAAATGAGTGATAAGAAAATCATGTAGAGGGTTTCACCAAGGGTGAAATAGTTACCTCTACCTAACATAGCTCTGAGTCTCCTGACAGCCAAGACAAAAAAGAAAAGATGATTCATTTATTCAACAAATGTTTTAAGTTGGAGCTTCAGATTTTCTTAGTCTCTTCACTGAGTCTGAAGATAGAAAATAAATATGGTTTTGAGAAAATAATTTGGCTAAATCAAGGCCCCAAAATACAATCATCAGAACACCACTAGAGAAAATATTCTTTCAGGCTGAATCATCTCTCTAATCATCATATCTGCAAAAAGCTTTTGAGACATTTGTTTTAGTTTGAAAAATATTTTCAAGACATGTTGATTTTTAAGATTTTTTTAAGAAAAAACTTTTGTTTTGAGCAGTGGGAAGCAAACTGCATAAAACCGTTTTGAAAATGTTTTCTCAAAACACTGTGATGCTGAACAGTGTTTAAAGAATTTTGATTTCCAAATGTTGGTTTCAATGGCTGTGAAAATTGCACTCCTTAGGAAAAACTATGGAGACAGTAAAAGCATCAGTGGTTTCCAGGGCTTGGGGGGAAGAGAGATGTACAGAGGATTTTTAGGGCAGTAAAAATATTCTGTGTGATACTATAATGGTGGATACATGTCACTATACATTTGTCCAAACCCATAGAATGTATAACACCAAGAATGAACCCTAATATAAACTATGGACTTTGGGTGATGAGGTTTAAATGTAGATTCATCAATTGTAACAAATGTACCACTCTAGTGAGAGATGTTGATAATGGGGGGTGAGGTGCTGTGCATGTATGGGGGCAGTGGATATATGGGAAATCTCTGTACCTTCCTCTCAGTTTTGCTGTGAACCTCAAACTGCTCTAAAAAGATTGTCTTTATTAAAAAGAGTTTTTGTGCTTTGTCACAAATGAGTCCATTACTACTGGGCCGGGGCCAGCCTGCCATTGCTCCTGCCCAAGGGCTACACAGGGTCCTAGCTGGGAGCATGGATCACTAGATATTAAATCTTATGGATAAGAAAAGAGCAAGTTTGGGGTGCTACAGAGGTAGTCCTTAGCCCAATGGCCATTGGTATTGTCAGGGGTGTCTACTAGAGAAGGGTAGAGGGGCAAATGAAGAAGTGGCCCCTTGAGCATCAACAGTCATCTCAGGAGCTCTGCTACTTGTTCAACTGGAGTAGGTGAGGCCTTGTAAGCCACTTAAGTAACCCTGGTTGACTAGTGCCTCTGGATTTTTATGAATCCTTATATCCCAAAGCAGAAAAAACCCTCATCAAGTGTATACTGTGTTCCAGTTCTATACCAGGCACTTTACACGTGTTGTCATATTCAATGTCACCAGCAATCCCACGAGGTAGATAATAGTATTATTCCCATTATCCCATTTTACATATAAAGAAACTGAGGCTTAGAAACATTATGTGACATCCCCAAGGTCACACAGCTAGTAAGTGGGGAAACTGGAGCTAGAACCCAAGTTAAAAGACTCCAAAACCTATGTTTTTAACCATTTCACTGTATTGCCTGCCTCCTCTCCACTCTGCAGTGGAATTGGTAATTAACATTATTATATTCATTATATTAATAATACCTTACATTCATATTGTCTTTACTTCTTACCAAGAACTTTACATACTTGTCTCCCTACCTATTATAGATTATAAACCCTTTCTTTAAAGGTTATGGACTACTGCTATAGTTTGGATGTTGATCCCCTTCAAACCTCATGTTGAAATTTGATCCCAATGTTGGAGGTGGGGCCTAATGGGAGGTGTTTGGGTCATGGGGGTGGATCCCTCGTGAATAGATTAATGCCCTCTCTGGGAGAAGGTGAATGAGTACTCGGCTCGTATTAGTTCCTGTGAGAGCTGGTTGTTAAAAGAGTCTGGTACCTCCCTCCCCTCTCTCTTGCTTCCTCTCCCATCATGTGATCTCTGCACACACTGTCTCCCCTTCCCCTTCCATCATGAGTGGAAGCAGCGTGAGGCCCTCACCAGATACAGATGCCAGTGCCATGCTTCTTGTGCTGCTTGTATAACCAAATAAACCTCTTTTCTTCATAAATTACCTAGCCTCAAGTACTGCTTTATAGCAATACATACTGAGACAATTATCTTCTATGCTTCCCTTATATCCCAATAGCACCTAGCACAGCTCTAAAAACAGAAAGAAGAGAAGGGAAGGACGGAAAGGACTAATATTTGTTAGTATACACTATATCTCAGGCACCATTTTATGTGATTTATCTCATGAATTCTCCACTCCTCTCAGATATAAGTGCTATTCATATTCCTATTATAAAGACTCACAAAACTGAGTCCTAAAGAGTTTAAATGACTTGCTCAGAATGAAGCCAAATACAAGAATACATTCTGTATAATTCTATTTACATGATGATTACAAATAAGCAAAACTGCTACATAGTAATAGATTCTATAATAGTGGCTACCTCTCCAGAGGGTACTGACTGGAAGGGACATGAGGGAGCCTGTTGAGGTGCTGGGAATGTTCTACCTTTTACCTGGGAGATGAATACATGGGTGTACGCATCTGTAAAAAATTCATCAGGTTGTGCACTTAAGATTTATATACTTTTTCTTTATAAGTTGTACCTTAATTAAAAGCAAATGAAACAACTAAAAAATGCTTGTTCTGAGGACCATAAGTAGTAAATGGGAGAGCTGAAATTTGAACCCAGATCCATATGCTACAACTCTCATGCTTCAAAAATCTTTGCCTCCTCTCACTTCTGCGATTTTAATAAATATCAGCTTGGTCCTCCTCTAGATAGATTTCAGTTCCCCTCACAACTTCCCTAGCTGAACGTGAGCTGAGAGAACAGGATTCATTCAATATCCCACCCTCAAGCACTCTCCAAGCCCCTCACTCAACATATGAGCTTCTTTTTAATTAAAGGATCACATTTTAATCCTCATGATGTCAATAATTCAAGCAGAGGCATCCATCAAGTGGACTTCAGTAATTAAAAGCTGGTGATGCTGAAATAATTTGTCTGCTTACTTTCTAATGATTGGAGAATTTTGCAACTATACACTGAATGCAATAATAAACAGCTTCAATTTAGTTAATCTATTCAATCTCACCAGTATTTATTGGCCAACTACTCTGCATAAATCAATGTACTGGGTCTGGTAAAGACTGGAAAGATGACCGTGACAGAGTTTCTGAGGAGGTCTAAGTTGAGTGAGGGAGGTAGATGTGTACAGGTCACTCTGTTCTGCCAGAAGGTAGAATGCTTTCACTAGCACTATAGAACTGCAAAGTGATATGGGCATCCAGGGAGAGACACTGATTTCCATGGTGGGAAGGTAGAGAATGTCAGGGAGGGCTTCCCGGAGGAGATGGCTTTGAACTGAACCATGAAGAATGGGACTTTAACTGAATACAATCCTCAGAATCATCCCTGATTCCTCTCTTTCTCTTTCTCTCCTACTCTACATCTAAACTGTCCACAAATCTGTTGGCTCTGTATTCAAAATATATCCTGATTCAACCACTCCCTCCTAACTTCCACTACTAACACTGGACCAAACTATCGTCATTTGTCACATGGCTTATTGCACTAGCCTTCTGACCAGGTTTTCTCCTACTCTTGCCTCCAGGATTTTCTTCACCAGGGTTCACAGACCTATTAAAAACATAAATCAATAGATGTTGCTTGCTTGCATTAAAGTCTTTTGTTGGCTTTAAATTTTACATAGGACAATCTCTCAACTCTTTCTTATAGCCTCCATAGCCCTACATGATCTGGCCCCTTCTCAGCTCTCTGATCGTGTCTCCTGCCCATCTCCTTGCTCACTGTACTTTAGCCATACTGGCCTCCTTACTATTCCTGAAACTTGCCAAGCACATGCCTGCATCAGGGCCTTGGCACTTTTAGTTCCCTCTGTTTGGAATGCCTCATCACTCACCTTATTCGGGTCTTGTTCATGTGTCAGCTTCTCAGAGAGATTGCCCCTGAAGTCCCTAGCTAAAATAGGAATCCCCTCCACCATTCTCTACCCCTTTGCCCTGCTTCATTTTTCTTCATAGCACTTATTACTTGACATTTGCTCATATGAATGTGTCCATTGATTTATTGACTGTATTCCCAATAGAATATAAGCTCCATGAAACCAGGGGCTTTTGTCTGTCTTGTTCACTGCTAAATTTCCAATGCCTAGAGAACAGTCTTGCACATAGTAGGTACCCAATCAATAACTGCTGAATGTGCAATCAGAGATGGAGGGAAAATACATTCCCAGTGAAACACTGATTCATGCATTCATTCAACACAGTGCAGAGTGCTGGGTGTAACATATGTCAGGAAAGGTAAACCTGACAGATGTGGTTCCTACCTTCAAGAATCCCTAGTCTAGGCCGGGCGTGGTGGCTCACGCCTGTAATCCTAGCACTCTGGGAGGCCGAGGCGGGTGGATCACTCAAGGTCAGGAGTTCGAGACCAGCAAGAGCGAGACCCCGTCTCTACTAAAAAAAAAAAAATAGAAAGAAATTATCTGGCCAACTAAAATATATATAGAAAAAAAAGTTAGCCGGGCATGGTGGTACATGCCTGTAGTCCCAGCTACTTGGGAGGCTGAGGCAGTAGGATCGCTTAAGCCCAGGAGTTTGAGGTTGCTGTGAGCTAGGCTGACGCCATGGCACTCACTCTAGCCCGGGCAGCAAAGCGAGACTCTGTCTCAAAAAAAAAAAAAAAAAAAAAAAGAATCCCTAGTCTAATAAACAAGCAGTTACAAACTGTGGGATAAGTTCTTTGATGGGGCAAACACTGTGGACTGTGGGTGCACATGGGAGGACCACTCTATGATGACAAGTACAGTGACTGGTCCATGGTATTTATTCATTCACTGATTCATCTATCGAACATTTATTAAGCACCTTCTCTAAGAAAAACATGGCATTTGGCAAAAGGAAGTATTAATTAACAAGATGACTCAATCCCTTCTCTCACATAGCCCACAGTCAAGAAGAGGGGACACATGATCAATGTTGGGATATAGAAACATAAAGATGAAGGGTGGTGAATGTAACAGAGGCAAAAAGCTAGAGGCAAAGAGGCTTGGGAAGAGGCTGTTGCAATAATCCAGTCAGAAAGAAGAGCTGGTCTGGGCCAGAGGGGTTAGGAGTGCAGAGGAGGAGATTAACCTTGCCCATAACCAGTCAAGTAAGATATGGCCACTTTTCCCCAAGGCACACTTAACTGACCTGAATGAAGAAACCCATATCAGGCCTTTGACTCTGTCTCCCCTCCCACCATCATGCATGCTGGGTTCTCAGTCAGGAGACCCCATTAATCCTTCCTGACATTTCATGAGGTCTGTAACACTGGCATATTCTGTCATGCAGAACTGAAATTTCCGACTGGAAATAAAAATGGGGTGTGCAAGCATTTCCCCCACTGCAAGGCAGGCTATATCAGCCCTAGTAAGCAATGAAGTGGAAGGGAGGTAGACAGGAGCCAAGAGGGATGTGAGAGGTGGAAAGCCCCTCCCTTGAGCCAGCCAACTGGGCCAAGAGGGCCAGACTCAGAGCTGAGTTTCTAGGGGTCCGTTCCATGTCAGTCGACTTATTTAGGCATTACTTTATTTGTACCCCTGCCTCATTCCACACTGTCTTCTGATCTGATCTGTTGATCCCCTCCCCTCCCCTCATGCTTTCAAATTAAAGGTTATTAGGATAGATTTCCTTGGGGGCCCAAGCTACACCTGTTTCTTGCATGTGCTCAAATGGGAAAGTGGCCAAGGACTAAATACAACCACTTCGTTGTTGGGAAGGAAATTGAGACACAGAGAAGTTGACTAAACATCTCAAGGCTGCAGAGCTAATAAGTGGCTACATCCTGATTTTGCATAGATGTGACCCTAGGTCTTCTGGTATTCTTTTTTTGGGGATGAATTTTCTTATGGTTCAAATTACAGAAACTCATTTCCCAGTGGAGACCTTTCCTAAATGAAGTGAGAATGTCCCTTAATGGAAAAAGAGGATTCCCTTTATAAGGAGTTACATTCAACTTTGCAGGAAGCTAGGCTTGTAAGGAGAGTGTGGAGAAAAATTATACACATGCCTATGTAGTAGTTTCAGTCAACTCCACACATGTAAATACACACACATGCACGTGCACATACACATACATTCACACCCTTCAGTTGCCCAGAATACTAGGCCAATCACCAATGCAAAAAGCTATCTTTTTAGGATGCAGCAACAATTTGAAGCCTGATTACACAGTGGTCTGTAGGGCCAAAGTGGCTGAGAAATGACCTCACCTCTTCAGCCTCCTGTCCAACTCCAACTTCAGGCTCCAGCCTCTCCCTTTTCTCTCTCTCTCTCTCACTCCCTCTACTGTCTCATTTTGTCTGTCACTCTTGTCTGTTGCTCTGGTCTCTTTCACACTTTGTCTCTTTCCTCTTTCTTGCTTTCTACTCTTTCCTCTCTGTTTTTCTCTTTTTTGCTCACTTGTGCATTTGTGCTCTCTCTCTCCTCCGTCCCCTGTCACACTTTCGTGCTCTCTTACTCAACTGCACACTCTCTCTGTGTCTCTCTCCTTCCCTTCCTCTCTCTTCCAAGAAGACTTCAAAGAGTCCCAGGCTTCTGAGTTGACCAGCCAGAACTGCCCTGTTCAGCTCTTAACTGGCTATCTTCCTTAATCTTCCCACAAAAATAAGTCCCATTTCCAACCTAGATTAAAAGCTTCCTTGCCTGGAGAAAAAAAAAAAAGTCTTTCACTGCTGCTGGGCACCTCCTCCCAGGACTTGACACATGGTTGGTACACACCAGGTACTCAAAGAATACCCATTCTCCTGCCTTGGCTCACCCCATCAACTGCTTAGCAATCACAAAGCTATTCTTAATCTCAATACCTCCTCTTTGGAGCTGGGATCATTCATGGCAGCTTGGAAAAGAAAAGAGCCTCCCAGAATCCAATGAGCACATGTGCCTAGAGAGGTCTCCTCGGTTCCCCTCCCTCCAGCAGCAATACAGCATTTGCACCAGGGCCTGGCCTCCTGGAGTCACGCTAGACCAGTCATGAGCAAGAGTATACTGGTCTGATTCCCACAGCACCTATCACCTCAGCCCCCTCCCCATCCTTCCCCTACACTAGATCCCAGTCCTCATCTCACTGCTTACTAGTTGTGTGAGCTCATGTTTAATGTTTGTCTCTCCCATTAGATGGGCACCATGAAGGTAAAGTGTGTGTCTGTCTTTTTACCATTAAAGCTCCAGTGCCTAGTGCAAAGCCTGGCACAGAATGGGCATGCAATACACATTTTTTACTAAATCAGCAAATAAACCAATTATGTCCTGTAAACCTCCATTTTCTCTCCTGTAAAATAGGGAAAATACCAGTTACTTCCTAGTATTCTTAGAAGGGTTGAAATACAGTAATATATGTAAAGTGACTGACATACAGCAGGTGCTTAATATGTAAGCACCTTATAGTGTCATCAGGGGGACAAAATATGGTGATGTGTGTAGAATTGACCAACACAGTACCTGGCTCACAGGAGGCCCTCAATAAATGTCCATGCCTTTCCACGTCTTCACCACAGCCTGAAGCCAGAGCTGCAGGGGGACCAGCTGGGAATGAGCCCTCTCCAAAATGCCTCCAGGAATTGGGGTCTGTGCCCTCTGGTAGTCTCTCTCAGCAACCCTAAGTGGGTGGACAAAGTCTGTAATCTCCAAGGCCCCATCTTCAGCTTCTGCCCAGCCTTTCCTGGCTAATTAGATGAGTAATGGTGTTTACTGTCTCTGGCTGGGCAGCTGACGGATGGTCAAGGCTGCAGATCATTAACCTTTCCCGGGTTCCCAAATGTTCTCATTAAGGAGCCCTGTCCTATGTCTTTTTCCAGCCCTGAGCTGAGGACTGTGGAGCTGGCTGGCATGGGGAGCGAGTGCTGCATGGGACATGACTGCAGTGGTTCTGGGCAGAGTTCTCTGCTATAGCCCCAGGATTCTTTCTGCTCTTTCCCCCCCTTACACCTTTGTTCAGAAAGCTGCCTCCTCCTAGAGACATATGCTCTTGGAAACCCCCCACCAAGAGGCTTATCCTGATTCTGCCTCTGACTGGCTCTGAGATTTTGGGCAAACCATCTTTCCTCTCTTGCCCTGTTTCCCTACCTTTGGAATGAGCCTCTTTGCTCTTTAAGGGCTCTTCCAGCTCTTGGGATCTCTGTTTCAGGGGAAGGAGTGGTGGCAGATTACTACAAGACAGGACCCAAGAGATGGAGCTCACCAATGGTGACCCCATGCCAGTTCACCAGCCGATCTAGTTTCTAAGCGAGTGCTTTACCCCCTGATACTCCTCAGGAGGGCTCTATGCAGGAGCCTCTGGACTAGATGAGAATGAATGAATAAATGAAGGACTCCCTGGACTAGATGAGAATGAGTGAATAAATGAACGAATATAATTCTCTAAGCACTCATGGCAGAAATATGCTTCCAGGTTCTGCATCTAACGACTTGTATGATTCTGAATGAGTTGCTTAACTTTCCTGGGCCTTAGTTTCATTAATTGTAAAGTAGGAATATCAACCTGAGTGGTTCAGGATATTAAATAAGACAATGGATCTAAAACTAGCCCAGGGCCTGCATTTTCACAAAGGACATCAGGACGCACCCCATTTTATCTTCATCAGGACATCTCCTTCTCACTGAAATTGAAGGGACAAAATTATAGCAGAGCTTCTCTCAACATTTCCCCACCAGTCAGCCACAGAGGCTTGAAATTTCTACCAGAAGAGCTACTCTTTGAAGGCCTCTAGGACATGTATTTTTTAGCTGGGGATAGCACAAGGGGATATGGAATGCAGGGAGCTAACACTTTTGCAGGAAGTTTAGCTGATCAGCCTATTAGCACCCAGAGAATAGCAATAGGATCCAAATCAGTGAAGTGGAAATGACCAAAATGAAAGTCATAGAAAGGCTATAATATGGAACATGAGAGGAGAAAATCTTTCATGGCTCTTCTTTCCCCTTTCCCCTCACCAAATCCAATCCATTATAGAGCCCTGTCTACCTACTGAAACTCAACATGTCCAAAGCTGAATCTGTGGTCCCACCCCCAGCCTGCTCCTCTTTCCTCAGTCCTCCGCATTTTAGTGGTGGTACCACCATGCGCTATAAGACCCAAGTAAGACACTGAGCCACATCTCTCACTCTCTCCTCTCCCTGTAGTCCACAGAGAGTCTCCAAACTCAGGATATTCCACATCCAAAATACCTCTCACATCTATCCACTTCCCTCTGTCTTCATTCCCAATGCCCAGGCTGTACTATAGGCCAACTGAATCAGAATCTAAAGAGGTGAGACTCAGGAATCAGTAGTTTTTAAAAAGCTCCCCAAGTGAGTACAATGTGCAGCCAAGGATGATAACCACTGCTCTACATATTAGGAAAAGTGCTATTTTCATACTCTGCCACTGTCTCTTCAAAAACCCTTTGTTTTATTCCCATTGTGCTTAGAATAAACTCCAAGCTGCTTCTTGTGGCCTACAAGACTATCTAAAAGATGGTTCTTGTTGTTCTTTCTGACATCATCTATATCCTTCCCCTTTTTCCCCCTTACATTTCACCCATATTAGCCTTGTTCTGTACCTACAACACACCAAGTTCATTTCCATCTCAGAGACTGGCATTAATAGTATCATCAATATTCTGAAGCTAAAAGGCCAACTTTGAGGTCCTGGCTCCATTCCAAGGAGAGAACTATCTTGTCTGCACAAGGGAGAATGGTGAACCAAAAAAAATGAAGAAGCTTGGATTTTTTCTTGAATATTTACCTACCCTTTCTCCATCCAGTGCTCCACCATACCATTTGAGCTGGTATGTGCAATGTTCATGCCATCTTTCACTTGTTTGAGGACCCTGTACTGGGCATTCCCATTACTACTAATAGTTTTACACTGCGTGATCTAGTTAAATCCAAAATGCAAATTAAAACCACGATGAGACAGCACTACACACACACACACATACACACATTGAATAAGCAGGCTAATTTTTTTTAAAAAGTACATTGATACAATATTGGCACTGATAAGGAGCCCCTGAAAGTCTCATACTCTGCTGGTAGGAATACAAGTGGGCATGATCACTTTAGAAAATTGTTTGGCAGTATCTAACAAAATTTTATATATAAATATATATATATATCCCTAACCTATGATCCAGAAATTTTATACATAAGTATTTAGGGAAATAGTGTATATGCCCACCAAAAAGCATGTACAACAATGTTAATACCAGAAATAGTATTCATAATAGTACCTAACTAGAAATAACTCAAATATCTATTAATAGTAGAATAAATAAATAAAATAGCACATATTTATACAATGAAATGCTACAAATACAGCAAAAAAAGAAAAATAAATTACTGGTATGCTAAATAACATGGATAAATTTTACAGGCATAAGAATGAGTAGAAGACAGACAAAAGTATATGGAAGAACAAGCAAAACTAATCGATGCTGATAGAAATCAGACTAATACAGTGGTTCTCAAAACACCAGCAGCAATGGAATATTTGTTACAAATGCAAATTCTGAAGCCTCACTCAAACAATGAATCAGAATCTCTGAAGGTGGGGCCCAGTCATCTGTGCTTTAAGCCTTCCAGATGGTTCTGGACTAGTGGTTACCTCTTGGGGGGGTATTAACTGGTAAAGGGCATGAGAGAGCCTTCTCTATGGTGCTTAAATGTTCCACAACATCTGAGACAGTAGGTGTTATAATATATTCAGGGAGAAAAAATTCAGAAAATAATGGGGAATAGGCTAGGGTATGAAAACAGGACATAGACTGACTGAGGGAATTGAAAGCAGCAGGGGTGAGGAGTAGAAGAGGGTAGTTCTGATTGGTGCTAACTACATTTGCCAGGCTGGTGCTCTCCACTCGAGCTCAGCTGCCTTCTTGCTCTCCAACTTCCACCACCAAGCCTGGAGAATCCCCCCATTTGTTCAACCCACAGAGTAATGCTTAGCCATGGGCCTTGGTTGCTGACCTGCCTGCCTTTGAAACTTTCTTTCCAATTAATAGAAGAACTCTCATCTCCTTAATGTAATGAACTAGTTCTGTTCCAAGAGTCATTTCATTTGGCTGTAGCTCTGGGTGGTAGGGAGGAGAGTAAAGGATCTCACTGAAGTCTGCCAGAATCATCACTTTCCTCTCCATTCCATCAGTCCACTTACTTTAAGAGCCTTTCAGGAAGAAGATAAAGCACCCAAATTGTTGTGATGTCCAAAGCTGCTGCTTGGGTATTTGGCCCTGCTGACAATGACCTGGGAGCTGGCTGGGGAAATTCACAGCACTCAACATGTTAGCAAACAATGGGTGTTGGCTTCTTGGGGACCTAGAACTATAGAAGGTTTCTGGTCTATCTCCTCACTGGGTTTATGGGAAAACTGAGGTCCAGGACCACACAGGGAGTTAGTGGTGCCTTCCAAAAAGGATGCTTAGTATATGTTCCAGCTATTAGCATTCGTGTGTCTCCCAAAAGAGGACCATATGGAAAAGGAAGTGGCTTTGGTTCTAGCTCCTATCCCTGCTCAATTTTTGCCAGAAGTTGTCTCCCAGAGCAATAGGCTTGTAAGGGTAATATGTTTCCTTGTTGAAAACTTACTTTATTCCCAGGGAAGTAGCTTCCCCCTGAAACCCTGAGAGTTAAAGATGCTTACCTCAAGGACCTGAAGAGGCAAGTCCATGTGCTGCAAAATGGCCTGGCTCTCCTTAGGACTGCTTTCACATCAGTGCCTGGCCCTAAAGTTTGGATTGGAGCATCCTGGCTTTTATACTCTTGTTTGTCTGTACTTCATGCAAAGCACCATTGTGGATAATGATTCTTCTTGCCATGGGAGACACAGCCCTCCTGCTTGAAGGACTCTGGTCTGATGGGGGACAAAGAGACTATGTGGTGTGGTTGAAAGACTGCTGGGCCTAAAGACAGACATGGATTCCTCATCCCAACTCTGCCCCTTACTAATCATGAGATGTTGATCAGATCACTTCATCTCTGAGCCCTGTTTTCCCCATCTATAAAATGGAGATGATTATATCTGCTTTTCAGAGTTTTATAAGATAAATAATGTCCATAGAGTACTTTACATAGTGTCAGGCACATAGTAAGAACTCACAAAATGATATCTGTTATTTTTATTAGCTGAGTAATCTTGAGTAAGTCCTTTCACCTCTGGAGCCATCAGGTTTCTTATAATATTTCAAACTGAGATGATAATATCCACCTGATAGGGTTGTTATGATGATTAAATGAAGTTAAGTTTCTAAAATGCCTTGCACCATGCCTGGCACATGATAGGCACTCAACACTTATCTGTTGAATTTGAATACAGACCAGAGAGAACATAAAACTAGGTAGCTGTTGAGCAGGGATGGCCTAAGCTACTGGTTTTCCAAAAGCAGGGGTCTCAACTTTCAATTAGAAGAGCTGGTAATTGCAGAGCCATCAGCACCAGGTCATTTATCTTGAAGGCAGGAAGCCGATTAGGGTTTGTTATGAGAAGATCTTATCTTACTGCACCACCTTGTTCAGTATCAGTTCCTGTCACCTGGATTTTCTACATTTCTCAAGTTCCCTGGGGGACTGTGACAGGGTTTGTTTTGGACTCACTAGAGAAACAAGTAGAGCAGAGTCCAGAATATAGACCAGCCATAGCCAGATGTCCCGATTCTATTCTTTGAACTATGGCAGCTTAGTGTCACTACTGCATGGAGACAGGGAGCACTCAGAGCAGTGGGATACATAAATACATCCTTAAACAACTTTTAGATAACAAGAGAAGTGCTGGACATGGGGCCTGTATGAGCGGTATAAGAGTATAAGGAGGAGACCAAAACGTCCACTTGGGAGGGACAGGAAGGGCTTCCCAAAGGACGGCACATTTGAACCTGGCTTTGGATGAGGAGTTCAGCAGGTGAGAATAGAGGAAAGAAGCAACCTATTCAAAGGCATGGAGAAGTGAGAGAGCATGGCATGTTTAGGGAAGAGACTCAAATGAGGCTCAAATGCACAATGTGTGAGGAGTGGATAGGAGGCTGGAGAGGAAAACAACTGTGAATTTCCTTGTAGGACAAAATAAGGAGAGTAGACTTAATCTTTAGGGAAATGGAAAGTTTTAGAATTTTTAAGCTGGAGCACAGTGCCCTGATCAGATTCACACTTTAGAAAGCTTATCTGGGCACACTGTGGAGAATGGACTGCAGAGAGGAGAGACGGAGGCATAGAAACCAGTTAGGAGGCTGTTGCAATTGTCTGGGCAAGAAATGATGAGGGTCTATACTAGGGGCAATGTGGGCTAAAAGGGATTGAGAAGAGGAACTAGACCTCAGTGTTTAGTTGAATGTGGGGGTTGAAGGAAAACAGGGGAACTGAGAATGTCTCTGAAGTTTATAGTTTAAGAAACTGAGTTAATGGTGATGCCATTAACTGAGATAAGGAACAGAGGGAGGGCAAGTAATGAATTATGTCAAGATCAAGGTACATGAAATATATCTGGGTAGAAATGACAAAGGTTGCTATTTATTTTCCATAATCCAGGCATAATATATTGTCTATGTTTTCTAATCTAATCCTTAAGGCAACCATATGAGGTAGACACCATAATTACTCCCATTTTGTGGATGAAGAAACTAAGGTTGGGTGGCATGTTTGTATAACTCCAGATTTCTAGTGTCTGTACTTTACCGCTCTTCCAAAGGACAAAACCTTAAGGACAGCCTCTACTGCAGAGGTCCCTGTATACAAGCTGTGAGATACCTATCATTGCTCCACAAATGATCACCCAGAACCTAAATTGTTGCTGTGGCCATTTCCAAAGTCACATCCTATCATTCCATTTAAAACATCTTCTGGGAGCTAATCTGGGGAAAGGTGCATCTAGACTGGGAGGCTCTATGCCACTTGGCTATTGACAACAGAGAAGACCGTCAGATTCCCTTCCACTTGACCAATATCTAGGGGCTTTCATGGGGCATCATAGCTCCTCTCATTTGCTCTGGACATAGGCCCACACTCATTCCCGGTGGCTATTAGGAGAACAGCTACAGTCAGGCATCACCCCATTTAAGGAAACATGAAAAGGTTGGGGAGGTTTTAATACCCAGGGGAGGCATATCAGGGAATATGTTTTAGAATTGGAGTATTTTGCCTTTTTGCCTATTCTCAGTCTTAGATACCTCTCCATGTAAGAGACATCCCTTCAGTGATTACCCCCCAAATGGTCTTTCTTGGTTTTATTCTTTATTTGCTGCCTATCAACCACTTCCATCCTCAGGGGCTTTTAAGAATCACTGTAAGACCTCTGTGGTTTTAATTAACCAAGTGGTTTGGTGCCATCAGCCTCCTTCCATCAATTTATTAGTCATTTCCTTCTTGGGCTCATTAATGAACATGCTTAATAATACTGTTTCCAGCCCCAAGTCTCTGGAGCCCTCCCCTCCTCCCCACAATGCCATTCTCCTTGCCAGGAACTGCTGGACACTCATCCCCTGGCCCTTCCTTCTACATCAGTTTGAAATTCATAAATACGAATTTATTCTCTGGAGTTGGAAAGGAGTCTCTGGGCATGTGTGTGGGTGTAGGGATGCATATGCATATGCGAGAGGGGGAAGGAGGGAGGAGCCAGAGAGAAACAGTCATAAAGAGAACAACAGGGAAAGATAACGAAAAATTTTCCATAATAGGGTTTTTATCCACAGGCCTTTTGAAAATCAGTCAATTACATATAATGTGTATTCTTTATCCCTTCATCCACAACCTGCTCTCACTACTGTCGCTGTGTCGCCTCTCCCCCAAAAGCATGAATCACAGACACATAAAATGTCACAACTGGAAGGGGCCTTAAAGACCATCTAGCCCAAATTCCTAATGGTATGGATGAGAAAATTGAGGCTTAGGAGGGGTCAGGCTATTACTCATCTGAGATCACCACGGAAATTACTCTTCCAACTTCCCCCATGGAGGCCCCCCAACCAGCTTCCCTGCCTGGGTGTGAGATGTAGTAGACAGAAGGAGTTAAGAAGACAGACTCAGGAGCCTAATTGTTTAGGTTCAAATCTTAGCTCTGAAAGTCACGGCATTCATTTCCTGGTGTAACAAATTACCACAAATTGGGTGGCTTAAAACAACAGAAATTTATTCTCTCTCAGTTCAAGAGACTAGAAGTCTGAAATCACAGCATCTGCAGAGTTGGTTCCTTGCTAAGGCTCTGAGGGAGAAACTGTCCTGCACCTCTCTCCTAGCTTCTGATGGTTGTCTGCAGTCCTTGTTGGTCCTTGGCTTGCAGACACATCACTTCAATCTCTGCCTTCATCTTCACATCCACCTTCTTCTCTGTGTCTCTCTGTGTTTTCTCCTTTTCTTATAAAGACACCAGTCATTAGACTTAGGACCCACTCTAAATCCAGAAGGATTCCATCTCAAGATTCTTAACTAATTAAATCTGTGAAGACTTATTTCCAAATAAGGTCACATTCTGAGGTTCTGGGGGGACATGAATTTTGGGGGATGCTATTCATTCAACTCACTAAAGTCATGAAACCTCTCTGAGCCTTAGCTTCCTGATCTGTAAAATGGGAATAGTATTCCTTATATTCCTTGTATCATGATATTTTGAAGACTAAATAAGTTAATAGATGGTAAAGCACTCAGAACAGTGCCTGGCATGCTATAAGTACAGTACTGGCATTTTAGTCCTATTGAATCATGAACTCCTTAGACAATTCTTTCTGTTTTTTCTTTTCTTTTTTTTAAACTGTGCGTCTTAGACTGAGAACTGTGTTTGGCACATTAAATATTTTTGAAATGAATACATGGGTGTTTTGGACTCACACCCAAGGGAAGCCCATCTCCATGAGCTGATGGGACCCCAGAGAACACATCCACACATTCCTCCAGCTAGAGAACTAGAATTCATCCACCCCCTTGGGGAAACAACTGAAATGGCATGGGGGGTGTTGAGCATGCAGGGTAAAAGCTCACAAACAACACTGGGGAAGGGCACCTCTAGGCCACACACAGCACTAAGGGAGACCACAGATTAGCGGTATTTGAATCACTTATCTCTGTTGGTACAGATACAGCCATTGGGGTGGGAAGAGAGAGCTAGAGGGAAGACAGGCAGGCAAGCAGCTGCTGGCTGACCGGGTCAGTGAGTACCAGCAGGTCTCTAAATACATCCCCCAAAAGGGTTCTGGGGACATTGCTAGCCGGGCTAAGAGAAACAGTCATGGAGCTCCCTGGGCTGCATCTTCAATTGGATATTGTCACCCAAAGGATGCCCTTACTAAGAAAAGTGCCTGGCAGGGGCTGAGCCAGCTGTCCAGCTATCCTGTAGGGCTCAGTTACCTTTTACTCCCACCCCACTGGGCAGGGATTTGCTCCTAGAGTTTGGGTGGAAGAGGCCTCTGTGTGTGTGTGTGTGTGTGTGTGTGTGTGTGTGTGTGTGTGTGTGTGTGTGTTAATATGTGTCAGTATGTATGTGTGAATGTGTGTGGCATACATGTACCTGTCTGTTTGGGAGTAGGAGAGAGCTTGATCTCCAGGGTAGGCACATGTAATCTAAGCCTGCCTCCAAGACCAAGGCCAGCAGGGGAGCTGAAATCCAAAATTAGCACACTGACCTGAAGCCTTAGCCTGAATACATAAGGGTGCACATGGTAGGAAGCTGGCTAGGGTGGAGAGGCATCAGGAAACCTCAAGTTGTATCTCCCTTAGTGGGCATGTAGGGTCATGGAGCCTTCGCCCACCATTCTTCCCACTACTGTGCAATGCGAGATGGCCAGTTGAGAGACAGTCTGTAGCTGGAGCTCACTGTATGACCTGATTAAGTTGCTGGCCAGGACAAGGGCTCAGAAATAGCTAACATTTATTGAGAATGTACCAGGTGCCAGGCACTGTGTTAAATTCTTTACAAACATTGACCCATTTGTTCCTCTGAATCTTCCTGAGATAGTTACTGATAGTATTCCCTCTTTTCAGTGAAAAATCTGAGGCTCAAAGTGCAGGCTGCTGGGAAGTGATAGAACCAGAATCAGAATCTAAGCAGGTTGACTCCAGAAGCCATGCCCTTAACCATTTAGCTGTAGTGTCCTGAGAATACAGCACATGTTGAGGCCAGGGTACAAGGCTGAGGCTGTGGCTAATGTTAGGGGTTTGGTCTCCAGACAAATTTGGGGGTCTGTTTACACGTAGTTAATATTCTGCCACTGTCTCAGGTTTTGATTAATTGCTGCGGCAAAAATGTAAGGATTATATGTGAGGTAGCACCCCCTTGTGGGTAGAGTGGTGGTAGCAAGTAAATAAAGGGTTTTGAAGATTTTTTTTCACTATGAATTTTTAGTGCGTAGTTGGGCCTAGGTTGCTTG
This sequence comes from Lemur catta, assembly GCF_020740605.2. Classification (NCBI taxonomy): domain Eukaryota; kingdom Metazoa; phylum Chordata; class Mammalia; order Primates; family Lemuridae; genus Lemur; species Lemur catta. The sequence continues at coordinate 31,079,618 of NC_059155.1, read as the reverse complement.
TAGTTCCAGGAGGGCGGGCTGATGGAAAGGACAGAGTTGCCATGAAAGTACTGAGAGAAAGGCCTTAAAATGAGTTGAACTGAAGACAAGGGCCTGGGGCATCTAATGTGCTTTAAAACCAAAGATGCTAAGAGAGTTGAGAGACAGTCAGTAGCTGGAATTTGGAGCTCATTGTCTGACCTGATTCAGTTGGTGGCCACTCTTTACAAACATTGGCCTGTTTTTTCCTGAGAATCTTCCTGAGATAGTACTAATAGTGTCTATACTGATAGTAGCCCCAAGATATCAGGCTGAGTTTCTCAGGGAAACTAAGAAAGCAGAAATGAAGAAAAGCCTAGTTGAAAAATCACTAGGTCCCACCTGTTACAAAAATAATATGTTACTGTAAATTAATCAGTAAGTATAAATATTAATAATATTAGATGTTATTAATGACAATAGCTCTAATTTGTGGAATCCCTACTATATGCCAGGATTTTGACATATATAATCTTCACAGCAACCCTGCATAATGGAAATTGTTTTTTTCATTTTACAATTCAGGAAGCTGAACCCCAGGGGATTCAGATTGCCTATGTTTGAATCCTGCCTCTGCAATTTACCACCCATATGACCCTGGGTAAGTCATTTAACGTCTTTGTACCTTAGTTTCCTTATTTTTTAAATGAGGATAATAAAACGTCAACTTCATAGGGTCACCATAAGAGTTAAATTAGAATCGTTAATCCACATAAATCTCTTAGAACAGTGCTGGTACATGGTGAGTGCTTAGTAAATGTTAGTTATTTTTATCTATATGGTGAAGAGTCCCCAATCTCTCCTCTGAGTTTCAGACCGCGTATCCATCTGCCTTCTTGGCATCTCCAAATGGATGTCTCAAAGACACCTCAAAGTTGATATATTCAAAAGCCAAACTCACGTCCACCCCACCCCTATCTCAAACTAGTCCTCTTGTAGTTGTCTTCATGAATAGCACCACTAAACACAAACCACGTCCCAGGAATTGTTATTGCCACATCCTCTGGCTCAGTCCCCAATCCATTCACAAGTCCTATAGTAATGAGTGTAAGTAGCTTAGTACCATGGTCAAGAACAGAGATTTTGGTGTCAAACATGATCAAACATACCCAAAATTCTAGTTCTACCACTTACGAGCTGTGTAGCCAGCTCTCTCTGAGTCTCAGTTTCCTCATCTGTAAAACAGGGACAATAATGGCATCTATTTCATTAGATTGTTGTGAGGATTAAATGAATTAATACATACAAATATCTTAAAACAATGTCTACTACATGAAAAGCCCTTGGTATCTGTTAGGTACTTTTTTATTATGTGAGTTTGTTTTCTGGGTTTTTATTTCGGTAGCTGTAGCCTTGGCCTCCTCATTACTGTGGTCGTCCCTCCATGTGATTCCTTCAGTAGGAAGCAGAACTACAGGAAACAAATGTATGAAATGCTAGTGGTGAAATCTGGATGGTGAAGCCACAGATGACCTTAAATCAAACACAACAGCACAGATGGCTCAGACCCTCATCTATATTCTATATTTGTTAGAGGGAGGTTGGTGCAGACCTGGAACACGACAAGACCTGGCATTTAGAGCACAAAGCCAGACCAGATGAAAATGATCATTAGAAACAGTCATTTCATCACCAAAATGTGTGAACTGAACCCCTACTATTAATATGTATAGACAGTGGGAGATAAGTGGATCGGAATCAGCCCTACCCTCAAAGACCTTATAGCATCTGAGGACTGGCACAAGAACTGTGGAGGCTTCAGGTCACTGCTCAAATCCCCCACAGGCTGTGACTTAAGCTAGTCATTGGAGATTTCTCAACATCAATTCTGTCATCTTTGCAATGGGGCAGTTGTTAGAAAAATCTCTCTATTAAAACCCTTACTTAGCTGCTCCAAAAACCCTGCCCTGAGTAGTAGATAGCAACTCCAGATCTGGAGTCACATAGGCCAATCCTAGTTTTGCCACTTAGTAGCTGTATGACTTTGTAGTGGTCATTCAACCTCCCTGAGCCTTTATCACTTCACTTGCACAATAGAGTTAATAATAAAACCTACCTCATAGGACAGTGGAAGAATAAAATAGATCATCCACATACGTCAGTGAACACAGTGCATAGCACAGAGGAAGAGCTTCATGCCCATTGCCCATTATTCTTAACCTGAAAGCATACAAAAATATTCCAAAAGGAACAGAAAAGACCATGAAAATGTTCATATATTGAAAATATGGAAGGATGTTCACAAAGGAAAATATCACCACAGCCCAGGTTTATCACACGACAGCTATTCGTGTCATATCAGGGCTCCCAGCGTGAAAAGTTGAGCTAACCTATGGGTTTGAAATAATGAGATTAGAGGTCAGGAAAGCCTAGGTTTGAATCCCACTTTGGTATTTCCAGACCCAGCTTTCTAGAAGTAACATACTTGTCCCATGGTACTTTACAGTGTCATTAAGAAGGCAGTAGCCCTAGATTGGGGGGTCTCATGGGCCATAGAACCGGGATTATCATACCTCTTTGGTGGCAGGACAGAAATAGAATGGTTTTTCATTCAGTTTTGTTTTTGTTGTTGTTGTTTTGTTTGTAGGGAGGCAGTCACTGTCGGGTAATTGCTATAAGTGTGTGGTCTCTGGATCCAGACTGCCTGAGTTCAAATTCCAGCTCTGCCACTTACTTGCTCTGTGACCTTGGACAAGTTACTTAGCTTTTCTGAGCCTCAGTTTTGTCACTTATCAAATATTGGAGTAATAAACGTCACAAGATTGCACTGAGGATGAAATGAGATCCCACACAATAGTACATATAAAAATCACCTAGTCCGATGACTGGTACTCAGGAAGCTGACAGCTCTATCATGCAGGTGAGAAATTAGAGGCAGGGGAGGCTGACAAATCCTCTTTATTTCAAAGCCTCTCCTCAACAGTGCCTAAAATTCTGTGAGTTTAGTCTCATAGCTGAGTTTTCCAGATGCTTCCTATTGAAGGTAAATACACCGGGGAGAGACCACATCTCAACTGGGCCCAATCTGAGCAGAGCCTGCATAACTGGCAGCATCTTGATGGCTGGGCACAGAGCTAAGGTAGTCACCAAGGGGAGAGGGATCCAAAAGAGAGGTGATCAGGTCTCAGAAAAGAATTTCACCAACCCTTCAACTGTACCAGCAGATGCCCTGATGAGAGGGCCCTAGTGAGAGGATTGGAAAGGACTCTGTGCTAGATGAAGGTCCAACCATCTGCCTGCCAAGCTCAACATTTGTCCAATTATGAGAGGAAGTGATAAAATGCAATATTTCCCTCTGCATATGCAGGGCTTTTTTAATTAACTTGTCTTTGCACTATTAATTTTTATTGCTTGTTCTCTCCTGACCCTCAATGCCCCTAATGTGGGTACACCAGCCTGGCATTTTTAATCTTGTTCCCACAATTATTCTTTCCTTGGAACTGCATTGTGCAGTCCCCTCACCCTTGCTCTGGTGGGTCCTAAATGGGCAGAATTTCATTCAACAAGTATTTTTTTCAATGTACCTGGGATTCTGTCTGGCACAGTGGAAAGAGAATGGGCTGAGTAGCCAGGGATTTCTAAGTTTGAGCCTCAGCTTTGCTGTGTTATCTTGGCTAAGTTGCCTAACCTCTCTGAATTTCAGTTTCTTCATCTTTAAAATAGGTATTATGATATCCAACTCAAAGGAGTGCTGTGAGGATCAAATGGTATGGCATATATTAATATGCCCTTCTCACAGACTACCCCATCTAAGCCTGGAATATTTGCATGTAATAGGGAATGGAGATTGGATAGGGGGCAGTGAGTAGAGCCTGGAGGGAAAAGAGAAATAATAAAAGGAGATGTAGAATGATTTTGTCAGACTAATTAACATATCTATCACCTCATACATTTATTCTTTCTTCATAGTGAGAACATTTAAAATCTACTCTTTTAGCAATTTTGAGATATATAATTATTACTAACTATAGTGACCATGCTATGCAATAGATCACTAAAACTTAGTCCTCTTGTCCAACTGCAACTTTATACCCTTTGACTGACATCTTCCCTTTCCCCACCCACCCCTTCCCCCAGCCTCTGGTAACCCCCATTCTACTATCTACTTCTATGAGTTCAACATTTATATCCACATATAAGTGAAATCATGAGCTATTTGTCCTTCTGTGCCTGGGTTATTTCACTTAGCATAATGTCCTCCAGGTTCATCCATGTTGTTCCAAGTGACAGGATTTTCACCTTTTTTAAGGCTGAAAATACTCTCATGCCCGTGTGGGTGTGTGCAGTGTGTGTGTGTGTACATGACATTTTCTTTATCCATTTATCTGTTGTTGATAGGCACTTAGGTTGTTTCCGTATTGTGAATAATTAGCCTGACTTAATCATTCTAAAATGTATACATGTATCATAACTTCACATTATACTCCACAAATATATATAATTTTTATTTGTTGATTTAAAAAAAGAAAAGGAGATATAAGTGTAAATAGAGGAGTGACAGGGGTTGTGTACCACCTGACAGCTTCCATGTTCTTCATGAGAGAGGCCAACCACTGAGTATGAGGGAGTGGGGCATGGTGGGCAGGAGGACAGAGGAATGAATCAGTCTTCAGCGAGAATTCTCACATGGTTGATTGTGTATGACTGTTGGCCTACTCCAGTGGCCTCACTTCCCACAGCTCTAGAAATTACCTTCTACTCCAGAAAACCTTCTTGGGTTAGGCACAGCATGGATTCTCCATGACAGACATTGTCTGTACATGTACTGCTACTCTTTCCAACCACTTTGTCCCAAAGGCAACTTTGGCCCCATCCTGAGCTCTTCCAGATACCTTGTATGCTGTGGCTTGTCATGAATTTGTCTCATACACTGGACTTATGCTTATAAATGCAGTGACTCATCAACAGGGTTGTTTGGACTGGAAGCTTCCTGAAGACAGGATCAGGCTGGTGTTGTTCTCTCCATGTAGGAAGCACAGCACAGACTGGATGACAGCATTGCCTCCTGTCATCCTCTTTCTCAACACCTGAGGCAACACAGAGGCCTAGAAGCCTCTCCCTGCCTTGCACTTGACTTTTCTATAAATTTCAGTGTGTCTTTTACATTTTCTATTACACTTTCTTCTCTCTCCTCTTTTCTCCCTTTCTACTTCCTTCACTTCTTTCTCTTTGGTTCTTTTCCTGTGTTTCTCCATCTCTCTCTCAATAAATATCTCTCTTCTTCTCTCTCTGTCTGTTTCTATTTCTCTCTCCAGATATATACCATCTCTCTCTGTAAATAACTTTCTCTGCCTCTCAGTCTGTCTTGCTCTCTGTATCAGTCTCTTCACTGATTCTCCTTTCACCCTGATAGAAGAGCCATTCTCAGAATTTCTTGAGCCCTATGGAATTCCCTCACAGCAGGTGGAGAACACAAGAAAGTGCTCCAGGGGAGTGGCAGGGGCCAGGGCTGAGGAAGATTTAATGCTGCCACAGAAGGAAAGAGAAAGAGCTTTTCTTCCCTCCATCTGTAATTGACCTAAAACAAGCATTTTGGAAACAAACCCCCACACCCCAATTCCACAGCTTCAAAAAAGACCCTACTTTCTCTCACAGCCCCTCTGCCCCATGATAAACAGACTACCCACTAGGTTACAATACAGTGAAAGGAGCTGTGAAGGACAAACATCATCGCAGGCCAAGGGGGGCCATGGCAGGTGGTCGGAGGGTGGAGGAGATTACTAGGGACAAAGGAGGGGATACATTTCCATGCACTTGGCCACAGGACCTTTTCTGCTTGTCAAATGTTCACATGAACACAGCCAGAAAATATCCCAAGGAATCTTGGTTGTCAAGGGACATAATGTTTGAATCAACCTTGCCTGCCCCAATATGTTCCATGATGTCACCAAACTGCCAACCTCATCCTTACCCACTGACCCAGGCACTTGGCTTATAGAGAGGCTCAAGCTTCAGTCAGGGGGCATTCCATGTGACCTTTATGCACACTTCCAATGTTAGACTCCTCTGATCACATGCTATGTTTAGGTTCAACACCTGTTTTGCAGCACTGTTCTACCTCCTCCTCACCATCTCTGGGGTGGTAGTGTGAAAAGAACCCTGATTTTGAAACCAGAAGCCTTAGTTTGGGGTTTCAACTCCCACAGTCCTCCTGTTTGCTACGATGGTCCCCAGTGGCTTCAGGAAGCATTTCCCAGCTGAGTAACCCCTTTAAAAGGATCTTAATTATTGACTCATTTTCATTACAGTGTTAAACTATGAACAAAGAAAATAAGCTGCAAACTTTTTATGCTTATGGCTGATCTGCATTATAAAGCTGAAACAAACTTCCAAATGAAATGTAAACAAAAATACAAAACCAATAAAAATCAAATGAACAGCAGTTATTTTAACAAGGTAGATGACGTTGTTTTTCTAAAATTAAACTGCTGTTCAGATCGTGACTATGGTGCCGACTGGGACACAGATTCTTTTGAGTTCATCAGTTCGTCGTGCTATATTACTGTGAGCCAGGCAATGACTCAGCTCTCGCACCACTTTTATTTCCATCAGATCTACTGCTAACTTGTCATTCCTACAGCCCTCAGGGACATCATTTGGACTTCACTGGGACTCAGACATCATTTATGTATTACGTCCTCCTTTGTTCTTTTCTCATTAGTCCTTGACAATGCAAATAGAACATTGTGAAGCTAATGAGTTCTTTTACACAAAATGTGGCAGAGATTGCTAGTTATCCATCTCACAACCCACCCCCTTTCTCCCCTAATGTGCCCAACTAAAATGTGTACTATATTCCACAGGCTTCCTTGTAGCCATACCACAAAGTTCTGACCAGTGAGATATAAGTGGAAGTGTCATTTGGGATTTCTTGGAGACCTTCTAAAAGGGGAGAGGGCTGGCCCTTCTTTGCCCTTTCCCCCATCTTCCTGCTTGGAATGAGCAAGTATTAGCTGGAGCTACGTCAATCAGCTTGGATCACAAGCATGAGGCCATATCTTTAGGATGGCACAGCAGAGCTCTGGGAGGACCTGTAGTACCTAACAACTTCATGCAGCTACCACACCAAACCTGCACATCTGATCTCTGAACTTTTTTGACATAATAGAGAAGTCATCTTCTATCTTGTTTAAAGCACTGTTATTTTGGATTTTTTTCTGTTACGTCTGATCCTAATACATCAAGGCAGTTGTAAATGAGGGCCCAGAAATCCTATGGCTGCCCTTAGTTATAAGGTGGCCATCAAGATGGATGACACAGAACAGGCTTATATCATTACATTTAGATTTTAATTGTAATAAAAACACAATTTTAATTGGTATAGCCATTCTGGAAAACAGGATGGAAGTTCCTCAAAAAATTAAAAATAGAACTACCATATGATCCAGCTATTTCTCTTCTGGCTCTATGCCCAAAGGAAGTGAAATCAGTATGCCAAAGAAATATCTGCAACTCTCAGGTTCTTTGCAGCTATTCACAATAGCCAAGATATGTAATCAACCTCAGTTTTCATCAACAGATGAATAGATAAAGAAATTGCGATATATATATATATGTATACAATGAAATATTATTCATCCCTTAAAAAGGAGATTCTGTCATTCATGACAACATGGATTAACCTGAAGGACATTATGCTAAGAGAAATCAGCCAGAAACAGAGACATGTGTGATATGTGATCACTTATATGTGTGATCTTAAAAAAAAAAGAACAAAAAAGCCAAATACACAGGAGAGTAGAACAGTTAGTTGTTACCAGGGGCACGGCAGCTGGGGGATGGGGAGATGTAGGTCAAAGGGAGCAAAGTTATGTAGGATAAGGAAGTCTAGACAGCTAATGTACAGCATGAGGATTTTAGTTAGTAATATTGTATTGTATACTGGAAATTTGCTAAGAGATTTTAGGTACTCTTTCCTCAAAAAGATAACTAAGTGAGATAATAGATACGTTAATTTGCTTCACAATAGTAACCATTTCACTATATATGTATATCAAAACATGTTGTACACTTTAAATATATACTATATACATATGTATATATACACCAAAAAAAAAACACAGGGAAAAAATTCCACACTTTAAAAATTATCACAGAAAACTCTTTAACATCTAAGAATATTCCATATACCCAGAAGTTGTCAGAGCCCAGAAGAAACTTTGGCTTAGTGGATTCCTAGTTGTCACCCAGAAAGGATATAGGAACCTGACATTGAGGTGATGAGATACACACCATGGAATTTCTGTTGGCAACCCCCAGACTTTGATCTTGTGTCTTAGGCAGGCCCCAAAGGAAAGAAACCAGAACAAGGCTAAGTGGGAAGCTTGGATGAGGAGGGCACTGGTTTGGAGAAGCCAAGCAGCAACTGGAGGAGGAAGGCAGACATCAGGTCCATCTGCCTAAATCTACTCCTCGGGCCTTTCTCAGACCAGCTCCCTTTGTCCTTGCCTCACATAGCTGCCCAGAAGGCTGCTTCTGATGACAGGAGAGACTATTAGCCAAAAGAGTGACTCTCGTTGCTTCCTAGAACACCAGGAGCATGGAGCAGGTGACAGAAAGGTTGGGGCCAAAACGCTAGCCAGGAAGGGTCAGCTTTCTATCCCTCCGTGGGGCCCCAGCTGCTGGACATAGCCATGGCCCTGGAAACTTGACTCCTCTGACTGAAATCTCCATGTTAATTTCAAATTTAGCCCTGGGCCTTGGGCCACATCATAAACCGCCTCCTCGTTTTTTCCCCACCCCACCACTTCCTCAGGGTTCAGGGCCAAAATTTGGTAGGCAGCGGGGGGAGGGGGGAGCTACGAAATATGAACCTCAGTTTGGCTTGTTCAACCTGTCTCCAAATAATAAATCTTAATCAAGTCGCTGGAGATAATTCCTCCTGCCTTTGCCACAATTCTTTCTCTCTCTGTTCCCCCTCTCCCACTTCCATTCCCACCTCTGCCTCTTTGGAGTCTTTGCCCTTGGCCAGCCAGCCTTCCCTTCCCCTGCAGTCTTTTCTAGGCCCCATCAGGTGAAGGAGTGGAAAAAGCACGTGTTTGGGCTACAGAATGAAAGTTAATCCCAGATCTGTCACTAACTAGCTGTAAGATCCAGGGCAAGTCACTTCAATCCTGAGTCTGTTTGCACTCCTGGAAAATGAGAATAGCAATTCTCCTAAGGAAGCTACCATCATGACTTAATTAAGTGAGACAAATATGTAAATGTCCCTTACACCTAGTAGGGGCTTTTAATCAACATTAAAAGTGGTGTATCCCCCACCAGCCACAGCTATTCCCCATACCTGACCCTCCTCCACTGCCGCTGGCCTTGGTGAATGGCACTTGCTGCCAGCCAGAAACAAAAGAATGATTTCTGGCTCATTCCTCTACCTCACTTTCCAAGTTCAATCTGTCACCAAGTCAGTCCTGTCAATTTTACCACGTTGTCTAGGTCAGATACTGTCTCATAATACATGTACCTCTGTCACTACTTTGAACAGTTGCAATTTTACATTTATGGGTATTAATATTTGTGCTTATCTCTCCTCTCATCATCATATTCCTAGTGCCTAGCATAGTGCCTGTCATGCAGTTAGGGGCTTAATAAACATTGTTGAATAAATGAATGAGATAGAGCTAAACATTATTTCCATTAACTGGTAAGCCACTTGAGATTCAGAGAGGTTAAATAACTTGCCCAGAGGCATACAGATAGTAAACAGCCAAGCCAGGATTTGAACTAAGATTTGTCTGATTCCAGAGTTGGTGCTCTTTTTTTCAGCTTTATTGAGATATAACTGACAAATGATATTGTATAAATTTAAAGTGTACAACATGATGATTTGATATACATATATAATACAATTGTCCCTCACTATCCATGGGGGATTGACTCCAAGAACCCTGGTGGATACCAAAATTCATGGATGCCCAAGTCCCTGATATAAAATGGGGTAGTATTTGCATATAACCTACAAATATCCTCCTGTATACTATCATCTCTAGATTACTTATAATACCTAATACAATGTATATGACATGTAAATAGTTATTATGCTGTGTTGTTTAGGGAATAATGACAAGAAAAAAAGCCTATACATGTTCAGTAGATTGCAACCATCCATTTCTAAATATATTTGATCCACAGTTGGTTGAATCTATGAATGCAGAACCCACAGATATAGAGGGCCTGCACATTGTGAAATGATTATTACAATTAAGTTAGTTAACTCATCTATCATCTCACATAGTTACCTTTTTTGTGGTGAGAATATTTAAGATCTACTCTCTTAGCAAATTTTAAGTATACAATACAGTATTGTTAACTATAGTCATTGTATTATGCATTAGATTCCCAGAACTTATTCATTTTATAACTGAAACTCTGTACCCTTTTGTAGTAATAGAAATGCTTTATCAACAGCATAAGACATGGCACAGGTAGGACATATGGCAGGAGGGCTCAAAAGTAGCTTTTTGTATACTTTTGTTTAGCGAATGGTCTTTATAAGTTGAACACTTCCCCTTTTCTGGTTAGGGCCTGTGTCAGTATTTAAGTCTGAGTCAGTATTCTAATCTTTTTGAGATGGGGTCCTCATCCTTGTTCTTGTCCATGCCACCTTGACCCGGGTATAGGAATATATGCGTGTATGGAGGGAACAAGGGAAAGAGAGAGGCAGGCTTAGACCGGTAAGATGGAGCGAGATATGGACCTATACAAACAGGCTGCCCTGAAGCCTGAAGGCAGTGGCGATGGGGGTTAGCTCCACCTGGAAGACAGATAGAAATTCCTCAAGGTTCCAGTTTCATTTCAAGTAGAAAATGAATGGTGAGAAAAATGTTGGGATGTCTCAGGTGGAAAGGTAAGAGTAGGAATAAGAGTTGTATTCATTATTGAAAGTTTAGTGTGAGCAAGGCACCATCATAGATGCTAGTTTAATCTTCACACTATCCCAGATAAGAAAACTAAAAGTCAGAGTGATTAAGTGACTTGTTTGAGGTCCTACAGCTAGAGGGGAAGGCAGAGCTAGAACTTGGACTCAAGTCCGTCTCTACAGAGCTCATGTTCTTTCCACTATGCACTAATGATGTATGCTAAAACCATGAGGAGCATGGGAGGGAAATTTGAAGGAAGAACAGAAGTCAAAACCCAAGCCAGTTCTGCCCAAGAAAAGCACCAAGCCACAGGATCCCATACTCTGAAGAACAGTTGGCAGTAATGTCAGGATGACCTGTCATGTTCCAGGCGTCTTCCACACTGGCTCAGCACCCTATCCCTAGGCTACCCCACCTCACTCCTCTCATTTGAAGCATGTTCTTGATGCCCTAGTGTCTCAAAATGCTAAGGGATGCTATCTTTGACCCCCTTCTGTCCTGGCATCTCTAGGCTAGGAAAATAAAGAAGGTTTAGAAAGGCCACCCATAAATCAGAGGAATTTGAATTAAAAATAATTTTGTGTCTATTCTAGTACAGCATTCTAATTTGTGTTTATATGGTCTTTAAGATTATGAAATAGACATGTACTTGAAAAAAATTTGTCCTGGCTCTACTACTTACCACTGTGGGATCTTAGGTAAGTCATTTCCTTTCTCTGATCCTCGGCCTCATCTGTAAGTGGAAATCATCATTCCTTCCTTTCAGGAGCATTGGGAAAATAAGAAATAATGTGTATAGAGCATTCTTGCACAGTACCTGGCACATAGTAGGTATGCACTGTTGTTATTCATAACCAGCTGCATCCAGCATAACATCCTGTTTCAGTAGTTTTTATTAATCAAATGTGAAAGGGTTTCATTTATTTATTCCAGACATATCATTGTAAACACAATTAACGATCTTATTCTTTTCAGATACAATCCCTCGTGAACCCAATGATCAAACTTCTGAGTGATCAGACTCCTGAGAGACCAGTGTATCCATGACAAAAGATAGATTTGGATATAAGCACTTTCTGTCAAAGTTCTGTGATAGACTCAGAAATACATATAAGGCTATAAATGCTTTTATGCACTTATTAGTTTTCAAATAGGTAAAGCATATTTAATACTACACATCATAGGGAAATTTTCTGATTAATTTTTTAGAACAATAAGAAAATAATTGGTCAGAAAGATCTTCAGTCTCATACCTACAATCTGTCAGTATCAACATGTACAAATTGGAAGGCTTGGTTTTCTCATGATCACTGGATACTTGGCACACATATTGGCTGAAGAGATCCATGAAAACCTCATCATTCAACCTAGCTGAACATCAGGGACTACATCTGAATGTTTTATCTTGCTAGAAGAAGATAGAAAATTGGCACACTGGAAGCTCCCAGTGATCACAGCTCAGCCTGTAGGCTTTCAGAATGGGATGGGAAGGGAACTTCTGGGTTGAGGGATGTGGCCAGTGTAGTTGAGCATGACAAATATGAATGAATATACAGAAAGATACACAAGTGAAACTGCAGAACAGAAGCCACCATATACATTAGTAGCAACTCCAGAGGCACCATTTATATATACTATGAAATGAAATGATGCCCTCTGGAGTTATGCAGTGTGGTGGTCCTGTGCAGAACAACAGAGGAAAAGGGAAGATATTCTAGGTGAACAGATAGAAAATATATTATCTAGAATGTGTGACTTGTCTGGGCTGGCCAGGGTCTAGCCTGACCATCCAGACCAGTCCATGGGTCTGCTTGGTAGGTAGAGTTATCTTTTTTGTATGTATGGAGTTATCAGTCTCTCTAGAGTAGTCAATGTTTCTAGTTTGTGTGTCCAGAGCGGATTGTTTGTCCAGCAATCCCAGCCATTGGCCTTACATCTGGATTTCTTCTGTACCTTTCCTAGGCCTGTGTGATGTTTCTCCAGCTGGACATACACGCTGATAGTGGCCATGGTTGTCCCTGAACAGGGAAAGTTTTGGGATGACTTAATAATTCTTTTTGGGACTAAGGCTTCTTTGGCCCTAGCAATGTACCTTTGGGTTGGCCCCTTAAAGGAACTGTCTCCAATGGGAGGCAGTGATACAGCTACCTTCAGAGAGAGGCCCAACCCACTCTAACATGTACTACAGGTGAGCTGGGCAAAAGGGCTCCCCTTCCCCTAACTACAGCTTCACCCCAAACCAGTCTCTTGCTCCAATACAGCTCTGCCTTCTACATGACATCTGTGGACCCAATATCTGCCCTCTCTGAAATTTAGTACAGAAAGATCAGGTTATGAAACAGCCACAGCCATCCAGTTATGAGTGAGCAAGCTTCTGGAGTCAGAAACTCTAGACTTGAGCTCCTTCTTTGCCAGCTACCCAGCTGTGTCACCCTGAGCAAGTTGCTTAACTTCTCTAAGTCTTGGTCTTCCTGTCTATAACATGGAGTAAAAATAGCATCTACTTTCTAGGATTGTTGGTAAGATTAGAAGAGATAACCCATGTAAACTACAGTATAATCTCGGGCAAGTTACTTAGCTTCTCTCTGCTTCAATTTCCTTATCTTTACGATGGAAAGAATAGTAGTCTATCTTATAGGGATATTACGAGAATTAAATAACTTAAAATTTGTAAAGCACTTAGAGGTTGGCACAGAGTAAGTGCTATATAGGTATTTGTTAAATAAATAAATGCCGGGTTCTTCTTCACTCATTCCACAAATATCTGTCAATTACTACTGTGTGCCAGACATTGTTCTAGTCACTAAGGATAAAGAAATTAATAGGATCAACAAGAATCCCTGCTTTTGTGGAGCTCAGAGTCTAGTGGGGGAAGACAAACAATAAATAAGCCAATAATAAAATAAACAAGGTAAATATAATGATTTTCAGGAAGGAAATGAAACAAGGTAATAGGAAAGAGAGTAATGGGGAGAAGGTGCAGGGCACTATTTCATAAGGTGGTGTCTTACTCTGTTTAGTGTTGCTATAACAGAATACCTGAGACTGCGTAATTTATAAAGAAAGGTGGTTTATTTAGCTCATGATTCTATAGGCTGGTAAGTTCAAGGGCATGGCCCTGGCTTCTTGTGTGGGCTTCTGTGCTGCATCATAACAGTTGAGAAAATCAAAGGGGAAGTAGACATGAGAGAGAAAACCCAAGAGGCATCCTGGCTTTATAACAAACCACTCTCAGGGGACTAATCCATTCCCACAAGAACTAATCCAGCCTTGTGAGAGCAAGAACTCACTCACCCATACCCCCATAATATTCTGAAATTTAAAAATTAAAAAAAAACAGGAACCTACTCACTACTGTGAGAACAGCACCAAGCCACTAATGAAAGATCCGTCCCCATGACCCAAAAACCTCCCACAAGGCAGGCCCCACCTGTCAATTTCAACATGAATTTTGGTGGGGACAAAGAAACCATAGCCAAACCATAGCAGGTAGTCAGGGAGGTGACATTTAAGGTGACACCCAAATACAAAAACAGAGCCAGATCTTGGGAGCTAGCCTTCCAGGCAGAAGGAAGAGATAGTGCAAAGGTCCTGAGGTATGGTTGGAATAGAGTAAGGGAGAGGGAGAGTAGTAGGAGATGTGGGTAAAGAGGGAGAGAGAAGCCTGATCACATAGGGCTCTGGAGTCCATGTAAAGGAGCTTGTTTTATTGTAAGTGTAACAGGGAACAAATTTCACAGACCAACCATTCATTTTGTACTTGGGAAAAGTATGGCCCAGTGAGGGAAAGCAATTGTCCAAGATTTCACAAAGAATTAGTAGCAAAATTGGGATTAGGACCAAGATTCCTTCATTCCCCAGCATCATGCATTTTATTCCCAGCCATATCATATTCTCTGCAAATTATATCACAACATTGAAGATTAGCTGAATGCAGTTTCCACAGATGAAACTGATATACCTGAAAATGCATTTCAGGTGATTTGTTCAGCAAACCCTACCCTGCACATGCTACTTCTTAGCCCAGTGCTAGCCAGACACTGGTGATGGGTAAGTGCCACAGAGTTTCTGCACAGAGGGGCACTAAAAACAGCCTGCCCAGCCCCTCTCCTTCCAGTCTCCAGAGAAGGAGCAGGAATTTTTGCATTAGTAGGTAATATGTAGGAGCCTTGTAAGAGGAAACTGGAAACTGTTCTGCACGCAAACAGGCAGATGAAGTTATCTGTCCTCTGGAGGTCAGTTTGCCGTGGGAAACTAGGCTGAAGCCCTATATGTTCATTCCCTTCTCAAGGCAACTAAACGAAAAGCATTGATTTGTAAGGGAATGCCATCTCAGATGGCAGAGTCCAGGTTTAGCCAAAGGAAGAGCATGAGCCTAGCAGCCTGGACTGCTAGTTCCTTCAGGTTACTGCAGCCATCTCCTTGCTGGCCACAGGAGAGCAATGCTGTACTCTTACAATGCTCCACCACTTAAATCAAGCCTATCTAAGGCATCCTGTCATTTCCTCCCCTGAGCTTAAATAATCTGGCATTTTCAAGAAAATTCTGACAAATATTTATTTATAACAAAAAATAAATAAGTTTAGAATGCATGAGGGTGACAATGATTTGGTTTACAAATTATTGGTTTATGACATGTTTTCTTCTCTGATTATTTCAATAATATATCTACTTTGTAAACTATTAAGAAATTACAAGATTGCTTGTAGCCCTGGCTTGAGTGAGACAAATGCATTTCATGTAACCAAAATGTTTGTAACCCCATAACATCCTGAATTTTAAAAAAGGAAATTACAAGATTATTAGGAAGAAATTTAAAATCACCTGTAACTCCATAACCCAGAGATAACCACTTACAGTTTTTCTATAGTTTTTTTCCTATATACAGAAAAAACTAATATTATATTGTCTATACAAATGTGTATCTTGTTTTCCTTATCTAAAGTTGTGAATACTTTCCCAATTCATCAGTCTCCAAAAAACATGATATATTAATATAATAATTAATGAAATTGTTATATAATATTCCAATTGAAATATATGCCATAATCTATGTAATCCAACCCCTAGAGCAACGGTTTCCAAAATGTGAAGACTTTAGTAGTGTTTGGTTAAAAAAACGGTATAAAAAGTGACCATGGTCAAACGAGTTTCAAAATCTGCTTCTAACAGAACTGTACAAGTTTGTTTTCAGCACGAGTGATCTCAGAGCCTTATTACACCAATTTATATTGGACTCTTCGAGGGAATATGGTATGCAGCATTTCTTGTTTATATATGTGGAACATCTCATTGCACTGGTGCTGTGTAGAACAAACATAGTGAGATACCGCCCCCGTGTGGACATTTACGATATTGCAAATCAATATCTTACAAATCATTCTGCAGTGATCATATTTGCACTGACATTTTTATGCACTCATCTGGCTTTTTCCTCAAGAGAGACTCACAGGAAAGAAATTATTGGGAAAAAATAAATATGTAGTTCTGATTCTATCCTACCTAGCTTTTTCTCTGGGTCTCCATGGGCCCCAATCCCACAAGGGATCCAAAAAAAAGTCTCAATCCAACCGAGTTTCTGCCCAGTTCAAGGTCTACCTCCAAGGTTTTTCTCACAAAGAAACTTATTTTTATTCTAGAACTATTTTTGGTAAGAACTTGTAAGATAGTACAAGGGAGTTCCCATATACTCAGCACCCAGTTTCCACTATTATTAACATCTTACATTAGTATGGTACATGTGTTATAATTAATGAAACAATATTGATAATATATAATAATTAAAGTTCATGATTTATTTATGTTTCCTTAGTTTTTACCTAATGCTTTTTTTCTGTTCCAGGATCCTATCCAGAATACCACATCACATTTAGCCATAATATCTCCTTAGGTTCCTGTTTGCTGTGATGGTTTCTCACATGTTGCTTGTTTTTGATGACCTTGAAAGTTTTGAGGAGTGCTGGTTAGGTATTTTGTAGAATGTTTCTCAAGTGAAATTTGTCTGATGTTTTTTTCATGATTAGACTGGGATAATGCGTTTTGGGTAGGAAGACCTCAGAGGTGAAGTGCCATTCTCATCATATCAAGAGTATACACTATTAATATAACATCACTATTGATGTTAATGCTGATCAACTGGCTTGAGATACTGTTTTCCAAGTTTCTCCACTATAAAGTTACTCTTTTTCCCCCTTTCCATATTGTATTCTTTGGAAGAAAGTCACTACACAGAGTCTAAACTTAAAGATTGAGAGTTATGTCCCATTGTTGAGGTTATTTTAAAATATAAGGTATAGCTATCTATTTGTGCCTTCATTAGTTGAATGAATTCTTTGGGCCCATAAAGTTTACAGGATGTTATGATTATATTAAATCCATGCAGTCCTCCTCTATTAATAAGAAATTAATATCTATTTAAGCACATGGTTCAAGGATATCATACAGGCACAATGTATCATTGACAACTACAGATGGTATTTTCCTAAAATTAAGAATTCCCCTCCAGTCATAGAGAAAAACAGGCATCTAAAAAAGTATATGACAATGACAGTATTCACTTCCAAGTGAAACAAGCATAACCGGTAAAAGTTATTTTTAAAAACAATCATTTAAAGTATCTCAAAATTATCCTAAATCAAGACATCAATTGAAGAAATATTTATTTAATAAAATCTACTAAATCTTGGTAAGAATGTGAGGGTCTGTGACACTTGAGCCATGACCCCACTCTCTCCCTATGCCCTTCCCAGCTGAGCCTGCCAGAAACTTCATTCTGGGTGAGTGTGGCCAAGAAAACAGGGCTCCCTCTCTCTTTATCTCCCAGTCAAGGGATTCAGTGTCTCACCAGGAAGGACAAGCCACTAGTCTTTACCATCACCCACCCACCAGCCCCCTGCTATGAGTTACAGAGGTGAGTGTGGCCAAGAGGAATGGTGAAGTTTCCTTTCCTCCACTCAGACTGAATCCTAGGGCAAAGTCTCTAGACTCAGGTATGGCTGGATAAGAATACTGAGACACCAGTTGCCCTTGCCCAGCTCCCTCATTGGGCAGAGGCTCAACACTGTAAGAGACAAGCTGAGAATACCAGAGGCTACTGGTCTGCCAAACATCCTGGTCATAAAGCATGGATGTTTTTCTAAGAAAAGTGGGCCACTATCCCTGCACCCATCTCTGGAGTTGTGGCTCAGAGATTTTGGCCCAGCAACAGAAGCAGGCCATAAAAACAGAGTGATCTGAAGCTCTCCTAAAGAAACTGACTTTATTTGAAACAGACTGTAGAAGTTCAAGCCTAAGGGCACTCTCAAAAACAAGGAATATTTGGTGGTCAGCAATTAAGAGGAGACTGGGAACTTTCTTAAGATTGACAATCTAAAACAGAGGCAAACTAGTTCACCAGCAAGAACTGGAGGAGACAGCAAAGATGAGCCCTCCTGAGACCTGAAAAAGCCTCAAAGACTTGCTTCAAATACTACCTGTGAAAAGGGTCCCAAATTTAATTGGATCTGACTGTGGAATAATTTATGTCCCAGAACATTGTCAAAAATAATAAAGCAACCACCCAGCAAGTAGTGAAGCCTCACAGCTGGGTGTGACTCCAGCAGATGCACATAGCTTAACTGAGAGGTCAAGGAAAGAGACAGTAATAAAGAGCTCTGTCTGCTTTGTCAAAGATTAGATGGCTATATGAGGATGGCTTTACGTTTGGATTTTCTGTTCTGTTCTACTGGTCTGTGTCCCTGCATTTGTGCCAATATCAAGCAGTTTTAATAACCACAGCTTTGTAGTATAGTTTGAAGTCTGGCAAATTAATACATCCCATTTTGTTTTTATTGCTTAAAATTGCTTTTGCTACATGGGGTCTTCTCTGGTTCCATACAAAGTGTAAAATTATTCTTTCTATATCTGTGAAAAATGATGTTGGTAATTTAATAGGGATTGCGTTGAATCTGTAGATCACTTTGGGTAGTACAGACATTTTAACAATGTTGATTCTTCCAATCCACGAGCATGGTATGGTTTTCCACCTATTTACATGCTCTGCAGTTTCCTTCCTCAGTGTTTCGTAGTTCTCCCTATAGAGATCCTTTACCTCTTTAGTTAAATATATTCCTAGGTATTTTATTTTCTTTGTTGCTATTTTGAAGGGTATTGAGTCCTTAATTTGGTTCTCCGTTTGACTGTTATTGGCATATATGAATGCCTCTGATTTGTGTGTATTGATTTTGTACCTTGAGACTTTACTGAATTTACTGATCAATAAGTAAAATGTGGTATATGTATACCATGGAATATTACTCAGCTATAAGAAATAATGGTGATATAGAATCCCTTTTGTTCTCCTGGGGAGAGTTGGAACCCATTCTATTAAGTGAACTATCTCAAGAATGGAAAAATAAGCACCACATGTACTCACCAGCAAATTGGTTTCCCTGATCATCACCTAAGTGCACATTTGGGAATAACACCAATTGGGTATCGGACAGAGGTGGGGGGTGGGGGGAGGGGATGGGTGTATACCTACATGATGAGTGCGATGTGCACTCTAGGGAATGGACATGCTTGAAGTTCTGACTCATGGGGATGGGGGTGGCATGGGCAATATATATAACCTGAACTTTTGTACCCCCATGATAAGCTGAAATAAAAAAAAAGAGCTCTGATAAAAATCACTGCCATCCCAGGGTGATGGTGCACATGCTCAAAACTGTACTTTCTGAAGATCAATACTAAAGACTTCACACTGAGGAGGAAATTGATTTCACTAAAATAATTTAATCAAATCACTAAACAAGAAAATAACAGTAAAAACAAGCCTTGGAGACGGGCGAAGAAAATCAATATCTAGTTGCTACAATGTATTACCTAAAATGTCCAATTTTCAACAAAAAAAAAATTAGGAAACAAGCAAAGAAACAGAAGAGAGTAAACTAAATGCAGGGAGGAAAAACAGGCAACAGAAACTGTGAGTGGGCCTAGATGTTGGATTTCACACAGACTTTAAAGCTACCATTAGAAATATGTTTAAAGAACTAAAGGAAACCATGTTTAAAAAAGTAAAGGAAAAAAGTGGTGTAGTGGGGATCTCCAAAATTTCTCTTCTCCATAAAAGTAATCAGAAAACTAGCAAAAATTGTCAGAATTAAAATTTTCAAAACTCTAGAAATTATCTAAGGATTTATAGCAATCCAGGGTGCATTTATTCAAGAAAAATGGCTGAAGCGCAGTAAGAAGAGTGAGATTTGTGGTGTTTTAACTTGTCCTAGTCTGATCACTACACTCTAGCACCAAAGTAGTCTTGAAAAATAACATCCTGGCAGACACCAGAGAGAGAAAAAGGGGGCTAGAGTTCTCTCTAAGAATTATTCCTAGAGAACTGTCATTATTTAACTGACCTAGTGGTTCCCTGGAAGAGCCCACTTACAAGCTTGTCTGTATTTAAACTTTTTTTATTTTTTATTTTTTTGAGACAGAGTCTCACTCTGTTGCCTGGGCTAGAGTGCCGTGGCGTCAGCCTAGCTCACAGCAACCTCAAACTCCTGGGCTCAAGCAATCCTTCTGCCTCAGCCTCCCAAGTAGCTGGGACTACAGGCATGTGCCACCATGCCCAGCTATTTTTTTTCCTCTATATATTTTTAGTTGTCCAGATAATTTCTTTCTATTTTTAGTAGAGATGGGGGTCTCGCTCTTGCTCAGGCTGGTCTCAAACTCCTGACCTCTAGCAATCCTCCTGCCTCAGCCTCCCAGAGTGCTAGGATTACAGGTGTGAGCCACCGTGCCTGGCCTGTATTTAAACTTGATTCAGTGCTCTCCCAATGCAAAAAGGCTTTCACCTGAAGGCATTTGTCAAAAACAACTCCAGGCAATTGATTAGCTTTGCTGCTATGTCAAATGATGGGTAACAGTTGAGGCAAACAATAGAGTACCCAAAAGTCTTAAAAGCAAAAACTGGGGAATGAGATGTTCACAAGGGCTTTGAAAAGCTTTTTACAAAGGTTCCGAGACAAGTCAATGTAAAAGAATAGTCCTTTCAACAAATGGTGCTGGAATGGCTGGATAATCACATTCAAAGGAAAGATTATGACATCTATGTTTTCTTCTAAGAGTTTTATATTTTTAGCTATTACATAAGGGCGTTTGATCTATCTTGAGTTAATTGTGTGTATGGTGTGTGGCAGAGGGTCTGTCTTTGTCCATTTTGTGCTTCTATAACAGAATACTACAAAGTAAGTAATTTATAAAGAACAGAAATTTCTTTCCTTACAAATCTAGAGGCTAGGAAGTCCGAGACTGAGGGAAACGCATCTGGCAAGATCCTTCTTGTTGCATCATCCCATGAAAGAAGGCAAGAGGGCAAGAGAAGACAAAAGAAAACAAGAGATCAAACTCTCAGCCTCAAGTCCTTTTATCATCAGCATTAATCCATTATCCATTCATGAGGGCTCCACCGTCATGACCTAAATTTCTCCCATTAGGCCTCACCTCCCAACATTGTTGCACTGGGAATTAAATTTCCATCAAATGCCTTTGGAGGACACATTCAAATTATAGCAAGATCTATCTCCATTCCTTTGAATGTTATTATCTACTTGTCCCAGCACCAAAAGTCAGGGTTGGGAGGCAAGCACAAAAATGTCAAGAGAATGGGAGTAAAGATGCTGCCCAGAGGGAAAGGGAAAGTTATAAGAAGGAATTTTCAATGATGAACAGCAGCCTACACTGATCAATTAACAAACCAGTCACTTAGGCCTCAAGTACTAGTTGAAGTATGAATATGCCTCAGTGGTTAAGATAACAGGCTCTACTTTTAGACTGTCTGGGTTCAAATCCTAGCACACCACTTACTGTGTGACCTCTTTGTGCCTTAATTTCCTCTTTTGTACAACATAGATAGTAATAATATACTTACCGCTTAGTGTTGTTGAGGAAATTAAGACATGTCAAAGTCTTAGAACAGTGCCTGCTGCATAGTATGAGCTCATTAAATATTAGCTCTTAATGTATACCTACTGTGTACACCACCCTGGAGTTCTATATGTGCTCTGCCTTTGGGAGTGTGTTGTGGTTGAAATATTCTTACTTAATATTCAAGAGATATTTTGTGCCAGACACCTCTCCAGGTACTATGGGAAATTTAAAAATGAATAAGTTCAGTCCCTGGCTTAACTTACTACTTATTTACTAACAACTCTCAAATCTGTAGCTCCAGGTCAGACATCATCTTTCCTGAACTCCACACACATCAATGGATTCTTGCTGACCTTCTCCGCCTGAATTTCCAACAGGTACCTCCATATCACCATGTAAAAATAAATAAATAAACTTACTTCCAGATAGCTCCCAAACTTGCCTCTTCTCTTGTGTTCTTTATTGAAGTTAATGGCACCATTATTCACCTGGTTACCCATTGGGCTAGATATTAGCAATCATCCTGGAGGCCTTGCTCACTCCCCACATTATATCAAATACTAAATCAATTGATAGTACCTACTAGACAATCCCAATCATAATCCTGAAAGACACAATCCCAAATGTTAAAATCCCTAAAGTCTAAAATCCCTAATGTCTACAATTCTGAAAATCACAATCCTGAAAGATTAAAATCCCAAATGTTGAAATCCTGAGAGCTGAATTCTGGGGAAGGAGTTAGTTTTTGTTTGTACACAGGATAATTGTATCATGTTAGTTACATCATGTTAGGTGGAACTATTACCTTGTTACTGTCTTTATTTAGAAATTAAGTATGATTTAGGGAGATGTGGGTGCCAATTCCCCTAATAAATCAACTCTCAAATATCTACATATCCTATTGGTTCTGTCTCTCTGGAGAACCCTGACTAATACAAATTTAGTATTGGAGAAGCTAAATATCATTCCTTCTTACTGTATTTCTTACAACACAATGGAAGAGATCTGTGAAATTGTCCCTTCACAAAAATGCTGTGATAGGTGTGCAAGGCTACTTAATGGTGAAAGATGAAAATTTAAAAGCTAATTATTATTGGTGCTGCAAAAGCAGAAAAATCACTTCATTGCAATAGCCAAGCAATAACCAGGCTTTTGAATGGACAGCTTATACTTACATAATTTGTAGACCACAACCACTTTTCAAATACAAGTGCAGTGAGTGTTTCAAAGATCATAGAAGTAAAAATGTAGGTGAAAAATACAAGAAATCTCCCCTACTAAATTATTCAATTGTGGATGATTTCTGCCCTTCACGCATAATGCCAATTTACTATGCTATGTATTTCGTTTTTGCATCATGTCCCATACAGGAGGTATAAATTGAGCAAAGACTTTTAGAGAGTTCTAATTTGTTTTATGCATTTTTATTTGCAAATTTGACTCCACAAAACTGCATTATCACAAACTTGACTTTGTGTATAAGCATTGTGCATGTACATAAAAACATTGAAACTTCCTCGATAAATGAAGAGATGTTCTTTTTATACATATGCACCTGTGTGAGGTAAAATTTCTCAAGATCTCAGTTCTTTGGGCAACTGCATATGTGGTGGTCACGATTTTTGATCAATCTCATCAAGACTTTGGTTGTCCATCATAGTTTTTCAGATAACCACAGTTATAAAACTGGGTGCACACAATCACTAACCATGGTAATATGCATTTATACATTTTTCTTTTTGACCTATTTCTTTATGAATCCAGTTCACATGCTCATAACTATTATGCCCGTGCTACTGTTGTTAGTATACCTGAGTGTTTATGCTTGCAAAAATTGTATATCGTTATTGCCTATTTTATTAAGTGGCCAGCCTATGAAGTGTTCTGTTGCATTTTTATGTTCTCAAATAAATCCCCTTTTAAAAATGTAAATAAATGTCTCTTAAACAATCTTTAAATTAATTTTTCCAGAATTAAATTTTTGGGATTTTGATATTTTGGGAATATTATTTTTAGGACTTTAGTGATTTTGATCTTTCAAGATTTCAACATTTGGGATTGTGCATTTCAGGGTCATGGCTCAAACCCCCTACTAGATATTTCTCGAATACATTCACATTTCTCAACATCCCCTACAATTACCCTAGGCCAACCTACCATCATTACTTGCCTGGATTATAATAGTAATACTTGTACTCACTGCAATACATTCTCTAGTGAGAAGCTGCAATGAACTTTTAAAAAATATCATATCACACACACACATACCCTCTATGGAAAAAAGTAAAAATTCTTCAGTCTGGCCAACAAAGCCTTTATCTCTCTCTGAAGTCTCATCTTAGCCATGACCCATTCCACTCCCCTGACACCTTCATTCCTGCTGTTTCAGACTGACTGACTGTCCTTCCTTCACTTCTTCTGAGATGTCAAGCTTTTCCCAGCCTCAAGACGTTCACTATGCTGTTTGCCTGCCTCCATAACTAATTTTTACTAGTCTTTCACATTTCATATAAAATAACGCATCATGAGAGATTTCTTCCCTAATCCTTCAGATTAGGTCAGACCTCCCAGTTAAATACTTTCATTTCTTAACACTTACCATGTGCATTTAATGTCTGTCTTCTTTAGTAGGCTGTAAGTTCACTAGGGCAAAGACCATGTTTTAGTCAACATTGTATCCCCAAATATTTAACACACTGCCTTTGCACATAGTAGTTGCTCAATAAAAATTTGGGAAGAGGAAAGAAGGAAAGGAGGGGAGGAAAAATGAAGGGAGGGAAAAAGGGTGGTAGGAAGGATAAGGAGACATTGTAAGAGGTAGAAAATAAATAAAACATTTTCCTTGACTTTGGGGAGCTTCTAGAGTTGAGTGAGAGTCATGCAAGCAGACAATTCCATATAGGGGTATAAGTACTATGGCAGAGGTGTGTACAGGTGGTAGGGGAATTCAGAAGAAGAAGATACTGCTCTATCTGGGATCACAGGAAATGCCAGAAAAAAGAGATGACATTAGGGATGGCTTTTTTTTAAAACATATTCATTGATATATAATTGACATACTATGCAATTTAAAGTGTAAAATTCAATGGTTTTTAGTATATTAGCAGAGTTGTGCAGCCATCACTGCAATCAATTTTAAAACATTTTTATTACACGCAAAAAGAAACCCCATGCCCATTAGTAATCATTCCAAATTTCCCCTCCCCCCAGGTCCTGACAACACTAATCTATTTGCTGTCTCTATATATGTTTGGCTATTCTGGACATTTCGTACAAATGGAATCACACAACATGTGGCCTTTTGTGTCTGGCTTCTCTCACCTAGCATAATGTTTTCAAGGTTCATCCTTGTTATAGCAGGTACCAACATTTCATTAATTTTTATGGCTGAATAATATTCTACTGTATGGATATACCAGATTCTGTTTATTTATTCATTAGTCAAAGTACATTTGGATTGTTTACACCTTTTGACTATTATAACGCTGCTGTAAACTATTCACGTACAAAGTTTTGTATTTGTGGATAGTTGGTTCTCAATAAACATTTGTTCAATGAATGAAGAAATGTGTGTACATATAAAGTAGCTATTACAGTGCTTAGCATGTGACTGATGCTCAGTAAACATTAGCTGATGCTCTTGTCATTACTGTCATTATCACCATCATTACTACTAGAACTGAGCTACATCTATAAAATCGGACTTTTTTTTATTCTTCACTTGCTATGAACATACTGGATCGACTCCAAGAACAAATGGTATGTGGGACAACTAACTATAGTGGCTTTAGGCAGGTTACATCTCTTTTCTTCCCAGAACCTCTGGTTCATTTGTGTGTGTGTGTGTGTGTGTGTGTGTGTGTGTGTGTGTATGGCAGTATTGGATTGTGGTTCCATGCACAGCTCTGAAGCTAATGCCTGGGTTCAATAATACCACACTTTTTCTTTTACTAGCAATGTGACCTTGGACAAGTTACTAATCTTCCTTAGCCTCTTTCCTTATCTTTAAAATGAAAATAATAATAGTACTAACTCCACAGGGTGGTTGTAAGGATTAAATGAGATGGTGCAGGTAAAATGCTTAGCACAATAGCTGGCACAGAGTCAACATTCAAATGATAACTATGACCGAAAGATTCAGCGTCCAGTGGATCCTGTGAAAAAGTCCTCATCTAACCATGGCAACTCAGGTCAGTAGGTGGAAAACTGCCAACCCTCAAGTGCTGCGCCTGGATTGGAGATTCTGGAGTGTCTCTGCAGCAGACAGTGCTCCTGGCCATTTGATCACTACTTCCTGGTGACCCAAGTAGTCTCACTGCCAGGGCTTCATAATCTGAGCCAAGCCAAAATGTCAGGGAAAATTGCAAGTTATATCCTCCATGCTGATGGCATAGCCCACATCCCTACACCTTTCTCTATCAAAATACCATGGTATGTGTCTCTAAAGGCCAAGATATATCATTTGGGTACTGTTGCAGTTCAAGATATCTGCAAACATGTTTACCTCCAACAGAGGAAATAATTAAAATCTCACATACTTCCTTATAGCAATATTCTTTTACACTTGATTCAGTTGGGTAATCATGATGATAATTCATGATAGAAATCACTGGAGAGAGAGTGCATCCATTTGTTGGGTCAGACCTCTTGAAAATCCATGGAGAAACAAAGACAGACACAGTTTGTTCCCCCCAGCACTGTAATCAAATCAAGGAGACAAACAAGTAACAAGTACATTTGCATAGCTCGATAGCTTTCAATGAAATTTCGTCTTAATCACTTGGAAGCGTATAACCAACTGTGGGATGGGGAGGGTTAGAAATATTCAGCCATTTTGCAACTGAATAAACAGATGTCTCTGAGCTCCTGACTTTTAGTCTGGAGTATTTATCTTTGGTACCCTAATTCTCTGGGGAAGACTAGATCATTTACTGCTCTCAACAGTTGGAAAGTGATCTTTTCATCTTGTAACAAAATCTCCCCACTCCCTTACCTAGCAATTTTTAGCCACCTTCTGAGTAATCCATATCTGGCCCTCAGTGTAGGTGACCCTTCTGGATACTGATGTTCTCTTTCCTTTTCCTTACCACCTCTGCAAGCAAACTGCACTTCATCCCTCTCCGTCTTGATCTCTGTCAGTTTAGCCCATTTGTCAATTTTCAATCTTTAGTTATCACTCTCCACCCAGGTGCTTATTATAGGCTGCCAGTACATTTCCATCTTGTCCATCTTCTCAGCCTCTGAATCCACTATGTGAAAGGTCATATTTCTCTATTCCAATTTCTGCTAATGGCCTTAACAACACTTAATGGGAACAGAAAAGGATTTCACCTTTCCAAAAGTGTCAATCAACTTTCAACAAGTTGCCCATTAATTCCGACTGTGTTTCCAAGGATTAACTGAAATAGGACTATTGATGTCTACTACCATGGGGCTGCTTCATGACATGCAGTGCTCTGTTGGATCCATTCTACTGTCTGTGGGCCAGTTGTAGACTGATGAGTTATATTTAATCATAATCATCTTGCTTGACAAATGGCCTTAGGGGGCCAGTCATCTCTCAAGAACATTAGCTGTCCTCTTACAATTGAATGGCACCCCAGAGCTACCACCAAGTTACCACTTTTCTCACCAAGCTCAGATCAGACTTCCTAAGCTTAGGAATTGGCAAACATTTCCAATGCTCTGCCATGGTTCTTGTGTGTTTGAAGGAGTTGAAGCAAGGAATGGTACTCACCATGCAGTGCTCACTGGGTTGGTGGTGAGAGGCTGGGACATGGAGCAGTATATGCAAGGAGCCTTACAAAGAAACATTTTGGTTCTTGCAAACAAGGTTGTGGGACAAGACCAAAAATAGTTCTTAAGAGTTGTTCAGAAGTAAGTGGCTTGCATCACATTTTGGACACATGTTTCTGCCCTCTGTCTCAACATTTCCCACTAAACAATGGCTCCAGCAGACATCAGAAAGAAATCACTGAAGAGAGAGTGCATCCATTTGTTGGGTGAGACCTCATGCAAATCCATGGGGAAACAAGTTAAAGACAGACACAGTCTGTGCCCACCAGCTCTGTAGTGAAATCAAGGAGACAAACAAGTAAGTAACTACATTTAAAGGACAGTGAGAAAATAACTATTAAGGGTGAAATACAGGGTGCTGTGGGAACACAAAAGAGGGATACCTAATCTGTACTTGGGAGATCATGGATGATCTCTTTGAAGAAGTAACACCTGACAAAGAGCCTCTCCTTCACCAATCTTTAGTCAGGTGCTTCTGAATCCTCTAGGCCTCAACTTTTGAAATTCCATATTTGTCTTTGCATTGCCCAATTTTAGCAAGAATTCTGCTAATTGGTTTAGCCAGAATCCCCCACCTTAAATATATGATCACCCACAATATCTGATTAGGTTCTTCATCCTCCATCACCCCCAGGCGATGTCTGATCCCCTGGCCTGTCTTCAGCAAGAATTCTGTTAGGTCAATTTAGCCAGAATCTCCCTTACCCCTAAGGTTTTCTCTTAGTAATATTCCATCCAATGACCCCCCTCACTCTGCTCCTTGGTTATAAATTTCCCCTTTTCCTTGTATTTGGAGTCAAACCCAATCCCCATCATGCATTGCAAAACCCCATTGCAGTAGTCCCTAGATCTATCATGATAATCCCTGTGAAAAAAGTCTACGTTACCGTTCTTTGACAAGGTTCATGAATAATGTTTCCTTTAACACACTCAGGCTGAGCTCTGAAGCATGACAAAGAGGTAGATTGGTGAAGGCAGGTGGGAAAAAAGTGTTCTAAGCATGGAGAAAAACATCTTCATTGAGCTGAGAGAGAGAGAGAGAGAGAGAGAGAGAGAGAGAGAGAGAGAGAGAGAGAGAGGATAAATGCCTGGCATACACATATATTACTGAATATGGCTGACATTCAGAAATGGGGCTAGTGTAATGTGTAGGAACCAGACCACAGAATTCTACCTTCACAGGCTATGCTGGAAAATTAGCTGGGATTTGAATGGCCCCACAATTTCTGCTATCTGCTGTGTATATAGCATCTACATGAAGCATCTCAAGGCCAGAAGATGAAGTAAAAGAAATTGTTGATATGGTCCCTGTCTTCAAAATGTTAAGAGTTCTTTTGGAGTGAAGAAATATGAAAAAGACTTCAGAAGTCTACAAGGTATAGTGACAGGGATCTGGTGTGTCTGTAAAGCTTAGATAGTTACATAGTAACTAAGGTACCCAAATGAGCCCTAGAGCGTAAGGAAAGGTTTCAGGAAAGGAGGGGGCCTTACTGAGAGATTCAGGCTCCATCAGCCCCTTCATACCAGTCCCTTCATACTAGACCCCTCTCTCCTTTGGGGTCAATCACATAGCTCTAGTAAGCTAACTAGGGTCCTTGTCAACACTGTGATACAGACACTGACCTTCCGTAGCTTCTCATGCTCTGAGCCTGAACATATTTATCTATAAAATTGGTATGGGTGAAAGCACAGTTGGCTTTAGTCACCCTGAAAGTCATTTCCAGAGAAAACTTGCTATACTCTGCTCCTCAAGCACCTCATACTGCTTCCCCATGGTGGTAGTTTGTCTTCAACATAATCAAGATTAATTATGTCTTTCTGTGTATGCTGTTGCCTTTTCCCCAAGCAGAGGTAGCATTTAATCCTCAAGTCTCCTTGAGTGTGGACTGGCCTGTGAGTGCTTTGACCAATTGAAAAAGGTGGAAGTGTCATTACAACAGTTTCAACTCTAGGATTTAAGAAAATTGGCAGTATCCAATTCCTAATTTTGAAGCATTCCCTCTGGGAGTGTAGGTGCCATGCTGTGAGAAATCCAGCCTAAAAGGAGCAGCCACATGTATGTTCTCCAGTCAATAGATCATGATGAGCTCCCAGCTGAAATCCAGCATCAACTGCCAGCCATGTAAGTTGACCCATCTTAAACGTTCAGCCCAGTTTAGTCTTCAGATGACTGTAGCTCCAGCTACATCTGACTGTAAATGCATGAGAGAAACCAAATGAGAACTTCCCAGCTGAGCCCACTCAATCCACAGAACCATTACAGATAATAATATATTGTTGTTTTCGGTCACAAACTTTTGGTGTCATTTGTTAGGAAGCAATAGATAAATCTCAGAGCCTTGGTATATTGGGTAAATCCAGGGCTCAGCAAACTTTTTCTGAAAAGTGTCAGATAGTAAATATTTTTGGCTTTGCTGACCATACAGTCTGTCACAACTACTCAACTCTGCCATTGGAATGCAAAAGCAGTCACAGACAGTACATAAATAAATGGACATGGCTATGTTCCAATAAAACCTTATTTATAAAATCAGATGGAAAACTGAGGCCTCTGCCATAGTTTGCAACCCCTGGGATAATAATTCATAACAGAGTAGGAAAGACTGATAACCAAGTGGGTTTCTACAATAATATTAGCATTTTGGCAAGAGTTTTCTGGAAATCCAAAGCTTTAACAGATTGTTTCCCAAAATGAATTTTGTGAGAGAGGCATGGGGAGTGTTCTGCTGTCAAATAATTTTGTTAAGCTCTAGATTAAATCTAAGTTATACAAAGTTTTATACTGAAGGATTCATCAGAGCCTTTACATGCTTATCCCAAAGAAGTGTACTTCTAGAATTTCAGAGCCAGTGCCAGGCTGCCGGGGGGAAAATTTTAAAATAAACGAATTTGGAGGATGTGTTCTTCCTATATGTAAAACCACAGCTGATGCTGCTTATCTCTCTTCATTCGCCTTTTCTCTCTGATACTCAGTCTCACCTTCAGATCTTCATAATGCCCTGACTCTACCAATAATACACTGTTTCTTATTGGTATTTAATTTCTCCATGCCTTGGCCTCCCTGATATTTAAAGTTAACATTTTTTGCAATAACTGTACCCCGATACCCCATTCCAAAGTGGAGGAGCATTCCTGGCAGAATGAACAGTTAGAGTAAAGGCCCTAAGAAGGCAATGTTCTGCTCAAAGAACATCAAGGAGGCCAGTGTGGCTGCAGAAGAGTGAGTGAGGAAGAGATTAGTAGGAAATGAAGTTGGAGTAATTACCAGGAGCCAGTTTTGTAGAACCTTATACACTATCGTAAAGATTTATTCTATTGTTCTGAATGAAATATGGAATCATCATGAGGTTTTGTAGCACAAGATAAGCATGACCTAACTTAGGATTTAAAAGCACCACCGTATACACACCAAAATACAGAACCTCAAAATATATCAAATAAAAATGCACAGAGCTAAAAATATAAATAGACAAATCCTTAATTATAGTTCCAGACTTTAACACCCTCCTCTCAACAACTGATACAATTACTAGACAGAAAATCATCATCAAGGACATAGAAGATCTGAAAAACAGAATCAGCCAACAAGATCAAATTGACATGTGTAAAATACTCCACCCAACAACAGCAGAATATACATTCATTTTAAGAGCCTGTAAAACATTTGCAAGATAGACCATATTCTGGTGCATAAAACAAGACTCAATAAATTTAAAAGAATTGAAATCACACAGAGTATGTTCACTGACCACAATGGAATGAAACCAGAAATCAGTAACAGAAAGGTAACAGGCAAATGCCCAAACACTTGGAAACCAAGTAACACTTTTGTGAATGATCCATGGGTTGAAGAGAGAGTCTAAAGAGAAATCAAAAAAATACCTTAAACTGAATGAAAATGAAAATGCAACATATCAAAATTCGTGGTAAGCAGCAAAAGCAGTGCTGAGAAGAAAATTTACAACATTAAATGCTTATATTAGAAATGAGGAAATGTCTCAAATCAGTAATCTAAGTTCCTACCTCAAGAAATAAGAGAACAGGCACAAGAACAAATACATAGACCTTTGGAACCGGACTGAGAATCCAGAGATGAAACCATCCGCATATGGTAATCTAATCTTTGACAAAACAGACAAAAATTTACACTGGGGAAAAGAATCGCTTTTCAACAAACTGGATAGCTACATGCAGAAGATTGAAATTGAATCTCCACCTCTCACCTCTCGCAAAAATCAATTCAAGATGGATAACAGACTTAAACCTAAGGCATGAAACCTTAAGAATTCTAGAAGATGTTGGGAAGACCCTTTCAGACATCAGCCTAGGCAAAGTATTTTTTAAGAAAACCCCCAAAGCAATCACAGCAGCAACAGAAATAAATAAATGGGATCTGATCAAATTAAAAAGCTTTTGCACAGCCAAGGAAACAATCAATAGAGCGAACAGACAGCCTACAGAATGGGAGGAAATATTTGGTCTCTACACATCCAATAAAAGGCGGATAACAAGAATCTATCTAGAACTTAAAAAAAATCAACCAGAAAATATCAAACAGCCCCATCAACAAATGGAAAAAAAGGAAATGAACAGAAACTTTTCAAAAGAAGACAGAATAATGGCCAGCAAACATATTTTAAAAATGCTCAACATCTCTAATCATTAGAGAAATGCAAATCAAAACCACAATGAGATATCACCTGACCCCAGTGAGATTGGCCTATATCAAAAAATCCCCAAACGACAGATAATGGCGAGGATGTGGAGAGATGGGAACACTCTTACACTGCCGGTGGGACTGCAAATTAGTGCAGCCTTTGTGGAAAAGAATTTGGAGATACCTCAAAGAGCTAAAAATAGAAGTACCATTCAATCCAGCAATAGCACTATTAGGCATCTACCCAACAGAGCAAAAGACATTCTACAACAAAGACATCTGCACCCGAATGTTTATGGCAGCACAATTCACTATTGCAAGGATGTGAAAACAACCCAAGTGCCCATTGATTCATGAGTGGATTATTCAAATTTGATATAAGTATACAAGGAAATATTGCTCAATTATAAGAAATTATGGTGATCTAGCATCTCTTATATTTTCCTGGATAGAGCTTGAGCCCATTATCTGCAGTGAGGTATCACAAGATCGGAAGAATAGGCTCCACATGTACTCGCCATCAAATGGGCACTAACTGATCAACACTATGGTGCTCACATAGTAGTAATATTCTCTAGGGATTAGGGGGTTGGGGGGGAGGTAAACTCACAACTAATGGATGCAGTGAGCATTGTAGAGGGGAAGGGCATGCCTCTAATCCTCGCTTGGGTAAGGTAAAGACATAAAATGTAACCAGAATTTTTGTACACTCGTAATATCCTGAAATTAAAAAAAAGAAAGAAAGTATATGAGACTTTTTAAAAAAAAGAAGAAGTAAGAGAAAAAAATAAATCCAAAGCAAGGAGAAGGAAGTAAATAATAAATACAAGAACAGAAATCAATGAAATTGATGATAAGAAAACAATAGTGAAAATCAATGAAACAAAAGGCTGGTTCTTTGAAAAAAACAGTAAAATTAACAAATCATTAGCAAGACTGACAGAAAAAAAGAGAGAAGATATAAATTACCAATATCAGAAATAAAAAAAGGAATATCATCACAAACCTTGAAAACTCCAAAAAAGAATAAGGGAGTACTACAAAGAACTCTCTATATTTACATTTGACAACTTAGATGAAATGGAACAACTCCTCAAAAAACACAAACTATCAAAACTCGACCAAGAGGAAATGGGCAATCTGAATATTCCTATAATCATCAAAGAAACTGAAATCATAACTAAAAACCTCCCAGAAAAAACTCCTACCAAACATTTAAAGAGGGATTTACACCAATTTTATAAAAGCTTTTCTAAAATATAGAAGAAGGAACACTTCCCAACTCATTTTATGAGGTTGGTATTATCCTGATATCAAAAACTAAGCAAAGACAACACAAAAAAAGAAAAGAAAGTACAGAATAGTATCCTTGATGAACTTAGATGCAAAAATCCTTAACAAAATATTAGCAAACAGAATCTAGCAGTGTAAAAAAAGCATTATATACCTATAACATGTGGGATTTATTACAGATATGCAAAACTAGTTAAATAGTTGGAAATCAAATTATATAACTCACCACATCAACAAGCTAAAAAATAAAAATCATATGATTAAAACAATTAGTATCAAAAAGATATTTGAAAAAATCCAACACCCATTTATGATAAAAAAAAAAATAGAAAAATAGAAATAGAAGGAGAATTAATTTATAGATCATTTGGGGGAGAACTGACACATCTACTATGTTAATTCTCCTAATCATAGTCTTCTAATCCATCAACACAGTATACCTCTTGATAGGATATGAGCACTTAATAAGAAGCATTTACAAAAAATCTATAACTAACATAATATTTTGTGGTGAAAGATTTAATACTTCCCCCTAAACTCGAGAGCAAGGCAAAGATGTGTACTCTCACCATTCTTATTCAACATAGTACTGGAAGTTGCATTAAGGCAAGCAAAAAGAATAAAAGGCCTACAGACTGGAAAAGAAGAAATTGCAGATGACATGATGGCTTAGGTAGTAAATCCAAGGGAATGTATTTTTAAAACTCCTAGAACTAATAGGTAGTTCAGCAAGATCTCAGGATGCAAGGTCAACACACAGAAATCAATTGCATTTCTGTATACTATCAATGAATATGCAGAAACTGAAATTAAAAACACAAAACCATTTGCAATTGCTCCAAAGAAAACGAAATACTTAATACATACTTAATAAAACTTGAGGATCTGTTTGCTCAAAATAACAAAATGCTAATGAAATAAATCTTTTAAATGAACTAAATAACTGGAAACACATGTCATGCTCATGGATTAGAAGACTCAACATAACAGAAATGTCAATTCTCCCTCAAAATGATGTGTAGGTTTAATGCAATTCCTAGAAATATAACTGTGAGGATTTTTTATAGACATAGACAAGCTTCTTCTGAAATTTGTATTCTAAAATTTATATTGTAGGTACAGTCCCTACAATAGCTAAAACAATCTCGACAAAGAAAAACAAAGTAGGGAGAAGCACTGTATCCAATACTAAAGCTTACTGTATGGCTGCAGTAATCAAGACTATGGCATTGACAAAGGGATAGGCACATAGATCAATGGAACTGAGTAAAGAACTAAGAAGTAGACCCACACAAATGTGCCCAACCGATTTTTTTTTTTTTTTTTTGAGACAGAGTCTCACTCTTTTCCCCGGGCTAGAGTGCCGTGGTGTCAGCCTCACTCACAGCAACCTCAAACTCCTGGGCTCAAGTGATCCTTCTGCCTCAGCCTCCCACATAGCTGGGACTACAGGCATGTGCCACCATGCCCCGGTAATTTTTTGTATATATTTTAGTTGTTTGGCTAATTTCTTTCTATTTTTAGTAGAGACAGGGTCTTGCTCAGGCTGCTCTCAAACTCCTGAGCTCAGACAAGCCTCCTGCCTTGGCCTCCCAAAGTGCTAGGATTACAGGCATGAGCCACCGCACCCGCCCCCTACTGATTTTTAACAAAGTTTGCCAAAATATTTCAACAGAGGAAGGGTAAACTTTTTTCTTTCTTTTTTACAGATAGGGTCTCGCTCTGTTGCCTAGGCTGGAATACAGTGGCACCATCATAGTTCACTGTAGCCTCAAACTCCCAGGCTTCAAGTGATCCTCCTCCCTCAGCCTTCTGAGTAGCTGGGACTATAGGCACATGCCACGATGCCTAGCTAATTTTTTTTTCTTTTTGTAGAGACAGCGTCTTGTTATGTTGCCCAAGCTGGTCTTGAACTCCTAGCCTCAAGTAATCCTCCAGCCTTGGCCTCCCAAAGTGCTGGGATTACAGGTGTGAGCCACTGAACCCAGCCAGGAAGGGTAAACTTTTTAACAAATGGTGCTAGAGCCATTGGACATTCATGGACCAAAACAAACAAACAGAAAATGAACAAGAGCAAAAAAAAAAAAAAAAACACTGAGAGATTATCTCAATTTAAACCTCATACCTTATAAAAAATTCAAAATAGGTCATTAGATCATGAAATTAAATGTAAAATATAAGATTATAAAACTTATTTTAAATGTGGGAGAAAACCTTCAGGGTCTGGGGCTAGACAAAGATTTATTAGGCTTGACACCAAAAATGTAATCCATGAAAGGAAAACTTGATAAGACGTCATCAAAATAAAAGAACTTTTGTTCTGCAAAGGACCCTGTTAAGAGGATGAAACAACAACCTGTAGGAGAAAATATTTGCAAACAACATATCTGACAAAGGACAATATTTAGAGTATATGAATAACTCTCAAAACTCAACAGTTAAAAACAATCCAATTAAATAATGGCCAAAAGACATGAATAGACATTTCACCGAGGATGATACATACATGGCAAATAAGTACATGAAAATATATTCAACATTATTAGCCATTAGAGAAATGCAAATAAAACCACAATGAACTATCACTACACTCCTATCAGAGTAGGTAAAATAAAAAACAGTGACAAAACCAAATGCTGGCAAGGATAAGGAGAAACTATGTCACTCATATGTTACTTGTGGGAATGTAAAATGACATAAAATGATATAGCCACCCTGGGAAAAAGTTTGGTACTTCCTGGACATGTTAAATATGGAGTTTTCATATGACCCACTGTTGTTGTAAATGAACCAGAGATGGCCTCTGTATATTAGCCCAGTGTTTCTTCTTTACAGCAGGCCAGGACTTGTTAGCTCAAAAGCCAATTAGCGTGAAGGTCAAATTTTCACACATAAATGTAGCACAAATAAACAGATTTTTAGTCATTTAGAGTCTGTCTGCTTTGCATACCCCACAAAACTGCACTCAATATCTGCTAGCCATAGATAAACCATGGGGCTATAAAGGCCCCATGCCACTGTTGCTCTTTAGAATCCTCTGACTAAGAGACTCCCCACCATGCTGCTGAGTGACATCACCTAGACGTTTAAGCTCCCTCTTCAATCTCCCTTCTCTCCCAAGAGTTCCCTTGCCCTCCTTCCCTTAATAAAATAAATAGGGGAAATTTGGACACAGAGACAGGCACACACAGAGGAAAGATCATGTGAAGATGCTCATGTGATGATATAGGCAGAGATTGAACTAATGGCAGCAGCGAGCCAAGTATTGCCAGCCATCACCAGAAGTTAGGACTTGGTAAGGAAGGGTTCTACCCACACAGAGATACAGAGGGATCTGACACCTTAATTTTGTACATCTAGCCTCCAGAACTGTGGGGCAATAAATTCCTGTTGTTTTAAGCCACCCAGTTTGTGGGTACTTTGTTATGGCAGCCCTATCAAACTAATACATCATGGAATATTACTCAGCAATAAAAGGAATGAACTATTGATAAACACAGCAACTTGGAGAATTATTCTGAGCCAAGTTACATACTGTATAATCCTATTCATATAACATTTTTGAAATGCCATATTTTAGAAATGGAGGACAAGCTAGTGGTTGCCAGGGGTTAGGGATAGGGCGGGGTGGTGGTGAGCAAAAGGGCTGTATATGTGGCTGCAAAAGAGCAACACAAAGGATCCTTATGGAAATGTGTGTATCTTGACTGTGGTGCTAGATATATGAACCTACACATGTGATAAAATTGTATAGAACTTAATACACACACACTCGAGTATAAAGTAAAACTGAAGAAATCAGAATCAAATCAGTGAATTGTATGTCAACATCCTGGTTGTGATATTATACTATAGTTTTGCAAAATGTTGCCATGTGTGGAACTGAGCAAAATATCAGTGGGTCTCCCTGAATTATTTCTTACAATTGCATATGAATCTACAATTATCTCCATAAAAATTTCAATTAGAATAAAGCCTGACTTAACTATTGAATTAAGAACAAACTTTAAAGAGCAAGGGTAGTATCAGGGAGAAGTTAGGAAACTTTTGCAGAAATCTAGAAATATAAGGAGGGTGTTTTCAACTATGATGTTAGCAGTAGTGTAGAAGTAGGGAGAAGTAGTTGCATTATGGACATAGTGTTTTAAAAATAGAACTAACAGAATTTACTGACAGGTGCATGTAGGATGTGAGAGAAAGAGAAGTGTCAAGGATGATGTCAAGGTGTTAAGATGGAGAATGCTGCAGGTGGAGAAGGTTTGGCAGTAGGGTGTGAGGAAGAGATTAAGATAGTAAAGCTAGGGGACTGGATGAGATCATTAAGGGAATAATAGAGAAAATAAAACCTAAGAACTGAGACTTCAAAGAAGGTTCTCATTGAAGGACCTCAGAAGGGTATCTCAAAAAGTTTGTTACTCAATTACAAAAGTATGGAACATCCAAGTGTGTGGATTCTCCAACTATTTCCAGTAAGGAGTCTACAACCCACAGACTAGGGATTATTAGTCTGGAATACCTTATGTAGGGGCATGGGCATCTGAACTTGAGTTCATGTGCCACCCAAGGAACCCAGGAGGAAAATACTCTCCTTATCTTCCTCAAAAACAAATAAGCAAAAACAAAAAACGAGCAGGTCCAAAGTGGCTGCTTTCATATTCTGCAAAGGGATCCCTGAGTGGGCAGAGACTTACTGTGTAAATATCGTGAAGAATGACTTCATTCTGCCACCTGAACGAATCTTTCCCTGGGAGCTTGGATGCTTCCCCCAGACCCAGCCTGTCAGTCTTATGGTTGGTACAGACCTGCCACCCTTCTCATCATACTTCTAACCCCATCTATCAGCCTGTTCTTAATTCTCTGCACTGGTATTAGAATTTCCCCTTGGAAACCCAATTAGGGCATGCTCACCAAGAAAACTAATCTGTCCTCTGTATGATTCAACATGTTGGTTTGAGGGGACTCAAAGCAGCAAACTGGCAGTGCTTCCATAATGCCTGTCACTTCTGGGCAGGATCAGAGGGGGAGAAGAAAGGAGGGAGGAAGGGAGAGAAGATAGGGACACTTTGGGACACAGCTGCCACCTACTGCTGCTCTGCCAAGCCTGGCAAAGCAATGAAACGCTGAAAGCAAGAACTCAGTTTCCTAGCCCCCTGGTGAGGCAATAATATCTCTAAGCCAATTAGTTACACAGAGCATGGTAAGGTTGCTCATTCCGGAGAAACGAAGCATGGAGAGGGCTGGATGGAGACAGGAGTTGTCTTCAGTTGTTAGGAGGCATGGCTGTCACTGTTGGTGACATGAGAATGAAGAAGAAAACTGGCTTCTGCATTGCAGCTTCAAAACTCAAACCTAGTGATGCCAGTCAGTTATGGGAGGCAGAGAAAGTGGGCTTAGATGGGGACAAACCTTTTGACAGCTGGAGTCTACCTGCCCATCAACCTGCCTCCCCATCCCTGATGTAGGTGGCTGGGGCCCCATAGGGCATTCCACGATTGTGGGCATGGTGGGGCAGGGCAGAGGGGCAGAGGGCCAGAATCGCCTGAGGCACAGGTCAAAGGCACAGATTCCCAAGGCCAACCACAAGCTTCCTGAAACAGAATCTCTGTAGGAGGGGCCTGGGAAATCTGCATTTTAACAAGTTCCCCGATGCTCATGATCTGAAGCCTGTACAAACAGTGGTCTTTGAAAATCCTTGAACCAGAGTCCCTCTAAGACCCTTTCCAGCTTCAAGAGGCCAGGACTATAGTTGATAGCCCCAGTGTTAGCTGATGTAGCTTGGGCAAACGTGAGTCCAGGAGAAGCTGCTTTGCAGAGCCAAGGAAAAGGACAGGAATGACCCCAGGGAAAAGACTGGATTCCTAGGAGGCTCCAGCCCTCCTGGTAAAGGAAAGCACAATTAGGAGCACTGTCAGGAGTCACACACTGCCCCTGCTTTTGATGACATGTTAAGCATGAATAATACCTCATATATATTGAGAATCTATTATGTGCCAAATACTAAACACTTTACACTCTTTTTCCTTCCTTACGATAACTCTCTGAGGTAGGTGTTATAATTGTCCGATTTTATAGAACTGAAACTCAGAAAAAGAAGCAACTTGCCCAAGATCACACAGCTCTTAACCACCGTGCTAGGTCTAAGTTTCCTCACCTAGGTAAAAAAGGAGTGCTTTAACAAAAGCCATTTGGAGTCATTAAAACTAAAAGAGTCGGCCGGGCACTGTGGCTCACGCCTGTAATCCTAGCACTCTGGGAGGCCGAGGCAGGCGGATCGTTTGAGCTCAGGAGTTCGAGACCAGCCTGAGCAAGAGCAAGATCCCATCTCTACTAAAAAAAAAAATAGAAAGAAATTATATGGACAGCTAAAAATATATAAATAAAAATTATCCGGGCATGGTGGTACATGCCTGTAGTCCCAGCTACTCGGAAGGCTGAGGCAGGAGGATCGCTTGAGCCCAGGAGTTTGAGGTTGCTGTGAGCTAGGCTGACGCCATGGCACTCACTCTAGCCCGGGCAACAGAGCGAGACTCTGTCTCAAAAAAAAAAAAAAAAAAAAACTGAAAGAGTCACTCTCATAATTGGACCCTCAAGCTCAGGCAGAGTTGAAGATAAGGTTTGGAAATGGCCTGAGTTTTAGTAACCTAGAAGTCCCACTTGGTTAACCGTATGGGTATCCACCTTTGTGAAGTGGCCTTTCTGTCTGCCCTGAGTCCCACCTCTTTCCTACTGTCTCCACAACAAGACTCACACTAATCCACAAAGTGCCTTTGTGAGAATTAGAAAAAGGTGTCCCTCTAATACATGCATCCCTATGGGCATAGGCCATGGGGAGCAGATTGAGACTCTGGGCAGATTAGAAAAAAAAAAAAAAATGGTTCTTCCTCTGGGTAGATGCAACCCTGAATCAGGTGCATGGCTTGGAGAGTGGAGAATGGGCTGTATTATAGCCCCCTTGAGCTCCCTTGGTCTTATACCCTTGTTCAGAGTTCAACCTGCTCAACTCTGCAGAGCGGACATTCTTGCCACCCTGCCCAATACTTCTGGTCTCTAGACCAGAAGAGAGATGAAAAAGGAGGGAGTTCCTCCATAAAGGACACCTAGCCTTTGGAAAAGAAAACTAAAGGAGATCTTCTTGAGCTTCTTGGATATGTGGATTAATGTTTTTGTAAAATTTGGTAAGTGTTTGGCAGTTAACTCTTTGGAATAGTCTTTCTGACCTTTCTCCCTCTTCTAGGGACTCTCATTATGTATATGGTGGTACACTTGATGGTATTACGCAGATCTCTGAGGCTCTATTCATTTTTTTTCATTCTGTTTTCTTTCTGCTCCTCAGACTGTATAATTTTGATTGATCTAACTTCAAGTTTGCTAACTTTTTCTTTTGCCAGGTCAAACCTGCTGTTGAGCCCTTCTACTGATTTTTTTATTTCAGTGATTTTACTTTTGAATTCCAGAATTTCTATTGTGCTGTGTTTAAAATGTTTATATCTTTATTAATATTCTCTATTTGATGACAAATTGTCACCATACCTTCATTTAATCATTTAAATGTGGTTTCCTTTGGTTCTTTGAACATAATTTTAATAGTTTCTTTGAAATCTTTATCTGCTGGGGCCAATAGAAATTAGAAATAGTTTCTAACGACTGCTTTTTCTCTTTTCGGTGGCACTTTCCTGTTTATTTGTATGTGTCATGTTTTTATTAAAATCTGGATATTTTTGATAGTAGCAATTCTGGATACTAATCGCCCTATGGGGCTTGTTGTTGATGTTATTTGTTCTTTTGTTTATTTCTTTAGTGACTTGACTGGACTAATTCTGTGAAATCTGTGTCCCCTGCAGTGTGTGCCACCAGATGTCCCTGCTGATATTTTTTTTCTCTTGTTTTTTATTTTTAAGACCAACTTTCTAGGGGTTGCTCCTAGGTCAGCATAGCTTAGTGATTAGTCACTGACTGGTCATAAGTTGTATTTAAGTCCCCAAATCCAGTAGTTTTCATCCTTTACCATTAGATCTGTATGTGGCATGGAGACTGCTTTGACAGTAAAGGGGAAAACTGCTCAACAAGGGACTAGCATTTTAGAAGTACTGTCTCTAGTTGTTCTGAGAAATCTTGGTCTTGAGAACAGAAGTCTTCCCAATCACCAGGAATGAGTGTGATTTTAGCAGGGCCATTCTTAGGCTGTCTCTTTCCCTGATCTCCCTGTTAAAGTTATGGCTGGGTCTCCCTCTATTGCTATTGCCACACTATTATCCTCCTCTGATTGCTAGCCACTGTGATTTTTATAGTTTTTCAAACACACCCTTGGGCATGAATTCTTTCACTCTGATGCAAATAAAGTCTCCCTGCCAGAGTCAGACCTTATAGTCTTTGCAGTTTGCCTGCCCACTTCCCACCCAAGGAATAACCCCAGTGCTACGGCATAAGAGGTGTAGGACATTTGAGAGACACTGTTCTTCACTGACTGCTCCACCTAGGTCCTGCTTATGGAGTGAGTGCTATGGGTCGAGGAAACAGACACCACCACCTGGCTGCTGCCACCCAACCAGTGTAGATTTCTGCAGCACAGATATGGGGGAGGTGAGGCAGATGGGGATGAGGGTGGGTATGGGGGTGATTGGGGAGGTGGAATCTGCTGATGTTTACCAGCTTCCACTACCTTGCCAGTATAGATCTTCCATACCAGGGAACTAGGGGAGATACAAGATGCCTACTTGGCTACAGCTGCAAAATCCACCCAGTCCTCCCAGTCTTCCCAGTTTGCCTGGAGTAGTTCTTCCACACACAGTACTGGGAAGGGATGGGTGCAGCCTCTGGCTCAGGTGCTAAGATGCTATGGGCTGCCATTGTTTCAGTCAAATTTGTTGAATAAATGCTTCCCAATCTTGTGTAAACTCTTTGGTCAATCTCCAGAGACTTTAAAAGATTTTCTTTGATAATTTTTACCCATCTAACAGGTGTCTCTGAAGGAAAAGATTCTCTGAGCTCCTCAAACCAGACAAGGGATTGTGCAAAATTTTTCTCTAAACCTGAGATCAAGACCACAGCTACAGATGATTGAGAACCAGAACCAAAGTTGGGTAAGTAGCTGGGTGGGAAAGTAACAGCCACCATCATTAATAGCCTTGATAAATAGAGAAGCAGACAGGAAGAAAATGCAGCCATGACTCATACAAAATGTATGTGCTATAGCCATCCTTGAACTGGGTATAGGCCTATTTTATCTTCATAGGGTGTCACAAATGGTTTTGTTTGTATAGCCAACAACAGATTTATAATCCATTAAACTTCCATAGCCTCTGCCTTCTGGGAAGCATGATGCTTTATTTGGGTTCACCCCCTCACCATCACCAGGGCCAGCACATTCTGGCACATTCCTAGCCAGCACTAGGAAGAGGAAAAAGCTCTTGGAATTTCCACAGTATGATGGGGAGACAAGACACACATCAGAAAAAACAAAAACACAACTCCAAGTTGCATGGAAGAGGCAAGGGAAGCAATATTATGAGGCAAAAAGAGAGCTAAGCCAGGAATCAGATTGATATAAGCTCAAATCCTGGCTTGATTTCTCATTAATTTTGTGACTTGAATAAGACATGTAACCTCTCAATTTCCTAAATTGTCCTGACCTTTAAAATGGGAATACTGATGCTTACTTCACAGCGTTCCCGAGATAATTAGATAATCTGGCCTCTGCTTATCTCCTAAACCCATCCCTTCTTGCTCAATAAACTCAAACCACACTGATTTCTTTGTGTTCCTTGAACATACCAAGCTCTTTCTTGCCTTGGGGTCTTTGAATATTATATTCCCTCTGTTGGAAGTGTATCTTCACCAATTAGTGAGGCTGGCTTTTCTCTCACCCTTTGGGTCACAACTCAAATATTACCTCTGCAGTGTGACTTACCCTGACAATTCAACTTAAAACATAACAAACAAAAAAATTCCTGACTGCTCCATACTCCAGTCATTCTATCACATTTTCTTATTTTATTTCCTTCATAGCACTTATGAATATCTGAACATAGAAGCAATATAGCTTAGTGGGCTAGTGCCAGACTGCCTGGATTTGAATCCTGGCTGTACCACTTTCTAGCTCTGTGACTTTGGGCAAGTTATTTACCCACTCCAAGCCTCAGTTTCCTCATCTATAAAATAGGAATAATGATAGTGCCTGCTTCACTGTGTTGCTGGGAGGACTATGGATGAGGTAATACACGTAAAGAGCTCAGCACAGTGTCTGGCATATGGTAAGACTTCTCTTAGTGTTAGCTATTGTGGTGCCAGTCTCCCAGGTGGCCCTCCAGTGATCCCTGTCTTCTGGAATTCACACCAGGTTTTGTCTGTGTGATAAGGCAGAAGTGATGGAATTTCACTTCTGAGATTAGGTTATAAAAAACTTCAACTTTCATCTTGGGCATTCTCACTCATTGGTGCTCTTTGTTTCACTTGGATCATTCACTCTGGGAGAAGGAAGCTAGCTGCCATGTCAAACAGCCCCATGGAAAAGTCCAAGTGGTATGTAAATAAACAAAGGCCTCTCACAACCACATGATTGTGCTTGGCAATAGATTCTTTATCCCTTGTTGACAGCTTCACTGCAACCTCATGAAAGAGACCCTGGGCCAGAACTATCCAGCTAAGCTGTTCCTGGACTCCTG
Organism: Lemur catta; assembly: GCF_020740605.2. Taxonomy (NCBI): domain Eukaryota; kingdom Metazoa; phylum Chordata; class Mammalia; order Primates; family Lemuridae; genus Lemur; species Lemur catta. The sequence continues at coordinate 31,035,432 of NC_059155.1, read as the reverse complement.
ACCCTCAGAAACTGAGATAGTAAATATTTTTTGTTTTAAGATTCTAAGTTTTAGGGAAATTTCTTATGCAACAGTAAATAACTAATGCAGCTATTAAATTATCTTGTTGGTTTACCTCATTATTATCAGCCCTCTCTTTTCTGCTCTATCCCTAGAACTTATTAGGGGACTGCTGAGTTTAGAGCAAGCACAAGCATTTTATGGGGTGAGTATGCTTCAAAATTTGACTAGCAGGCTTGGATAGGACTTATTTGATTGCTATAATACTGTTTCTGATGTCGTGGAAAGACCACTGAGCTAGGAATGGCAACTACTTTCACTGGATGCATGAGTGATCTTGGATAAGTCATTTCATATCTCTGAACACTCTCATCTATCAAATAGGAAAAATAATACCATTCATACATACTTGTAAAGGTAGTTGTAAAGAGGAAATGAAATATTAAATAGATGAAATGAAATAGATGAGGAATAGAGTAGAAAAATAAACAATGTCAGGACAACTTCATCAAATTCCCTCTAACAACTGCTTTTTGTTGTTCACAGCTATGTGAAAAAAATCTTCTGAATCTTTAAAAAATATATTATTATTAATATCTACATTTGTATATGGAATTACAGACTCTGAAGTAGTTACATTATACCAGTACTTTTCATTTAGCCCCCAACGTGGCAGTTCTACAAGTAGTGATCACTCTACCAAAGAGTGATCAGAGATTTTTTTTTCTAATTAACCAAGGCATCATTCTCTTTCAGTTGTTGCAATTTCCCCCCATCATGTTAATTCCCCTTACTTTAGGCTGGAGTATGCAATTCCTTCTTGCCAGCAAACAGCTCAGGATTGAAACGATGCCTCTCCATTTGAGCAATTTCCTCTTTGAGCAAATAATTGCCCATAATTTGGAATTGACACTTTTTCTTAATGGCCTGGTTGCCACATTTCCAAACTTGCTGCATGACACTGTTCCTATTAAAGTACTCTCTTCAGAGACTGATTGAATAACCTACTTACAGCCACACAGTAAAAAATTATGCAGCTGTATAAAAGAATGAGGAATCTTTCTATGTACTGCTATTAAATGATCTTCAGGACCTACTGCTGAGTTAAAAAAAAAAATTACAAAATAATGTATATAGTATGCTACCTTTCATATGAGAAAGAGGAAGAATAGGAATGTGTATTTATGTCTATATGGTAAAACAACACTGCAAGGATAACCCCAAAATAATAAAAATGGCTACTTAAGAGAAGGGAGACAGCCGAGTAGAAAGAACAGGGAAGGAAGTTAAACCTATGTAAATATGACTTATTTCATAGATTTGTCTTTGGCACCATGTAGTGGTTTTATAAATTATTTAAAAGTTAAATAAAAGAAAATAGCAAAAGAATCACCAAAAATAAAAGCACAAAATGAAATTGATGAACTTAACAGTACCTTGAGATGGTAACCTAACCTAACTGTAACACACAGAAAGGCGTTATTTCAAATGATCATAAAACACAATAATTTGACTATGCATCCCCAGTGGGATATGCCTTAGGAACAAAAGCAGCTGCAAATAAATCTTAAAGTGTTTTCAATAGCTATATTGTTATTAATAGTAATGATATTAGCAATGTTGTAAAACTGTATGTCTTAGTTCAGGTTGCCATAACAAAACACCATGAACTAGGTGGCTTTATAAACACCAGAAATTTATTTCTCATAGTTCTGGAGCCTGGAAGACTGAGATCAGGGTACCAGAATGGTTGAGTTCTGGTGAGGGCCCTCTGCTAGATAGCAGATAGCCACCTTCTCACTGCATCCTCACATGGCAGAAAGAGAGCTAGGTGGATCTCTGGCCTCTTATTATAAGGGCAATAATCCCATTCATGAAGACTATACCCTCATGACCTAATTATCTCCCAAAGGTCTTATCTCCAAATACCGTCACATTGGGATTAGGGTTTTAACATGTGAATTTTGGGCACACAAACCTACAGTCCATAGCACTATAATACATATTTTAGAATAAAGCAAATAAGTAATTTTACTAATGTCATTGGGAACAAAGATTTCCAGCATTTGAGAAAAGAGATATAAATATAAAATAAAATCATTAGTCTGGTGGTAGTGGGTTATCAGAACTTATTAACATTATTGTCACTAAAGTTGGTATACAGTCCCCCACTGCTCAATTTGACTGGCTTAAAATATATATATATAAAATAAAATGATTAAAAAGCCTGTTATTCAATATTTGAATTTGAAATGTTAATATGAATTCATGATATAGTTTTTTAAACAAGCATTTATTTCATAGCTCTGATCATAGAAAATGCTTAGAAAATATGAACATAGTACCAAACTAACTGCCATAGCACTCAGTCTAAACACTGTTTCCTATTAAAAGGAATCAGACTTCATTGAAGAAATAGCTGATACCAAGTCTGTGGAAGGAAATATACAAGATGAGCCTAGAAATATACAGAAGAGCCCAGCTTTCTTGTCACACCAGAAAACAAGAAAACTAACAAACACTATTGAGGTTTTGTCAAAAAGGACACAGAAGCCAATTTAAAGGGTTTCCAATGTAAGATGGAAAAATTTGATCATTAAAAAGAATAATAACAGCAATTTTTATAACACACAAAAATGCTTAAAATATATGAGCTCATGATGATATTAAAAACACATCTATTTGGTCAGCTTTGGGAGATGCTAGGGAGCCAACTCAGCTATTCTAAAAACAGAAGACAAAATATATAAGAAATTTCTACAACTGAGTACCAAAAAGAAAAATATAATGGACAAAGGACTTGAACAGACATTTCTTCAAAGACAACATACAAATGGCCAAGAGGTATATGAAAAGGTGTTCAACATCACTAATCATCAAGGAAATGCAAATCAAAAGCCACAATATGATACCACTTCACATTTGTTAGGATAGTTATTATCAAAAAGACAAAAGATAACAAGTGTTAGTGAGTAGGTACAGAAAAGGGAACCCTTGTAAACTGTTGGTGAAAGTGTAAATTGGTACAGCCATTTGGAAAAACAATAATAAGATTCCTTAAAAAACTAAAAATAGAACTACATATGATCCAGCAATCTCACTTCTGGGTATATATCCAAAAGAAATAAAATTATTAATAGTATTTAAAAGAGATATCTGCACTCCCATGTTCATTTCAGCATTATTCACAATAGCCAAGATATGGAAACAACCTGAATGTCCATCAGCAGATGAATGGATAAAGAAAATGTGGTGTATATGCAATAGAATATTATTCAGCCTTATAAAAGAAGAAAATCCTGCCATTTGTGACAACATGAAGAACCTGGAGGACATTATGTTAAGTGAAATAAGCCAAACACAAGAGGACAAATATTGTATGATCTCACTTACATGTGGAATCTAAAATAGTCAAATTCATAAAAGCGCAGAGTAGAATGGGGTTACCAGAGGTTTGGAGGTGTGGGAAAATGGGGAGATTTTGCTCAAAGGGTACAAAGTTTTAGTTATGCAAGATGAGTATGTCCTGGAGATCTAATGTATAACATTAGATCTATAGTGTCTATAGTTAAGAATACTGTATTGTATACAGTACTTGAAATTTTCTAAGAGGCTGGATCCTAAATGTTCTCATCACCAAAACAGTGGTAACTATTTGAGGTGATGGATATGTTAACTACCTTGATTATAGTGATCATTTCACATATATCAAAGCATCAAGTTGTATACCCTAAATACATACAATTTCTATTTTTCAATTATACCCCCAGTAGAGCTGGAGAAAAGAACCAGAAATTATGTGCCTCCAGGTGTAATGAAATAAGAACTACACAGAATCATCTATTATGTATATGTACCAAAATCAAACCTAAATCTAGTCTAGACTCTACGTCTAAAATGCATTTCACTTTGCATGTAATTGCTGGAATCTCTATGGGAAAAATTAATGAATGAATGAATCTGTTCTTCCTAAACAAAATTGTAAGGAAAAAAGTATGACAGATCAAATTAAAAGAGATGTAAGAATATTTCTGTTTCATGAAGAATAACAGTGGCCACTTAAGTATGAATCTTTCCATATATCCTGTAAAAACAACACATACACACAAACATACACATGCATGTGTGTATATATATACATATATATATATATATATATATATATATATATGTCAAAAAGAAGAAAATAAAACTAACCATAACCCATGCTTGCAGTGTAATTAGGAGACAGAGAACTTTAGCAACTTCAAATTATCTGTAAGTGGGCAAACACCCAAATCCAGCAGACTTCACTTTGGAACCTAAGCCTGAGGGCCGAGTTGAAGATAAATTATAGAGTACACATAAAAGAGAAGAGAAATATGGAGGTCCTAGGGGTGAGAAAACACAGATAAAATCACCCACAGAAAAATAAAATATGATTCAAAGTAAGAAAATATTGAGAATATTTCTGAGATCTAGCATATCAAAATATCGGCCACTGGGAAATCTAAAAGAAGAGAATTAAAATTTCATGGCTTGGACCTCTGCTTCTGGGAAAATGGAGTAAATGTACTTTTCTCTATTCCTCCCAGTAGGCATAACTAAAAATCCTTGACATTATATATAAAAGGGATAACACTCTGAAAAGTAGAAAGAAGTCCAAATGTCAATGAAACTAGGGACTCTAAGAATGAAACAGTAGTGAATTCTCTAGATTTTCTTTTTGCCTTATATTTCCCAGAGGCTCAGCTGAAGAAGCTGGCAACCTGGAAATGCCAATAGGCACAAACAAAAAATACACCAACAAAAGTCTCTCTCTACAGCCAAAGGATCAGGAAACAACAGCCTAGCAAGATGGAAAACTTTTAGAGAATAGCTACTCTATTCCAGCTAAACATCACAAAACAAAAAACTGTGGCCTCATCTACACTCTTCCCAGATTGTAATGAGGTACCCCAACATCCACTACCATGATATCATCAGAGAAGGCTGAGACTTTAATCCCCACTGGGTAGCAGTGATCCCAGCTCACACTTCTGCAGTGTCAGCAAAAACCATGCATGGACTTCCACCCTCCCACCTGACAATAAGGAGGCACACCTCCCCCTCCACACTAGGGTGGTATCAGAGGAGGCCTAATGGAGAATTACAGCTGTCACCGTGACCAAAGTGATAAAGTGGTCACCCCACCCAGTGGAGGCCATGTGGGGAGGAGTAAGAAGGCACTCCTACCCCTCCCAGTCAAGGAGGTAGCAGTTGAATGCTAGTGGGAAGCCAGAACTCCCACTCCTACTCAATAGTAATGGGGAGCCCTTGTCCCTTAGTGTCAATACAGCCCAAATGGGAAACCTGGAATTCTACCATAACCTGGAAGTAATGAATTAATATGCCCTCACCCCTTCCTGACCAGGGTCAAAGGAAGCTAGCTAAAATAAAACATTTTGATAAAAGATAGAGTCTATTCACATAATATACCAAATGTCCAGGTTTCAATTAAAAAATTACCCATCATACCAAGAACAAGGAGGATCTCAAACTGAATGAAAAAAGACAGTCAGCAGATGCCAACACTGAGATGACAATGATTTTAGAATTATCTGACAAAGATTATAAGCAGCCATCACAAATGTGCTTCAGTGAGCAATTACAAACACACTTGAAACAAATGAAAAAATAGAGAGACTGAGGAAAGTGATAGCAACTCTCAGCAAAGAAATGGAAGATACAAAGAATAAAAAATTGGAAGTTTTAGAACTGAAAAATACTACAACAAAATTTTAAAACTCAATGGATGGACTCAACAGTAGAATGGAGAAGACAGAGGAAAGAATCAGTGAACTGGAAAATACAACAATAGAAATTAGCCAATCTGACCAGTACAGAGAAAATAGACTGAAAATAATGAACAGAGCCTTAGGGACTTTTGGAACTACAATAAAAAGATATGACATTTATGTCATTGGATTCTATAGGGAGAGGAGAAAAAGGAAAGGGCTGTAAAAGAACTAAAAGAAATAATAATAATGGCTGAAAACTTCTCACGTTTGTCACAAGACACAAACCCACATATTTAAGAGGCTGAGAAAACCCCAAACAGTATACATCCCAAGAAATTTATATGAAGACACAGTATAGTTAAACTTCTGGAAACTAAAGAAAAAGAAAAATATTGAGAGCAGTGAGAGAAAAATGACATATTATCTATGGGAGAAGCACTATTCAAGTGACATCAGATTTCTCATCAAAACCAATGGAAGGCAGAAAAAAATGGCACAACATTTTTCAACTGCTGAAACAAAAGAACTGTCAACTCAGAATCCTATATCCAGAGAAAATATAAAATCCTTCAATAATGAAGGGGAAATCAAAATATTCTCAAATGAAGAAAAATTAAGAAAATGTGTCACCAACAGAACTACCCTAAAAGAATGGTTTAAAGAAGTTCTCTAAACAAAATGAAATGACAAAAGAAGATATTTCAGGACATCAGGAAAGAAGAAAAAACAGAAAAGCAAAAATATGAGTAAATACAACAGACTTTTCTTCTTCTCTTGAGTTTTTAAATTATATGTAACATGTGGAAGAAAAATTATAATACTGACTGATGTGGTTCTAAATATATGTGAAAAATAATTAAGACAATTATATCATAAATGGGGAAGGACTCAGAAACATAAAAGGAGGTAAGGTTTCTACATTTCACTTGAACTGATAAAATAACAACCTCTGTAGATTTTGATATACAGTTGACCTTGGGGTCCACATTCATGGATTCAACCAACTGTGAATTGAAAATATTTGAAAAAATGGATGGTGGCATCTGTACTGAACATGTACAGACATTTTCCTTGTTATTATTCCCTAAACAATACAATATAACAACTATTTATATAGCATTTACATTGTATTAGGTATTATAAGCAATCTAGAGGTGATTGAAAGTATGCAGGAGAATGTGCATAGGTTATATACAAACACTACACCACTTTTTATAAGACACTTAAGCATCTGTGAATTTTGGTATCCGAGGAGGATCCTGGAGCCAATCCCCACAGATACTGAGGGACCACAATATATATTTATACTCAATTCTTGTTATTCACAGTCGTTATGGTCTATAAAGTTGCCTTGAGCACTGAATTCATGAGTACTGAAACATTGCTCTTACAGCAATAAATTTTACTATGTATTTATAGTATAGTACAATATTCTATACATTGTTGGATTTGATTGGCTGAAAATTTCAGGATTTTTGCATTCATGTTCATAACAGATATTGGCCTGTAAATATTCCTTCTTTATAGTGTCTGTCATATTATGACAAAAAGTTATGCTGGCCTTATGAAACAAGTTGCTAAGTAAACCCTGTTTTGCTTTCTTCAAGGAAAGTTTGTGTTAGATTTTCTTAAATATTTAGAATTCACCGGGGTTGCTATCTGGCCTAGCTTTTTTTTTTCCCCCTGTGGCAAGGTTTTAATCATGGTTTTGTATTTCTCTTTTTTAAATTTATTTTTTATTCATTTGGTTTTTTTAGAGACAGGGTCTCCACTCTGTCACCCAGGCTGGAGTGCAGTGGCATGCTCACAGCTCACTGCAACCTTGAACTCCTGTACTCAAGGGATCCTCCTGCCTCAGCCTCCCAAGTAGCTAGGACTACAGGTGTGCCACCACACTCAACTAATTTTTTTTTTTTTTTGTAAAGACAAAGTCTCCCTATGTTGCCCAGGCTGGTTTCAAACTCCTGGCCTCAAGCAATACTCCCACCTCCACTTCCCCAAATGCTGGCAAAACAGGCATGAGCCTCCAGGATGGGCTGGGTTTGTATTTCTTTAATAGACATAAGACTCTTCACGTTTTCAATTTTTCTAGCATTGCTTTTGGTAAATTATGTTTTTAAATGATTTGTTTCATCTAAAATTTCAAAGTTATGAGCATAAAGTTCTTTATAATGTCTTATTATCATTTTAGTACCTGTAGGAAGTATAGTATCTCCTTTTTTATTCATGAAATTGGTAAATTTTGTTTTTTCTCTTTTATTTGCTTGATCATTCTTGTTAGAGGATTAATCCTTTATCTTCTTGAGTTAGACATGTAGATTGTTGATTTTTTATCTTTCTTCTTTTCATATATATACACATATATATATACACACATTTAACTGTACACTTCCCTATAAGTACTGTTTTAATATCTTATAAATTTTAATGTTACTTTTGTTTAGCTATAATTACATTTTGTAAAATGAATAGATCTTCAGTGTACAGTTTGATGAGTTTTAATAAATGACTATACCTGTGCTATCAAAACCCATATAAATTCATATAAAGACATAGAATATTGCTAGCACCTTAGAAAATTCTGTCATGCCCCTTTTCAGTTTATCATCCTCCTTCCACCCAGAGACAACTACTATTCTGAGTATTATTCAATCATGTAAATACACCGCAATTTACTTACGCATTCTTCTTTTTAAGGACATTTACGTTGTTAAAAATATTTAGCTATTCTTAACAAAGTTGCAATAAGCATGCTTGTTTTAGACTTTTTTTGTGGACATATTTCATCATTTCTTTTAGTAATTACCTATGAGTGGAATTGCTGGATTCTAAGGTAGTTATATGGTTAATTTTATGTGCCAACTTGACTGACTCATAGGATGCCCAGATATTTGGCTAAATATTATTTCTGGGTATGTCTATGAGAGTGTTTCCAGATTATATTAGCATTTGAATCAATAGACTGAGTAAAGACCATCATCCTCCCCAATGTGGGTGGGCATCATCCAACGCATTGAGGGCCTGAAAAGAACAAAAAGGCAGAGAACAGGTAAATTTGCTCTCTCTGTGCCTGACTGCTGAGCTGGGACATACATCTTCTCCTATCCACAGACTGGGACTTGTACCACCAGCCCTTCAGTTTTCAGAATTACACTGCTAGCTTTCCTGGATCTCCTGCTTGTAAATGGCATATAGTGGGACTTAGCCTCCATAATCACATGGGCCAATGATTCAATTCCTTATAATAAATCTCTCTCTCTCTCTCTTTCTCTTTATATATATATATATATACACACACACGTATATATATACATATATGTGTGTATGTATACACACACATATATACATATACATGTGTGTATACACACATACACATATACATATACATGTGTGTATACACACATACACACACATATACACACATACATATTTAATCTCCTATTGGTTCTGTTTCTCTGGAGAACTCTGAGTAATACAGCATGTGATGGTTACTTTTATGTGTCAGCCTTACTGGATTAAGGGATACCCAGATAGCAGGTAAAACAACATTTCTATATTATTTCTAGATGTGTCTCTGAGGATGTTTCTGGAAAAGATTAACATTTTAATCAGTAGACTAAGTAAAGAAGATCTGCCCTCACCAATGTGGGCTGGCATTATTCAATCTGTTACGAGCTCAAATAGAACAAAAAGATGAAGGAAGGGTGTATTCTGTCTTCTCTCTCTTTCTCTTTTTGAGCTGGGTCATCTATTTCTCCTGCCCTGGGACATTGAAGCTCCTAGTTCTCAGGCCTTTGGACTCTGGAACTTACATGAGCAGATCCCTTCATCACTCCCACCCCCCTTCACTATTCTCAGGCCTTAGGCATCAGACTAAATTATACCACCTGCTTATCTGTTCTCCAGCTTGCAGATGGTAGATTGTGAGACTTCTCAGCTCCATACTCACATGAGCCAGTTCCCATTATAATTTGTCTTATTAATATATATCCATATATGTCCTATGGGTTATATTTCTCTGCTGAACCCTAACACATATTATATGTTTAGAGTCATAAGAGTTTTGAAATGTGATTATACCATTTTCCACTTCCACCAGCAGTGTATGAGAGATCCAGTTGCTCTTCAACCTCTGCAACATTTGGTCTTGTCAGTCTTCTTAATTTTACCCATTTTGGCGTGTGTGTAGTAGTATATTATTATGATTTTTAACTCAGTGTCTAATGTCGTTGGGCATCCTTTCTAAGCCATTGGTGGATATTCATCTATGAAATGTCTAAGTATTAAGTTCATTTATTATTGGGTTTCTTATTGTGATTATTGATTTGCAAGAGTTCTTTACATGTTCTGAATGTAAATCATTTATCAGTTTTATATTTTGCAAATATATTTTCCAGTACAATGGCTTGTCTTTTCATTTTCCTAATGGTATCTTTTCATGAGTGAACATTTTTGGATTTTATGAAATACAGGTATCATTTTTTCTTTTATCATTTCTTTATACATTTTAGTATATATTTTTATTGTATTTACTTATGTTTTCTCGACAGACTTGACATTTTTGAAAGTTATTTTTCATAATTATTGTACATATTTATAGAGTACAGAGTATTACTGCAATACTTGTTTACAATCTGTAAAGATCAAATCAGGGTAATTAGCATATCAAGCACGTCAAACATTTATCATTTCTTTGTGTTTGGAACATTCAAAATCCTCTTTCTACCTATTTGAAACTATAGAATATATTATCATTATTATTATTATTAATAGTCACCCTACAGTGCCATAGAACACTAGAACTTTTTTTTTTTTTTTTTTTTGGCAGAGAAAGGGTCTCACGCTTGCTCAGGCTGGTCTCGAACTCCTGAGCTTAAAGGATCCGCCCGCCTCAGCCTCCCAGAGTGCTAGGATTACAAGCGTGAGCCACCACGCCAGGCCCTGAACACTAGAACTTATTTATTACTCCTATTTAGCTGTCATTTTGTATGTTAACCAACCTTTAGCTATCCCCCTCCCCCCTCCCCTTCCCATCCTCTAGTTGCCACTTTTCTACTTTCTATGAAATCAACTTATTTAAGTGCTTAATGAACTTGATTTAAGAAAACTTTGCCTAGCCTCCAGTTCATAAAGATAACCTTTGATGGCTTCCTCTAAGAGTTTTAAAGTTTTAGTTTTCATATTTACATTTATGATCTATATTGAGTTATTTTTGTATATGGTATAAAGGACGAATCAAGGCTCCTTTTTTTCAATATTGATATCTAGCTGTTCTAACACCTTGGGCCTTTGTCAAAAATTGTTTGGTAATATGTGAGTTGGTCTACTTCTTGACTTTATTTTTTTCCATTGATCTATTTTCTTATGTAAATACCATATTGTCATAATTACTGTAGATTTATTTTAGATATTAAAATCAGATAGTGTAAATACTCATAATTTAATCTTTTTTTCAAGATTATTTTGGCTATTCTAGCCAAGATGCATTGATGCATAAATTTTAAATACAGCTTGCCAAGTTCTACCAACAAAAGCCATTGGAGTTTTGATCAGAATTCCGTTGAAAGTAGGGATCAATTTATGAATAATTTAAATCTTGAAATGTTGAGTCTTCCAAGCCATAAACATATTATACTCTTCAGTTTGTTTAGGTCTTCAGTGTTTTGAATGTTCAATGTAGAGGACCTACACATTTTTCATTAAATGTGCACCTTATATTTTTGATGCTTTTGGAAATATTTTTACATTTCATATTCCAACTATTTGTTGATTATGTACAGAAATATAATTGATTTTTATATATTGAGATTTTATTTGCAACTTTCCTATTTTTTGAAGATTCTCAGGATTTATATGTAAATAATTATGTTGGATGTGTAAAAAACAAAACAGTTCAATTTTCTCCTTTTCAATCTGTGTTCTTTTTACTTATTTTTCTTTCTATATTTCACTTATGAGGGCCTCCAGTATAATGCTGAATAGAAATGGTGAGAACAGACATTTTTGCCTTATTTCTAACCTTAAGGGGAAAGCATTTAATATTTCACCATTAAATATTACATTAGCTGTTGGTTTTTCTAGATACCCTTTTCAGGTTGAAAGTGTCCCCTAGTTTACTGAGTTTTTCTTTTCATTCTGAATTGATATTGAATTTTGTCAAATTTTTCTGCCCTTGTTGTGATTAGCATACAGTTATTAAAATCTTTCTTCTGTTAATATTAAGTTGATAGATTTTTGAACAATAAATAGAGCTTTGATCCTTGAGATAAACCCTAGTTGTTCATAATGTATTGTGCCTTTTATATATTGCTGGATTCAAGTTGTTAATATTTTGTTAAAAGATTTTTTTGTCTATGTTCATGAGGGATATCGGTGTGTAATTTGCTTTTCTTGTAATGTTCATGTCAGGCCAAAGCAAGGTACATAATTTGTGGGACCAATTGCAAATGAAAATGGAGGGAACCTTGTTCAAAAAGTAGGCAAAAAAGTATTTATTATGTGTTAAAGGTACTAAAATGTCAATATTTTCCTTAAAATATTTTATTATATGTAAAATGTAATAGAGATAATAATGATACATGAGTATCTCTTGAAGAAACCTCAGCCCTGCTTTTAAGGCTTCCTGATTGATTTATTCAGGCCCACTCAGATTATCCAGGATAAGCTCCCTCACTTAAAATCAATGGATTAATGGCTTTAATTGCATCTGCAATGATACATGATATATGTATGATACATAAACTTACAAGTTGTAAAAAAACTGGTATTGAAATTTTACATAATACAATAAACAATATTTTATTAATGTGATATTTTGATCATAAGATTTTTATGGTTCACATTTATGAAAATTATTAGATCCTCAAAATTTATACTTTTAACAACCTAATGTTTAATTGACATAATGAAAGTAATATGCATTTTTTAGGCTATGATAACATTGGAATAAATTTATGATAAATTATTTTGAAATATAAATTGTATTGCACTTTGAGCTGATGATTCTTGAAGAACAATTTTTCTAAAAAGATATAACTCTTCATATGAATCTGTTTTCTGTATGTGTGAATTTAACTTTAAATGTATATTAATACAATGGTGTGTTAAGCAGAATTTTTTAAGTGGCCACTAAAATGTCATGCCCTAATCTCTGGAACCTGTATAGATATGTATGACTCTCATGATTGTGTTTTATGGCACAGTTGACCTTAAAATACAAAGATTATTTAGGTGACTCTAGTCAAATCACATGAACACATTTAATTGCAGAGAGTTTTCTCTAGCTAGTAGCAGAAGAGGAGGTCAAAGGGATTTGAGGTATGTAGGGGAGTCAATATGAAGGATCCTGCTGCCAGCTGTGATGGTTTCTCCACTGTAAAGTTGATGTTTTCCCCCATTTGGAAGCAAGTCACTAAATCCTGCCCAAACTCAAAGGGTGGTGGTGATGATAATAATTAAGCTTCATCTCCTGGAGGGGAAAGTCTATATAAATTGTGTGGAATTCTTTTGTAAGGAAGATTTGTCTCTATTCTCCCATTTATGTATTTATTCAATCATTTATTTGTACCAGTAAGAACTCAAATTTTATAATTTGAGTTGTAATCCAGTACTACGTTATTTACTTTGTGGTTCAGATTTTCCCATCTTTGGACATTGGCAGCTCTTTCAGATTCACTTCTGTGTCCTTTTGATGTGCTCTACCTTTTTTTTTTACAGCACTTCCTTACTTTCTGATACTACAAGGTGTTCCAGGCTCATCTTGTATTTTTTCTGAATCTTTTTTTCTAAATAGTGAATTAAGCCCATTCACATCTATTGATATGACTGACATGTTTAATTTCAACTCTGTCATACTGTTTGATTTTATATTTATTGTGTGCATTAGTCAGATTAAACAAGAGAAGGAGAATAAGTAGGGGGTGTGTGTGTTTGAGAAGAGATTTGTTACAGGAATTGGCTTATGTAATTGTGGGTGCTGGCTAAGCAAGCCTGAAATCCTTAGGGCAAGCAGTCATAAAGGGAAGATCACCCACAGGCTCAAACTCCACAGGCACAGGCCAAAGGGCCAAAGCTGTTCTCTACAGGCGGAATTTCTTCTGCATCTTGGAGAAAACACAGCCCTGCTTTTAAGGTTTCCTAATTGATTTAGTTGGGGCCACTCAGATTATCCAGGATAATCTCCCTTACTTAAAACTGATGGATTAGGGGCTTTAATTGTATCTGCAAGAACTTTTTGCAGTAACATCCAGATTAGTGTTTGATTGAATAACTGAAGACTGTAATGTAATGAAATTGACATCTCACAAGAGCCATCATGCTGTGCATGTTATATTTACTGTGTTTATATACATGGGCTCTTGTCTTGGCATTTAGGCAGGTTTGTAATTTTGTTGTAGTGGTTACCTTTATACTACTGCCTTTTATAATACCCTTACTCTCTTTTTCTTTATATAACCTTCTACTATCTGGTTTGTCAGATTTATTCTTTATTTGATATCCTTTTACATCCATGTATTCCCTATGCAACAATAAAGCAAAACTGATATTTAAAAGTATAATTAAAAGAAAAAAATCTTCCAGAAATAAAACAGGGCCTGCATCATCATACTTCTGTGGTCCACCATGTACTTGGGAAAATTGATCCAGAACAGTAACACCAAGAAAAATCTCAATGCCAACTATTAGACTTTAAATGTAAAGAAATAATCCTTGGAGCGTCTTGGAAAAAGTTGAAGTAACTTTGAAAGAATGAAAATCAGCTTAGCATCAAACTTCCTAACAGCAACATGGAAAACAGGAAAACAATGGAGTAGCACTTTCAAGAAACTCAAGAAAATGCAGTGTAAGCCAAGGATTCTACCTCCAGCCAAGCTGTCTTTCAACTATCAGTTACAATTTAGTCCTCATTTCTACGATGATTTTTTCTTTAATTACTTCCCTAAATTCAGTCAATTCTTATTTCACATCTTTTTGGTTTTATGTCCACTTCTGCTATGAGCTTTGAATTCTTAATTTAAAGTATTTTTACTGAGGAAAAAAGAGGGAGGGCAAGATGGAAGACAAGAAAAACCACCAGCCAGAGTGTCTCTGCAAGAAAGACAGATTTTAGAAGAAAGTGAAAAAAAAAAATAAACAGGCAGATAAACATAGATCAGACGAGGGTCAGAAGGAAGGGTTCCTGAAACTACAGGAGACTCCACAGGAAGAAGTTGCGGAGATGAACTGGAAGGAGAAAGGCCCCCGAGAGGCTTGGGGACCAGGAACAAGGGTAGGTGGAGCAGCTACATTTCCCCTCCCTTGCCTTTTGGACTGCAGGTGGGCTCCTGAGCAGAGTGACCGGCCCACACCAGCCCAGAGACAGACGCCGCCAGTGAGCCATGAGCCTCTTGCGGACAGGGCACCAGGCTCCCAGCTCCCTCGGGGCGCCTCCCGGTCTGAAGACCCAAGCCAATTGGCAGGTGCCATATTGCTTCATTTGCCCCTCCCCCTTTGCCTCCCGGTGACTGCCGAGAGAGAAAATTTAGCCACCACCTGGAGGCATCTGCAGGGAATGGGACCTCTCCTTTTGGGGACGTACAACAGTCTGAGGGGTACTAAGATTGTGAGCTCCCTACCCACCTGCCCTCCCAGGTGCTGCTTGCCTGGTGACTCCAGGAGAGCAGGGCAAATTCCGAGGTGGAGAGACATCAATCCAGCTTGGGCACCTCGTGGGTGACTTGAGAACAGCACTCCTCTCTCTGGAAGGGTCAGGGATTTGTCTCCAGGGCCCAGGGGACAGGACTGCAGACCAGATCCCATACACCTAGGCCTCAATCGCATTGCCCTGGGACACAGAAGGGTTATTTGTGAATGACCCTACTGAGTGTGTGTGCCTTCAGGGACAGATCAGCATGCCTGAGGGGCAACCCTCCTCTCACAGGAAGGCCGTGCACCCAGCCCAGTCTGCGATCCTGGGCAAGGAACCTCCTGGCCTGCATGACAGCCAGGGTAGATCCACTGTCTTGAGGCCCTGTCTGCTGACAGAGGCCCCGGAGAAACTGCGGAATAGGGGAGGGTGGAAAGGAGCAAGGCCTGCTCTAGACTGTATGTCTCAGACAGCCCCACCCCCCACATGCAGACTTTCCTGCTGAGAGGGGCCATTCTACCCCTCCCTGGCAGCTCTGCCCAGAGGCAAAGAACAGACCTTTGACCCCTGCTAACAGCATTTGTGGAGCTTGAGGGCAGGCTCACTCAACCCAGCTCTGCCCAGACTCACTCCCCGACCTGCCTCCTCTGAGGTGCAGAATAAGGACACACCTGGAAGTTCCAGGGCCTCATCCACCACGTGAGGCACTAGAGTGCCTCTCCAGAGGAAGAGCTGATTACAGGACCCAAAAACAACACTGCAGCCAGCTCCTCCCAGCAAGCGCCACTTACTGACAGGGAGATCATTCTGCACTTCTTTTTACTGCATCTACTGACTCATCATATAGAGTGTGGTCGAATCTCACCCACAAACACCACCTAGTGGCTCAGAGACTAAATAGGGTGTGTCATCATCCAAATGAAAATCTAAAGGCAAGAAGCAGCAGCTGATCCAGATAAGAAGGAATCAGTGAAAGAACTCCGGAAGTATGAAAAATCAAATGGAAAGCATACCTCCAAAGAGGAACACCAGCTCTCCAGCAATGTACATTAACCAAATTGAGAACACTAAAATGACAGAAGAAGAATTTCAAACATGGATCATAAGAAAACTCAATAACATGCAAGAAAAAAATGGATAACCAACACAAAGAAACCAGAAAAAAAAGGACTTGGAAGAAAAATTCACTAAAGAAATTGAAATATTTAAGAAAAATCAAACCAAACTCCTGGAAATGAAGAATTTATTTAGGGAACTATAAAACACAGTGGAAAGCCTCAAGAGAAGGGTAGATCAAACAGAAGAAAGAATTCAGAGTCTGAAGATAACACCTTCCAATTAAGTAAGTCAGTCATAGAGATAGAGCAAAGAAATAAGAGAAAAGACCAAGTCTGCAAGAAATGTGGGAGTATGTGAAGAAGCCTAACGTGAGAGTTATGGGCATTCCTGAAGGTGAAGAAGATAATACGCAAGGGTTGGTTAAGCTATTTGAAGATATAATTGAGGAAAATTTACCAGGCCTTGCTAAAAATCTAGATATATAGGTACAAGAAGCCCAAAGGACCCCTGGGAGATTCATTGCAAATAGGAAGACACCACATTATGCAGTCATCAGACTGAGACCAAAATATCCACTTAAGAGGCCCTTCTTTGAGCTGTAAGGTGAAAGAAACAAATAGCATACAAAGGAAAGCCCATCCAAATAACACCAGACTTCTGAACTGAAACCTTACAAGCAAGAAGAGACTGGGGCCCCATCTTCACTCTTCTGAAACAGAATAATGCACAGCCTAGAATCTTGTACCCAACAAAACTAAGTTTTGTATATGAAGGAGAAATTAAGACATTCTCAGATGAAAAAAGACTGAGGGAATTCACAAAGACAAGAGCAGCCTTCCAAGAAGTTCTCAAAACCGAGTTGCACACAGACCAGAACAAGAAACACTCATGAATGTAAAACTACTCAAAAGCTAAAGACCAAAGGCCAGATACCACAATGGCTCAAGGGAGAAAACATGCCAATGAAGTTCTACCCAAGAGGATGAACAGAAATCTATCCCACCTATCAGTTCTCTCAATAAATGTGAATGGCTTGAACTCCCAACTCAAGAGACATAGGCTGGCCCAATGGACAAAAAAAAACCACAATCCAACTATATTCTGTCTCCAGGAAACTCATCTAATCTGCGAAGATGCATTTAGAGTGAAAATAAAGGGGTGGAAATTTATATTTCAAGCAAATGGAAGCCAAAAGAAGGCTGGTGTGGTGGTTTTAATTCCAAATAACTTACTTTTTAAATCAACAAAAGTAATGAAAGACAAAGATGGTCACTATATAATGATGAAGGGTACAGTGCAACAAGAAGACATAGCTATACTTAATATATATGCACCCAACTTAGGTACACCCAGATTCATAAAGCAAACCCTACTTGATCTAAACCAACTGATAAACAGCAACACCATAATAACAGGAGACATCAACACCCCACTGACAGCACAGGACAGATCCTCCAAACAGAAAATAAACAAAGAAATAATGGACTTAAACAGAACACTAGAACAAATGGGCCTGACTGACATGTACAGGACATTCTATCTAAAATCCACTGAATATATGTTCTTCTCATCGGCTCATGGAACATCCTCTAAGTTTTGACCATAACCTAGGACACAAGGCATGTCTTAAAAAATTTAAAAAAAAAATAGAAATTATACCATGCATCTTCTCAGATCACAGTGGAATAAAAGTAGAAATTAACCCTAACAGAAATTCTCATTTCTACTCTAAGTCGTGGAAGCTAAACAACCTTCTCCTGAACGATTATTTCATAAATGAGAAAATCAAGACAGAAATCAAAAGATTCTTTCAACTAAATGACAAAGGAAACAACAAGTTATCAAAATCTGTGGGACACAGCTAAAGCAGTCCTGAGAGGAAAGTTTATTTCCATAAATGCCTATATCAAAAATACAGAAAATTTACAAATAGACAATCTAATGGATAGACTCAAAGAGCTGAAGAAAGAAGAACAGACCAACCCCAAACCCAGCAGAAGGAGTGAAATTAATAAGATCAAATCAGAACTAAATGAAATGGACAACAGGAAAACCATACGGGAGATTGATAAAAAAAAAAAATGTTGGTTCTTTGAATAGATAAACAAAATTGACATGCCCTTGGCTAGACTAAGAGCAGAAAAGAAAAATTTCTAATAAGCTCCATTAGGAACATGAAAGGAGAAATTATAACTGATGCCACAGAGATACAAGATATCATCTATAAATTCTGCAAAAACCTTTATGCACACAAACTGGAAAATGTGGAGGAAATGGACAAATTTTTAGAAACACACAGCCTCCCTAGGCTCAACCAGGAAGAAATAGAATTCCTGAACAGACCAATATCTAGAACTGAAATTGAAACAGCAATAAAAAACCTTCTGCAAAAGAAAAGTCCCAGACCAGACGGTTTCACACTGAATTTTACCTCACCTACATAGAAGAACCAGTGCGTATCCTACAAAAGTTATTCCACAACATTGAGAAGTACAGAATTCTCTCCAATACATTTTATGAAGCCAATATAACCCTGATACCAAAACCAGGAAAGGATGCACCAAAAAAGAAAAACTACAGATCAATATCCCTTATGAATATAGATGCAAAAATTCTCAGTAAAATCCTAGCAAACCAAATACAGGTGCTTATCAAGAAAATAATCCATCACGACCAAGTGGGCTTCATCCCAGAGATGCAGGGATGGTTCAACATATGCAAATCTATAAATGTAATTCACCACATAAATAGAAGCAAAAACAAAGACCATATGATCCTCTAAATAGATGCAGAAAAAGCATTTGACAAAATTGAACACCCTTTTATGCCAACAATGCTTAACAAAATAGGCATAGATGGGGCCTACCTAAAAATGATACAAGCCATGTATCACAAACCCACGGCCAACATCATACTGAATGGGGAAAAATTGAAAGCCTTCCCACTTAGAACTGGAACCAGACAAGGTTGCCCACTGTCCCCACTGCTATTCAACATAGTGCTGGAAGTCCTTGCGAGAGCAATCAGGCAAGAGAGCAGAATCAAGTGTGTCCAGATGGGGACAGAAGTGATCAAACTCTCACTCTTTGCTGATGATATGATATTATATCTAGAAAACCCCAATGATTCAACCAAGAGACTCCTGGAATTGATAAACGAATTCAGTAAAGTCTCAGGATACAAAATCAATACATACAAATCAGAGGCATTCATATATGCCAATAACAGTCAAACTGAGAACCAAATCAAAGACTCAATACCCTTCACAATAGCAACAAAGAAAATAAAGTACCTAGGAATATATTTAACTAAGGAGGTAAAAGACCTTTCCAGGGAGAACTATGAAACACTGAGGAAAGAGATCGCAGAGCACATAAACAGGTGGACAACCATAGCATGCTCATGGATCGGAAGAATCAACATTGTTAAAATGTCTATACTACCCAAAGTGATCTACAGATTCAATGCAATCCCTATTATATTACTGAATTCTATTTGCTAAAATACTGTTGAAAATTTTTGTGTCTATATTCATGAGGGATAGTTGTCTGTATTTTTCTTTTTTCACAGACGTTGTCTGGTTTCGGTATCAGCATAACACTAGCTTCATAAAAAAGTGTTCCTTTCTCTTTTATTTTCTGGAATAGATTGTATAGAATGCTTGTTAATTTTTCTTTAAACATTTGAAAGCATTCTCCAATGAAATCATCAGAACTTGGAAATTTCTTTTTTGGAAACTTTAAAATTATGATTTCATATCCGTAATAGTTATAAGGCTATTCAATTATCTTTTCATATTTGCTAAGTTGTGGTTGTTTATGCTTTCCAATTAATTGGTCTATTTCATCTAAGTTCTCAAATTTATGGTCGTAGAGTTTTTCATACTATTCTCCATTATACTTTTGATGCCTAAAGGGTTTAAAGTGATATCCTCTGTTTTATTCTTGACGTTGGTAATACTTGTTTTTTCCCATTTTGTTTTTGTCAGTATTGCTAGCTGTTTGCCCCTTTTATTGATCTTTTAAAAGAATCAGCTCTTTGTTTCATTGATTTTTGCTACTGCTTTTCTGTTTTCAATATCATTGATTTCTACCCTTGCCTTTATTATTTCCTTTATTCTACTTACTTTGGGTACATTTTCCTCTTCCTTATCTAGTTTCTTGAGGTGGTAATTTAGATTATTGATTTCCAACATTTCCTCTTTTCTAATGTATGCATTTAGTGCTATATATTTCACTCTCAGACTTGTTTTAGCTGTGGTCCACAAATTTTCATATAATATATTTTCATTTTTATTCAGTCCAATGTATTTTTTATTTTGTAATTTTTGAAAAGTTTGCTTGGAACTTCCTCTTTGGCTCATGAATTATTAAAGTGTGTTATTTACTTTCCAAGTATTTAGAGAATTTTCTATTATCTTTCTGTTATTAATTTCTCAGTTTTTCTCCATTGTAGTTGGAAGACACAGTATGATTTCAACTTTTAAAAATTTTATTGAGGTTTGCCTTATGGCATGGAATATTGTTTATCTTGGTATATGTTTTGTGGATGCTTAAAAAGTTGTGTGTTCTGCTATTGGATGAGATATTCTACAAATACCAATTAGATCCTGTTGGTTGATGGTACTTTTGGGTTATTCTATATCCTGGTGGATTTTCTGTCTAACTGTTCTATGGTTATTGAGAAAGGAGTGTTGAAATCTCCAGTATAATTGTGGACTTGTGTGCCTCTCCTTTCGGTTCTGTTAGTTTATGCTTCATGTATTCTTTTGCGACTCTGTTGTTTGTTGCATGCACATTTAGGATTGCTTTGTCTTGGTGTATTAATCACTTTATCATTATATAATATTCCTCTCTGGAATTTGTTTTTGCTCTGAAGTCTACTTTATCTAATATGTACACAGTAGCAAAAATTTTGAGTCACCCAAAGTATATGTGAGCAACATAAGGCTCCACTGTCTTGTTTCAGCTCTTATACAGAGATGATCAGTGTATGGAGATGGTAGGGGGCAGTGCAATGTAATAGAAGAAGCTCTGGCTCTGAGGCTGGTTGAATGGATGGGGTTTGAATCCCAATTATGGCACCTTTAATGGGGCAGCTGAGGGCAAGTCACTTAACACTTCTGAACCTTGTTTTATCTTTTGTAAAATAAATAGATCCTATCAGAATGAGCTGTTTTTAAGATTTAAGATTATAACCTATGTTAGGTATTTACAAGTATGTACTAGGAGCAATAATTAAATACTTGCTTCCAGTCAATAAATTATACTATCTCAAAATTAAAATATTTTCTCTTTGAATGGCACCAGAAAGAAAATTAAATGGAAAACCACAGATGAAGAGAAAAGTGTGTAAAAACTGAATATCTGACAAAGGAATTGTATCCAAAGTACATAAATATTTCTCATAGTAATAAAATAAGCAAAATATTTTAACAGACATTTCACAAAAAGAGATAATTTGGATGGCAAATAAGCATATGGAAAAATACTCAACACTCACCAAAATTAAGACTGCTAGTACCAAGTGTTGCCAAAGATATGGAGAAAGAGGTAATCTCATCAATTGCTAGAGGGAACGTTAAGTGGTATAACCACTTTGGAAGAGAATTGGAGAATAGTTTGCAAAGTCAAACACACACTTAAGATATAACAGCAATTAAATTCCAACGTATTTACCCAAAAGAAATAAACTCTGAGGATACACAAATACATTTATACATAAATGTTCATAGGACCTTTATTCATAACAGTAAATAACTGGAAACAACCCAAATGTTCATCAACAAATGAATGAATAAACAATATTTTGTATATCCATGCAATTAAAAGGAACATACTACTGAAACATGCAACAAAATGGATGAATCTCATAAACATTTTGCTGAGTGAAAGAAGAAAAAAGGGAGTGCACACTATATAATTCCATTTATCTGCAATTCTAGAAAAATCAAACTATTGTGAAAAAAGCAGATCAGTGACTGTCTGGAGTTAGGGGTGAAAGATCTGACTGCCTAGGGGCAAAATGGAATTTTGGGTGGGGGAGTGATGAAAATCTCCTATGTTTTAATTGTGTTGGTTACACTGGCGAATATAATTGTCAAAACTCATCAAACTGTACACTTTAAGTGAGTGCATTTTATTGTATGTAACTTATAATTTGATAAATGATTTTTTTAACAATTAGAAAAATACTTAGGTATTTCTCAAAAAAGGATATCCAATGGTCAGTAGGGCATATAAAAATGTGCTCTATATCAATACTCATCAGGTAAATGCAAATTAAATCCACCAATGAATTATTAATATAACTACATGACACTAAGAATGACTAAAATTAAAAACACTGAAAATAGCAAATGTTGGCATGGAAGTGGAGCAAATTGGAACTTTTATATGTTGCTTGTATGAGTGAAAATTAGTTTAGCCACGTTGGAAAACTGTTTGGCAGAAAATATTGAAATAACCCATATGCCTACCTTATAATGCAATAATTCCACTCCTAGATATATTTTCTAAGAAAAATGAGTACACATGTAAAAAAAATATGTACAAGAATGTTCTCAGTTGCTTTATTCATAATAGTCTCAAACTGAAAACAACAAAAATTCCATTAACAGTAGATTGAATGAATAAATGTTAAATCCATACATTGGATTACTACACAGAAATTTAAAAACAGACTACTAGTACATGTGACAACATAGATGAATCTAACTGAAATATATTGAGTGAGTGAAGAAGCAGAACAAAAGAGTACATACTGTCATTCCATGAGCATTACATTAAAAATAGGCAAAACTAATTTCTGATGATAGATGTGAGAACAGTGGTTTTCTATGGGGATAACTGATTGGGAGGGGGAACAATGAGCCTGTTAGATGGTGGAAATATTCTACATCTTGTTCTGGTGGTGGTTACAAGGAGTTCACATGTATAAAAATTTGTTAAGCTGTACACAAGATTTTTGCTCTTTACTATATGTATTAATAAGTGATACTTCAATAACACATTTAGAAATGCAAATGGAATAAGCAATTTAGTAAAAAGACAAAGATTTTCAAATTAGATTTTAATAATCTAACTCTATGCTCTTTAAAAGAGATACTTTGCATAAAGTACAGAGAAAAATCAAATGTAAAAGTGTGGGAAAAGGTATATACCATGCAAGCATTAACTAAAATAAAGCTGATATAGCTCTATTATTATGATTCAAAGTATACTTAAAGAAAAACAGATATTTCATAATGTCAAAGGGTCAATTCAACAACGGAATTCAAAGCAGATGCAAAAAGGAATTAAAAGGAAGATACAAAAATCATTGATTAGTATGGACATAATAACATACCTTTAACAAGAAGTTGTAAAACTCATAAATTTTTGTGCACACAATTTCACATCTTCAAATAACATAAATTCAACACATAAGTTGATGTAACTTAAAGCAGAAATAGACAAATCTATAACAGTAGGTGGAAATTTTAACACATTTCTCAAAGTAACTCAGAAAATGCAGATAAAGTCAATAATTTTATAAAGATATAAACAACACAACAGATGCAGTTGATCTAATTGAAATATATAGAATACCATTTTCAATACAATTTGCAAAAATTGCAGAAAACACACTATATTCAAGAGCTCACAGAAGATTTCCCAAAAGAGACCATAGGTTGAGTGATGAGGTAAGTTTCAATTTTAAATATTTAAATATTACAGGAGAGGTTCTGTTACCAAAGTGGAAATAAACTAGAAACCAGTAACACATAAATAACCAAAAGTCTCCAAATGTTTGGAAATTAAACAATACTTTATAAATAATTGATGGGTCAAAAAATTATAGTGGAAAGTTGAAAATATTTTGAACTGTATGATCTATTTTGATACATATTATCAAAATGTGGGATTCTGCTAAATCAGTTTTTAATGGGAAGGTTATAGTTTTAAATGTATGTATTAAAATGGAAAAAGTTGAACATCAACGATCTAATTTTCCTCAAAAAGCTAGTAAAACAAATTAATCTAAAGAAAGTAGAAAAAAGGAAATGATAACAAGTACAGAAATCATTGTAATAGAAAATCAATGTATAATATAAACATTTTTAAAAGTCAGAATTTAGAACTTCGGGAAAATTAAAATTGATAAACCCGTAGCAAGACAGATCAAGACAAAAAAGGCACAAATCACTAATAATACGAACAAAATAGGGTATGTCTGCAGATTTTATAGACATTAAAATGGTAGTGGACATTATGAAAATCTATATCCATAAATGTGACAGTTTAGAAAAAGTAGACAAATTCTTTGAAAAACACCACTCACCAATACTGGCATTAGAAGAAATGGAAAATATGGGTAGTCTTCTCTATTAAAGAAAGTGAATCTGTTATTAATATCCTTCCCCCATTCAGTACACCCAAGATTGGAGAAGAATAAAAAAAAGAAAGAAAAAAAGAAAAAAAGAAAATCCTTCTCACAAAGAAAACTCCAGGCCCACATGGTTTCATAGATAAATTCAATCAGATGTTGAAGAAAGAAATTATACCATTATAAAATATATTCTTTAAAAAAATAGATGAAGTAACATTTCCCAACTAATTTTATAAAGTCTGCATTATCCTGATACCAAAACCAGATAAAGATATTATAAGAAAAAAAGATCATTACTCTTTATGAAGATACATGTAAAAATCCTAAACAAAATATTAGCAAATTAAATCTACCAATATATAAAAAGTATAACATGTTATGAAAAAGTAGGGCTTATCCTATGAATATAAAATTGGTTAACATTAGAAAATCAATATAATTTGCCATATTAATAGAATGAAAGAGCACATCTATATGATAATCTAAATATTTGCTGAAAACACATTTGATAAAATTCAGCACTCATATCTCAGCAATTAGGAATAGAAAATAATTTCTTTAACCTGATAGAGGACATCCACACAAAACGTAATCCTAGCATCACAGTTAATGGTGCAAGACTGAATGCTTTCCCCCCCAAATCAGGAACAAGGCAGTAATGTCCACTCACCACTTTTTTTCAGCATTCTCTGGAAGTCCTAGCCAGCACAATAAAGGAAGAAAAAGGAATGTAAGGAATACAGATTAGAATGGAAGAAGTTAAAATTCTTTATTTGCAGACAACATGATTATGCTCATAGAAAATTTCAAGGAACTTACAAAAAAGAAGCTACTAGAACTAATAAGTGAATTTAGCAAGGTCATTAGATGAATGATCAATATACAAATATCAATTGCATTTCTGCATAGCAGCAATGAAAAAATGAATAATGATGTTAAGAAAACAATTCTATTTACAATAGCATCTAAACATAGAAAACAATTAGAGGTAAATTTTACAAAATATTTTACAAGCTCTGTACAGAGAAAACTACAAAATACTGCTAAGAGAAAGTAATGAAGACCTAAATAAACTCAATATGCCAGGTTTATGGACGGGAAGACTCAATATTGTAAAGATGTCAATTCTTCCCTATTTCAATTATATATTCAATGTAATACTATTCAAAATCCCAGCAGGTTTTTGGAAATTGATAAGCCAATTTTAAAATGTATTTGAAAAGTCAACAAACTTAGAATGGCCAAGAAAAATAAAGAGGAGGAGAAAAAGGAGAGAGAGGGAGGAAGAGGAGGAGGAAGAACTACTACCTCCAACACCACCCCCAAGCTGGAACACTTATGCTACTAGATAGCAAGATTTATTATAAAGCTTTAGAAACTAAGCAGTGTGGTATTGATGAAACTGTGCAAAAACAGAAGAGTGGAATAAAACAGAGGGCAAACAAGCATATCTACACATATAGTAACTTGCTTTATGACAGAGGCACAACTACTACTCAGTGGTGAAAAGATAATTCTGGGCCAAGGGAATGCCCATATGAAAAAATTAACCTTGACCTCTATCTCACATCATATGCAAACATTAATTCATTCTAGAAAAAATATAGTAGAATATTTTCATTACATTCAGGGAAGCAAAACTTTCTTAAATAAGGCCCAAAAACACCAACCGAAAAGGAAAGATAAATTGGACTTCATTAAAGCTAGGAATATATTTTAATCAAAAGACAAGATAAAAATAAAGAGTAAAAGGGGCAACCACAGACTGGGAGAAGATATGAATATATGCTAATGCATACCCAGAATGCATAATGAACTCCTACATATCAATAAGAAAAAAATTAACAAAGGAGAGTTTTTAAATAATGTACATACAAAATGGACATCCAAAAAGATGCTCTCAACATCATTAGTCATCAGAGAAATATAAGTCTACAAGGAGATACATCTATCCTACTCACCTTCCCAGCCTAAAACTTAAAGTACTGACAATACTTAGTGTTACTGTGGATGTCAAACAACTTAAATTCTGATACATTGCTGGCAGGAGTGTAAATTTGGTGCAACCTCTTTGGAATATACTTTGATTATACAGACATATACCCAGGCAAAAATGTGTCAAGGTATATATGTGAGATTTGTACATTTTACCATATATAAATTACATGTCAATAAACAAGAAAAAAATCAGAAAAATGAGAAAAGACATGACATGATAGGATAAATTTGAACACAAAATGTATATTTGATCATGTGAAAGAATTACTATTAATTTTGCCTGTGTGATAACTGTATTATAGTCATGTTTTGTTAAAAGTCCATATCTTTTAGAATGCATCCTGAAAATTTTATGGATAAAATAAAATAATGTATGGAAGTTACTTACGATAATCCAGTTTGGTAGGAAGAGGAGAATGGGAGTACAGACAAAATAAGATTGATGATGTGCCAATAATAGTTGAAACTGGGAGATGGTTTATCAGGGGTTAGTGATGTCCCCGATAAATTCTGGGTTCCCAGGCAGAATGCGTTGCAAGAGATGAGAGAAACAAAGACATAGACACAAGAGTGATATTAAAAGTGTGGGGAAGTCAGGGGACCACCAGCACTCAGGTGCCAAGGTGGTGTTGACTGAAACCCAGCACTTGCTTTTATTCTCTTTGTCATGCTACAAAGTACAATGATCTCATGTGAAAAAAGTCATGGGATACAATGAACAGAAGTTTCAAGGCTCCCCCAAAATCACAAGGTGTCCTAGTTAATTGCCCTATCTTTTATATAAGCAAGAACACATAACTCTTTAGTAGGTACAGCCCTGTCCTAAGGTAAACTATTTTTTTTTATCCCAAGCACACGCTATGTGCATAGATAAGAATCTCTAACTTCAGTAGCTGTGACCCATTTGATCAAAGAACAAAGAAACTACATGTTTTCCACTGGGAGATTAGCTTTATATTAACCGAGGCAGTGTTCTGAGAAAGGGAGGGAAGGAACTTAGCCCAGTGTTCTAACAATTGGAGCTTGAAGTCCCTTTGCCCAGGCTGACAGATTGCAATCTTCCTCTACAGCCCTGAGAAGCTTTCATGTCAGGCCGCTCCGTGGCTTTTCAGGCATGAGACCCCTCAGGCTCTGAGGTTGGAGCACGCTTTGCTGTACTCCCAGATCGCTGATATGGAGTACAGCGATGTTAACTGTCCCAACTAGGCAGTTAACACCTGCCCTTATTTCAGGCTCCTGTTCAAGCCATTCCTTCATCTCCTCTCCTCCCACGGCCTCAGATATAGAATCCCCAAGTCCAAGTGGTCTTATTCCCATCAACGGCTAAAAGGGATTTTATTATACTATTATCTTTATTTTTCATTGGATTGAAAATTTTATAATAAAAAGGAAAAGAAAACCCACCCTCCTCCCCTTATTCTAAAAGAGCACATAATGAGTGCGATGCGATGCGCACTGTCTGGGGAATGGACACGCTTGAAGCTCCGACTCGGGGGGATGGGGGGGCATGGGCAATATATATAACCTGAACTTTTGTACCCCCATAATATGCTGAAATAAAAAAAAATTAAAAAAAAATAAAAGAGCACAGGTTTTGTGGTCATACAGAGCTCGCATACTGATTAGCTGTGTGGCCACAGAAAAGCTGCCTAACCTGTTTGATACTCAGTTATCCTTATTTTTAAATGGTGGTATTTATAAACCCTGCCTCACAGAATTGGGGAGTACTAGATTAAATTTTGCTGGTAAACACTCAGCACAGTGCCTAGATAGCATATAGCAGGTGCTCAATGCTTGCTGATTCCCTTTGCTTCTCCTTTATTACCAAGATATTCCATAGTTCCTTGATCAGCAAAGTTGGCATTTGTTTTTGGTCTTTTGCTCCCTATGGGGCAGTGTTTTCTAAAAGACACACTGACTCATTCCCCAACCTAAGGACTTTAAAAGATCTGGGATGGGAGTGAGAAAAAACAACACTGGCATACCAGGACTCCTGGGAGGAAATGGCCTGAGTGGAGTAGGGGCCTCAAATGTGCTTACTGGGTGAACTCTGGATCAGTTTTTGTCTGGTTTCCCCATATTTTAAGATGGCAATGGCAGAGATGGTGGTGTATATGACACTTCTTCCCTTTTCCCTCACTAGCAACAGAGCCTACCTGACTCAGACTCAAAGTACTTAAGGCTCCTCCTTGGTATCTCCCATTTCACATCATATCACTACCATTGGTAGCAGTTACAATTTATGGCATAATGTTTAAAAACTTCAACATTGGCCACACGCAGGCGCAGTGGTTCATGCCTGTAATCCTAGCACTCTGGGAGACCAAGGCGGGAGGATTGCTTGAGGTCAAGAGTTCGAGACCAGCCTGGAAAGACTGAGACCCCCATCTCTACTAAAAATAGAAAAGAATAGCCAGGGGTGGTGGTGTGTGCCTGTAGTCCCAGATACCTGGGAGGCTGAGGCAGGGGGATCACTCAAGCCCAGGAGTTGGAGGTTGTGGTGGGCGATGATCATGCCACTGCACTCTAGCCCAGACAACACAGCCAAACTGCCCAGACAACACAACCAAACTGTCTTAAAACAAACAACAACAAAACCCCCCACTTCATTCGACATTGTCTCTGCCACAAGCTAAGCCTGTAAGTTACTTAACCTTTCTGAGACTCACTTTAAATTGTCTGCAAAATGGGAATACTGCAAAGGGTAGTTATAAGGATTAAATTAAAAGAAAGGCATGTAAAGTTCTTATCACAGTCCCAGCACGTAGTAAGTTGTAAATAGTACCTTTTGATGCTGTTACAGTTGGGCCTATTTTCTCTAACGTTCTATGTTCCTCAGCTCCACTAGCCTCACCAGGCACCCAATTGTCCTTAGGGCGCCCTAGACCGCTTCAGTGCCAGCCCACTACAGCACTAACCCCTGGTCCAGCCTCACTTCCCCACTCCTCCCCTCCAAACTTAATTGCTCAATTCTTATATCCCATCGCATTACCTCATTTTGGCCACCAGGTGGCACCAGAGAATATGAAAAGCCCACAAGCTGGGTGCAAAACTTCCCAGAAGCATTTGAATTCTGAGGGGAGCTTCCTGGACAACCAAACAAGACTTTCTTATGGGAGGATTTTTGTTGTCTGTTTAGGGCTTGCCCCAAACCACACTGCACGGGCCATCTTAGCCCAAAAGTCAGATTACAGCCCTGCCCATACTTTTCATTCACGTCCTTTTACCTTCCCTTACCCTTCCTTCCCAGCACGTGGGCCAGGAGGACTTTTTTTAAAAGCCAAAGTATCCTCCTTACACACTTTCAAAGGACTATGTAAATCCTCTTAATTTCTTTTGCTGAGAGACTACTGTTCCACCTGCATTTCTAACGATCTCTCCGTGTCTCCTCAAAGCCACTCACTGGTAATTCCTGGAAGAGGTCCCGTTGAGGACATGTCTGTCTATGCAACTGAAGGGCAGAAAGGAAGATTGGGTTAGTTGTAGGTGGCTAGATTTCCAAGGCACTTTGGAATCCTCAAAAGTTTAGACTTTGAGCATTTTATCTTGCATACTAGAACATTATCGGAATATAATGTTATCCACAGACAAGGATAACGCCCTCATTGGTGAGGTTCAGGATAGAGGGACAGAAGGAAGAAAAGAACTCTGTGAAAAAGGAGTGGATATAGAGCGCTTAATATGCCTCAGTTTCCACAACCATAAAATGGGGAGAATAATAGTTGCTATCATATGAGGTTATTATAATGTAAGGAATAAAAGAGCTACTCCTTATAAAGCACTTGTAACAGCACCTGGCATGCAGCAAGTGCTATCTTTAATTTATATAGCTTATTAATACACTTATCTTATTATTAGCAGTCCATGGTCATACTGAAGCCCTCCAGACAGGGTGTTTTAGGAGGCTAACCCTTTCCTGGTTCTCAGTCACTTCAGTCTCCAGGTCCCTACTTATTCTGAATTCATTCTGCCATATCACAGAATCTGCAACATCCTCCTCCAAGGTGTCCTTGTTTATTAATCTCCACTTTCAGCTAAAATCAATGAGCAGCAAGGGGGCTGATGATGAATGAGTAGAGTGGCATCTCAAAGAGCCAACATGTAGCCTATTTGTGGGACCATTCACTGGCTCAAGGTAGGTGTCAAAGTGAGCAACTAAAAGTTGCTAAAAGCACCAAAAAGACAGCTAAGGCCTCCTTAATCCCATTTCCCTCCTTCCTTCCTGGCAGTAGCTCTAGACTTTGGACCCTGAAGCAGCTTCCCTAGGCTGTCCTGAGTGATTTTGCCTCATTCCACCACACCGTGTCATCATGCACTGCTTTCTGTGTCTTTATGATTGCTTATTTCTAGGATGAAAAATGTAACGTGCAAACCATCATTTTACAGAAAAAGCTTCAAGCTAGAGAGGGGAGGAGACTTGCTTAAAGTCACAATGCTAGTATGTTTGTTTCTTCCAAAGACTCCAGGCTCCTTGAGGGCAGGAACCATGATTTCTACTAGATTAATATTTCTCTTTACATGGCATCTTACATGGTGGTGGGTCAGTGAACATCACCCCAGGTCAAGCCTTCCTAAAACACAGGATCCATTGTCCTTCCAGTCCCAAATGCAGCTGAGGGCCAGATTGTAAATGCGGTTGTTTATGACAGGCTGCCTTGCAGGCCTGAGGCAGGCTGAGCACCCCCAAAGCCACTCTTACCCCCATTCATACTGCCTGCAAGCCCTCGACCTTTTTAGCTGTTTAGGTGAGGTCACAGGCTACAACCAAAATCCCTGGACCTTGAAGCCCCTCAGGAGTTGATCCCTCTCACCTCTTTACTACTTACTAGCATGTACTCAGGCCATCTGGACTGCACTGTTCTGGGTGGGAAGCATCATTATACTTGCCATTATCCTTGTGGTCTATGTGAATAGTGTCCTCTGGTGCACAACTCCAGAAATACAATGTGATTGGTGTCCTTACATGTGTTCTCCATTCCTGTCTCTAAGCCCATCCACAGGCACCACTTCCTTTACCTGGAATGTCCTATTTCCCTCCCCTCTACCCATTTAAACCCTCCCCATCCACTGAGGTCCTGCTCAACTTTTAACTCCTCCATGAAACTTCCTCTGATCTCTCAAGCCCAAGTTGACCTCTTCCTTCTATGAGCACCTGGCATGTAGTAAGTGCCATATTTAATTTATATGATTGCAATACTATACTTACCTTACTATTAGCAGTCCTTGGTCACACTGAGGCCCTCTAGACAGGGTGCTTTTAGAAGCTAACCCTTTACTGGCTCTCAGCCACTTCAGTCTCCAGGTTCCTACTTACCGCTCACACTTAAAGTCAACACCCCACAATTTAACATGTTTAAATGTTCTCTCATTTTTTTTCATGTGCTTTAGTAATCTCTCCTTAGCTATAAGTACTAAGGGGAAGAAACCATCTCTTAGATTATTCCTAGAATAGTGATTAATGATAATATAAATATTCACCGTCAAATTGGCACTAACTGATCAACACTATGGTGCTCACATGGTAGTAATATTCTCCAGGGATTAGGGGGGTGGGGGGGCAAACTCACAACTAACGGTCACAGTGTGCATTGTAGAGGGGAAGGACAAGCCTCTAAACCTCACTTGGGTGAGGCAAAGACAGAAAATGTAACCAAAACATTTGTATCCTCATAATATCCTGAAATAAAAAAATAATAATATAAATAATATTACAGGAACAGTAAGAGCTATTATTCATTTATCACTTGTGATGGGTCAGGAACATCAAATGAAACATGCTTTAAATAAATATATGTCATTTAATCCTCACAGCAACCTCATGAGGCAGGTACTATTATTATTCATTTTCACAAATAAGTAAACTGAAGTTAACAGACACAAGTGACTAGCCTAAGCCTAGAACTGAACTACTTGCCAGTAGCCTGGCTTTACCATGGTCCCATCATTTCTTAAAATCTGGTCTACACAAACCATCTGCATTAGAATCACCTCAGGTGCAAATAACAAACTTTTATGTCCCATCCCAGCTAAACTGAACCAGAATCTCTGTGGGTGAGACCCAGGAATATTTGCAATTTTATTCAGGTATTTGAGATTAGACTAATGTTTGAGAACCAATGTACTAAACACACACACTATCACAGAGTCATACACGTAAACACATATCGGTGCATGCACATAAATAAAAATATACCCATCAATGCATAATATTTTACATCAGAGTAGTCCTTAGGGATCAGTGAGGGAATGTTTCCATAGGGTCTGCTTTTCTGGCCAGATCATCACATCAAGAAATCTGCGTAATGGATTTCACATTTGTCCCTCCATAGGAAAAATGGGTATGAAAATATCTTGGCCTTACTGGATCCTGGCAGGGGGGCATTGGTGGCTCATAGCCCATCATACTCCCCCTACTGTCTATGAGTCTGTCCATTATCATATGCCATATGCCAATTTCAAAAGAAAGTGAAGATGCAAAGGAAGCACAAGGTATATCAAAATCCTTGTTGGCTAGTTCTTAGCTGTGTGTATTTGAACAAGTTACTTCATCCCTCTTGCTTCAGTTTTTTTCACCTATAAAATTGGAATGATAATATTAATAGTACCCATTTCATTAGATTTTTATGAAGATTAAGTGAGCCAATACATTGAAAACACTTGGATTTTAAGCCCTTTAACAAGAACTTGGCAAGTTGCACTCAATGTTAGTATAGTAGTAGAAGCAGTAGTAGTTATCAGGTTTTGAGCTTAGCATCCAGACCCTGCTTCCAGCTACATTACATATGGACCTTAGAGAGTTTGTCAATATAGTATGGGAGAATATGTTTTGGGATCTGAACCTGGGATGGAAGAAAATTATGAAGATAATTTTCTCTTAACCTCTCACAGGTTCAAATCACTGTAGTGAATGGCATAATACAAACCTAACATATTTCCTAGCACTAAATCCTTCCTTATATCAACCTGCACCAAAGTCCAAAACATCCATCAAAAGCCATTCCTGGAGGCTGAGGTATTCTGAGACAGCATGATAAACCAGGAAAAGCCTTCAACTAATGGTTGAACATATTTGGGTTCTAATATTAGCTCTGCCACTTATTAGCTGTATGGTATTGAGAGAATAACTTAAGCCTTCTGAACATGTTTTATCAATTGTAAAAAGTGGGTATTAATAATTTGAACCACTTTTTAGAGTTGTTGTGAGAAGTAAATAAGGCAAAGTTGATAAAGTCAAGGGGTGAAGGTGAAATGTAAATCTCACACACATTATAGAGGACAAGTGGTATCGTGTAAAGAGCATAGGAGATTGGAGTCAGATAAAACAGGATTCAAAACCTGGCTCTGGATTTACTAACTGTGTGACCCTTTCAAGTCTTTTAATTAGTTTAACTGGTTTTCTAATCTGTATAATGGGGATTAATAACACTTATGGTATAGGACTATCATGAAGCCTCAATGGAAGAATGTAATTGAAAACAAATATGCACTCCATAGACATTTATTGAGCATATAGTGAGTGTGATGTGATGGAGATCAGTGTAGCATGGGGGAAGGGGGGATAGTTTAGAAATAGTGCTCAGGAAAGCCCACTACTGGCACAAAGAACATGGTGGAAGAACTTGACAAATAGGAGTTTCCATCCTTTGCAAAATTTTCCAACTTGTACTAATCCCACACAGAGAACTTATAAAAAATTCTCTTCTTCAAGGAGTGTGTATCTATTTCCCTGGGGTACCAGCTCCCTACTAACCGGTTCTTTCATTTCTGCTCAATCTCATGTGCCTGCCCTGCCCCACTTAAGCATAAAATTCTGAGGCACCAAACAGTAATCAGCCTCTCTCCATGGTTCCTTTCTTGCATCATGCCTATTATTTCATTTATAGGAATCCACTTTTTATTTTATTTTATTTTTTCCCCTCGTATCATTTTTATTTATTTTTTTTATTTCAGCTTATTATGGGGGTACAAAAGTTCAGGTTATGTATATTGCCCATGCCCCCCAAGTCAGAGCTTCAAGCGTGTCCATTCCCGACAGTGCGCATCACACTCATTATGTAGGTATACACCCATTCCCTCCCCCCACCCCCCACATCTGTCCAACACCCAATTGGTGTTATTCCCAAATGTGCACTTAGGTGATGATCAGGGAGACCAATTTGCTTGTGAGTACATGTGGTGCTTATTTTTCCATTCTTGGGATACTTCACTTAGTAGAATGGGTTCCAGGAATCCACTTTTTAAATCTTTGTATGACAACTTTACTGAGACATAATTAACAACCACTGTCTCTTACCACAGGCTGAGCAGTTGGTCTCTTAAGCCTGGTTACAGACCAAGCTGTCAACACCAAATGCAGGTTCTGTGTTTAACTCTGACCATTAACCAAACGCTGAACACAAGAGGTAGCTTGAGCTCCTAACTTCGGACTTGAAGACTTATCCCTAATTTCAGACCAAGCCCTTAAACTTGGCCACAGATGAACACCTTAATTTTATCCTTAAATTGAGACTCTTTCTGGCTACACTCCAAGGTCTTAACCCTGATTAAATCAAGTCCCTAGGCCTAGTCACATACTAACTGCTTATGTCTGGCCCCAGAGTAAATACCTACAATTGGTGCCAGCCTGAGTCGCTATCCCTGATCTCCTATTGAACCCTAACAATGGTCACTGAATAAGTTCTTAATTCATGATGTAGAACTCCAATCTAACAGCAGACATAGCCCCTAAAACTGTCTCCAGGCTGAATCTCTAAACTAAACTACAGACTGTGACCTAACTCTGGGATATACTTAATATCCTACACTGATCACAAAATGAGTACTCAGCATAGATACTAATTGAGCTCTAACCCTGACCACAGACTGAGTCTCTAACTCGGACACAGCCTAAAATCTGATCTTAGAAACCAACCCAGCTACAATTTCCACAGACTTAGCACTAACCAGAAAATGACCCCAACATTGGCAACAGAATGACTACTAAACTTGGCCTCATAGAGAAACATAAACATGTACAGAGACTAAGCTCTTAACTTGGCCCAAGACTGTGCCTTAATCATGGCCAAGAAGTGAAACCAAATCTTCTACAAAACTTAAGGATATTCTGACCACAGCATATGCCCTAATCCTGCTCATAGACAGAACGCTGAACATGGCCACAGACTGAGACTTAACCATGTTCAAATCCCAAGTTCTAAAACTGGCCAGAGACTGGGTTCTTAAGTCTGACCGTGATAACCTCAAATCAAAAAAACCTACAACAGATATGCAAAAAAAAAAGAAAAGAAAAGAAAAGAAAGAAAGAAAGAAAGAAAGAAAGAAAGAAAGAAAGAAAGAAAGAGAGAAAAGAAAAGAAAAGAAAAAAAGAAATGAAAATCAAGAAATTAAAACACAGTCACAGAGATGATCACTTTTAACAAAGGAAGACAGTAAAGATGTAAGAAAGAAAGAGAGGACCACAAAACAACCAGAAATCAAATAATAACATGACAGTAGTAAGTCCTTACCTATTAATAATCACATTGAATGTAAATGGACTAAACTTTCCAATCAAAAGATACAGAGTGGCTGAATGGATAATAAAACAAGAGCCAACCATATGTTGTCTGCAAAAAACCATGCTTCACCCATAAAGACACATATACACTGAAAATAAAGGGATCAAAAAATATATTCCCTGGACCATGCAGATCATAATGGAATAAAACCAGAAATCAATGACAGAAGAAACATTGGAAATTATACAAACATATGAAAATTAAACAATATGTTCCTGAATGACCATGGGTCAATAAAGAGATTAAGAAGGAAATATAAAAAATTATCAAAACAAATGAAAATGAAAACACAACACATCAAAACCTATGGGATACAGCAAAAGCAGTAATAAGAGGAAAGCTTATAGCAGTAAGTGCCTACATCAAAAAAGTAGAAAAGCTTCAAATAAACAACCTAATGATGTATTGCAAAGAACTAGAAAGAGCATACCAAAGCCAAAATTAGTAGAAGAAAAGAAACAATAAAGATCAGAGTGAGAATAAATAACAAACTAATTAAAAAAAGATCAGAGTGGTAATAAACAAAACAAAGCAAAACACAAAAGATCAATGTAACAAAAAGTTGGTTCTTTGAACATATAAACAAAATTGAGACAACTTTAGCCAGACTAAGAAAAAAGAGAGAAACCCAAAATAAATAGAATCAGAGATGAAAAAGGAGACATTACAACTGATACTGCAGAAATCCAAAGGATCATTCAAGACTACTTTGAGCAACTATATGCCAATAAACTATTCCCAATAAATTGGAAAACATAAGAAATGGACAAATTCCTAGATGCATACAACCTACCAATATCGAACCAGGAAGAAATCCAAAACCTGAACAAACCAACAACAAGTAATGAGAAAGAAGCAGCAATAAAAAGTTTCCCATCAAACAAAAGCCCAGGACCTGATGGCTTCACTGCCAAATTCTACCAAGCACTCAAAGAAGAATTAATACCAAGCCTACTTAAACTATTCCAAAAAAACTAAGGAGGAGGGAATACTCCCAAACTCATTCCACAGGGCCTGTATCACCCTGATACCCAAGCCAGAAAAAGGCACAACAAAAAAAGAAAACTATAGGCCAATATCTCTGATGAACATACATGCAAAAATCCTAAACAAAGCAATAGTAAGCCAAATTCAACAGCACATTAAAAAGATTATTCATCATGATGAAGTGGGATTCATCCCAGGGATGCAAGGATGGTTCAGAATATGCAAATCAATCAATGTGATACATCATATCAATAGAATAAGGGATAAAAGCCATATGATCATTTCAACTGATGCTGAAAAAGCATTCAATAATATTCAACATCCTTCACGGTAAAAACTCTCAAAACACTGGGTATAGAAGGAATTTACCTCAACATGATAAATGGTATATATGACAGACCCACAGCTAGCTAGTATCATGCTGAATGGGGAAAAACTGAAAGCCTTTTCTCTAAGATCTGGAATAAGACAAGGATGCTCATTTTTAACACTGTTATTCAACATAGTACAGGGAGTTCTAGCCAGAGCAATCAGACAAGAGAAAGAAATAAAGGGCATGCAAATTGGAAAGGAAGAAGTCAAATTATCTTTGTCTGTAGATGATATGAACTTATATTTAGAGAAACCTAAAGACTCCACAAAAATCTATTAGAACTGATAAACAAATTCAGTAAAGTGGCAGGATACAAAATCAACACACAAAAATCAGTGGGATTTCTTTATGACAACAGTAAATAATCTGAAAAAGAAGCCAAGAAAGTAATTCCATTCACAATAGCTACAAATAAAATAAAATGTCTAGTAATAAACTTAACCAAACAAGTGAAAGATCTCTACAATGAAAACTATAAAACATTGATGAAAGAAATTGAAGAGGATACAAAAAATAGAAAGATATTCCATACTTGTGGATTGGGAGAATCAATATTGTTAAAATGTCCATACTACCCAAAGCAATTTGCAGATCCAAGGCAATCCCCATCAAAATGCCAATGACATTCTTCACAGAAATAGAAAAAGTAATCCTAAAATTTATATGGAACCACAAAAGCCCAGAATAGCCAAAGCCATCGTGAGCAAAAAGAACATAACTGGAGGAATCACATTACTTGACTTCAAATTATAGTGCAGAACTGTAGTAACCAAAACAGCATGGTACTGGCATAAAAATAGACATGTAGACCAATGGAACAGAATAGAGAACCCAGAAATAAATCCATACACCGATAGTGAAATTATCTTTGACAGAGATGCCAGGAACATACATTGGGGAATGGACAGCCTCTTCAGAGTCCAGAGTACTAACCATTACACCATGGAACCACCGAAAGGATAGTTTCTTCAATTAATGGTGCTGGGTAAACTGGATATCCATATGCAGAAGAATGAAACCAGACCCTTATCTCTCATGATATAGAAAAATCAAATTAATATGGATTAAAGACTTAAATCTAAGACCTGAAATGATGAAACTACTAAAAGAAAACACTGGGGAAACACTTCAGGACATTGGTCTGGGCAATCATTTCTTGAGTAATACACTCAAAGCACAGGCAACCAAAGCAAAATTGGATAAACACGACCACATCAAGCTAAAAAGTTTCTTTACAGCAAAGGAAACAATCAACAAAGGGAAGAGACAACCCACAGAATGGAAGAAAATATTTGGAAACTACTCATTTGACAAGAGTCTAATAACTAGAATATATAAGGAGCTCCAACAACTCGATAGGAATAAAATCAAATAGTATGATTAAAAAATGGACAAAGGATCTGAGTAGACATTTCTCAAAAGATGACATACGACTGGCCAATAGGTATATGAAAAAATTCTCAACATCATTAGTCATCAGAGAAATGCAAATCAAAACTACAATGAGATATATATATATATCTCACCCCAGTTGAAATGGCTATTATCAAAAAGACAGGCAATAATGATAATGAATGCTGGCAAGGATATGGAGAAAGGGAAACCTTCATACACTGTTGGTGGAAATGTAAATTAGTTTAACCACTATAGAGGACAGTATGAAGTCTCCTCAAAAACCGAAAATAGAACTATCATAGACCCAGCAATCCCCCTGCTGGGTATATATCCAAAAGAATATATCAGAATATCAAAAAGATACTGCACTCCCATGTTTTTGGCAGTACTATTCACAATAGTTAAGATTTGGATTATCCTTGGTGTCCATCAATGGGTGAATGGATAAAGAAATTGTGGTACATATACACAATTGAATATTACATAGCTACAAAAAAGAATGAAGTCCCACCATTTGCAACAACATGGATGGAACTGGAGAACTTTATGTTAAGTAAGATAAGCCAAGCACAGAAAGACAAATCTCACATGTTCTCACTCATATGTGGGAGCTAAATATTAAATCAATTGATTTCCTGGAGACAGAGAGTAGAATGATGGTTACTAGAGGCTGGGAAGGGTTGTGGGTGGGGAGGGGGGAGATACAGTGGAGATGGTTAATGGGTACAAAAATATAGTTAGGTAGTTAGATAGAATGAATAATATTTGATAGCACAACAAAATAACTATAATCAACAATAAGTTAGAGTATACTTTAG
Source organism: Lemur catta (assembly GCF_020740605.2). Lineage (NCBI taxonomy): Eukaryota > Metazoa > Chordata > Mammalia > Primates > Lemuridae > Lemur > Lemur catta. The sequence continues at coordinate 30,995,491 of NC_059155.1, read as the reverse complement.
AATAACTAAAAGAGTGGAATTGGAATTTTCCTAATACAAAGAAATGATAAATGCCTGAGGTGATGGATACCCCAATTACCCTGATTTGATTAATTAACATTGTATGCCTGTATCAAGACCTCACATGTACCCTATAATGATATACAACTATTGTGTACCCATAATAATTTAAAAAATTAAATAATTTTATTTGTGGGAACCAGCTCACGTTTAATTGTGAAATTTTAAAATCGTACAAGTATTTTGACATTGCCCCCATATTTAGTCTCTTATAATGATAGGAAAACACCAACCAATCACAGGATTTAATGGGTTTAATAGTTTACCCCTTCAGTTACTATTTGCAGCACCCAATATTCCTTTGAAATACCAGACAGACCTGCAGTGGCCAACAGTAAATTTCTGCTCTCCCAGAGTTGAAAAGTTCAGGTTCTCTGAGTATTGTATTGCAGTGGCACTTGCCAGAATTGGTACCTCCCCATAGTTGGGGGCTTTAAATGTACCAGTGAAAAAAACTTTTTCCCCTTCAAGGGGAAGAAAAAAAATTACTCCAAAACCTGGCAGATCTGGCTGTGAGGTCTTTCCTCCTGTCTCATTGCTTCATCTCTTCAGGCTTTTTTTTCTTTTTTGCAGTGGAGCAAGGGAGACCAAAACCTACCCTGAGTTACAAGAAACAAGACAGTGATGGCTATAAAAGGAGTGACCAGGAGCAACTGAGATACTCCCTTACCTCCCACATCCAACATATGTGCTTCACAAAAAAACAACAAAAATAACAAATCCACAAAATACAACAGCTAGGATTATAAAATTCATTCATCCAAGGGTGGTAGAAGGCAGGAAAGGTGGGAGGGTAAAATGGCACAGGGAAAAAAACAAAGTATTCAAATCAGTCCAGGCACAGGGGATGGCAAATGCTAGAAAATAGCTGCAGCAAAACCTGTAGTCCTTTCAGACTCATGGTAGTGTTAAGAATCCACACACTGGTGTCAGGAAGATTCTGCCTTATGTGCACCAGAGACAAACTTTCCAATTCCTCAGAGAGAAGTGAACATGCAGAGGTCCCTTGGCAGCGTGGGTCCTGCCTTCCCTGGCAGATGGTGTTGAAGCAGGGAACAGAGCTGCCACAGCCTCCCTCCAATCCCACCCATCCCCTTTGGGTGGCAGGCAACTCAGTGGCCTGCAGCAGCCTTCAGTTTGGCAGGAGATGGATGCAGTGAAGGGAACTTCTCTGCAGAGGTTGAGCTGCTCAGGGCAGACTGCAGATGCACTGTCTTGTGGAAGAGTCTGTTGCTTAAGAAGACCACCAAGGAGAAGAGTCTCAACTGGAAGAGGTACGCTTTGCCAGGAGTCTTTGCTTCATTGGTGCTGATAATGAATCAAGGAAAGAGGATAGAGAAGAGGCATCCACTGATAATGTATGAGGACTGCATTGCTGTGAGAAAAGCCAAGGGTAATACAAACCCAAAGTAGTAAGGCCAGTTCCTTTCTATGTTTGACAACCGTTGGTGCATTTCAATTCCTTTATTGAACCAATGATATTCAAAGCAATATAGTGAGTAGAGAAGGGACATATGCAGGAGACTAACCAGCTGACCAACAAGATGGATGGGAAAGAGACTCACAAACATTCCCTGGATAAGGAAAAGAGCCTGCAACAAAAGGTTGAAGAGCATGTCAGCAACTATTTTGCTGACACTAGGAAATGGGTGAGGCTTTCTCCCTGATACCTCAAATGCCAGGTCAGCTATATCTTGAAACCAAATGGCATTCACAACTTTGCTAAGCACAAACAGGGGCAGCAACCAAAGATCACTGAAAATTGATGTGAGGAAGAATTCCAGCCATGACCAAACATCTCCATGTAGTGATGGACCACCGATAATTCGGGCTGTTACTGACTGAAGCACAGGAATAAACACTCGATAAAATAAGAGGAGACTAAACCAGAATACTCTACCATTCCTAGCACAACACTGGAATATTCTACTAACAATACGTGGCTCACTCTCTTGCTTCCACTCTATTCTCTGGGCTCTCCTCTGTGCCAGTACACTAGTCGCCCTTCTTCGACGCTGCTCCTCTCTCTTTTGTTGGATTCAAGCATCCAGCTTTGAGATGGTACAAATACCCCATATGGAGTCTTTGATTCCCCTGCCAAGGTCCTGGAGAAAGGTTTTTACACTGTCAGCCATCTCTTCACCACCCAAACTATCAACTACACAGAGGAGAAAGAAGCACCCCAAAATCTCTCATCATGAAGGACCCGCAGCTCTGCCACCGCGGCTCCTGCCCGGCCCCGCGCCCTCCGGGGGCCCGCTGGACTCCTCCGCGCCCAGCTGCCCGCTCTGCCCCGGGCGCTCCCAGGGCCGGGGCCGCTGTGCCCGCATTGGGCATCCCCAGGTCGCACGGGGCCACCGGGAAGTCGGGAGACGTGGAGGAAAAAATTAAATAATTTTTAAAAATTAAAAAATAAATGTGACCATGAAATAATCCACTGAATCTGGGATAAACTGAGCCCCATCAGTGGCCACTGATTTGACCCTTAACCTCACAGCCTGTAACTGGTTGCAGACTACACCTCTAACTCTAGCCACAGGCTGAACTCCTTTCATCACAGACGGAGCCCATAAGCCTAACTACCAACCTGAGCTTTCAACCTGAAAATAAGTCTGATCCTCCCAAATGGCTAATGACTGATCTGTCAGACGGTGCACACCAGAACTGCAACACCCAGAATACCATCCTCAGTCTGAACTCGGGGTGCGGGGGGTGAAAATCAGAAGGGGAGGGCGAATTGTGGGTATATAGAAACAAGTGTCTCAACTCCATCTCCCATAATCCTCTGTTTTCGCTTGAGTCTCTCCGCCAATGCCAATATTGGCTTTCTCCAGGAAGAACAGCCTCCAGTGACCTCAAACTACATTTCCCATGAAGCCAAGGGGTTGGGCCACTGGCATCCCTAATGACGAGTAACCAATAGGAGACCACTGTATGGATGAGAACCCAGCCTGGAAACAGAGTGCAGGGCCTAGGCCGCCCAGCGCGAGGCGGGGACTTCAGAAGACAGTTGCGCCGTGTAGCGCGGCCTGGGGCGCTACGCGGGCACTACGCTCCCAGGAGCTGCCCCGGCGTCCCGATTTTCCGCGGCTGTATAAGGAGTAGCGCTTCGGTAGCCGGGGAGCTGGAGGTCAGAGAGGCAGAAAGCCCAAGTGGCCGTGGCTGGGGACTGTGGGACTGATGGGGCCTAGGGAGGATGGTGCTTCCGGGGCTGCTGTTCTCAGCGCCTAACTCCGCCCAGCTCCGCCTCTGCCGGGGAGGGGGGTGTCAGACTGGGAGTCAGGGGTGGGCTTCTAAGCTCTCCGCACCAGTTTCCTAGAGCCTTGGGAGCGCGCTCTCCTTGCTCCTTTTCTCTTCAATCCGCTCGCTCGCTTTTTCCTCCACAATGCCATCGCCCACCCCCACCCAAGCTTTGTGCCTCTCTCAGAGGCCCGAAGTTAGGGTTCAGGTCCAAGGTTTTGCGGAGGCGGTGTCCGGACTCTCCTTGCTGCTTGCAGGAGTTGGGTGATCTCTTTCCTCTTTTCCCTCAATTTGCATTTCAGTTTTGGGCACACACCCCTCCCTATGCACACACTCCTCGTTTCCTCTGGGATCATGGGAATGTGGTATGGGTGGGGAGTGACTTTTTGTCAACACTTTCTCTTTCTGCCTCCTTGATAGTGGGATAAAGATAGCCATCTCTTTACTGGACCCTCAGCCACCCACCCCTTCCCCAAGCAGGTCGAGTGGAAAGGGTTTCCCCTCAATTTCTAGAAGGGGAGGGGAGCAGAAGAGGGAAGGAATCTTGCTTTTGAGAAATGTGTGTATAAGGTTCAGTGCAGGATTCTGGTGAGCGAAAAATGCAAGTTAGACCTATTATAAAAACTGAGCGCTTTAGGGGTTTCCAGCAAAGACGGATAGCACTAATGTTGGCAAACATTTAGAGGGCACACCAACTACAGAATAAAGTAGACCGTGTGAAACAGACTGTATTAATTATTACAAACGCGTGCAAAAAGTGCTGAGGGGGGGTTAGCGGCATATTGATGGGGTTGGGGATTGATCTGTGGAAGGTCAAGCCTAATCCGGGAAGTGCTGAAGTCTTGAAACCCTCATCTGTTTTTCAGGCCAATCCTAGTAGGCTTTATGAAAGAGATGAATTTTAATTTGGGCTCCAACAGAGTAAAGGAGATTTGAAGTGGGTGAAGAGGAGTGAGAAAATGCTTCCTTATACTGGTGCTGGGTTTTGAGAAGGGTAGAGAGGGAGGAGTACTGTGTAACTGGTGGGCTTGCCTGATTGGAGCACAAGTTGTCAACGGGGATGTACTGGGAAATAAATAGGGTTGAAAAGCTTGGGGTCATAATAACATGACACTTTGAAGCATCCACATAGTTTGGATATTTTTCTGTATCAAATAAAATTAAAGGCAAAAAATTAAGATTGGATGATTTTTCTTTTCATCCTAGGGTAACCTGATTTGAGATCAATTCTTGGAGAACACAAAGAAGTGTGGTGGTATGTTCCAGGTGTGAGTTTAATTGAAATCCAAGAAGAAGCTTGTCTTACAGACGTTTTGTTTGTGGCTATTCTTAGCTACAATCTATAGCTGTCAATTTTAAAGCCTAGTAACATAAATTTATTTCCTTAAGAAATGTATTCACTGTCCTTGTACATCATATTATCTGAATTGTAGTCATCTCATTGGGTGACAGTAATGACTGCTATTTATTGAGCCCACAAAATGTCCCAGGCATCATCATAAACACTTTGTTGCATTACCTTAAGACTATTATAAAGTAGATACTATTATCCCCATTTTATTTCTTGAAGAAAAAACTAAAACGCAGAGAAATTAAACAAGCTATCTAAATTCATACAGATCATAAGGAGTTGAGTTGAGGTTTGGGTATACAGATTTCTGACCTCACAGCTCATGCTCTGTCCACCATGGTTTGCTGGTCCCAATGCTTATTTTTGTTCTTGACTTTCCAGTTGTGGTAAGGGGAGATTATTGTGAGGTATAGTTGATCATCCTGGCAGAAACCCAATGATTTGCTTTGAATTTCTCTGTCTGAGTGTGTCTGCTGTAAAGTACCTGCCAAAACCAAATTAGCTTAACTGCTATTGTGACCATAGCTAATTGTGTCTGCCAAAACTATAGTCAGTATGGCTATTTCTGAATTAGATGATTCTCTTTATAAAACATGTCATACCTGTAAGCAGTCTGGACCTGGAAAGTACATTGGGTTTTATTTTAGCTTTTTTAAAAATTACCTGGGAGACTAGATCTCTTTCCTGACCTAAGCCCACATGAAGTGCTGGAGATGCAACACAATACAAAGTGTGAGCTCTTCCTGGGTCTAGTTGGAGAGCTAGATGCCCACAATTCTGAGATAGTGTAGTATAACAGAGACAGGTACAAAGTGCTGTGGAGGGATAGAGGAAGGAGTGACTGGCTATGAGGGAGAGTCAAGGAGAAGGCTTCTATGAGGAGGTGACATGACAGATAGGTCTTGAAGGATAATGAGTTTTCCAGGCAGGAATAGTAGAGGGGAGGCATTCCAGATAGAGGGGTCAGTCTGTGAAAGACATGTGGCTGTATGAGAGCAGGACATATTCATTCAATGTGGAGGAATTCAGCATGGCTGGGGTACACATTGTTTGAGAAAAGCAAGGTATAATGGTAGGAGAAGAGTCTGGAAAGATAGGTTGAGGCTGATTTGTGAGGAACCTTGATTGCAATTCCAAGAAATTGGGATGTGCTACCATAAGCCAGTGGTTCTCAAAATGTAGGGCATCTGCCAGGATGGTTCCATTGTGTTCCCACAAATGTTTTAATTTGACTAGTTACATATTCAAATATATCTTATAAAAGGTAAAACTGAATTAGGTCATCAAATCTAAAGTTACTGAGAATTTTACTTAGTAAAAATAGAAAACAAACCAGTTTCACATAGATTTAAAGACCAATATTAAGTAAATAATAGTATACATGGTGCATGAATGTGATAAAAAACACTTAGTAATACTTTAATGACTGAAATTTGAGAAATGCTGCTTATAGGCAATAAAATACATAAAAATGTTTTAGAAGAAGAGTAGAATGATCAGATTTTTATTTTTGGACAATGACGGTGGGAAGGATGCAGCAGAGGTAGATACAACCAGTTAGGAGACTAGTGCTCTGTTCTACACAGAGATGATAAAGACCCGAAAGTGGTGACATGAGAGGAGGGAACAGATTTGGGACACATTTAGGAGGCAGAATTAGTAGGACTTGGTAGATCTGAATATTATTATATCAATGTCACCAGAATTGTTTTAAAAGTCTGTATGCACCACTTGCCTGTTATCCTTTATATTCTATGATGAACATAATATTGGTAAAACGTGCTATGTTTATATGTGCATTCAGATAACAGTGGAGGCTATTGTTACCATTCAGGAGCGGGTTTGAATTACACACAAGCATCCTTCCTGCCATACTGAGTGTCCTTAAGAGCACTGGCACATACAGTCAAGGTATTGGTAAGGAATATGAGTGTGGTCCTTGACCCTTACCCATCTGAGGAACTCCTCAGCCTTCAAGACTAAGCTCAAATATCGACACCTCTGTGAAGTCTTTCCAACACTTCTCCCACCTCACCCCCACACACATATATGAATGCACACACAAAGCAACGTCAGGCCTGGACTTAACTCTCTCCTAGCCTGTACCACGCTGTAGTATGTCAGTCTGTGGATGTTTCTGTCTCCCCCCACTAGACTGTGAGCTCCTTGAGGGAAGGGACCAGACTTCATTCACCTCTAGACTCATAGCATCCAGAACAACACTTGGCACATAGTAGACACCTAATAAATGGTTATTGGATGAAAATAATGGATCAACAGATTTGCATGAATATAACTCTGGACCTGGGTAGCACAGAGTGCCAAATGCTGTAGAGAGACTAGCTGTTTGCTACATTTGCTACTTTTGCTGAATAAAGCAGTAAATGAAAGTGCCCATAACTTTACTGGAGATTTTTTTCCCATTTTTTCCTCACTGTCCCCTGGTTATCTTACCTTTTTCTTTGTCATCCTTTACCCAGACAGTTTCTTAGGCCTGCCATTGTTTTGCTCCTCTTGGCAGAATTCACATTGCTCCTGTCCTGATACTTTGTGAGGAAACAACCCTCCCCTCTACCCACAAAATCCAATTGACTCCATCTTTGACATCACTCTCAAATTCATTTCCTCCTACTCCTAGATACTTCAAGTGGGACTATAATTTGATACAGCCCACCTAGAGAGCAATTTGTTAATATATATATCAGAAATCTTAAAAGTAAGCATAGCTTTCAACCTACCATTTCAACTTACAGGGCTCGATGCTGAAGAAACAATCATGTTGTTTCCAAAAATTTAACTCCAGGATGTCTATCCCAGAGTTGTTTATAATAATGTCAAAAAAGAGAAAAGAAATAATGTCTTAAATGTCCAGTACTAGGGGTTTGAATGAAATTAATTGTGGTATATCCATAGGATGGATTATTAAGTAGCCATGTAAGTCAATGTTACCAAAGAATATTTGATGATGCGAAAAATCATTTATGACATAGTAAGAGAAAATTTGGGTCATAAATCTGACACTACAGAGTGGCAGATCCCAGTTTAAATACATACACATACATATACATCTATGCAGGTATATAGAGGATAAATCCTATAATGTTAAATGTAAAAATATTAATATGGACTTGCTATAAATGGTAAGATTACTTATGACTTCTATTTTTAAACTTTTGCATATTTTTATTTTCTAATCTTCTACAATGATGCATCTGTTGCTTTTTAGAAAGCTATTTTAAAATATCTTCCCCATGTCCACCCATTACCGTTGCCTTAATCTGGAGCACACTCCTACCTCATAACACACATGCATCACTTCTAGCCTGGATTGCTACTGCTTCCAGCCTTCCTCCCTTCCAATCCACTCTCCTCCAGTGCTGATAGAATTATTTTTATAAATTGCAAATCTGAAGCTATCTGGCCTCTATATAAAATAGTTCAAAAACTGTTCGTTGTCCTCAGGGTAATATTTAAATTTCTTACATGATGAGTGTGATGGGCACTGTCTGGGGAATGGACACTCTTGAAGCTCTGACTTGGGTGGATGGGGGGACACAGGCAATATATATAAACTGAACTTTTGTACCCCCATAGTAAGCTGAAATAAATAATATAAAAAATAAATAAATTTCTTAGACTGGCTGATTAAACGTTTGGAAATCAGCTCCCTGCTTTCCTCTACAGCATCAGTTTTTTCTCCTATGATTTACTTTTTCTTGAGATCTTAGGCCAGTGCCAGGCACCTAATAGGTGTTAGTAAATGTTAGCCAAATGTTGATGTGGGTTGTGTGGATTAACTATTGTGTGCCAAGTAGTCTACTGGTATTTTATTTAATCCTTAGAGCAAAAACATTAAATACATACAATAGTTATTTTATAGATGAGGAAACTAAATAAATAAAAGTGAGAAAAAAAGTTATCATAATAAAGAACACTTGTTTAAAGAAAAAGTTAAAACCCGCTGCTATAATGCAACTCTCTTTGTTCTGCAATCTCTGACGGTCATTGTCAGTAAGAATACAGACTTTGTACCTTCCTTTGGGCAAGTTATATGTGACCACAGCATAACAAGGACAGCCCCAGACTGACATGATCTCACCATGTCATGGTTCACACTGTGTTAATGTACAGAAAGCTTTCTTTTGTGTATCTAATACTTGGTACAGGAGAGACGGAATAGTTCCAATTGCTGTTTTTCTTTCTATTTTGAAATTCTGTGTCTTTTGGGAAGGGAATGTCAGCAGAGAGCTACAGAAAACTGTGATAGAATTGAATGTACAAGAAACAATGTGTCTCATGGGAGCCAATGTCATTGGTTAATTTATTTTTTTAAATGTCATGTAGATGTATTTTCCCGCAATCTGTCTCCAGGAAAGACCTTGGTTGAATTCAACAGTTAATCCTATTTAAAGAATGCAGCCCATGTGTGCACTATATTCTTGCATTGTTAAGTGATTTTAGACATATGTAGTGGATTACCATAATAACATACGTTCGAGTGTGTGTGGTATATCCGATTTTCTCTACAATAATATATTGTTGGTCATATTGTTATTCAGGATCCTACAGTGTGGTCTTCCTTTCATTTTCCTTACAAGTAATATCCATTGTGCAAAAATGGATGAACTTTAAAGAACAGAAGTCCTAAGCATGATTCATCTGAATAAAATGATATTGCTTTGTAAGGAATTGTCACTTTTAAATACTCCAGTAAAAAGAATCTACATTTTTTCTGCTTCACGATCAAATAAGTTGAATATAGAAATAACAGTTAGGGTTTCAATTCATTTGATGAATTATTGTAGGCTTACTATGTGAAAGTACTCCATTAAGCACTATACTAGATACTCGTAAATACCCCTTTAATGCCTTCCAGACAGAAAGAAAAGAGAGAGCGCACGCGCACATGAGACAGAGCACACACAAGAGAAAGAGCATTCAGGAGTAAATGAAAGAAAGAGAAGATTTTAACAAGCAAGCCCATCATATAAACAAAAATTTATCCAGCTGAAAATTGGGATGTGTACCAATGGGGATTTATTCTTTTTTTTTTCCTCTGTGGAATATCTAAGCAAAAATGAGCCACCAAATAGCTGATAAGCAAATGATCTAATTCTCTGTTTACAAACAATTTGAGAGAAAGAACAGTGACTTTCTGTGCATCTAGCCCTGCACAGGCCTGCTGGTGATGTTGTGAGAGTTATGATTGTGTCAGCTTTTCCAGGGTTTTTGTCTCTGCTGCAGAGATTTGGCAGACACCTCAGAGAAATTTTATGTCTCTTAAATCTTCCTCAAGCTAGGCTTGGCTCTTAGATTTATATGTACAAAAAAATTAAAGTGTTTCCCAAGTTTGACATTTTTGAAGATCAAAACCGACTCAGTTTTTAAAAGAAAATCACCATGTACCTCACTTTAGTCACAGAATGAGCTAATTGATTTTTGCTATTTTTTTAAAACAGCCCAATATTTACTTTTCAGAAGTGGCTATGATCATATGTCTAAAGATTTATATCCCAGTCCTCAGTGTTGCTTCCTCTTTTTCTTGCCTACAAAATGTAAAGTTTTGCTGAAGTCTTAATTTTCCTTTTTTGTTGTTACTGTTACATAGTATAAAACATTGTAGGGTGGAAGGCATGGTGAAATAAAAGTTTTCATTAACTCTGCTTTCCTCCCCTTTTTGGTGTTCTGGTTTTTGGTGATCTTTTACCCACAAAATATGGCATAATAATGATAGGTGAGAAGAACTGGAGAACTTTCAGTAACACTCATTAACAAGGCTGGTCCAAATGCATCTGTAGGCAGAACACAAATGAAAGTGTGACAGTAATTCAGAGGAGTTGAGACATTGTATGGAGAATGTTACATAAACAATATTGCTTCAGTGGTGAACTGTGAAAAATAAGGATAGGGAAATCCCCAATAAGGGCCCTTCTCATCTGCTCCAGCTGCTCTTCTTTTTTAGCCAGCAACAACTGCCAGTGAGAGTTTCCTGGGATAGAAACCGTCTCACACTAAGCCTCATAAGATGTCCTTCTACCATTTCTTCTTCAATCAAGTCCTCAAACACACTTCACCAGGATTACTTTGGTCACATAGTATTCTAATTTTCACTTTTCAAAGATGCTGAGTTTGAATTCAAGGGGCACTTGATGTTCAAACTCATTCATTCAATAGATATTTGAGCACATATACAGGACCAGACCCTTTGCTAAGTGCTGGAGGTTTAATAATGAATTAGATGTAATCCCTGCCTGTCCTTAAAGAGCTTGTAGTCTAGTGGGGGAGATAGACACTCAAACCAATGACTATATTCCAATGTGGAAAAGGTGCTCAAAAAGAGAGGTATGTACAAGGTGCCCTGGGAACATGGTAGAAGGAATTACATTACTTCTGGGGGTGGGCAAGAGGTCAGAGTCTACAGGTCAGAGTCTAACTGTGCTGAATCATAAAGGGTAAGTGGGCATTGCCTAGACTCTAGGTGGACAAAGAGATGGTGGGCAAGGATTCCAGGAAGAGAGACCACCAACATGTATAAGTCAGTCACATGTGTAAAACTGGATAGTTCAGAAAAAGGTAAGATACTGTGTGTGAACTACTGGGAGTGTGGGAAAGGGGGACAGGATAAGAGTCTGGAAAGGCATCTTGTGGCCAGTTGGTGAAGCAAGTCTGTTTGCTAAGAAGCATGGCCATTGTGTTATATGCAGGGATGAGTGAGCACAGGGTTTTAAATGGGGGGAGTAACATGATTGGATTAGAGGATGGGCTTTATGCGGAAGGCAAGGGGACTGGAGGCAGATAAAGTGTACTTTCTAATTTGGCAGTCTTTGAGAGGTCTTGCCCTAATCACTTGCCATTATTCAGCAATGCCATCTTTGTTAGGTTTTCTTTTGGTATAGAGATCACTTTGAATAATTGTTTCCTTCTACACACAGAACATACCTCCTTATACTCCTTCACATGTTACTTAGCTGAATATTCATTCTTTCCAACTCAAAATCAGTGATCCCAGCAGTAATTGGGGTGTGATTATCATGGAGGAAATCAGAGTTTTGAAGTGTAGCAACTTCATTTCAAAAACATTATATGAGGCTTATTTATTGCATGCTGAATCAGCAGGACTGAGGCAAGTGCTGGCCTGCTCCCCTTGGAGGAGGAGGGAGGGAAAGGGACAGAGGCTGAAGAGATGTCACAGAGTGGCTGTTTGAAAAATGGGCAGCATCCAGAATGCTAGAAATCCCTTAAGGCCATGTCCAGATACGGGAAGTAGACATAAGGGCCAGAAGCAGTATATGAATATAAAACATATGCCTGTCAAAGGTACCTGTGCCCCCCCCAATTCTATTATCTAGCCAATCAGTTTTAGATCATGTTCTTTTCCTGACTCAGATACTATAAATGGCTTCCCATTATCCATAGGATGAAGTCCAAACCCTTCAGCCTGGCAGTCAGTAGTACTCTCTGCAATCTGGCTCTAACCTACCTTTCCAATCTCTGTACTTTTCTCTTTCAGAACTCTGGTCCAGCCAGTTACCCTTTCAAACACTGCTTTGTCATTCCCTCACCTATATTGTCAGCCCTGTCAGGGTGGACACTATGTTTTTACCTCTTTGAATCCTCCACAGTGCCTAGCATAGTGTCTTGCATATATTAGGCACCCAAGGTACATCTTTGGGTGACTATTGTCATTACTCATCCTTCTGCCTTTCTTTCTAATATCTCTTCTACCAGTGACCACATACCCTCTCTACTAAAAATGGCAACTGAGACACTAGGTAAAAGGGGTTGATGTTCAACAAGCTATCTTTTAAATTTTTAGTCTGAAATATGTTAGTATAAAGAAAAAATGCAAGAATAATGCAAGAAATCTTTCATACCATTCACTTAGATTCACCATTGTTTAATATTTTGCCCTATTTGCTTTATGCTTCTTTATATAAATATGATTATTTTGTGCTGAAACATTTGAGATTGAATAAGCTGTACCCTTTACCCTCTCTCCTTTTTCTCAACCTTTTATTGTGAAAATATTCAAATATACAGAAATGTTGAAAGAATTGTACAATGAATACCCAGATACCCACCATTTAGATTCTACAATAAACATTCTTTTATATTTGCTTTATCACCTATCTATCTATGCATGTTTTTATGCATTTTAAGTTAAGCTGCAGACATCAGTACAATTTTTCTAAATTCTTCACTATGCAAATCATTAACTAGATAAAACTATTTTGTGCTCTGAAGTCAACCAAATTATCCAGTTATATCTGCATTTACTGTGTTGCCAAAATTCTAGTCTACCTGTGTATCTTAGATCTGTTTGGCCACAGGACACATATCTCTTTGATTAACTTTAGGATGCTCCTCTATTTCACCTAGTGCAGTGCCCGGCACACATTCCGTAGATAACACTTGATGCTGATGAGCAGAAATAGAGCTAGAGCAAAGGGAAGAAACACAATAAAACTATAATAGAATAAACTGGAGGAGGAGGAGAGAAGGTAGTGTGTATGCAAAGAGGGCCACAGGTAAACGGGAGAGAGAGAAACCAGGGCTTGAAGAATTGGGGGAAGAGGGATGCCTTAGTACTTCCAGCAGTACTTCCACCTGCTACTTCCTATCTCTCTCCTTAGAAGGATAGGATCCAGGAAACTAGGGACGCTTGCTGCTTAGCAGAGCACGTGACAAGTTTCTTTGCTACTACTTAGGAAACATCAATTAATATATTCATATTTATTCATGAATATGCTAATCTGCCATAAGGTGCCACTTAGTTTTGAAGAATGTAGGTGGGCCACAGAAAACCTCTTTCAAACTATATCTGTGCTACAGCCAAAGAGGACTTGAGTTCAATGAATCCTAGCTTCCTTTTTCTTTATAACCTTTCATTTTTGTGTTGCTTATGAATGCAAGGATAACTCTAATCTGTATTTATTGAGTAGTTATTTTGTGCTAAGTACTGTGCTAGATGCTATCACATCGCTGACACTTTCTGACAACCTGACGAGGTAGGTACTATTTCTTTCCCCATTTGCCACACAGGAAAACTTGACACTCAGTGTGGTTAAACATCTTGTCCATAAGCCAGAATTCTCAGGTTTGTCTGACTCTAGAGCTGAGTAGTCCTAACCATTATATCACACAGTCAGATGTAGTTTTTTCAAAAAGTCAATCCAATATAAATGCAAGGAAGTTTACGTTCACTGTATTGACTCGGCATTTGATTTATTCACTAAGCAAGTCCTACTGAATCATTGGATCAAGAAGGAAGTATGCCTTTAATCATTAGAATGTTGATATGGTTGTGGATTCAGATTGCTTACATTCACATCCCAGTCCCATCACTTACCAGTCAGATGCTGTAAGAAAGTCACTTAATATCAGTAAGTCTCAGTTTCTTTACCTATAAAGTGAGGATTAAAATGCCTATGAGATAGCTGTATTGTGTGGACTGATTAAGAAAATTATGTAAAGTATCATGCCACATCTGGCATGCAGTAAGTGCTCAGCATATTCTAGATTACTGTCATTCCTTCCTTCTTCCTTTTATTGGACCAGACTACTCACCTGTAGCTTTTACTTGAGGAAAACAAACTGTTCCTGAAACATTTTTCTGATGAGAGAAATTCTGAAAAAGAATCTTAGGTTGATTATTCCTAAGGCTGAACAAGGACAGCTACCAACTCCTATGTGAAGCATATTTCAAAGTAAGGTAGAAACATGAAAACTTAGGAGAGCTGGGGTGGTCCATCTCTCTGCTTCCTGGAGATCAGGGCTAAATCATGACTTTGTCTATTTTCTCACTAGACTAAATTTCACAACTGGCATAGACTATTAGACCTGGGATATTGGCAGTCCCAGCCCAGCCATTTCTAGGCAAGCAAGCTGAAGCTAAGAGAATAGAAGTGACTTGACTAAGGTCAAAAAGTGAAAAAAATCTGGAGAAATCAATTCTCCCACCTCCTTATGCAGTGTTCATTCTGTGTTTCCTTTGTGTTCTCTCAGGAAGGTGAAACCAAGCCTTGATGTGTGCTCTTTGCAAGAGATTGAACTGATTGGACTCTCAGGGTCTGGTGCAAGTTTGATTGATTCAGAAAACATGAATCTTTGTTCTGGTTCAAATAAATTCACTAGTTGTTATTGCTTTCAAACTGTTAACCTTTCTATTTTGTTTGGAATTTAGCAAATTAGTGTTGTTTCTCTCCATTTAGGTTCACAGTTTGGTTCAAGTTCTTGGTTATTTGAAATCTTCCACTGGGATTTTTGTTTTTGACAAAAATACTCAGAATCCAAGGTGGCAAATGAGGGGAATTCATTTGAAAAGATCAGTCAGGCTTGGTGACGGCTGCTGAGGAGGAGCTTGGGTGCTTTAGGGAACCATTAGCGCTTACATTCTGGAGCCTTAAATCAGGATAAAGGAAACATTGCAATGGTTTTTGGTGTGTGTGTTTGTTTTTATCAGGATGCTCTGATACTTTCATTTCCATTCTTGTTAATCTGGGTTGAAGCTGCTGATTCCCACCTCATTGCCTTTTGGGACACTCTGTCAGTCATGTTCTTGATAAGATCCTTATTTTTTGACTGTGGGAAAGAAGCTAACAAAAAAACATCTTTCCTGTCCTTTTCCCTTCACTTTGAATGGCCCTTCTGAGGAACTTGAGGAATATGAATTTCAAGCTTAAATTTGCAGAGGAGTTTAGTTGCAATGCCCAAAGGCAGAACAGCCTGATTCTGAAATACAGCCTTTGTTCCTTTCTTACCAATGTGGTTTTAAAAGTCTCAGGCAAGCCTCCTTTGCCAAACCTGAAATTGAGCTGACACCTTTCTCGGTGTCCAGCCATGCTGCAGGTGAGGCTGAGGGTTGCAGTGATGAGGCCTCTGGAGAATTGTATCCCACGTGCCTGACTTTCCACATGCCAAAGGAATGTGAGTTCTGGTGCCAGGGCTGCCAGTACCTTTTCAAGCTCTTGACTGTTTACCTAAGCAGTTGAAAGGCTAGGATTGCAGCTGTAATGGTAAAAGGACCATTCCTAATACCACAGAAGGCAAGCAAGCACTTTCTAGAAGGTAAGATTTTAGATGATCTCAGCAAGTATGTTTCTGATTAGAAAGAAAATTCTCACTTTAGATTCATTCTCTTTTTTCCCTCCCTTTCCCTCTCCTCCCTTCTCCTCCCCTCTCCTCCCCTCTCCTCTCTCCTCCCCTCCCTCTCTTCTCCTCTTTTCCCCTTCCCCTTTTTAATAGCTTGGTTGCTCTTAGCTCCCAGTCACCTAACCCTTTGTGTTTCATATTATCCATTTCTCCATTGATTTAACATGGATTTGGGATATATATTTTACTGGCACTTTCAGTAGTAGCCATAACATTCAAAGGGAAAATTAGAAAAAAGTTTTCTTTCTTCTCACAAGAAGTACACTGGGCACTGTTTGAAGACACAAATGGCATTGGAGGGGGCCAAGGGGAGCTGACATCTGATATTTCTGCTATAGCCCCCACCTTTCTTTTGGCCTCTTCAGATTTGGCCCATGTGGACAAACACACACTTGGGTAACCACCATGCAGATGGAAATCAGGACATGTGGGATTTGGCCAAACCAAAGGTCCCCAAACATTGCCTGGATCATTTAGTGCCCCAGGTGTGGCTACCCCAGGACTTCATATGCTAAAATTGTGTCCAAGCTTAAGCCAGCTGGTCACTGTATATATAGTATCAAGGCAGCTTGGAGCCTCATAAAGCATGACTTCGGATTTTTACCTTGTGAATTTAGATTTAGCTAATCAACTCGAATCCTTCTCCACGCACTGGGCAATGTGGATGTACCGGGCAAATAGAATGATTTAACAAAAGGAAATGCTCATTGTCCAGTATTTTGCATCCTAGATGGGACATAATACTAGACCATATGTAGAAAAACGGACTGACTTTTCAGAAAGGAAAGAGGGAATGAGAGGACTCCAGTCTTTTTAATAAATTTTAATGCATTATTTTTAAATTTTTCTTTTCAAAAAATTTCCCCTCTATGGAATTTTAAGAGCAAACAGTGATTCCTTCCAATGCTAAAATTTGAAGAAATGAACAATGTTTTGTGAAATTATATTAGTCCTGTCTTTTTATTTGCCTTATGTGATAGAGGTGTCTCACTTCATTTAGGCAAGATTTGTTTCAGGGTGTAGTAATAATAATCCCATATAATTGTATAGCCCTTTCCAATTTACAAAAGGGTTTTTGTATCCATTACCTAATTATCTCTTCATAGAAATCCTGTGAAGCAGTCATGTTAGGTACTATTATCTCCAGTTAATAAATAAGGGAACTTAGGCTCAGAGAAGTTAGTGACTTATCCAGAGTCACACAGCTAGAAAGTTGTAGATTTGGAAGCTGAACCCAGGTTTCCTGATACTTATCCCCAGTGCTCCTTCAATTGTATCATGCTTCCTTCCTAAGAGACTATCTCCTTTTTGTTCCTACTCATGATTAATTTTAAAATTAGTCTAAAAATGTACTTTAGCAGATGAGTAAAGCTGAAGCACTTACAGGTAAAGTGCCTTCTTAAGATCACCTATCAAATAGGTCCTGCATATAGCTCTTGGCTTTTCTCCTTGATTTTAACTGAACTATTTTTAGGTAGACATAGATTTGCTTTTCAGTGTTAAATATATGCACAAAAGTTGTGTGATCCACTGATTATAGGTGTGAAAGCTACACTTGGGGAATGGGACTAGGGATAAAAAGTTGGCTTAAAATAATTAGCTTCTTCCCTTTTTTCTAAGAGATGTCATGTTCAATAGAATTTAATTTCTTTATACTTCCTTTGCTTCCAATATAATTCTTTAGGGAAAATTAGCAAATATTCATTCTGAATGTTGATTTCTCAGGAACCAGGGTAGCTGGAGGAAAGAGAAAGTGGAGGGGTGACTTTTCATACCCTATAAGAGTGGGCAAACATTATTTTGTTTTGAGCTGCGAGCTAAGATTTCTAAGGCATGCAAATTGTAAAGTTCTGATTTGTCAAATGCATGCTGTTTCTTTAGGCACTGATGTATGAAATCCCAAAGAATTCTCCGATGAACATACTGCTAATTGCTTCTCCACCTGCTCTCCAACCTCCTCCACCCCACCCCCTCCACTCCCAATTCAGCCTATAAGTGTCCGTCATTGGAGATGGATGGTGACACATGCAGTAATAGCAATTCATAAAAGCCAGTTCCAGCCCTTGTCTTCAAGGCTCCTGGATTTTCCACTGCCTGCTTTTGTGTAAGTGAAGTGGATGGAAGTGCTACTGGCATCAGAATCCACCTCCCTATGTTCCGTTGCTAAAGCTCAGTTGTTCGGCTGGAGCTGAGCTAAACAGAAGCATCGGATCTGAGCTGAATTGTGGCTGTTTTTTTCCCCCTCAATGGGGGGGTGGGTTAGGGATAGTGTGTAGTGGGGGTTTGAGGTGCTTTGGCTTTTCTTTTTGTGGAGAGAAGAGGGTAAGGAGAGAATAACTCACGATAGGATACAACGTGAAACAGTTCCCTGAAGAGTGTCACAATGTTCCTGGTACAATATACAGGTACAGTATGTTTATTTTATCTGAAATTTCCCTTTTGTTTCAAAGTGCATTTCTCTTTCTTATTTTGCCTTCAGTTCAACTCTGCTGAAGGAAAAATAAGGTTCTAATGAGCTAAATAAAATAGCCGCATAAAACATGCCTGCCCCCAGCTATAATGTTTGTAGCAGATTGCTGTGTAAAATCTGGGTTTTCTGTTAAATTCGTAGTCCCGATCCCTTAATTGTGCACGCTTCTCTGCTGTATTCTTGTATTGAATTTCCGAAATCTGATGTCTGCAACTGGTAGTATGTGACATAGCTTTGAATATTTGCACAGAAGACACAGTGCTTTGGAAGCGAAAAGCAATTTCTAAACACTTAGTATGTTATGTTTCTCTTGAGTTTATTAACTCCTGTATTTGTTAATTGGTTGTATAGATTTGGGATATAGTTAAGAGTAAGGAAACTTCAAATAGAAAGTATTCTAGAACACGTCTGTTTGGCAAATTTATTTTTATTTTATTATTGAACTTAGGTTGATGAACATTATATATTATTGTTGTTTGTTTATTCTCCTGATAGAAAAAAAAGTGCTGGGAACAGCAAGGCTAAAAATACCAGCCCCAAACCATCTGTATTGTAAAATATCATTGGATCAAAAGTGTTTCTTAAGTATTCTCTTAAGCTTTCAGAAACATATTGGTCCATAATAATGAAGAACTTGAGACCCTGATCAGGCATTGGTGAATGTTGTTTGAAAGGCTTCTTATACACAGTTAGACAGAAAGTATCCTTGCAAATGAAAAAACCCCGAGAAAGTTTCACTTTCTTGCTGAACGGAACAGAAGCTTAGTTCCTACAACCACATGTTTTGATAAGTTTGAATATCATTTATTGTCAAGGATTTTCATCTTCATTCTTGCTTTATTATTCTAAAAATATTGTGCTCCTGTGCTTAAGAGCTAAAAGATCATGTTCTGTTTTGATGCGTGGTTTGACAGTTGATTTCGCTCCTCATTAATTGGACAGCATGCAGATGATGTGGAGAAGTGAGTGAGTGACAATATTTCAAGGTTACGTTGAAGAGCATACAGTGAAGCTTAGTGCCTGGACCAACAGCTGCTGAATTGAATTGTCTGCAATTAAAGCAACAGCAGGTTTGTGTAGTCTCCCTGCAGCCCGTTTATTTGAATTTATAGCTTCAGTTTCTTCTTTGGGTGTTGGTTGATTTGTTTTGCTAAGTGTTGGAAAGTTGTGCTTGCGAGATTTTTTTCCTATACTCCAATGCATGCTTGACTCTAGAAGAGCTATCTCTGTACATTTTAATGTGAGAAGTTGTTGAGGTTTTCTCTTCTGGTTAAAACCAGAGATGGTCTCATTTTCTCCACGACAAAATTAGATACATTCTCATGGAAAATATTGCTTTGTTCAATAAATAGAGGTTTCTCATAGACCAGTGTTACTGGTTTAAGTTTCTGGCAGTGAAAAATGCTGGATTTTGTTATGCTACTGGAATTACTATATCTGGGAAGAACTTCTCTATGCTAATATTAGTAAAAAATGTTTGCATTAAAAAATGATAACCTTGTCTCTTTGCCATCTCTCAATTCCAGAGTGACCCAATGAATAATTTCAAATTTAAGTAGGTGACTTTTATGACTGAATTGTATTTGTATGCTAATAGTGAATACATGTTTAATTCCTTAATGGTTTTACTCTATTAAAATGGTTTTATTTTACTAAAAAATTATAATTGCAGTATAGTTGTTGGTTATTGAATCATAGTGGATGTGATATAAAACGTTTATATAGTGATTTAACATGTACGTTTTTAGTTCATTCTCATGACAACCTTGTATGAAGTCAGTGATGATATGACCTCCATTTTATAGGTAAGAAAACTGAGACTCAGAGGATAAGTAACTGGCCTAGGTCTCATATCTAATAAGTGGCAGAGCCTGAACTTATAGGTTATCTTATCTGATTCAAGAATTTGTGCTTTTTCTTTCCCTTACACCAGGATGCCTCTCAGTTGATGGATCCAGGGTAAATTTGATTTATTCTACTAGTCAAAAAGTCTAAATTCAATCATTTTCTGAAAAAAATATATTCTTTGATAGGACTTCAGAGATTTTTTTCAAAACCATTTTTAATCCAACATTTATTTTAATATGTAAGTGACTTCCAGATTAATTTTATAGATGTATAAGAAACAGTAGTGTTTTCATTAATTTATACATCCATATGAACAAAAGTAGAGCCTTGTGATGTTTTGGGGAAGCAAAATGTTGTCCAATCCAAAAGGTTAATGTGGAATATTTTCCTTCTAAACAAGCTAGTTTGTTTTTAATATTCTTCTCAATGAATTTGTAAAATTGTTTTCATGAAAATATGTGTATTTTAAGGTATGCTGGCCGTGAATGTGATGTGCTTTGTGTTTTAAGATCATTTTGTTCAGATCAATAGAGAAAATATATAGCTAACTCAGTTTCACACTTTTCTTTTTGTCTGTCTATCTACTAGATCAGCCTTCCCATCTTTTTAAATTCCCAAATGGTTTCTCAATTTTAAATTCATTAGCTTTAGGAAAAAAACATACTTTCTGTCCCACTGAAAAAGGGAATAATACTATTTAAAGCTGCATTATCAATTAAGCAAATGGACTCAGATACTTGAGTAGCTCATACTAGCTCTCTGGTAAAACTTTCTTTAAAACTCTTCAGGAAACATTCTTGAAGGGTCATTTTTGGATCTGAATTTATTAGAGACTATCCCATGTACTGGAGAAATAAATGGATGGTTAAACTATAGACAACTCTTCTTCAGCATTTGACAATGAATATTTGAGAACATTGTCAAGAAAATGAGCCAGAGATAGGACAAGTATTGTTATAACCTGTTTATGATAATTTTGGAAAGAAGGTAATGAATATATTATCTCAGATACCATGTAATTGTAATTTCTCCTTATCTAAGATGGTATCTTTATATTGTAACATATCTTAAAGTAAAGCTATCCTTGTATTATTTCCTTCTGGCAAAAAAGAAAGGAGGATGATATAAAGCCCTTTCATCATTCTTTAACCTTATATGTATTTGACACTTAAAAAAATACAGGAGGGAACTTGGGGGAATAGATCAGGATTAATAGGAAGGAGAACTGGGCAAACTAGGCATGTGATTAGAAGTTCCATATTAAACTTGGTTTCAGGTAACAAATTTCCTGTGTAGTTGGAAGCTGTGGCTAACACCTCTCACTCTGTTCCTTTTTTCTGGGAACAAGCACTCTGAATATAAATGAAAAAAGAGCTTACTTGTGCTTTTAAGAAAATTGATGTTTTCTGATTGGCTAAAGAAAGTATTCTGCTAAGTAATCACCTTTTTAGTGTCGTGTTTGAGGCTCAGAGAAATTAAAGAGGGGTAGATTTCTAGGTTCTGGTTGTTTAGGGAGCTGAAGTTGAGTTGTCTGATGGATTTTTTTCTCTTCAGTACACCTGTGAGTGCGTTTTATGGGAGTGAAAGGCAGGTCTTACGGACGGGAGTATAAGCGTTAGTATATACCAGCCAGTGGTGTGCTGGAGCCAGCTTGCACTAGCTTACTTAAGGGGATCACTAAGAATATTTACAAATTCGAAAATTTATTCATATCTGCCTTTTTCCAAAAAGGACTTACTATGATCATTATGAATAATACGATAATTAAGGCATGCTATCTATGCAGGACAGTATTCTGCAGATGCTCCTTGGGCTGATAAACTATACTGATTAACATTATTGGGCATAGCACAGTTAAGTGTGTGTTCACCACCCATATATGCACACAATAATAAGAATAGCTAACATTTATTGAATGTTTACTCAGTGCCTGGCTATGTTATAAATGTCTTACATGTATGAACTTACTAGTATTCACAGCACTCCCATGAAGTGGGTAGTATTATTTCCATATTAAGGTTAGAAAAACTGAGACACAGTTTAAGTAACCTGTCTACCACATGACGCAATTACTAAGCAGCAGGATCAATATTCTATCACAGGAAGTTTGTCCTCATAACTCATGCTCTTAACTACTGTGGAATATGCTGTATGTATGTAAAGGCACTTCATTGAAGAAGCTGTTTGCCCATCCCTGTGTTACCTAGAGCAGATATCCCATTGTCCATGACTTCGAAAGACCTAAACAGTTTAGACCTGTCTGCTCACCAGACTGCTGAAAATTTTTACTTTCTTTCTCACCTCCATCGCTGGTACTCTCTATCAACAAAGTCAGGGTGGATCATTGAATCTCCAGCCGTTTCTAAACATTGCCACTACTTGTATTCTTTTTTCAGATTTTCAGCTTTGTTTTAAAAATCTCTTTCATATTCTGTTGCTTCTCTCTATTCTCAGCTTTTTGAAAAAAGAAACATTGCCAACCAGAGTGTAATTTTTCTTCCATGCAGCTAAATGACCAATCATAGCACATCTTCTCTGCATCTACTCCTTCCCTACTCCATTTTATGCCTAACTGTTAGAGTGTTCTTCCTAAATACAGATCTTATCTTATTGCTCCTCTCCTCAAAAATCTTCTAGAGGATTTTGTTTTTTTTCCAAATAGGCTTTCAGGACCATCCATATTCTTATCCCAGCTACCCAGAATGCCTCTACTTCCTTATCTCCCACTACACAGCCCTCTCAGCACCCTATTTACCCACCACTCTGGACCACTTGTGGGTCACCACATGCACCCCAAATTTTAAAGTTTGTATTCTACATGCTGTTTACATATACTGATTAATTGTCTTGAATATATAAACAGTTTCCCCATGCTGTTTTCTACATTTAAATTGCCGTCCTTCCACTTCTCCAGCAGCCCTAGAACTTACTCAATAATGGAGGTTCCACTCAAATCACACCTGCTACTGTATTATAATACTTATTTTTGGTCTGTCTTCCTCCACTAGACTCAGTTCTTAAAGTCATAACCATATTTTACTTGTCTCTTAGCACATAGCCTAGTGCCTTGCACGTAGTGCTCACATGCAATATTCAGGCCTTCAGCAGCTGCACCACCAAAGCTTTTTCTCTTCTCCTGCTAGCTCAATGTTCAGACTTATTCTAAAGCCTGAGATTTCCAGAAGCCAAATGGCTAGATCACTTCTGCTTTGCATAGATATTCTGGAATATTATGTTCAAAGGGTTTGTTTCTAGTACAAGTGTCTTCTTGATTTTTTTTCTCTATACTCATCCTTGCCTAGATATACCATAGTTTGAAAGCTCCTTCTTTTGCCTTTGTGGAACACTTTGCACTTTTGTAGAGAGATAAGGGCTTGCCTATGTATATATATATGAATACTTATATATTCAAGAAAATTAATTAGTATATGTAAAGCAATAATTGGAATTTTTGATGCATAATCACAGTGTTTCTCAAAATGTGGTTTAGGAACTACCCATGACAGAATTACCTAGGACATATGTTTAAAATACAGATTTCTGGATCCTCATCCCAGACCTACTGAATCACTCTCTGAGTGATCTGCATTTAGCAAACTCCCCAGATGATTTTTCTGCACATCTGAATTTTGAGAACTACTGTTTAAAGTCAAAAATAAAATGTTAAATCCTGATCTATAATCTCTATGGATATGAATATTAATATTAATTACATTGTAGAAAAACTATCATTAAAATGGTTTGAATTTTTTGTTCTAATGCTGAAAGTCGTGGTCTCCTGGTATCTAACCCATGTGATGATGCTATATTCTGTATCTTCACTGCCCAACACAGTAGCCACTAGCCACATATGGCTACTAAGCATTCAAGTGTGGGAACTGCAACTGGGGAACTGAATTTTTTATTTTATTTAAATTTAATTAAATTGAGATTTAAATAATCACATGTGGCTATTGGATGCCGTTTTGGAAGTGCAGCTAGAAAAGGTTTGGGTATCCAAAAAGAGAGTACTTCTCTTAGGAGACTAGATGGCCACAGTGATAATTGTATCCACAGGAAATCAAACTGAAGTGTTGTTTCCTTTGACATATAGGACATTGCAATACTTTTTATGGATAGTTTAAATTTTTAAAATGGCCTAAAGTGAGTTATCCACAGAAGTGATTTAACAAATTATGATCTCAATTAAATTTAAATGAAATCTACACTTTGCATTTCTCATCAGTATTATTTTTCTCATCATACTGGCTAGCTGTTGAGAGATGGTTGTTAAGTTTTGATTTCTTAGTTAGGTACAAGAAAGTTGAGTTAATCAAAAGTAAGAGCTCCTACCTTCAATGTTTAGGTCATGGATACTTTTATACATTTTGGTTTTCGTCGACCTTTTCACTATTCTCTTTTGGATTGTTCAGCCCCTTGGCCACTCATAACTCACCACTTTTCAGCTTCCATTTCTTCCTCTGACAAATCTTCCTTGAACCAGTAGTATACCCCTTTCAGGATGATTTCATTATTTAAAATAGCATTAACACTTTGGAAGAATTTAATCGAAAGTAGACTGTAGTCTCTACATAAAGAGACATAAATCTAGGTCATTTTATGTTTTATTATTGTATAGAGTTCATCATGTGTATTAGTTGTAGTTGGTGGCTAAAAGGAACCCAGTGTCAGAATCTGTAATATTGGAAAAAAACCCATGGATAGAGTAATGTATTTGACTATTGTTATCTATGGAAACTATATGGTAAATAATTATGCCTCCTTGACCAGCCCTCTGTTGCCTAGATCCTAGTTCTTTGTACTCTTTTCAATTGCTAAAATTTTTAACACATCCTAAAATTCCCTTCTGTCCCTTTGCATTCTTTTCTTTCTTTGGCTCTGCTTTCTGTTTTCAATGGACAGAAGACCACCACCACCCCTTTTTTGTACCATTCAAACTCACTCCCAGAATCCATTGTTGTATCCAGCCTCATTGAACTGCCTGGAGGAGTTCAAAACCAGTGTTTTAAAGTGCCACTCAGGGCCACCCTGGAGTACTCTGCAAATAGGTTCTTTTGTTTTGAGGACCAAAGAGAAAGTACCACAGCTACGGTTTTTGAGAAATGCGTAAAGACAAAACCCGTTTGGATGTAAAGGAAATTTTTAACCTCTTATATCTCCCTTCCCCTAGACTACATCTACAAATTTCAATGACATTTTTACTTTGTTTAGAAAGCCAGACATTTCTACTTTCAATGAAAAAGTTCATTCTGATCAGGACTCTTCATAATTTAAACCAGAGTGGAGATGAATGGAAATATGTTTTAAAGGACTATTATAGGATAGCCTAGGATATTTACATAAATTATTGTATTTAATCCTTATTAGCACTCTCAATAAATGTTAGTTATTCTTCTTTCTCAAGGCTGTATATACCACTAACTTGTCTACAGCTCTGCCTTCAGACTCCAAAGCTTGCATCCCTGTTGCTTTTTACTTATACATGCAATTGTGAATGGTTGCCTTCTCTCCCTCTCCATCTCCCTCTCCGTCTCCCTCTTCCTCTCCCTCTCCCTCTCTCCCTCTCTCTTTCTCTCTCTCTCTCTCTCTCTCTCTCTCTGATTATGGATGTGGGAGGGAGAGAAATGGAGAGAGAGGGAGAAGAGAGAAGAGATGTTATTAGTACTAGGGTGTTCCCTCACAAAAGTCCCATGTCAGTGTAAAGTGGGAGAGTATAAACACTTCCTGTGTTAACTGTCTACTGAGCAGGAATTGAGATGTGTTCAATTAGAGCTAAGAGACTGTAAAAAAAAAAAAAACACAAACCTTCTTTAGATTCTTTATACACTCTACTCATTGCCCCCCATCTCCTGCAGTCTAACAGACTGCTGACTCTTACTGCCAAATGTGGTTGGCATTTTCCCAAACCCTGGCCTTGGGCTTGAAGATGGGACAGGAATTGCAAAGAACCACAAACCCTTAGACACTCTGCTAAGTCATGAAAATTTTCTCAGCTTACTCAGTGGAAGGTATACTATTTGAATTCACCTCAATTTGTGATAAGGAATGTGAAGAATGTAAAATAATTGTGACAATCCACATTTAATAAAAATGACAATAATCTGAAAGTAAGTCAGACCATTCTGGAAAACTTTTGGGTGGCATATTACATTTTATCTGGGTTATAAATATCAAACAAATAGATATAAAACAAACAACATCACCGAAAGTAAATTTGATTCATGCTTTTATACATCTAAAAGTGACAGGGGATAGTAAAGTGTATTCAGAGTGTGCAATATGATATAGCATTTTAAAAGCCAATATGGTTTGAGTTAGTGACATGGATACGGGCAAATAACTTCTTAGAGCAAAGTAGTGAGAATCCCTTTTTAATTGGTAATAAGACTATGCCCAAGTTTCCATTCTCTGGAATTGAGATGCTTGAAATGGAAAAGAGCAATTGAAATGCTTACAGGACCTAGGGAGAGTGGTTTATGAGGGTGAGACACAAAGTAAATACAATAAAGACAGCTTGAGTAGTTCGTGAATATTGGCGCTCACGGCTATTTTGAGTAGTGTGAGCAATAAAAAGCACAATCTGGCAGAAAAAGGGATAAGCACAGGCAGAAATATGACCATTGGAGAAATGAGCCTGGAATTCTAGTAGTATCTCTCCCCTTCTCAAGTAGTGTTCCCTGAGTGCCCTACCCACAGGCCTTGTGAGACTTTTAACAAGAAGGGAAAGAAATGGTCTGAAGGAATTGAAATCAGAAGGGCATAATTGGTTCGTCAAATATTTACAGCTATTTAAAATAAAAAGAACCCCCACCCATCAGCAAACTCTCTAGAACACTTCTTTTGTTGGCCTCACATCAAGGCGAGATAAAACACAGGCTGTAGAGAAGAAGCTCACTCTAACATGGAATATGATCTAAGGCAATGCCCTTCTTGGACCTTCTCCACAGGGATTTATTACTGGAAGTAACAGAAGGGCTATGTTAGAACATTAGAACACAGCTCCAAGGCATGAACCCTGAGGTTGGGATTTATAGTAAAGCTCTGGTGTACTAGATAGACAATGAGTACAATTTCATTGCAGATGTTTTCTATTGGAGATTTTTGAAATAGGTTTTTGTGTGTGTGCCTAAGATGTCGGTGAGCCAGGATAAGTCAGTCAGCACTACTTACTTAGCTATCACCTACTATATGTATTGCCTATACTTGACCAATCCAGTGAGGGAGGCCATTTCTGATCCCTAGGGAACTACTGGTAAGCTGCCCCTCCCAGGATATTAAACTGCCCCTTTCTACTGTGAAACAGGTGATGGATAAGCAGCTTTGTTTCATAGTATCTGCACTTCTCTCTTTTCAGTATAGAATCATTCCCAGTAGTTTTAAAGTGTAAAGTGGAGTAGAGAACTATTACCCCATGAGGTTTTAAATCTAGATCATAATGGACCACCTGCCAAATGCTTTCCCTTTATGATACCAAGTTAAAGTTATTGACAGAGAGAAAAGCATTGCAGAATGGAGTGCCAGTTTCTTATGGCATTTATGAACTTAAGCCAAAATATTTGAAACCTTTAGCCAAATGGCTTATTCTGGAACTTTGGGAGCAACTTGTAAAAATCAACAGCCTGCATATTCTATACTTAGTGAAAGGACAGAAGAGGGAGGAACGAGAGCAAAGACAGAGTCCAGAATGATTTGTATTCATTAACTATTAGCAGTATTAAGTATTAATACAATGTAGGATGTTGTTCTTATTAACATTTTTAAAGTGATACTCTTAAAGCTGCAGATTTAAAAAGAGCAATCCACTTAGATGGGCCCATTGCTAAATGACTGAGCCACAAATATAAATATTAGAAATGGCCTAGACTATAGCATCAAGTTTTATTTTTTCAGAGGAAATAACTATTGGGACTTATAACTCTAGTGGGAAATGTAAGTACACATTTATTCCTGGCTGATGAGGAAATCATTAAGAATGAAAAACTGGTTTACAGATGAAAGTTCAAAAGGGCTTTGTAATATATGCATTTTAATAGAATTTTAGGGTTATAAGAAACCTTAAAGGTTATTGAGTCTTGTCTACCTACCCACTTCCATATACAATCTGTTACTTGTATCTGCTTCATCCTCAAATTGTCAATCAAGTTTATGCTTAGATACTTCCAATAATTTGGCACTCTATACTATGAAGTAGGACATTTGATATTTGACTAGCTTCATTTATTGAATGTTTGCATAAGTGAGCCAAAATCTCTCTCCCTTCAGCTTCTATCCATTGCTTCTACTCTAAGGCATAGTACCATCCACACAAACTACAACATGAATGGAGGCCTCTGGAGTTGTATAACATAGTGGCCCTGCTTCTGCTTACCGCTTGAAGCTGCACCAAGCAACCCCACCCTGCTTCCTTTTGATAGCCCCTCAAATGTTGGGAAACAATCATCATGTGCTCCCTGAGTGACAGATTATTTTTATTTTATTGAGGTATGATTTATATACCATATAATTTACCTGTTTAAGTATATAATTCAGTGATCTTTAGTATATCCATAGAGTTGTGTAACTATTACCAAAATTATAATTTTATAAAATTTTTATTATACCCCCCAAATAAGTAAACCAAGATCCCCTTAGGCATTACCTCACAATCTCCTGTACACATACACCCCAGTGCTAGGCAACTACTAATCTACTGTCTCTCTATGGATTTGCCTATTCTAGACATTACATATGAATGGAATCATGAAATATGTGGCCTTTTTCTTTTCTTTTCTTTTTTTGAGATGAAGTCTTGCTCTGTTACCTGGGCTAGAGTGCCATGGATGTCAGCCTAGCTCATGGCAACCTCCAGCTCCTGGGCTCAAGCCATCCTTCTGCCTCAGCCTCCCCAGTAGCTGGGACTACAGGCATGTGCCACCACACCCACCTAATTTTTCTATTTTTTGTTAAGATGGGTCTTGCTCTTACTCAGGCTGGTCTTGAACTCCTGAGCTCAAGCAATCCTCCCACCTCAGCCTCCCAGAGTGCTAGTATTACAGGCATGAGCCACCATGCCCAGCCAATATGGCCTTTTTCATCTGGCTTCTTTCACTTAGCATAAATGATTTCAAGGTTAATCCATGTTGAAATGAATCAGTATTTCATTTCTTTTTATGGCTAGTTAATGTTCCATTGTATGGGCATGCCACATTTTGTTTCTCTATTCAGCATTGATGGGCATTTTGGTTATTTCCACTTTTTGGCTCTTGTGAATAATGCTGCTGTAGCATTAATGTGTAAGTTTTTGTGTGAACATATGTGTTAATTTCTCTTAGATACATACCTAGGAGTATATACCTGGGTCATATGGTAATTCTGTGTTTAACTTTTTGAGGAGGCACCAAAATTGTTTTCCAAAATGGCTGCATAATTTTACAGTCCCACTATTAATGAATAAAGGTTCTAGTTTCTCCACAATCTTGTTAACACTTATTATTGTCTGCCTTTTTCTTTTAGCCATCCTAATGGGTGTGAAGTGGTATTTCATTGTGGTTTTGCAAATATTTTCTGCCACTCTATAGGCTGTCTTCACTTTCATGATGGTATCATATGCATCAAAACATTTCTAATTTGATGAAACCCAGTTATCTATTTTTTTTTCTTTTATTGCTTGTGTTTTGGTATCATATATTAAAAGAAACATTGCCTTACTCAAAGCCATGAAGATTTACTCCTATATTTTCTTATAAGTTTTTAAAATTTTAACTCTTAGATATAGATCTGTAATCTATGTTTAGTTAATTGTTGTGTATAATGTGAGGTAGGGGTCCAACTTCATTATTCGTGTGGATATTCAATTGTCTTGGCACCATTTGTTGAAAAGACTATTTTTCATCCATTGCATGGTCTTGGCACCCTTGTTGAAAATCAGTTGAAGGTAAATATAAGTGTTTATTTCTGAACACTCAATTCTGTTCTGTTAATCTATAAGCCTACTCTTACTGCATTATCTTGATTACTGTCACTTTGTAGTAATTTTTGAAATCAAGAAGTGAGAGTCCTTCAACTTTATTCTTCTTTGTCAAGATTGTTTTGGCTATTCTGGATTTCTTGTATTTGTATATGAATTTTAGAATCAGTGTATCAATTTCTTAAAAAAAAAAAAAAACCCAGCTTGGATTTTGAAAAGGATTGCTTTGAATCTATTAAAAGGCATATACCTCACTTAGAATAAGATCCGATGAGGGGTGGCTCTGTGCACAGTTTCTCTATACCCTTTGTCACCATTAACACCACTTGAAAACCAAAGCCTATACTTTTTACTACGATTTTGTTTTCTAAGTAGCCAAAATCCCCATGGTATAAGTATGTAATATAAGAGAACCAAAATGAGGTGCCCTGTTCAGTGACCCACCCCACACACCTCTTAAATTTGATTGGAATTATTCATGTCTAAGTGAAGAAGCTAAGAACAACAGTTGAAGGAGAAAATTAAGTCATAGTTTCCTTTCACTCAGACCCATCCTGGAGTGAATGTGCATGTGTGTTGTGCACACACACACACGTATTAATGTTGGTGTCTGTGTGGGTGCTGAGTGGCTGTGTGTGTGTATATCTGTCCATGTTTCTATTTTAATCCTTGTGCACAGATATGTGTGTATGCATGCATGTGCAAAAATATGTATGTGTTGTTTTTGTGTCTTTTGTTTTTGCTCTTGAACCCTAGCAAGGTTGCCTTTTGATAATGGAATAGATTATTACAAACAAGCTTTGTGGCATTTCATCCTTTTAGCAGAGCTCATTGAGATTTCAGGTTACATGTGATTTTGGCTTTTCTACTTCAAAAGGGTGTTATATTTTATTTCTCTGCTTTCCTTCCCCTGTACCTCATATCCTTGCCTAACATTACTTTCTGCATTTGCTTCTTGATTATTAAGCTGTAGCTCCACAGGATTTCCATAGTATGCACCCACGCCCCTGCACTGCTATGATCACCTGTGATGCCAGCCCTGAAATGCAGGTTTATTGGCCTTTTCCCCTTCTTCCCACCCTTTACTACCAAAGATTCAATTGTTCTATAGAACCTTTTTAATTCCTCCACACCCCATGCTTTAGATGGTGCCAAGAGTGCCAGGTCATGTGTTTCCCAATTACAGATGGAACAGAGTATTTACCATGTGGTTTTCTAGGCCATGACAAACACAGCTTAGCACACTTCTTAGTCAGAGTATGGAGAATAGAAAGCCAGTCCTTAAGAATAGAGATAATTCAATCAGGATTTTAAAGCTTAGTCAACTAGAAAGCTAGTGTTGTATATTGCTTCTAGCTTAAAAAAAAAAAAAACACAATTCTCCTTGCCTTTCTTTCTTCTTTCTTTTCCTTTCTTTCCTTCCTTCATTGCTTCCATTAGCATGATGACCTGCCATGCAGAGGTATCTTAGTAATGAAGGTAGGTAGTAGTTTGTAAGTATTAAGTCTAGGCTGATGCTGAAATCAAGTAGAGAGGGGATATGCTACCACAGGGAAATATCAAAATATAAAAGGTTGGGGAGACATAGTTTGAAAAAGATTTCTTGAAGGTTCTGATATGATCTTCAAGGGGTATCATACCAGCCTGGCTTAGAATCACTGAGATAAATAAAAATGACTACTATATCATTCATGAAAATTTTATTTTTATCAACCTTAAATGACTTCCTGTATCTTAATAAATGCTTTTGCCTTACTAAATAAAATAGAACAAAACTAATGCTGAAGAAAATGGAAACTTACTTAGAACAACTTCTCAGATGTTTTTCAGTATTTTCAATTTGCTGTATCTATCAACTATGATTAGCTAATGAGGTAAAGAGGTACTTGGAAATAAGGGGGAAAGGTATATACAACCCCCAGTAATCCTGCATGGATGAAGAGAAGAAAAATGCTTTCGGAGGCTTCTGCCGGCTTCAAAATACTTTCCCCACATGATTACACTAATTAGAGATTCTGTATTGGTGATGATCTCCTCTTTTAAGATACAAATGTCTCATGGGAAGCTTAAGCCTCAATCATATTTTGGCATCAATTACTTTAATCAAATATTCAGATCTATTCCTGTTTGAGGTTTCTGTTCTTCAGTAGCTTAGAAAGAGAGGTATAAGAGAAGTGTGTATATCTCCTTATCTCCTTCTATACCTGTTTGATGGGGTTATGGGGAAGGACTTTCAAAACACTTTTGTGGTAAAGAACTCAAGTGTTAGATGAAGGCACATGCTATAGATTAATTTGACTCTTTGTTTATCCTCCTCCTTCACCTTTCTAAATCCTGTCCAACTTACCCAACTCAAATCCTATACATCAGAGAAAGCCTTCCCTTCTTCTGCTAGCCTATGTCAATTTTCCCCTTCTCTGAAGTGCAACAGTATTTACTATCCATACCATCCAATCCAATGTTATATTTGTTATTGTATATCCTTTTGTTCTTTAGTGAGTTTATATGTGCCAAACTTATTCCCCTGATACAAGACTAGTGATGTATGTGTACTATAAATGACTATTGGGAGGAAATGATTGTACGTTCTTTAAGGCAAGGACTATGCCTTTCTTATTTCTTATTTTAGTATTCTCCTTGTCATATAAAATAATATATTTTTATCTAGGGAAAAATCAACTATAACTACTGTTATAATTAAAATTTCACTCAATATTGTTATTTACCTTTGAACATAAAACATTTACAAGTGAATGCTATGATGGATATGCTGCACAGAAATGGCTTTAGTCACTCTGCCTAAATTGGCAGCATTCTTTCCCTGCTTTTCACTAGCCTTAGCTCATGGTACTGGTCATTCCTGGTGGCCTTGATACTGGCTCCTTCTCATAGTGACTAGTGAGAACACTTAGAAATGCCATTCAATAGCTTTACACAGTAGAATAGGAACATTGAAGAAACTATAGCCTGCCTCTCTCTCTCATCCTCTTTCATTTCCCAGGTTTTCAAAGATCTAGACCTGGTAAGCCCAATATAGGTTTCTTTGTTAAAGTTATCTCTGTAGAACATACAGAAAAAAAGTTCATTTAGTTAGAATCCCCCTTTTCTGACATAGACTCAATAGTACAAAATAAGAATGTCCTTCTAGAAAGATAGAACGGCCTTTAATTCTCAGCACTTGCTGAAACAGTAAAACAAGTAGCCATTGGCAGAGTGTGTGTTAAAGGGGTTTATGTATTTAATCATTTCTCTGCACTTCCTCACCCTTGTACTCTTCCTTGTAACATCAGGTAGAACACAGTGCTGATGATTGCTTCTCTTCCCCCCAGTTGAAGTTTAAAATTATGAACACTATGTAATGAAATGGTGATTTTTATTCTGTCCTGGTGGTAAAATGGGATTTGCTGATGTGTAAAATGAGACAAAGATAAATAACAAACAGATGTTCTCACAAAATGTTCATTAAATCCCTGCCTAGCAGAAGATGCTGGATTACATGTGTTCAAACTCTAAATGTGTTAGAGAATAAGGAGCTTTTATACCTTAATGCTCAATTTAGGAAAGACTATATAGCTTTCTCTGTAAAAATTGTAGTAATCAGTAACTTACAGTCTCTTCCTCATTTCAGAGTGCCTTGTCATGACTGTTTTTAAACTTTTCTTATTGATTTTGACAGTTCCAATTATCCAAACAGACATCACCTTACTGAGGGATTATGAAGAGGGTTTAAGCCTCTTGGATTGTAAGGTCCCAGATAAGGGTTATTCAACATGTGGAAGTTATGGCTTTTACTTAGATAATCTCTAAAGGACTATCTGACGTGGGGATATGATAGTGATTTGGGAGGTGTGGGGTTGGGAAGGGACATCAGGAATAAAACCACCCTCAACTTGTTCCTCTAGTTCTTTCATTAAAAGTAGAACTTGTAGTTGTTGATATAGTAAGGCCTACTTACTACTGGTAAGCCACCGTTCTGCTGTGCTAAGCGTTAGGAAGGTGTTTATTTCTGGTAAGTTTTAATATGTACTTTGTGTTCCAAAGATGGGAAGGAATACCTAGATTTACCTCAGTAAGGAGGTAGTCAGAGAAGGTAGCTCAAAGAGATGGTATTTGATCTGAGTCTTAAAGGATGGTAGAAGTGTGTTAGAAAAGAGAACAAAAAGCATTTCAGTCAGAGGGAATAGCATATGGAAAGATACAGAATCCTGATACAATATGAAAAGCTTTCAATGAACTCCTAATGATTCAATTTGGCTTTGTATCTCAGTTTCCTCATATGTAAAATGGACTTAGTAATGATGCCTATCTTACATGGTCATGAGGATAAGATGAGGTAATATATATATAATTTAGAACAGTACCTGACACATAAGAGCTAATGAAGAAGTCTTGGCTCTTATTATGATTTTGATAGCTGGAGTGTGGAAAAGCCAAGTTGAAATAGTAAGTGGGGTGGGGGCAGATTATAGATTTACACTGTGCTAAGGAATGTGAATTTTTTTTTCTCGTAGGTGATTGAGAACTATTATGGAGTTTTGAGCTGGAGTTTTAAATATGTGACCAGTAGTGCATTTTGGAAAGACCACTCTGCCTTCTAAAAGATAAATCTAGATGGGGCGGGGGGGGGATAGGATTTGTGAAAAATGGAGATAGAGATATCAGTTATAAGACTATTTGCAATAGTCCAAGTAAGAAATGACAGAAGATCTAAATTATAAGAGTGACAGTCGGAATGGAAAGAAAGGTACAAATTCAAGAGATATTTCAGAGTTATCAGGTATCACAGAATAACAAACTAACAAACATGTTTTGTTTGGCCCATACAGTGTTTGAATTTGAATGCCCTGAGACGGAACATGCATTTTCTAATTTGACTTAGGCTCTATAACTCCATATTGTATTATATAACATATTGGTCTTGCCTGGCTGGCCATTCTATGGGTGAGAAAGAGGAAGGACTTAAGGATGACCCCTAGATTTCTAGATTGAGTAACTGGATGAACAGAGGTGCCAACAGCCTAGTTTGGGAATTCAGCAGTATGAACAAATTTGGGAGAAAGGATGAATTATGTTTTGGGTATATTAATTTGGAGGTAACTATGATACCAATCAGAAATATAGATCTGTGGGTCAGGAGATAAGTCTGCACAAAAGATATAGACTGGGGAGTTCATTAGTTTACACGAGGTAGCTGAAATCATCTAGGTGGATGATATCACTCACAGAGTATTTTTCAAATGCTGAAAGAAGAAGCCTGAGCTCAATATGAAACCAGCAAAGTGATCAGAGATAATGCTAAAAAGGGGAAAGAATTTCAAGCATAGTGTAGACCAGTGGTTTTCAAAGTGTGGCCCATGGACTCCTAGGACTCCTCAAGATTCTTCCAAGGAGTATGAGAGGTCAAAACAATTTTCACAATAATTCTAAGATTTATTTGCCATTTTCACTGTTTTGACATTTTTACTGATGGTGGGTACAAAAGCAATCTTGGGTAAAACCGCTGGTGCCTTGACAGAAATCAAAATCAAGGGAATGGCACATAACTGTACTAGTTAGTAATTGTACTCTTTTTTTTTTAGATATACCACATTTTGTTTACTCATTTATCAGTTGATGGATATTGGGTTTTTCTTTTAACCTTTTGGCTATTATGAATAATGCTACTATGAAATTTTGTGTATAAGTATTTGTATGGACATACCTTTTCATTTCTCTTGGGTAAATACCTAGGAGTGGAATTGCTGGATAATATGTAACTGTATTTTTAATTGTTTGAGGGACTGCCAAATTCTTCCAAGTAATTGTATTCTTTACCACCACACACTCACTTTTATGTATTTGTGGTTAGAACACAGAGATATTTAAATCAGGATGGGAGAGAAAAAAGGAAATGCTAAATGTGGTAGCAGATAATTGTAGTGTGTTGTTGGATACTCTCCTGGGAGGACATTGAGTCCTCCTGAACCTGTTAAAGTGAGTTTTGACCAGATATAGTTATTTATGCTATATTGCAGTGGATCTTAAAGGATGACATTATAAATTTTTTATAAACTGACATTGAGAAATTAACTAGAGTGGTCATTTGTGTATACACCAAATATTCACTGTACTATTGAGTTTAATAGCTCAAGGAGTTTAATAGCTAAATAACATTAAAAAAGTGGTTAACTCTTTTTTTAAATATAATTTTTACAAATGAAGAAAATTATTAATAACCTGCATGAATGTAAGTCATACATTTAGTTACTGGCGATAAAGTATGGAGAGGTATTCAATCAGGGATAACAATTTATGCCTGAGTAATAGAATTATCTGATTTTAAAAATATGCTTATATCATAAATGTTTTCTTTTCTATGGATGGAAATAAATGTACCTTGTGGAAAGTAATTCAAGGTGGCATTATATTTTATAAAGAAAATAAATTCTATGTTTTATTAAAAAAAGTGATTTCACTTAGTAATGTCTTTTATAAGCCAGTAAATATTATTAATTTTATTAAATCTTGACCCTTATGTACATTTTTAAATATTCAAAGTATCAAAATGGGAAGTACAGATAAAGCACTTCTGATGTATACCAAGGGTGACAATATCTTAAGGTAAAGTACTTGCATAGTTGAGTTGCAAACTGAACTAGCAGATTTTTATATGGAACTCCAATTTTACTTGAAAGAACAACAGCGAAAAACTATGGCTATTCTGTGTCACTGGGTATTAGGCAGCAATTTTTTTCAAAAATAAAGTGAACATGTCACTTTAAGGAAAACAGCTGACAGTATTTCTTGCCAATGTTAAAATTTGAGCTTTCGAGCGAAAATTACAATTTTGGAGCATGTATCTGACAACACGAGCTTGAGAGTTTCCCAATACTTGCAGAATATTCTGAAGAGGCCAGCATTCATGTTAACTAATATGTTTTTTAAAAATATTGTATTATGAAATATGTCACCATTTGGAAGATCTGTATAACTCAGTGAACCAATATTTGTCAAATGGTCAATGCATAATGTTGTAATATCATGCCTGGGAAAAATCCATTTAAAATGCAAGACTGACCAGTGATTTCAATATAATACAGCCCCAAAAGTTCATGAATGTAGGTTCAGATTCCCCATTGCACTAAAAGAAACTGCCACTGTCAAATTTTGGTGTAGTATCAAAGAATAATATCTATAATAATTTGAAAAGACTATTCAAATATTCCTCCATTTTTCAACTACATATTTACATGAGGCTAAATTTTCATTCTATATTTTAACCCAAGAACACACCACAACAGATTGAATGCAGAAACAGACACAAGAATCCAACAGTCTTATATTAAGCTGTCTTCCATAAAAAAAATTTGCAAAATTCAGAAACAGAAAAACATCCCATGCTAATGGATTGGAAGAATCAACATTGTTAAATGTCTATACTGCCCAAAGTGATTTACAGATTAAATGTAATCCCCGTCAAAATACCAACATCATTTTTCACAGATCTAGATAAATTAATCCTAAACTTCATATGAGAAACCAAAAAAGAGCCCAAATAGCCAAAACCATCTTATGCAAAAAGAACAGATCTGGGGGCATCACATTATCAAATTATACTGTAAGGCTCTAGTAACCAAAACAGCATGGTACTGGTATAAAGGTAGACACATAGACCAATGGAGCAGAATAGAGAATCCAGAAATAAAACCATGTAGCTTGGACCAACTGATACTCAACAAAGTGGAAAAAAACATACACTGGGGAAAGGACACTCTATTCAATAATGGTACTAGGAAAATTGGATAGCTTCATGCAGAAAGAATGAAACAGGATCTCTATCTCTCATCATATACAAAATTCAACTCAAGATGGATTAAACACCTAAATGTAAGACATGAAGCCATCAAAATTGTAGAAGAAAATGTAGGAAAAACTCTTCTAGACATCAGCCTAGGCAAAGAATTTGCAACTAAGACCCCAAAGCTAGATACATCAACAACAAAAATAAATCAATGGAACTTAACTAAGTTAAAAAGTTTATGCACAGCAAGGGAAATAATCAACAGAGTAAGTAGACAACCTACAGAATGGGACAAAACATCCACAAACTATACATCCAAACAAAGGGCTAATATCCAGAATCTACAAAGAGCTCAAACAAATCAGCAAGAAACAAATAACATCATTAAAAAATGGGAAACAGACACGAATGATCTTGGTCCAAGCTATATGGTTTTATTTATGGATTCTTCTTTTTCAAAACAAGATAGACAGATTGGCAACAGACATGCTCAACATCACTAGATCACCAGGGAAATTCAAGTTAAAACCACAATGAGATATCACCTTACCCCTATCACAATGGCCATTACTCAAAAATCAAACAATCAAACAATAGATGTGGGCAGGTATGCCATGTAAAAGGAATGCTTATACACTGGTTGGTGGGACTATAAATTAGTACAATCTCTATGAAAAACAGTATGGAGATTCCTCAAAGAACTAAAAGTAGACCCACCATTCAATCCAGTAACCCCACTACTGGATATCTACCCAAAGGAAAAGGTCAATATCAAAAGGTTTTGGAACTGTTGTGGTAGACTACAGAAAAAGAAGCAGGGGAACAAAAGATGAAATGTGTCTTACTATTAAGTAGCCTAGAATTTGATTAATATAAGAAAGCTGAGACAATGAAAAAACAGAATATTGAAAAATATGACAGAGTGCCAAATTTAGTGACATAGACAGTAGGCACTAAACAAGTTAAGAAAAAGAGGAATGTGGGTGAAAGTGGTAAGGGATTTGTTAGAAAGAGAGACTTGAGCATATGTAGGCTTCTGTAGAACAAAAGAATGGAGAGGTTGCTTTCCACGCATGATGACCAGCATGAGCAAAGTCTCAGAGGCCAAGATAAGCATAATATGCTTTGGGAACATCCTGACTGGAATAAATAGTTTGCATTGGTGAATAGCAACAGATTAGTTGGATAAGTAGAGCGAGATTATGGAAAGCCTTAAATGTCAAGATGAGGGGTTTAGATTTTATGGGAAATGGGAAGGTATTAAATGTTCTTGATTCAGGATAATGACATAATGATAGTGATATTTCTTGAAAATTAATTTACAAGTAGCATAAAGGAGAAATTGGCAATAAAAATACTCAAAATCAGTTAGGACAATATTATAGTCATTCATGCCTGAAGTGATGAGGACCTAGTTGTGGGAATGGAAAATAAATGATGGATATGAGAGATACTGTAATGGCATAATGAAAAGTACTTGACTGATTAGAAAGGGAGAATTAATTTTTAGACTGGATGACTGAGAGAATGGTAATGCCATTGATGTAAAATGAAAGAGCATAGAGAAACCCATTTTAAGTAGTTGATGATGACTAGGTTATTAACTTGTCTGTCCAAAGTATGGGATTACCTAACAGAAATATGCATGCATAGGGAGTCTCTATATAGGGGGTTGGATGAGAACTATAAAATTGAGAGGCTACATATAGAGAGATGATCATTGGGTTTTAGAAAATGAATGAGTTCTCTGGTAAACAAATTATATAAATCAGGAGCCCAGGAACTAAGTATTATGATCTACAGCTATTACATTTTGATAGGAAGAACCAGTGAAAAAGCCCAAAGAAACAATTGGAGACTATTAGAAGAATAGAATGATATTAGATTTCAGAAGCCAATGGAAAACAGTTTCGAAAGGAAATATAAATCAGCCATATCAGATTCCACAAAGAATAGGAGATTGACTATATAATGTAAGCTGTTTGAAAGCTCTCTTAAAGTGCTCTCTGTATGTTTTACTCAATGATGTTTCCTGAGTACCTAGAATTGGCACATAGTATGTGATGAATAAATAAATGAACACTCTTGGCTACTGCTGCTAAAAGTTTTGGGCAAACCTTATAAATATAAGCACATGGATGGAAAATAATTAATGAGAAACATCTTTAGATTCAAACCTCTGTAAATATATTGATTCTCTCTATTTGCTTATCAGGCACTCTTATTGGAACCAGCTCAGTATTGTTGAAATGCACAGTGAAGATGGAAGTGGATCGTTTAGCCTTCTTGACTCACATGTGAGGCAGCCAGAGGGAGGTAGATAATGTATGTCTATTTCCGTAATTATACAGACCAATACATAGCTGGTAGCCTTACTTTCTAGACCTTTTAGGATGTGCTCTTCATCTGAATAGGATATTTTTTCTTTTTGCTGGTGGTGTCTGGTACAAAAAACATCCTGCATCAAAATGAATAACTATGTTAGAATTTAAACGGTGATAATCATAGTCATTAAGAAATCTGATTTTAGTTTAAACTTATTTTGGTGTTAGTTCATAAATTTTATTTAATAGCTATAAGTCTTTCAGAAGACCAGTGCATTGGTTGGGTTGAAAAGACTATGCCTAATTTGGTAGTTAAAGTGGTTTATTTATTTCAGTTTTGGCATGAGTAGCCATAATGAATAGAAGAAAGTATGTGATTTTATTGGAAGAAACAGTATGGATTCCCCCACAAACTAGTTATATAGCAATGACTGTGTTTTGAGCTTGGATTTTATATTAGTTATCAACTGCCCTGGAGCAAATCACCCCCAAAGTTAGCATGTTAAAACAACAAACATTATTATCTCACGGTTTCTATGGGTCAGGAATCTAAGAATGGTTTAGCTGGATGCCTCTGGTTCAAGATCTCTCATGAGGCTACAGTTAAGCTATCAGCTGGGTCTGTCGTCTCATCTGAAGGTTTGACTGTATGGGAGTCCAAGCTCACTTTTGTGGTTCTTGGCATACTTTGGTCCCTTGCCCCATGGGCTTCTCCACCAGGCTGACTCATGAAATAGCAGTGGCTACCCCAGAGTGATCCGAGAGAGTGAGAAAAAATTCCCAAGACAGAAGCCAGAGTCATTTTATAACCTAACTCAGAAATGATATCCCATTGCTTTGGCCACATTCTAATTGTTAGAAGAAGTAAGTCAGTAAATCCAGACCACATTCAAGGGGAGGAGATTGCACAAGAGGAGGTATGGATCACTGGGGACCATCTTAGAAGCTGCCTTACACATATTCATTGACACCTATTTTACCTTCAAGTCACAACTGAATTTGTAGAAAGAGCAAAGATAGAGAGCTAAAGTCAACTCTATAGTGATGAAACCAGGAACACATTCTGTCTCCTGAAGTATGAAAAGTTAGATCTTCTTCTATGAGGAATAAAAAATTTTAAAAATATCTAAAGCTCAAAAACATAAATTATATATGTAATACACACACACACACACACACACACATATATATATATATGATTTTTAAAGACATGCACTTACTAAAACAGCCTGAGAAGAAACTGAAAGGCAAAGTGAGAAAAAGAAGTTTATAGGAAGAGATAATTCATCTTCAAGTGACTCCCACAATTACAAAACCACCCAGAAAGACAGTAGAAAATGTTTGAAATTAACAGCAACTCCATTTTAATTGTAATGCCCTTATTCAATTAATATAATTTAATATGAAATAAGATACAAACTATACTTAAATACAGTCCTTGTATATTGTTTTTAGTGTGTATTTTAAGGTAGAGATAGAAAAAGTAGACTAAACCAGTAAGAAACTGGATTTTAAAACAGATATTATAGATTACCTCATGGTTCATATCTCTTCTTCTTACCTTTTCTTCTATTACATTTGTATTTAATAACTGAAATTATAAGATATACATTTTTGATGATAGCATGGTAATTTAGTAGGAAGCAGAACAATGCTGTCTTGCAGCAGATCTTTAAATTCAATTTTTAACTAAATTAATTTCATGAAATCTAGGTTGTCTATCTAAATTCAGAAATTATAGGTATTCATTTAGATTCATAAACCATATACCATTTATACCAAATAGAAGATATAATCCTGTCCTTGTCCACAGAGAGTAAAAAGAATTAAGATAAGAGAGAAAAGTGCTTTATTAATCATAACAACATGAGATGCCTATTTGAAACTGAATGAGAAGATATGTATAATATTTAAAAGGACTATATTTGTGTATGTACATTTCAAAAAGGATATGCTTCTGAAATAGTCATTTCTTATTGGAAAGACAGACATCTTTGTGCTCAAATGTGAAAAAGGATGAGTTTGGATTAGGTGGTCTTTGAGGTTCCTCCCAGCTGTAACATTCAGGAGTCCATGTTCAGAATAGACATTTGAGTTATAGGTCTTTGTTATTTGTGTTAAGGAGAATGAGAAAACATGCATAATTAAAATATATAGCATATAGATCATCTATCAACTTCATTTTAGCCTAAACTTTATTAGAGTCAATACCAAATGTGTGTGTGTGTGTGTGTGTGTACGCACACACATGTTTTCAAGGTGTCTTGGAGATTATGAGAATGTGGCAGTGCTGCATACCTTGCACTAGGAGGCTTACTCTTTTGTGTAGTACCAGGAAATGTAGATAATTGCTTTACAGATATGAATCACTTTTGTATTCTCTGTAACTCAGAAATCAGTCAAAATAAGAGGGACACTGTGATTAAGCCACCCTGTGCCCCTTGGGTATGTTTTTCAAATAGGTTTTTGATCTCAAATTCTCTTATTCTTCTTAGGTTTAACTTAGGTGTCTTCTGCCTGTTTTCTCATCTCCCATAGATTCTGTTTCATACTCATTAGTTTATTTATCAAATAATTATTGAGTGCCTGCTATGTGCCTGGCACTGTTTTAGATGCTAGAAGTACATCTGAGAGAAAAAAAAAATCCCTGCCCAATTGCTTAGGTTCTAAAACAGGGAGATAGGCAGATATTACACACATGTGCACGAACACACACAGACACACACACACACACACACACTGTCTTAATTGTTTAAATGTAGTTGGAAGCTGGTGATTATATATGTATGTATGTGTGTATGTACACATAATATATAGTCAGTGATATGGAGGAAATTGTTCAGGATTAGGGGGATTGAAAGCATTGGTGGGACACAGGCTGCAATTTTATTTATTCATTCATTTATTTTAGAGACAGAGTCTCCCTCCGTTGCCCAGGCTGGAGTGCAGTGACATCATCATAGCTCACCGCAACCTCAAACTCCTGGGCTCAAGTGATCCTCCCGTCTCAGCCTCCTGAGTAACTGGGACTACAGGTGTACACCATCACACCAGGCTAATTTTTTAATTTTTTGTAGAGACAGGATCTTGCTATGTTGCTCAGGCTGATCTTCAACTCCTGGCATCAAGTGATCCTCCTGCCTCCACCTCCCAAAGTGCCAGGATTACAGCCACAATTTTAAAGAGAATGCTTGGGGTAACGTTATTAAGAAGGGACATTTAAGCAATTATTTGGAGGAGTTTAGAGGAGAGTGACTATCTGGAGGAAGGGCATTCAAACAGAAAAAACAACCAGCACAAATATCTTCAGTCAAAGGAGTGTCTGGATTGTTCAAGGAGGATAGTGTGACTCAATCAGAGTGGGCAAGGGGAATACTGGTGGATTCATTCACAAGGGTTTAACTCAGGGAGGGGGCATACCTTATAGGGTCTTGAGGCCATTGTAAGCACTTTGGCTTTTACTCTGAGTAAAATTAGGAGTCTTTGGAGGTTTTTGAGCAGAAGAGTGATGTGATCTGGCTTTTAA
Organism: Lemur catta; assembly: GCF_020740605.2. Classification (NCBI taxonomy): domain Eukaryota; kingdom Metazoa; phylum Chordata; class Mammalia; order Primates; family Lemuridae; genus Lemur; species Lemur catta. The sequence goes on along the minus strand of NC_059155.1, from coordinate 30,951,795 downwards.
TAGGATAATGCTGGCTGCTATCATTTTTGTTCTGCTTAAACTGCTTTATTGGTATATGATTGACATACAAAAAGCTGTACAAATTTAATGTATACAACTTGAAGAGTTTGGATATAAGTATATACCATGAAACCATCACCTCCAATCTATGCCATAGATCTACCTATCACCTCCAAAAGTTTGTTCCCGCTCTCTTATTTATTATTTATGTGTGTGATAAGAGCACATAAGACCTATGCTCTTAGAAAATTTTTAAGTATACAATACAGTATTGTTAACTATAGGTACTATGTTATACAGTAGATCTCTAGTACTTACTCATCTTGTATAATTGAAACTTTGAACACTTTTGACTAGTACCTCTCCATTTCACTCTTATTCTAGTCTCTGGAATCTCTGGCATTCTGCCTTCTTCTATGAGTTTGACTATTTAGACTTGTCATATGAGTGATATCATGTAATATTTGTCCCTCTCTGCCTGGCTTATTTCATTTAACATAATGTTTTCCAGGTTCATTCATGTTGTTGCAAATGGCAGGATTTCCTTCTTTTTAAGGTCAAGTAATATTCCATTGTATACATACACATGTTTTTTCCTTGTGTTTTAAATAATTTTTATTTCAAAATATTAGGGGGTACAAGTGTTCCTGTTATTTGCATGAATTGTCTAATGCTGAAGTCAGGGCTTTTAGTGTGCCCATCACCAGAATAGCGTACATTGTACACAATAGGTAAGTTTTTATCCTTCACCCCCCTCCCAACTTCCCCCTTTCTTAGTTTCCAGTGTCCTTTGCACCACTTTATGATGAAGTGTATCCATCGTTTAACTCCCACTTATTAGTGAGGACATGTGGTGTTTGTTTTCCATTCCTGAGATACTCTACTTAAGATAATGTTCTTTGGTTCCATCCAAGTTGCTGCAAATGACATTATTTCATTCCTTTTTGTGGCTCAGTAGTACTGCATGGTATATGTATAGCACATTTTCTTTATCCACTCATCAATTGATGGGCACTTAAGTTGATTTCACATCTTTGCAAATATTACATGATATCACTCATATGACAAGTCTAAATAGTCAAACTCATAGAAGAAAGCAGAATGCCAGAGATTCCAGAGACTGGGAGAAGAGTGAAATGGAGAGGTATTAGTCAAAAGTATACAATGTTTCAGTTATACAAGATGAATAAATACTAGAGATCTACTGTATAACATAGTACCTATAGTTAACAATACTGTATTGTATACTTAAAAATTTGCAAAGAGCATAGATCTTATGTGCTCTTATCTTTGCATCTTTGCTGCAATAAACACTTTGGTGCAGATGTCTTTTTGAAATAATGACTTCTTTTCCTTTGGGTATATACCCAGTAGTGGGATTGCTGGATCAAATGGTGGGTCTACTTTTAGTTCTTTGAGGAATCTCCATACTGTTTTCCATAGAGGTTGTACTAATTTACAGTCTCACCAACAGTGTATAAGCATTCCTTTTACATGGCATCCATACCAACATCTATTGTTTTTTGATTTTTTAATAACAGCCATTCCGATAGGGGTAAGGTGGTATCTCATTGTGGTTTTAACTTGAATTTCCCTGGTGATTAGTGATGTTGAGCATTTTTTCATGTCTGTTGTCCATTTGTCTATAATCTTTTGAGAAAACTCTATTCATGTATTTTGCCCACTTTTTAATGAGGTTCTTTGTTTATTACTTGCTGATTTGTTTGAGCTCTTTGTAGATTCTGGGTATTAGCCCTTTGTTGGATGTATAGTTTGTGGATATTTTCTCCCGTTCTGTAGGTTGTCTACTTACTCTGTTGATTATGTCCCTTGCTGTACAGAAATTTTTAAGTTAAATTAAGTCCCATTTATTTATTTTTGTTGTTGTTGTATTTTTCTTTCAGGTCTTAGTCACAAGTTCTTTACCTTGGCCAATGTCTAGAAGGGTTTTTCCTACATTTTCTTCCAGAATTTTTATAGTTTCATGTCTTACATTTAGGTATTTAATCCATCTTGAGTTAAATTTTGCATATGGCTAGAGATAAGGATCATATTTCATTTTTCTACATGTGGCTATCCAATTTTTCCAGCACCATTTATTGAATAGAGTATCCTTTTCCCAGTGTATGTTTTTGTCTGCTTTGTCAAATATCAGTTGGTCCAAACTGTATGGTTTTATTTCAGTGTTCTATATTCTGTTCCACTGGTCTGTATCTCTAACTTTATACCGCTGCCATGCTGTTTTAGTTACTATAGCCTTGTGGTATAATTTGAAGTTAGGTGATGTGATGCTTCCAGATCTGTTCTTTTTGCTTAAGATTGCTTTGGTTATTCAGGCTCTTTTTTGGATCCACATGAAATTTGGAATTATTTTTTTCTAGATCTGTGAAAAATTACATTGGTATTTTGGTGAGGATTGTGTTGAATCTGTAAATAATTTTGGGCAGTATGGACATTTTAATGATGCTGATTCTTCCAATTCATGAGCATGGGGTGTTTTGCCATTTGTTTGTATCATGTCTGATTTCTTTGATCAGTGTTTTGTAGTTCTACATGTTGAGATTTTTCATCTCTTATGTTATGTATATTCCTAAGTAGTTTATTTTCTTTGCAGTTATTATAAATGATATTACATTCTTGATTTGACTCTCAGCTTGACTGTTATTAGTATATAGAAATGCTATTGATTTGTTTACATTGATTTTGTAGGCTGTGACTTTGATGAATTGATCTATCAATCTAGGAGTCTTTTTGTGGAGTCTTTAGGGTTTTCTAGATACAAGATCATTTCATCAGCAAACAGGGATTTAACCTCCTCCTTCCCAATTTGAATGCCCTTTATTTCTTTCTCTTGCCTAATTGCTCTGGCTTGGACTTCCAGTATTATGTTGAACAGAAGTGGTACAGTGGGCACCCTTGTCTTGTTCCAGTTCTTAGGGGGAATGCTTTCAACATTTTCCCACTCATTATGATGTTGGTTATGTGTTTCTTATATACGACTTTTACAATTTTGCAGTATTTTCTTCTATGTCAAGTTTGTCGAGAGTTTTTTCCTGAATTTGTGCTAGATTTTATCAAATGCTTTTTCTGTATCTAATGAGCTAATTATATGGTCTTTGTATTTCCTTCTGTTTATGTGGTGAATCACAATTATTGATTTTCATATGTTGAACCATCCTTGCTTCCCTGGGATGAAACCCACTTGATCATGGTGTATTATCTTTTTGATGTGCTGATGAATTTGGTTTGCTAGTATTTTCTTAAGGATTTTGCATCTATGTTAATAAGGGATATCAGTCTGTAGTTTTCCTTTTTTTGTTGTGTCCTTTCCTGCCTTTGGAATGAAGGTGATACTGGCTTTATAGAATGAGTAAGCGAGGGTTCCTTCCTTCTCAATACTGTGGGACAGTTTCAGCAAAACGGGTGCCAGTTCTTTGTAGGTCTGGTAGAATTTGGCTCTGAATCCATCTAGGCCATGGCTTTTTCTTATTGTTGTTAGGAGATTTTTTTATCACCACATAAACAGAAGTAAATACAAAGACCATATAATTTTAATCTCACTACTTCTTATTGATCTGTTCAGGATTTCTATCTCTTCCTGATTAAGGTTTCAGAAGTTGTGTTTTTCCAAGAATTTATCCATTTCCTCTAGGTTGTGTAAATGTCTGTTAAGTCCATTTGTTCTAGAGTCCTCTTTAAGTCCAATGTTTCTTTGTTGATCTTCTACCTTGATCTGTCTAGTTCTGTCAGTGGTGTGTTGAAGTCCCCAGTATTATGGTGTTTCTGTTTATTTCTTTCCATAGATCTAGTAGAATTTGCTTTATGAATCTGGGAGCTCTTGTGTTAGGTTCATTTATATTTAGGTTTGTTATATATTGTTGAATTGATCTCTTTATTATTATACAATCACCATCTTTGTGTGTTTTTACCATTATTGATTTAAAGTTTATTTGATTTGAGAATAGCTAATCCTACTAGCTTTTGGTTTCCATTTGCATGGAATATATTTTTTCACCCATTTACCTTGAGTCTTTGGAAATCTTTATGAGTTAAATGAGTTTCTTATTGACACCATATATTTGGGTTATGTTTTTTAATTCATTCAGCCAGTCTACATCTTTCTTTTTTTATTTCAGCTCTTCATGGGGGTACAAAGGCTCAGGTTATATACATTGTCCGTGTCCCGCCCATCCCCCTGAGTCAGAGCCTCAAGCGTGTCCATTCTCCAGACAGTGCGCCTGGCATTCACCTTGTAGTCATACCTCCATGCCCTCCCCCCCCACCTCCCCAAGTCAGCACCTTCAAGCATGACCATTCCCCAGATGGTGCGCAATGCACTCATCATGTAGGCATACATCCATCCTCTCTCCCCACCCCCCGTCTCAGTCTGATATCCAATTGGTATCCTTCCCCCATGTGCATTTAGGTGATGATCAGGGAAACCAATTTTCTGGTGAGTACATGTGATGCTTGTTTTTCCATTCTTTGGATACTTCACTTAATATAATGGGTTCCAACTCTCTCCAGGAGAACCAGAGAGGTCGTATCATCGTCTACATCTTTTAAGGGGTACATTAAGATGCTTCACCTTCAATGTTAGTATTGATATATGAGATACTGTTCTGGTCGTACTTTGATTGTTACCTAGTTGATTTGTTCTCTCCCTACTATTACTGTTTTATAAAATATGGGAGTTTTAACTTTTGCTGTTTTTTTACTGGTATCAATTGTTTTATTCCATATATAGAACACTTTTAAGCATTTCTTATAGGGCAGTTCTAGTGGTGACAAATTCCCTTAGTGTTTGCTTCTCTGTGAAAGACTTTATTTCTCCTTCATCTATGAGACTTAGTTTTGCAGCACGCAAAATTCTTGGCTGGCAGTTTTTCTGTTTAAGGAGACTAAAGATAGGGCTCCATGCCTTTCTGGCTTGTAAAGTTTCTGTTAAAAATCTGCTTTTAGTCTGATGAGTTTTCCTTTGTAAGTTATTTGATGTTTTTGCCTCACGGCTCATAGGTGCTCCTCCTTCACATTGAATTTGGCCAACGTGATGACTATATGACTTGGTGATGCCTTTTTTGCAATGAATTTCCTAGGTGTTCTTTGAGCTTCTTGTATCTGGATGTCTAAATCTCTAGCAAGACCAGGGAAGTTTTTCTAAATTATTTCCTCAGATAGGTTTTCCAGGCCTTTTGATTTTTCTTCACCCTCAGGGATGCCTATGATTCTTGTATTTGGCCATTTTACGTAATCCTATATTTCTCCTAAACTTTGTTTGTTCCTCTTGATTCTGTGATTTTTATTTTTGACTGACTGGGTTAATTCAAAATAGTTATTGCAAGCTCTGAAATTCTTTCTTCTGCTTGGTCTTGTCTATTCTTAAAACTTCCCTTTGTGTTTTGTTTTTCCCTGATTGAATTTTACATTTCCAGAAGCTCTATTTGGTTTTTTTTTTTTTTTTTTTTTTTGAGATAGAGTCTTGCTCTGTTGCCCGGGCTGGATTGCTGTGGCATCCTCCTAGCTCACAGCAACCTCAAACTCCTGGGCTCAAGCAATCCTACTGCCTCAGCCTCCTGAGTAGCTGGGACTACAGGCATGTGCCACCATGCCCGGCTACTTTTTTCTATATATTTTTGGTTGGCCAGATAATTTCTTTATATTTTTTTTTTAGTAGAGACGGAGTCTCACTCTTGCTCAGGCTGGTCTCAAACTCCTGAGCTCAAATGATCCACCCGCCTCAGCCTCCCAAGTGCTAGGATTACAGGCTTGAGCCACCGCGCCCGACCTATTTTTTTTTTAATGTATCTATCCCTTTAGTAAATTTTTCATTCATTTACTGAATTACTTTTCTGGTTTCTTGTAGTTGGCTTTCCATTATCTCTTGGTTCTCATTGAGCTTCCTTACAATCCATATTTGGAATTCTTTATCTGTCATTTTAGTATTTTCATTTTGCTTAGGGTTCATTGCTAGAGAACTGGTGTACTCCTTTGAGGGGTTCCTCTCATTCTGATTTTTCATACTTCTGCAGTTCTTGCACTGATTCCTTCTCATCTGGAGTAGCTGTCACTTCTTCTTTTTGGATTTTCTTTTCTTTAGATGGCACTTTTCCCCCCCTCACTCTTAAGGGCCCCTAAGGGTGTGCCTATAGCATATGTTGGGTAAGGACCTTTGGCTTTGTTTGTGGGTGCTTTGATGGATATCTATGTTCTGGATGGATTCCTTGGTTATAGATAGCCTTAGTGTGGTGGTTTTCAATTGCTAGTTATTTATAGGCTGTAGCAGTGGTATACTGTGTGCATGGGCTGATTTCCTGTCTCTTATTGACAAGATGCAATGGAGGTCTTTGAAATCCTTTCTCTTTCCCCAGCCCTGTGGTCTTCTTAAAAGTATTAATTATATTGGGATACCCAGTTTAATTTCTAAGTCAGCAGGTGGTGCTTGTAGGTAAGAGCCAGCTACACCCTGTGTGATTTAATCAGTAAATGCTGTAATGGGCTGTACAAATTGTCCTCCCTGGCAGTAGGTGATGATTGAAGGAAAGAGCCAGCAGCAGTGGTATTTTCTGGAACCTGTGACCAGCTCAGCTGATCAAGAGAAGCACTCAGATGTCCTAGACAGTGTGTGGGGCCTTGGAGCTCCCAGGTCACTCCTTTTTGTGCTGCACCATAGCTGAGTTGGATAGATAAAGGAGTGAAATTGGGTGGGGTTGGGTTGGGTGAGCCTGCATTTAGGCTTCACAAAGGCAGGCATAAGACCTGTCTTGGCAGAGCTTGAGGGTCAGCTCCCAGGCCACTGGGGAAAGCCACCAAAGAGGGGATGAAGTGTCCCCACTAAACCAGAAAGTCTGTTCTTCATGGAGGGGCAGTCTGGGATTTACAGGAGTGAGTTTCACTCTTCTCCCTTTTCCCTTGCCCCATGGATTGCCTTCCAGCATCTGGTGGTAAGCAGCAGCCCAAACTAGCTGAGCTCACCAGCAATGACACCAAATGCTCGGAGCTTCCCTACCCAGGATCCCAATCTGGACTGAAAGTGTAGCTTTCCTGTGGGGGGAGGGGTGCTCCTGAAGTATGCCATGGCTCAGACCCATACCACAGTCTCCTTTTAGTTCTGCCCACGAGGGCTCTGTTACCTCCCAAGATTAGTTCACAAATCTCCCCTCCATGCCCCCAAGCAACATGATTCAGTCCTGGGGGTATGGGATCTGGCCTGTGGGCCTGTCCTCTGATCTCCCTAGTTCAATTCTTGACCATGCCAGGGAGAAGCATGCTGGTCATTAGTTGTCCACGGAGTACTCAAGCAGGTTTAACGTCCCTCCATTTCAAGGTAGGCCCTGTTCTGCTAGAGCAGCCAGGTGGGCAACACCAGGGAGGGCTGGCAGGAAGGGAGCTCACAGTCTGAGCACCCCTTTGTCCTTTGCAGGTCTTTAAGAGGAAAGGCATGTGACCCACTCTCTGTGGAAGCCTCAGTGTGGCAGATACACCAACAAAGGAGAAGCAGCCACTCCTGAGAGTTCCAGCTCAATTGTCCCTTGGGACACCCATGGTAACTCACATGGGAACTGCCAAGGCTGCATTGGCAGCTGTGGTCAGGGGATGGGAGGGGGAGGAGAAGAGTCTGGATGGAGGAGAGCTGGCACTCTGGTCCCCTTTGTCCCAAGGGGCTCCCCTGGTTTGCTGTACTCTCCATTCCCCAGAAGGCAGCCTGCCCTGAATATCCAAGCTCTGGGATCATACACTTGTCCCGGGACCCACTGGCCCCTGTGGCTACTGCAGTCTGGGCAGGTGTTGGAAAATGTTTGTGTGGGGACCAATGACAAGAAAACCTAAGGGCTGAAGCTCCTTGGGCAGGACAAAGGCACACAATCAGTGGAAAAGCAGTATGGCACCCACTGCCTCAGCTCGGGTCTGTGGTGAGGGAGAGAGCAACTCTGAGGGGGCTGGCAGCCTGGTGTTCTGTCCTCAAGAACCTCCCAGTTCCCTGGCAGCAGCAGCTTTGGGGCTCATGAGGGTAGAGAAGCTCTCCAACAGTTCAGGAGTCTGAAGTCTGCCAGAGGTGTGAGGGGAGGAAAAACAAACACTTTTACCTACCCTTTCCATGGGGCTCCAAATTCCTTGGCGGTTGATCTCTGCCAAATTCTTATTCCTTCTTGTTCTGCTCCTCAACTTCTTTCCATGGAATCTCTGCTAAGTCTGGCCGCTTTTCCCTCATAATTACACCTGGACTATATTTTCTTTCATCTAAAACTTTTCCTTCTTTCTGAGACAATCTGGTGACCAATGAATGTCTCTAGTCAGACATCTTCCCTCCCTCTTACCACATTTTCTTTATTCATTCATCTGTTTATGAACATTTAGCTTGCTTCCATGTCTTGGCTATTGTGAATAGTGCTGCAATGAACATGGGAGTGCTTGAGATTGTTAGATCATATAGTATTTATATTTTTAATTTTTTAAGGAACATCCATACTGTTTTCCATAGTGGCTGTACCAATTTACATTTTCACCGGTGACATACAAGGGTTTCCTTTTCTTCACATCCTTGCTAAAATTTATTTTTTGTTGCTGTTGTTTTCATATTAGCCACCCTAGCAGGTATGGGGTGATATCTCATGGTGGTTTTGATTTGTATTTTGAAAGTGATGCTGAACACCTTTTCATATACCTGCTGGCCATTTGTATGTCTTCTTTGGTGAGATATCTATTTGAGTACTTTGCCCAAATTATAATTGAGTTGGGTGTTTGTTTATTTGTTTGTTTGTTTTTTGCTATTGATTTGTAGGAGTTCCTTATATTTTTCAACAATAACCATTTGTTATATATATGGCTTACAAATATTTTCTCCCATTTTGTAGGTTGCCTTTTCATTTTCTTGATTGTTTTCTTTGCTGTGGAGAAGCTGCTGCTATCTTGAGAAGAGGTTATAGGGATATGAACAAGGCAGAAGCAGACAGACCAGATAAAAAGCTGCTGTAGTAATCCAAGCAAGCGATGATGATGGTGGATTGGAGCAGGGTGGAAAGAGTGTTCAATGGTGAGAAGTAGATAGATTCAGGATATATTATGAGGGTACAAAAAATAGGATGTGCTGATAGATTGGATATGGGATGTTGAAGGGAGAAGTCAAGGATGAATCCAAGGTTTTTTGGACTGAGGAAGGAGGTGACATCTACTGAGATAAAAAAAAGACTATGAGGAGTAAGCTTGGCATGTAGAAGTTTAGTTTGGGACATGTTGGTTTGAGATGCTTACTATATATCTAAGTGGAAGTGTCAAACAGTTAGGTGGGTATACAGGTCTATACTGCAGAGGAAAGGTCTGAATTAGACCTATGCATTTAGCAGTGTTAAGCATATACATAATATTTAAAGCCAAGAGAGTGAAGACAGAGAAGAGATCCTAGGACTGAGCCCTGGGTTAATCCACTGTGAAAAAGCTGGGGAGAAGAGGAAGAACTAGCAAAGAAACTTGAGAAGAAATGACCAGTGAGCAGTAGGAAGAAAATCAAAAGTGGTATCTTAAAATTAAGTAAATTGACCATCGACTATAATCTCTTCTGTCTTCCCTATTGCCATTCCCTTATCCCTCGTTCAGCACCATGTCAGTGATTATCTAAACAAACCACCATCATCTTTTAATTGGTCTTCTTGCCTCCCTTCTTATTCCTTCAAACGCATCCCCCACACTGTCAGACTTTTCTATTTAAAACACAATTGGATCCTGCCATTCCCTTACTCAAAACACTTAACTATTTATAGTTTATGCACACTCGGCTGCTTCTCTCCTCTATGCCTCTGCCTTTACCTATGTAGTCCATCATGTCTGAAATGTCTCCTCTACATTCTTCATCACCTGGCAAACTCCTACTCATCCTTGAAGACACAGTTCAGGTACTATCTCACTCAGAAAGCCTTCCCTGATTTTTCCTCTGCACTTCAGTTTGCCTTGTGCATATTTTTATTATTGCCCCAAATATACTGTTTTATAATTATCTGTTTCTTCCATTAAGGCTATTATTTCTTGGAGTACAGTGACCATATTTTATCCATCTTTAAATGTTTGGCACCCAGCACAGGGTCTGACACATGGTATGCACTTAATAAATGTTTAATGAATGAATTAATAAATGAGTGGTCACTTTTTTTCCTTGCTCTGGATATGTCAGTTTCATTTTAGAAGGTTATAAGTTTTTCTCTACAACTTTGAATTGCTTCCAATTCTTCAATTTAAAATTCTAATATAACTAGTTATGGGACAGAATTTGCATCCTTGATGCAGGAGCAATATGCAGAATAACAATATGCTGTGGGTCTGATAGCACCAGAATATCATCTCCCCCAGTGTCATCAATACATCTGAGTTACTGTAATACAGCCAGTCCTCACAAGTTGAATTTGTTAGGTTACTGCATTTACCTCTCTGGGATATTTTTACCATGTAAAATAAGTTCTTATGGAAAGACTCAAGTTTGCTTGTACCTCTGGGGAGAAAGAAGTTATTGCCATCCTAGACCTTTGAAAATGTATTTAATACTAATTTATCATGAGACAAAAGGATAAAGCTTGATTTTTTTCACTGGTGGGCTTTGTTTCATAGGTAGAAATGTAAAACTGCTCATTATCATACATACCTGTCATCCAGCCAATCTAGTTTTCTGTTTCTGAGAAGGCTTTATGAGGAAATCATCATATAACTCCCCAATACTAATCTCAAAATAAGTAGAAGTATCCCTGGGAGAAAAAATAATTCTAATTTCTTTCAGTAGTCCATCATGAATCTATTGTCTGTGATTTTATCTAAAATATATTTGCCTTTTTTCATTTGTAATTTTTAAAAAATTTCTATATTTGAGACAAAAGAGTTCTCTAATTACATTTTGCTATTTAAAGGAATAATTTTTCAAATTCAACATGCTTTTTAATTTAATTTTTTGACATACAGAAATCTGTTTATATTTAATGTCTACGATCTGATGAGTTTGGAGATAAGTATATACCATGAAACCATCACCTCAGTCTATAACATTAGCCTATCCATCACCTCCAAATGTTTCCTCCCTTTCTCTCATTTATTATAATTTGTGTATGTTTGTGTAGATAAGAACACCCAACATAAGGTCTTTTCTCTTAGAAATTTTTAAAGTATACAATGCAGTACTGTTACCTATAGGCCTTATGCTGGACAGTAGCTGTCTAGGACTAATTTATATAACTGAAACTTTGTACCCTTTGTACACCTGGAACCCCTGGCATTCCACTCTGCTTCTATGAGTTTGACTATTTGTATTCATCATATGAGTGGTATAACATAGTATTGTCTTTCTGTGTCTGATTTATTTCACTTAGCGTGACATTCTGTAGGTTCATTCATATCACAAATGGCAGGATTTCCTTCTTTTTAAGGTTGAATAATATTCCATTGTATATGTATACACACCATATTTTCTTAATCTATTCTTCTGTAAATATACATTTAAATTACTTCAATGTCTTGACTATTGTGAATGACGCTGCAAGAAATACTTTTTAAATATTGAGGTAAAATTTACATAATGATATGCACAGATCTTAAGTGTACAATTTGGTGACTTTTAACAAATGCATACACCCTTGTAATCAACATCATAATAAAAAACATAAAACATTTTCATCCACCAGAAAGTTCCCCTTTGACTCCTTCCAGCCAATCTCCAACCTATATAGGCAACCACCATTCTGACTTATATCACCGTAAGTTGACTGTTACTAAACTTCATATAAATGGGATCATACACTCTGTATTTTTGTCTGTCTGGCTTCTTTCTCTCAGAATTTTTATAATTTTATATTAACCTAAGTTGTTGGGTGTTATCAGTAGTAAGTTCATTTTTATTTTTGAGTAGTATTCCATTACACGAATGAACTACAATTGGCTTATCCATTCACCAGTTGATGCACATTTGTGTTCTTTCCAATATTTGTCTATATTATGAATAATATGAACATTTAAGCACTTAATGCTGTATACTCCACTCTAAGCATTGTTTTACCTCATCACACAAATTTTGATATGGTATATTTTCATGTTAATTTAGTTCAAAGAACTTTTTAATATCCTATGTGGTTTCTTCTTCCACCCAAGGATTATTTATATTTTTCAGATATCTTTCTGTTATTGAATTCTAATTGAATTCCATTGTATCAAAGAACATGCTCTATATGGTTTAAATAGTTTCAATTATTGAGACTATTTTATGGACTTGAATAGAGTCTATCATGAAGAATGTTCCAGGGACTGTAACCTTAGTTCCCTTTAGAACTAAGACCTGTAGACCAGCAAAGCCTAAGTTCATGGGGGCAGAAAGCAAAAATTTTTGCTTGGGCATCACTAAGGGTAATAGTTTACCAAGCCACTCCCATTTTCACTTCTAATAATTATTCCTGGATCCATGAATCCTGGCTACTGGAGAAATAACACCATATATTGGACATTAATTTAGAGCATCATGAAAGACATTGCTTCTGAAAGGCACTGCCAGCTAGCTGATACTATAGCTCAATCTTCAAAAAGCCATTCCACCGCTGTAGCAATCCTACTGCTTTGGGATGATGGGAAATATGGCAAGACTGGTAAATTCCATGAGCATGGCCTCATTACCACTCTTCATTTGCTGTGAAATGACTTTCTTGATCAAAAGTGATGCTATGTGTAATACTATGATGAAGAATTAGGCATTCTATATTTTTTTAATGAAACTGAAAAACCACTTTCTACAGTGGCTATGCCATTTTACATTCCCACCAACAATATGTGTGATGGAGTTACTTGGTATTTTCGGGAGCATTTGGTGTTGTCACTGTTTTTTACTTTAGATATTCTGATAAGTGTGAGTGATATCTCATTGTGATCTTAGTTTGCATTTCCACAAGGGCTAGTGATACCAAATATCTTTTCATTTGCTTATTTGTCATCTGTATATCCCCTCTGGTGAAATGTCTTTTCATGTCCTTTGTCCTTTTTCTAATTGATTGTATTTTTACTGTTAAGCTCTGAGTATTCTTTATATACTCTACGTACATAAATCATTTGTCAGATATGTACTATGCAAATATATTTTTGCCAATCTGTAGCTTCTCTTTTCATCCACTTACTAGTCTTTCAGAGAGCAAAAATTTAAAGTTTTGATGAAAATAATTTACCATTTTTTTTCTTTTATGGATTGTGCTTTTGGTGTCACGTCTAAGAGCTCTTGTCCAAGCCCTAGATCCCAAAGATTTTCCTTTGTCTATGCATATAAAGTTTAGAATAAGTTTGTCTATGTCTAAAAAAAAAAAACCTTGCTGGGATTTTGACAGATATTTCATTTAACCTATATGTCATTTTGAGGGAGAATTTACATCTTTAATATGTGGAGCCTTCCAATCTATGAGCACACTATATGTCTCTACTTATTGATATCATCTTTGATGTGTTTCATCATTTTTTTGTAGTTTTCAGCATATAAATTATGTACATGTTTAGTTAGATTTATATCTAAGTATTTCTATTTTTGAACAATTGTAAATGGTATTGTATTTTTAATTTGGGTTGCCAAATGTTCATTGGTAGTATATAGAATTAAAGTTGATTTTTGTGGTTGGTATTCATTGTAGCATCTGACCTTGCTGAATTCCAAATTAGTTTTAGGAGATTTTTATGTAGATTCTCATGTCATCTGCAAATAGGGACAGCTTTATTTCTTCCTTTCTAATTTTTATGTCTTTTATTTCATTTTCTTGCCTTATTGCACTGGCTAGCACTCCTAGTATTATACTGAATAAGAGTGTTAACAACAGATATTTTTGCCTTATTCCCAATAATAGAAAGAAAGTATTTAGTCTTCCACCTTTAAATAAGATGTTAGATGTAGGTTTTTTGTAGATATGCTTTACAAAGTTGAGGAAGTTACCCTCTACTCCTATGTTTTCCAAGACTTTTTGTCATGAATTGTTACTGAATTTTTCAAATGCTTTTTCTGTATCAATTGATATGATCATGTGATTTTTCTTCTTTAGCCTGTTAATATCTATTAATATATTGATCTAGTGATTGATTTTTGATTATTGAACCAGACTTACATCCCTGGAATAAACCCCACTTGGACATGACATGTAATTATTCTTGTATATCTGCTGTCATTCTCATTGTTTTTCTCTTATAGATAAAGGTATTGTTTCTCTCTTGCTGTTTCAATATTTTGTTTTATTTTTAGTTTTCAATAGTTTGATTATGTGTGTTGGTATAGATTTTTTGTGTATGTTTGTCCTATTTGGGGTTAGTTCCACTTTTGGATTTGGTAGGTTTATGTCTTTGGTAAAATTTCTGACATTTTTACCCATTATTACTTTGATTACCTATTCTCTTGTTCAGAGAATTCAATCATACAAATTTTTGGTCTTTTATTATTGACCCACAGGTCCCTGAGGTTCTGTTCATTTTCATTCACTCTATTTTCTTTTTATTGTTCATATTAGGTAATTTATACTATTCTATCTTCAAGTCCACTGACTGTTTCCTCTGAGTTGAGCCCATCTAGTGAATTTTATTTTATTTTGGTTATTACAGTTTTGGGTGCTAAATTTTCCCTTGGTTCTTCTTTACGTCTTCTATTTCTTTACTGAAACTTTCTATTTTTTTATTTGTTTTAAGTATGTTTATAATTGCTCATTCAAGCATTTTTATAATGGCTGATTTAAAATCCTTTTCAGATAATTTCAACATCTGTGTCACCTTGGTATTGGTACCTGTTCTCCTTTAAATTGAGATTTTCCTGGTTCTTGATTTTTTATTGAATCCTTGACATTTTGGGTATTATATTATGAGACTCTGGATCTTATTTAAATTTTCTGTTTTAGTAAGTCTCTCCTGACATCATATTGACAGGGGAAGTGGTCACTACCTTGTTACTGTCATGTGGAAGTAGAAATCCAAATTCTCCACTCCTACATTAACACTCCTGGGAAGTTGTGGGGTGGGTACTTTATTACTGCTGGTTGGGAGTGGAAAGTTAAAACTCCCCTTTTAGGGCTTTGTTGACACCACCTCGGGTGATGGATGGAGGGGCATCTGATTCCTGCCCACCACATGGCCTCCACTGACATTGCTGGTGGGGATGAGAGATTTAGCTTCTCACATTGTCTTCTCTGATATACTACCCCAGTAGGTTGGTTGAGGCACCTCATTAGAGCCTGGAGAATGTGGAAGTCTAGGTTCCCCACTCAGTGTTTGCTCATGGGGATGAAGGTAGTACTGCCATTTTTCTTGTGTTGTTTGGCTAGAGTAGGGTGACTGTTATATAAGTGTTTTCTGTCTTGCTAGGGTGCCCTTCCTTGTTCCTTTTTCTATAGAGACCTGGCTTTCACAAAGCTTTTTTTTTTTTTTTTTTTTTTGTCTCTGCCCATTGGCATTTCTAGGTTGCTGCTTCTCCAATACCCTGTCTGGGATATATGAAGTAAAAGAACAACCAGGGAACTCCCCACTTTGTCATTCCTTGGGTCTTTTTTTTTTATTTCAGCTCATCATGGGGGTACAAAAGCTCAGGTTATATACATTGTCCACGTCCCGCCCATACCCCTGAGTCAGAGCCTCAAGCGTGTCCATTCTCCAGACAGTGCGCCTGGAACTCACCATGTAGTCCTACCTCCATCCCCTCCCCCCACCCCCCAACTCCCCCTATCAGCACTTTCAAGTATGACCATTATCCAGATGGTGCGCAATGCATTTCTCATGTAGGTATACACCCATCACCTCCCCCCACCCCCCATCTTGGTCTGATATCCAACTGGTATCCTTCCCCAATGTGCATTTAGGTGATGATCAGGGAAACCAATTTTCTGGTGAGTACATGTGATGCTTGTTTTTCCATTCTTGGGATACTTCACTTAATATAATGGGTTCCAATTCTCTCCAGGAGAACCAAAGAGATGTCGTATCACCATTATTTCTTATAGCTGAGTAATACTCCATGGTATACATATACCACAGCTTAATAATCCATTCGTGGATTGATGGGCATTTGGGTTGTTTCCACATCTTTGCAACTGTGAATTGTGCTGCTATAAACATTTGGGTACAGGTGTCTTTGTTATAGAATGACTTTTGTTCCTTTGGGTAGATGCCCAATAATGGGATTGCTGGATCGAATGGTAGGTCTACTTGAATCTGTTTAAGGTATCTCCATAATGCTTTCCACAGGGGTTGCACTAGTTTGCAATCCCACCAGCAGTGTATGAGTGTTCCCGTCTCTCCGCATCCACGCCAACATGTGTTGTTTTGGGACTTTTTGATAAAGGCCATTCTCACCGGAGTTAAGTGATATCTCACTGTGGTTTTGATTTGCATTTCCCTGATAATTAGGGATGTTGAGCATTTTTTCATACATTTGTTAGCCATTCTTACATCTTCTTTTGAAAAATTTCTATTCATGTCGTTTTCCAACTTTTTGATAGGGTTGTTTGATTTTTTCTTACTGATTTTCCTGAGTTCTAAATAGATTCCTGTTATGAGTCCTTTATCTGATGTGTAGTATGCGAAGATTTTTTCCCGTTCTGTAGGCTGTCTGTTTATTTTCGTGACTGTTTCTTTGACTGTGCAGAAGCTTTTTAATTTAATCAGGTCCCATTCGTTTATTTTTGTTGTTGCTGTGATTGCCTTAGGGGTCTTCTTCATAAATTCTTTGCCTAGACCAATGTCTGTAAGAGTCTTTCCTACATTTTCTTCTAGAATTCTAATCATTTCCCATTTAAGGTTTAAATCTGTTATCCACCGTGATTTGATTTTTGTGAGAGGTGAAATCTGTGGGTCCTGTTTCAATCTTCTACATGTGGCTATCCAGTTTTCCCAGAACCATTTACTGAATAGGGATTCTTGTCCCCAGAGTATGTTTTTGTCTATTTTGTCAAAGATTAGATGGCTATATGAGGATGGTTTTATATTTGGATTTTCTGTTCTGTTCCACTGGTCTGTGTCCCTGCCCTTGTGCCAATACCAGGCAGTTTTAAGAACCACATCCTTGTAGTATAGTTTGAAGTCTGGCAAATTAATACCTCCCATTTTGTTTTTATTGCTTACAATTGCTTTTGCTATACGGGGTCTTCTCTGATTCCATACAAAGTGTATAATTATTTTTCTAAATCTGTGAAAAATGATGTTGGTAATTTAATAGGGATTGCATTGAATCTATAGATTACTTTGAGCAGTATAGACATTTTAACAATGTTGATTCTTCCAATCCACGAGCATGGTATGGTTTTCCACCTATTTACATGGTCTGCAATTTCCTTCCTCAGTGTTTCATAGTTCTCTCTATAGAAGTCCTTTGCCTCTTTAGTTAAATATATTCCTAGATATTTTACTTTCTTTGTTGCTATTTTGAAGGGTACTGAGTCCTTAATTGGGTTCTCCGATTCAATGTTAGTGGCATATATGCATGCCTCTGATTTGTGTGTATTGATTTTGTAACCTGAGACTTTACTGAATTCATTAATTAATTCCAGGAGTCTCTTGGTTGAGTCCTTGGGGTTTTCCAGATATAGCATCATATCATCAGTGAAGAGTGAGAGTTTGATCTCTTCTTTTCCTATTTGGACTCCCTTGATTCTGCTCTCTTGCCTGATAGCTCTCGCAAGGACTTCCAATACTATGTTGAAAAGTAATGGGGACAGTGGGCAGCCTTGTCTGGTTCCAGTTCGAAGTGGGAATGCTTTCCATTTCTCCCCATTCAGTATGATATTGGCTGTGGGTTTGTCATATATGGCTTGTATCATTTTTAGGTTGGTCCCATTGATGCCTATTTTGTTAAGCGTTCTTATCATAAAAGGGTGTTGAATTTTGTCAAATGCTTTTTCTGCATCTATTAAGAGGATCATATGGTCTTTATTTTTGCTTCTGTTTATGTGGTTAATTACATTTATACATTTTCGTATCTTGAACCACCCCTGCATCTCTGGGATGAAGGCCACTTGGTCGTAATGAATTATTTTTTTAATAAGCACTTGGATACGATTTGCTAGGATTTTATTGAGAATTTTTCCGTCTATGTTCATGAGAGAAATTGGTCTGTAGATTTCTTTTTTTGTTTCATCCTTTCCTGGTTTTGGTATCAATGTTATGTTGGCTTGGTAAAACATGTTGGGGATAATTCCATCCTTCTCAATATTGGAGAATAGTTTATGTAGGATGGGCACCAGTTCTTCTTTGTAGGTGTGGTAAAATTCAGGTGTGAACCCATCTGGTCCAAGGCTTTTCTTTTTGGGAAGGTTTTTTTATTGCTTTTTCGATTTCAGTTCTTGATATTGGTCTATTCAGGAATTCTATTTCTTCCTGGTTGAGCCTAGGAAGACTGTGTGTTTTTAAAAATTTGTCCATTTCCTCCACATTTCCCAATTTGTGTGCATAAAGATTTTTGTAGAATTCATAGATGATATCATGTATCTCTGTGTCATCAGTCGTGATTTCTCCTTTCATGTTCCTGATGGAGGTTATTAGAGATTTTTCTTTTCTGCTCTTGGTTAGTCTAGCCAGAGGTATGTCTATTTTGTTTATCTTTTCAAAGAACAAACCTTTTGTTTTATTAATCTCCCTTATGGTTTGTTTGTTGTCCTTTTCATTTAGTTCTAATTTGATCTTAATAATTTCTCTCCTTCTGTGGGGTTTGGGGTTGATCTGTTCTTCCTTCTACAGCTCTTTGAGTCTATTCATTACGTTGTCTATTTGTAAGTTTTCTGTCTTTTTGATATAGGCATTTATGGAAATAAATTTTCCTCTCCAGACTGCTTTAGCTGCATCCCACAGATTTTGATAAGTTGTTTCTCCTTTGCCATTTAATTAAAAGAATCTTTTGATTTCCATCTTAATTTTTTCATTTATAAAATAATTGTTCAGGAGAAGGTTGTTTAGCTTCCATGACTTTGAGTAGGAATGAGAGTTTCTGTTAGGGTTCATTATTACTTTTATTCCACTGTGGTCTGAGAAGATGCATGTTATGATTTCTAGTTTGTTTGTTTTTTTTATTTTTTAAGACATGCTTTATGTCCTAGGATATGATCAATCTTAGAGAATGTCCCATGAGCTGATGAGAAGAATGTATATTCAGTGGATTTCGGGTAGAATGTCCTGTAGATGTCAGTCAGGCCCATTTGTTGTAGCATTCTATTTAAGTCCATTATTTCTTTGTTTATTTTCTGTTTGGATGATCTGTCCTGTACTGTCAATGGGGTGTTAAAATCTCCAGCTAATACAGTATTTTTGTCTATCATTTGGTTCAGATCAAGTAGGGTTTGCTTTAAGAATCTTGGTGCACCTAAGTTGGGTACATATATATTAAGTATGGTTATGTCTTCTTGTTGAATTGTGCCTTTCACCAGTATGTAGTAACCATCTTTGTCTTTCATAACTTTTGTTGGTTTAAAAACTAAGTTATTGGAAATTAAAACTGCCACACCAACTTTCTTTTGGCTACCGTTTGCTTGAAATATCGATTTCCATCCTTTTATTTTCAGTCTAAATGCATCTTTGCAGGTTAGGTGAGTTTCCTGAAGACAGCAGATACTTGGTTTGTGTTTTTTTATCCATTGGGCCAGTCTATGTCTCTTGAGTGGCGAATTCAATCCATTCACATTTAATGAGAGAACTGATAAGTGGGACAGATTTCTGTTCATCTTGTTGAGTAGAACTTCATTGCTATGTTTTCTCTCTTGAGCCAAGGTGGTGACTGGAATTTGATCTTTAGCTCTTGAGTGGTTTTACATTCGTGGGTCTCTCTTGTGTTGATCTGTGTGTAACTCTCTTTTGAGTACTTCTTGGAGAGCTGGTCTTGTCTTGGTGAATTCTCTGAGTTTTTGTTTATCTGAGAATGTCTTAATTTCACCTTCATATATAAAACTGAGTTTAGCTGGGTATAATATTCTAGGCTGGGCATTATTCTGTTTCAGAAGAGTGAGAATGGGGCCCCAGCGTCTTCTTGCTTGTAAGGTTTCAGTTGAGAGATCTGGCATAATTCTAATGGGCTTTCCTTTGTATGTTACTTGTTTCTTTCTCCTTACAGCTCGAAGAAGGGTCTCTTTATTGGATATTTTGGTCAGTCTGATGACTACGTGGTGTGGTGTCTTCCTATTTGGTATGAATCTCCCAGGGGTTCTTTGAGCTTCTTGAACCTGTATATCTAGAGTTTTAGCAAGACCTGGGAAATTTTCCTCTATTATGCATTCAAATAGCTTATCCAACCCTTGCTTATTATCTTCTTCACCCTCAGGGATGCCGATAACTCTCACGTTAGGCTTCTTCACATAATCCCACATTTCTTGTAGACTCTGATCTTTTTTCTTATTTCTTTGCTCTATCTCTGTGACTGACTTATTTAATTGGAAAGTGTTATCTTCAATCTCTGAGATTCTTTCTTCTGTTTGATCTACCCTCCTCTTGAGACTTTCCACTGTGTTTTGTAGCTCCCTGAATAAATTCTTCTTTTCTAGGAGTTCAGTTTGGTTTTTCTTCAATATTTCAGTTTCCTTAGTGAATTTTTCTTCCAAATCCTGGATTTTTTGGTGGTTTCTTTGTGTTGGTTATCTATTTTTTCTTGTATATTATTCAGCTTAATTATAATCCATAACTGAAATTCTTCCTGTGACATGTTGGTATTTTGAATCTGGTTTGTGTCAATTGGTAGAGAGCTGGTATTTCTCTTTGGTGGTGAGGTTTCCATTTGGTTCTTTGTGCTCCCCATAGTTTTCCACTGAGCCCTTCCCATCTTGATCTATCATTAGATCTTTTCTCACAGCTTTAGTCTGGCTAACAGTACGCCTTGTACTCTGTTCTTATGCTGTGAAACAATCTAGGTATGTTGCCTCCTTTGTCCAGAGGGGGAGACTGTTGTGTGTTGTTTAGAGTTTTTTCTATCTCAGTTGGGGGGCTGCTTCTGATGGGTCCAGCCCCAGAGGATTGGTTTTACCTAAGACCGATTCGGCAAGTTAAGTCACTGTGTTGTGGACTTTCAGTTAGCAGGCAGGATTCACATGATTTGCAAGCATAAAGTCTCTCTCTCTCTTTTTTTTTTTCCTGTCTTTTGGTTCTTCCTCTAGAGGGGTGCTTTCTGTCTCTTTCCGCAGGAAAGACACTGGCTAGGGGGAGGAGGCGGTGCCCTCACTTGCTCAGTGCACCAGCTGCTACAGCTCCCACGTGCAAATGTCTACCCTGTCCCAATGTCCCCAAGGTCCAAGCTCCACACTCTTGCATCTGGGGAAGCCCTCAGTGTTCATACACGGGTGAGGGACCTGGAGTGGGTCCACAGACCAGGGGAGGGAGCCGCCTGGGGAGCTGCCTGGCACCCTATGGCCCCACAGCAGCTAGGCCTTGGATCTCACAATGGCGACTGCTCGCCCATAGATCATTGGCACTGGGGATGAATTTCAGGGTCCGGCAGGCACCAGAGCTAGGGGCCTGGTGAGCTTAGGAGTATACAGTAGCTCTCCGGCTAGAAGGCCGCTGAAAAGAAAGAGGAAAAGAAGAAAAAAGAAAAAAGAAAGAAAAAAAAATCTGTAATTCGGTGACCCTTCCCTGCTTTTCGCCTTAGCGCTGTTCCGTCTCTCTCCTTTCAAGAGCCACATCCCTGCGGAGATCCCCTAGAGACTAAGCTGTTTCCCCGCTGATGTCTCCTGTCCACAGAGTTCACACAAAGCCAGAGCTCTTGGCGTGGGTTCACAGACCAGGGGAGGGAGCCCCCTGGGGAGCCACCCAGCACCCTTTGGTTCCGCAGTGGCTAGGCTGTGGACCCCAAGATGGAGACCGCATGCCCGCCGATCACCGGTGCTTGGGGATAATGTCTGGAGTCCAGCAGGCACCAGGGCTGGGGGCCTGGTGAGCACCAGAACCCACAGTAGTTCACCAGCTGGAGGGCCACCAAAGAGGAGAAAAGAAAAAGCAAGGAAAGAAAGAAGAAAAAAAAATAATAACACACACAAAAAAAAATAAAATAAAAATAAGATAAAATAATAATAATAATAATAAAAAGAAAAAGAAAAAGAAATAAATAAATAAAAAATAAAAAACAAAAAAAATCTGTAATTCCACAACCCTTCGCGGCTTTTCGCCTTAGCGCAGTTCTGCCCCTTTCCCTTTAATTGCTGTGTCCCTGAGGAGATCCCCTAGAGTCTTAGCTCTTTCCCGCTGATGTCTCCTATCCACAGAGTTCATACAAAGCCAGAGCTCTTGGGGTGGGTTCACGGACTAGGGGAGGGAGCCGTCTGGCACCCTATAGTTCCACAGCGGCTAGGCTGTGGACCCCAAGATGGCGACCACGTGCCTGCAGATCGCCAGCGCTGGGGGAGAATGTCCAGAACTCAGGAGGCACCAGAGCTGGGGGCCCGGCAAGCACCAGAGCCCCACAGCAGCTCCGCAGCTACAGGGCCGCTGAAGAAGAAAAAGAAGAAAGAAAGAAAGAAAGAAAGAAAAAAAAAATCTATAATTCCATGATCGTGGTCCCTCACCTTAGCGCAGTTCTGTACCTTTCCCTTTAAGCGTTGCATCCCCATGGAAATCCCCGAGAGTCTAAGCTCCTTCCCATTTATGTCACCTGTCCTCAGAGCTCCACGTCTCCCGTGGTGATTCTGCACCGACTTCAGTCAGATCCCTGATTGAGTGGGTGTGGAGGTCAGTGGGGAGAACAAGCCGCTTTGCTGTGGGGCTGAACCCACCTCACTCGTTGGTGAGGCAGGTACAGCCCTCCCGCACTCCGCTGTCTATTTTCCGTCCCGCACTCTCCAAATTATCTCGGTCCGATTTCCCATTCGTCTCTGTTTTTTCTAGTTCTCTGTGTCCCACGGTGATTCTCCATGGGTTCACACCACCGTTCTTGCGGGAAAGCGATCCTCTAGTGTTGTGGCAGGTCAAGATCCATGCCTTCCTCTCCAGGAGCATGAATCCAGGAGGTCACTTCCACTCCGCCATCTTCCCCCTCCCATTCCTTGGGTCTTGACGTCCCTGGAGAGTCTGCCTTCTTTTCCCCACCTTTGAGATTCTTCTGTTTGTTTTATGTACAACGTCCAGGTTTTTATCTGTGCTTAGTTGGAGAACTAGGGAGAAGTACAAATACTGTGTCTTATCCTAGAACTGGAATCTCAGATTTAGTTTTTATTTTTCTAACTTACCATTTTTAAGATGTTATCCTATCAGGTTACAAACTCCCATTCATAATGTTCATAATGGTCATTGAAATGGTATATTTCAATCATGTCCCCTCTCACCCTTCTTTCATGCTTTGAATCATTTAGTTGATCTTTAGTAGATGATCTTCAGCTTGATTATGACTTCTTTAAATATCCTGATGGTATTTCTCAACTGCCTCAACTCTATGACTGTTTTTACTTCCAACTTAGAACACAGTAATTTTAATGACCTCCTGGATTTTTTGAATACAGAGAAAAATCATGACAAGTCCTCATTAAAGCCATTTCATTTAAAGCTCAAATGTCACCTCTTCAGAACAGCCTTTCATGACCATTCTCTATATACTTACCCTGCTTTAGTTTCTTCATATCATTTATAACTATTTGTTATTTTATTCTTCATATCACTACTCTCTGTTATCTTGTATCTATCCATTTGTTCATTGTCTCTCTCCTTTCAAAGTGTAAGCACTCTATGAGGGTAGGGGCTACTTTGCTTACTATTGTATTGCTAGTGCCTGGAAAAATCCTTGGCATATTGTAGACTCTAAATAAATATTTTGTCTGGTTGAATGAATAAACACTTCACAAGAAATTTGGGTGGAGGAGAGAGGAAAAAATAGAAAATTCTGGGTACTTAGTCTAAACAATTTCAACGAACTTACATAGTACTAGACAACAACATTAGATTAGACCTATACACCAAACTTAGATCAAAATGTGTGAGGGATGTGGAAACAACCCAAGTGCCCATCAATACATGAGTGGATTAATAAAATGTGGTATATGTATACCATGGAGTTCTACTTAGCCATGAAAAACAATGGTGATCTAGCACCTGTTGTATTATCCTGGATAGAGCTAGAGCCAGTTCTGCTAAGTGAAGTATCATAAGAATGGAAAAACAAGCACCAACACCTGTACCCACCATCAAATTGGTATTAACTGATCAACACTTAAATGCACATATAGTAATGACATTCATCGGGTGTTGGGAAGATGGGAGGGGGAGGAGGGGATGGGTATATACACACCTAATGGGTGCAGTGTGCACTGTCTGGGGGAAGCTCTGACTTGGGTGGGGCAAGGGCAATATATGTAACCTAAACATTTGTATCCCTGTAATGTACTGAAATAAAAAAAATTAAATGTGTAAGGGGAATGAAATAACTTCTATTTTCTCTCTTTAATTGTTCTTTGTTCTTCTCATCTAAGCTACATGTCTTGTTCTATAAAAATCACGTAGGATAGGGGCAAGGTCTTCCTGAAAATGACAGCTGTGGCCCTCTGATGAGAAGTGGTAAATCCACAAATTGGAGACTTGACCAGAAATTTACACGTTTTGCTTAGATGATAGAAGAAAGTGACAGTTTGGCTAGCTGCCCCAGGTGCATTAACACTCATGTGATCCCTGGAGTAACTGGATACATTCCAAATGCAGGTATTTCAAATGAAGCTCAAGACCTTGAATTGAATCCAGACTTTACAGGGAAGTAGTTAAAATGAATAAAAGAAAGTAGTGTTGTCATTCTTTGTAGTCAGAACCCTGTCATATTTTCCTGTTCAATATGACTTTTGATGTAGCTACCTATGGAGCCCCATATAGACTGGGATCTCTATACTTGTCACAGCAGAGGAAAGGATGTAACCTTTTCCCTAAGATGTCATTGCACCTTGGAGGAAGACTAGAAAGGAATGAGATATTTCTCATTTCATCTGTTAGTTTGATATCTCACTAAGCAACTCAGATATCAGGTACCACAGATTGAAAAAGAAAACTATTTTATATTCTCCCGGGATGTATAATGTAGAAAATATGTTTTATAAGGCATTTTCAGAATAAGGATAGTGTGTATTATACCATAATAAAAATTAGGGCAATGCTCAAACAAAAATGGAATTAAAATTCACCTTAATGTCCTTTTAAATGTAATAGCCTTCTTGGGAAAACAATTCAGGTTTGAGAACATTAGTTATGTACAATACTTGTCCTAGATAAGTATTCACCTGAGCCATGATATCACCTGATCCATGAAACTACAGAGCTACCTGGTCCTTTCCAGAAAATCTTCCTCCAGAAATTATATTGTTTCTTGAACAGACAAAGCTTTTACTCAAATGAGCTGTCTCTATTAAGCTCTCCATCAAATTCTCTGCCCTTGGTTTAGTTGTCTTAATTTTACTTAAGTGCCTGCTGGCTGACTTTGAGTCCAAAAAGATAAAGCATCTTATTTGACAGAATTTAAGTTTGGGTGGAAAAAGAAAAATAGTTGCCTTCTTCTTGACCTCCTTGCCTTCTTCCCACTACTAATGGAGATGAGGGGAAGGGGGAAAGAAAATAACCCTCATTTCTAATTTGATTTACCTGCTTTGGAGACTTGTTTACTTGCAGCATATGAATGACCTCCATAAAAACAAGTTCTTTGAAAGAAAGATTTCCTGCCAAATCAAAGGTCAGTCTGATGATTTGCTCCCACAAAATTATATTTCAAATGGTTTGGCAGAATTTTGCCTTTATTTATACTGCTGACTCAAGGAAGGGGCAAACATAATGGGGTATGCTTTTTTGCTTTGTTTTCATTCTAATAAAATATCACCATTTGTAAGTAGTTGTAGGTAGTGTATAGTAGGATGAATAGTGGAGAAATTTGGTGGCTTTTCCTGTAATCCTGTGCATATAAGAAAAAAATATTCTATAAAATAGGGAAACTACTTTTTACTCTATACCTTTTGGCTGAATTTCAGTGAACATGAGTAATAATAGCTTTATGCATACATCCATTCATTCATTTATTCAATATTTATTTGAGTGCCTGCTGCCCCAGGAAGATGATATACCCACAAAAAAGATACAAAAGTGTACCTTCTATTTAAGAGGGCCCTTGATAGTTTCTTGCTCCTTAAAACCCTCCTTCCTCTGAAGTGCACTCCTATTTTATTTATTATATTTTGTTTTCCCCAACAAGATGGTGAGCTCCTCTATGGCAGAAATCCTATCATGTGTTTTCTGTGATGCTAGACATTCAACAAGTACTTGTTGGACTGGATTGAACAAAGACTTTTGAAGATGGAGGAAAGGAAAGTTTCAGAATTAGTCATAAGATGTTAGATCTAGAAGGGACCTTAAAGATTATCTACCTTATATATTTTCAAACTGTGTTCCCCAAATCCCTAAAGATATCTGACAGGTACCTTTAAGGCTGCTTTCAGGGAGAAGAGGAAGTCCAGCAGAAGGATTGTGGAACTGTTATGACCTTCACTATGTTTCAAGCATCAGATTTCCACTTTCAGCTCTTATATGTAGGACATTTCTATAAGAGGTCATTTGAAGAAAGGGTTGGCTGCTAAAAAAAATTTAAAAACCACTGATTGGTCAAACACCTCTATCTTACAAGTCTTGAAAAAGGCAGGGTAATTTGTTTGAGGTCATAAGTATAGTTAATAATACTCTTCTAATTTCTAATCTGGGATTCTTTCCATGACATTCTGCTATGTACTAGTTCACAGCTGTTGCATGATCAGCACAATGCTTGACACATAGATGGCATAATTGACAGAATGAATGTTAAAATCGACTTTGACAATACTTCATCTCTCCTTGGATGTAGTTCAATATCTATGCACTGTGATACATCTTGTTTTATTTTTATTGTCGAGGTACATCCTCAGTCTTTCAAATGAACATTTTGGCTTATGATCATCTTTCAAATTTTTTAAGAGCAATTTTTGTGAAACCATGGATAAGTCAAAAATTTGTGTTATTTTCAAATATGAGTTCCGTCATTGAACCAATGCAGTGCAGACAGCTCGAAATATCAACAATGTGTTTGGGAAGGATGTGGCCAATGAATGCACAGTATTTCAATGGTTTGAGAAGTTCCATGCTGGTGATTTTAATCTTGAAAATGAGCCATGTGGGTGACCTGACACCAACGTGGACAATGATGACCTGAAAGCTGTAGTGGAAGCAGATCCATTTCAACCTAAGCGTGACTTAGCAGCAAGGTTTGACCTTACTATTCCAACAATATCGGACCATTTGAAACAAATAGGCAAGATAAAGAAGCTGGATAGATGGGGTCTGCATGAATTAAACAAGCGTCAGAAGAGAAATCACCCTGAAGCTTGCCTTTCTTTGCTGTCATGACATAAAGGTGAACCATTTCTACACCAGATTGTTATGTGTGATGAAAAATGGATTCTTTTTGACACTTGCAAGCATTCGGCACAATGGTTGGATAAAGATGAAGTGCCGAAACACAGTCCAAAACCGAATATTCATAAAAAAAGCTAATGGTGTCTATTTGGTGTTCCCACACTAGTATTATCTACTATAGCTTGATGAAACTTGGTCAATCGATTATAGCAGATGTCTACTGCAGCCATTTGGACAAAATGATGAGGATGCTTGCAATTAAGCAGCTGAGATTGGTCAATAGAGGCAGGCCAATCCTCTTGTAAGATGACGCTGGACCACCTGTTGCACAAATAATGCTGCTCAAACCACAGAAGCTGGACTTGGAAACTCTCTGTCATCCACTGTATTCATCAGACCTTGCACCAACTGACTACCACTTCTTCCAGGCTTTGGACCACTTCTTTTTTTTATTACATAACAGTATATATACCACATTTATTCATTCTATAAATTTTATTCATCACCTACTATATACCAGGTATTGCTAGCAGCTTCATATATAGTGAGACCCATTGTTTTTATCCATAATTGGGTATCTAAAAAAGAAGGCAAATATTATGAGAGTTTTTCTCTGGAGGTGGTAAGATTACAGTTGGATTGCATTGTTCCTTCTCATTGCCAATGAAAAATATTCAATTATCTACAAGCTGAGGAAAATACCTTTTGAGATTTCATCACCGTTCACTCTCCATGCTTCTTTGCTGCTGGCATAAACAAGCTATCATTAAGATGACAAAACTGTGTCAATAGTTTAGACACCATACTTTGATTAATTGTACTGCTTCTTGTTTGAGATATAATAAACTACACTTTTGATTCGAAATTGGACATTTCATATTTAATGACCTAATAAATGGATAGGTTTTCTTAGAGTAGTGTGTCTGTTATGGTGTAGATTATGATATTATGTATTGAGAGTTCATAGTTCAGTCTTTGCAGGTGTTCATCTTTTTGTCTGAACCTTATTTTTATTTTTCAAAATATTAAGGGGGTATAAATGTTTTAGGTTACATGGGTCATTTTTGTAATGCTTGAGTCCCAGCTATATGTGTGCCCGTCTTTATTCAATGACATTGATAAATACAACTGTGGTTCTGTATATTCATAAGAACATCTAACCGTATATAATTATTGTACAGCTTAATTTTTTTCTTTTTCCCTTAAATTTGGGGTCTCTCTAGGCCTTGCTATGTTGCCAGGCTGGCCTTGAACTCCTGGTCTCAAGGGATCCTCCCTCCTCAGCCTCCCAAGTAGCTGGGACTATAGGTGTCTGCTACTGTGCCCAGCCTACAGTTATTTTTAAAACTTAGAAATTTGGAGAAACCAGGACCATTTTTATCATTTTCCAAATAGTAGATGACCAGGCTGTTTTTAGAGAGATTTGAAAGTGAGGTTATTAGATGTTTTGAGGGTCTAAGACTATGACTAAGTAAGTTAGAAACTTGTCTGAAGTTTAACAGACTGACAGCTATTTTCTAGCCTAGAATCATGCTGGAACTAAGATTTATGTAAGCAGAGTGACTTTTATCTTTAATACAATAGAATCCTTGAATGTTATATAATGTAAGACAATGATTTATATCATACTCAACAAACATTTATTGATTATAATCATTCATTTTAGGAGTTTAAATATTAGTTTCATAACAGCTGATTTAAATTTGTTCTGTTACTAAGTCAGAGTTTCATACTGTTGACGTAAAGAGATTCTTCTTTAAGATGTGTGTTTGGGTTAGACAGAAGAATAAACAACTGTCTGGGTTTTAGTCTTGATTTTTCTATGAATCCTCTGTCATCTGGCCTTTTTTTCTTAGAGGTCACCTAGCAGATATGACTCTGCTAATGTATCAACTTGACTATTTTTTATAATTGGATTCAAGGCAACATCTGTCACAACTGGAATTAGTATCTAGGTGTTCTATCTATGTAGTATAATAATATATTTTTACAAACTTAGGACATTTTTTAGAAATACCATATACAGATAGAAGCTACCAGTAGCACATACAACCAGAAATTATGCTTGTATATTAATATGCATAGACAACCAAGACAGAATTGGGGGGTCCCTTAAAACAATCCTATATATATTTATTTATTCATAGGTCTTAAGTTTGTCTAATACTTAGATATAGTATAAAGATATAGTATAAAACTTTATCCTTCATTAAGTATACCTCAGTGTTTACCTCATTATGAACTCACTCCAGAGATTCATCTTTAACACAAATGTGAACGTACACTTCTTTCCAAATATAGACAATACAATTCAACCTCTTCAGGAGATTTCTGGGGACCTTGCCTCTCATTTATTACATTCTCCTGAATTTGGCCTCAGGCCTTTAAAATGTTTCAAGAATGTTTTCTCATTCACTTTTGTGACAAAATTCTACTTCCTCAATGGGGACTTGTTGGACATAATTTCAGTTTCCTTGTTTTGAAGTATGGGTTTTCTCTTTCTGCCTGTCCCCCACAGAATAGGCATTCTAAGCTTTAAGGAGACTCATTATGCCAAAATACAAATTTATAAAATAAAAGTCACAAGGAGGTCCACATGAAGCTTGGTGATACAAGGACACCTCACTATATACCAAAAAAAAAATGTGTTTCTAAGAAACTGAATGTATAAATCCCATATCTGTGGAAGCAAATTTTACTTAAATATACAATGTTAGCCTAACATCTTAAAAGATTGCCATGTGGAATGCTTCTGTAATACAAATAACTGCTCCTAACTTTTCTGATTTGTAGACTGCATAAGGGCATGGTGGATTTTTTTAAAAGCTTATACTCTATATCCCCACATAGAGTTTTTAATTTCAAGGAATGACCCCTTTGTTAGACCCTGATTTCTTAATCTGATCTCTCATAATCTCTCGTGGTTTCTTCCTACTTCATTAGCCTGGTGACTCAGGTGTACTTTCCTGACCCCTGATCTTTGCTTGGCTATCATATACTATATACTATGTCAAAATATACTCATATATTTATATGTGAAGTATGCCAGGAATTTGTATAGGAGCCCTACAAACATATGTATTTATCTAAGTTCCATGGTATTCAAGACTAGTAGGCATAGTGTGCATTGCTAAGATTTTCTTTTCTTTATGTATTGCTTTTTATTCTAAATATTTTTATTTTGCCTCTTAACCTTTCATATGGCATACTAACTCTATCCACTACTGAAGTCTAACCACTTCTGAAGTAAAATGATATCTATCTGACCATGTTAAAAATTCTATTAGTTTTGTTTAGAATAGGAAGCAGACGCACTTCTTTCTTCTTTGCACTGAAAGAGTTTAACCTATCTTCAATGTTGGCAAGGATAATGGTTCTTTTAATTTGTTTTTAAAAGAGTATGCACTAGTAATCTCATTTTAGCCTTTCATTTTCCTCCTTACTGCTCTGTCCTTTAGCCTCATTTGCCTCGTTATGGGGAAGAATGCATCTGAGGCTTTCTTTGCTTCTACCCTTACCATGATATGTAGACTAGTTTATGGAGAAATACACTGGCTGCCTGCTGTGTATTTAAATTCCCCGCTTCCCTGCTGAATTTGTGTGCAGCAGCTGAAAGACAAATAGATGCATGCAGGGCCGTTTTTGTCAGCAGAAGTTTTTGGATGCATATATTACCAAGCACACGTATCATTAAATATGAGTTTAATATCTGTAAGCAAAAGTGGTAGTACATCAACTTTGTCCACAGAGGAGAAAAGGGGTCACTGTTTATGAGAACTAAATCGAAGTGTATCCTTCCTTATCAATCAAAGAAATTAAGAGATGAGAATTGGTCTTTTAGGCCATCTGGTTCCTTCCTCAGGGATCAGTAGATGATTGGTCCTTGCATTATTATATTCTTAGTGCTGGTTATTATTGTTACATGTTTCCATAGATTTGCAGTAACTTCAGATGCTTCTGTAACCATAGTTCCTCCACTTCTCTTGACCAGGGAAGTTTAGGCTGTATCTCATTTCGAGGATTTCTCTCTTTCTTTTCAATATTCAGTAAACTTTATTCTACCAAACTATGTCAAGTTACTGTGATTCAGCCTTTTTAAAATAACTTGTGTCAACTTAGTTCTCTAACTTTTTTCTTACCTTTTTTTTCTGGTATTCCTGTTCTGAGTGTTCCTAAACAATTTTAGGAATTTTGTTATTATATAGTAATTTAACATTGTGGACATCTTAAAATTGGACCTCTAGGACCAACTATCATTCTTTACAAAGGATTGAAATGGGACAGGAAGGGTGATTGCCTCAATATCTCATCTTTCCCTCCCTCTCTCCTTTTCTTCCTCTTGCCTGCTCTCCTTCTTTCTCACACATACATACATGCTCATAGTATCTTGGTTTTTACTCATCCAAACATGTCTAAACAAGATCATTACAGTGCCGTTTGGATGACAAGTGAGGGGGCAGTAGGGAAAGGAGTGGAAGGCCTGAGTGAGTTTTGAAATATGAGAATTAGATATGTTAAAGAAGCAGTGAAGTACAGAATTGGAAATCCATAAGGAATTACAGAGAATTCTCCCTTAGGTATACAAGTGAGGAACATGAGGCCCAGAGAGTTAATGCCTAAGTCAGCTGAATTTTCTGGAGTTCATTGTTTTGTTTCCTACACTAAGATAAAGGCAAAGATTGTGGGGATTAAGAATATGGGGTCAAAATCCTGAAATTTCTACCTTCCCATTAATTAATTCAGTTAATCAACATATATTTATTGACCAAACTATGGTATACAAGTCACTGCTAGGTGCTAAAGGCACCATATGGTCCCTGACCTCAAAGAACTTATAGTTTTCTCACCTAATTCTAGTAGGAAATATAGAAGCAGAGAAACAGGCGATCATAATACAGAATGATATATTTCCATTGCACATGTAGGATGCTATCAGAGCATATAAGAGGCACCCCCTAACCCATATTTAGGTGGTTACAGATAGCTTCCTGGCAGAGGTTACCCAGGCCAAGGTGGGACATGGTGTTCCAGGTTGATGTGATGTTAAATTATATGTAAATCCCTGAGGCAATAACTGCAAATATTTCAGTATGACTAGAGAGTACCAACAATCAAGTGTTAGGCCAGGGTGGGGTGGAGGTTAAAGGGGTTGATTGAGCTATAGAATGTGGATGAGACTGTAGAGATAAGCAGGAACCAGGTCATAAAGAACCTTATTTACCATACCAGGGAATCTGAAGTTCTGTGATCTAAGATCAATACAGAATAAACTGAAGAGTTTTTAAGTCAGAGAATGACATGATCATGTTTACCTTTTAGAAGTATCACTCTATTATATATGTAACTGGAAAGTTGGTTGGAGGCAGGAAGACATGTGAGGAGGCTGTTGGAATAATCTGCCTGAACTGAGATGATGGTGGTTGGTATGAAGAAAAGATTCACATTTGAGATAGTAGGTAGAGTCCATAGGGATTGGTTACTGGATATGAAAATGAGGGAGAGGCAAGAATATGGATAATTCCCATGTTTCTGGCCTGAGTAGCTAGGTGGGGTATGTGCCATTTACTGACATGGAGAACATGGAAGAAAGAACAAGATTGTTGAGTAAACATACCCATGGGATGCCCACACTGAGAACAATTTGGACTGGAGATATAGATTTGGGAGTTATCAGCATTTATAGAGAAATGATTTGAAGTTGTGAGGTCACCCAGAACTAATCTGAGGATCAATTGCCCTTGGACCTTATTTTGCTTTATCTTCCTTTATGTATCTGACAACTATAGACCCTCTCTCCATAAAATTTACACACAGAATTCTGCATAGAATTTTAGGAAGGTTCACAAACCTCTTGAAGCATATCCATGAACCCTTACGATGTCCAGACTAAGAACCCCTAATTGTAGAATAAGAATAAATGAGGCATAAAGATGGAACACTAGGAAACACTGGTATTTAAGAAATGGATAGAGGAGGAGAAGTCCATGAAAGAAACTGAGAAAGAGAAACCTGAGAGTTAGGGGGTTTCACAGAAGGCAAGGGAAGAGAGAATTTCAAGAAAGAAATGATCAATAGAGTTAAATGCTTCAGTGAGGAAGAGTGAGAGATAAGGACTGAAAAGTGATCATTGGCTTTAGCAACAGAGTGTCAGTAACCTTTGCAAGGGTTGTTTCAGTAAAATGCTGTGGACAGAATCCAGAATGCAGTGATTAAGGAGTGGATGAGAGGAGAGGAAGTGGAACAGCAAGGGCAGGCCACATGCTTCCAAGGGGGTGGAGTTAGGGCGAGCACTTGTCTTTTGTTAATTTAAGTTTGGATTGAGGGTGTGTCTTTTGTTAATTTAAGGTTGGATTGAAGGTGTTAAGAGTTTCTTTTGGTATTGTCTTTGAATTAATCATCTCTTTCTGATTTCTGATCATAAAATGAAAAAATAAACCAAAGAAATCATCTACATAAGAAATGGTGTTTCACAGACTTCCAATGCTTCTGTCTGATATTAATAAATGATGAATTATTTTAAATCCCTACCATTCTATATCTCTTCCTCAGCTTTGCTTAGTGTCTGTCTACCCAGAATCTCCAATGCCTAAGGCAATACTAAATTAGCACTATAGGTGTATTAAGGCCAGCCTGGCTGGGGATAAAAGAGGTAATAAGTCTGGCTTTAGACCCTTGATTGAGGAGCCAGCTTTGTAATACCCAGCTTAGTAATTATGGGGCTTTATGTTTGCATGTGTGAACCTTAGTTAAGCTTTGTCATAGGTTTTCTAAAACAGCTGGGACTTTTGGTCTATGTGAAGACATTAATTTGCGTCTCCAGGGGCTATGCATAAATCAAACTGGAGAAGAAGGGAGGAGGAGAGAATTTCTTTTTGTGTGTGAATCCCAGCTCCCTTTTAACTGTTTAATTGAGGTGAAAGAAAGAGTCCTATGACAATTACTGAATTAGTGATGCACTATTATCTTCTGCTTGATGTATTCTTGCTTGGTGTATTTATGCTAAGAGAGGCAGTAAACCTTGCCTTCCCTAAGAAAGCCCTGCTTTGTTGACCTTCAACAGAAATATACACTCAGATTTCACAGTTCCTGTTGTTTCAAAGGGAGACTTAATGTTGGTTGGTGATGGTTGTTAATCTAAACTGTAGTCCTCTTTTTTTTCCATCTGCTGTATAGTGGTCTCTTAGTCACAGTTCAGGAACAACAGCAAGGATCCCACTTGGGGAAAGCAGAATAATAACATAGGCCTTTGGAAATTCTGCTGTTTCTTCATTTCTAGCTATATAAAAGATTATTGGGAGACCATGTCATCATGGAAGATTGTCATGTTGGAGTGAATTAAGGAGGGGAAGTGATCCTGAACCTAAATTCTTCTGACTTTTGGAAATTTCAACATAAATGATGCTGTGGTAAGCCAAGGTTTTCCCCTCCCCTACTATTTTGGTTTTATCTTTTAGGCACTGCATGAATCTAACTGAAGAATGCCAAAATGTAGAAAAATGGAGGTTCTTTGTGGTTTCCTTGTTTTCTTTTTTTTTTCCAACAAAAATGATGAATTTATTATTAATACACTTTCAAACCAAAATATTTCAAAACAAATTTCCAAATTGTAATATAGCCATTACTTTTTCATTACTAGGAAAAAAGAATCATTAGTCTTTTAAAATTTTTAGTTTAAAATAAAAAGGAAGAAACTGAAAAGAAATAAAAGTGATTACCTGGAAGCATTTCTTTAAGTAATTTAATGTCAGAGGACAAGGCATGGACCATTTTTTAATTATTATCTGTAAAAATAAATAGAATCAGCAGATTATTTCTTTTTTTTTATGTGGTGAATTACATTTACAGTTTTGTGTATGTTAAACCATCCTTACTTCTCTGGGATGAAGCCCACTCCTTGTTTTCATATTTGCTGCCTTTTTAGTCCAACAGAGCTGCGGTCCCCAATCCCCAGGCCATGGCCCAGTACCAGTCCGTGGCCTATTAGGAAACAGGCCACACATTACCACCTGAGCTCTGCACCACACCCCCACCACCCACAACACAGTTATCCCCAGTCCTATGGAAAAATTGTCTTCCATGAAACCAGTCCCTGGTGCCAAAAAGGTTGGGGACTGCTGCAATAGAGAATAGATGACATCAAATAGAATATACTCTGCAAAAGAGTATAGGAAGTCCCACCCCACAAATATGTGTGTATGTGTGTGTGTGTGAGAGAGAGATTTATTTAACATTCAAGGGCATGCTCATGGAGAGAAAGAACCATGTTCTCCTATAAAACAATATTGTCAATGTCCAAATACCAGAATTCATAGCCTATGACTCAGGGTGGTGTTTCTCAAGTTAGAAGCCAAAAAGACACAGATTTTTTTTAATGGGACCTTTTTTCCTTAATAAGTATAATCAGAAATTTTGATTCTTAAGCTTCTGTTGGGTAGTGTATAAGTTTCATATGAGCAAAGTAAGAGTTTCAATAAACTTTTTTCTTAGAGGATTGTTAAAAAAACTAGAACCTATCCAATAGGTCAGCCTGTACATTGAAACTCTCTTATAAACCAATAGGTTTTTTTATTTTTTTTTATTTCAGCATATTATGGGGGCACAAAAGTTTAGGTTACGTATATTGCCCTTGCCCCCCCCAAATCAGAGGTTCGAGCGTGTCCATCCCCTAGACGGTGCGCATTGCAATCATTATGTATGTATACACCCATCCCCTCCCCACCCCCGACATCTGCCCGACAACCGATTAATGTTATGCACAGAGACAAAAAGGCATTACCTGACAGTTTTGACTACTACCTTAAGATTTAAATTAAAAAGAAAATTTTTAATATGCTTATTGCATGATTGCCGATGCAAAGTCATGAGTGATATATGTTCTCAGACTTTCTCACAACATATTATTAGGTCTTGAACTGTGAGGAATATCATGCCTACTGAAGGTCAGGTTCCAAGCCATTTCCTATGGTTAATACATTTTAAGTGGCCTTGTTCAATGCAGCTTTCTCTGTTGTACCTCAGTGGTAAATGTTGAACTCTTCCCTTGAGCTTGGATATATAATGATAATCTTTGTAAAGCACAATTTAATTAGCTGCTATAAAATTATCTAAGCAAGAGGTTAGGAGGAGAAATGTTCAACTGCTTCAATTCTCTATTAAGATTAAAAAGTTGTTTAAAACTCCCACTTTGCCTGGGCTATTCCTCAGCAATAACTGATTAAAAAGGCAAGCCTGGTGTGGGAAAATATAATACTTTAATTAACCATAAGGCTACAGAACCAAATTATACATTATTGGACCCAGAAGAGATATTAAAATTTAAGTAGTCTAACCATCTGATTTTATTAATGGGGAAACTATGATCCAAATAGATTAAATGACTGATCCAGGGTCATACACGAAGTTAGTGGCATAGATAGGGCTTGATCTCAAGTGACTCTTAGTGATCTTTGCAGTGTTCTATACTGCTTCCAGAAAATGGGAAAGGTAGAAACCGAACTCCAGCCTTATACTTTCAAAGCATGTATTCTACCTCTCTATAATATATGACTGGAGGTGCTTAATGAGTACTAACCAACAGGATCAAATTTATTTTCTTTTTTAAATTCAATAAATTGCTTTGGAAAGCAACCACATAAAATGGATTGGAAGAGACACTTTGGCGGTAATGCCCCTCAATATATGTGGCAGGAATTAGATTCATTGCCTTATGCATACATCACAACCTGCTAAGAAAGCAGAGTCCTAGGAAAGAGCTACAGGAGCTGGCCGGTGCATCTGCTCGGATTCAATAAGTAACTTGAAGTTTTGATGGAATTGATCACTCATTAGCCTGTGGGCCAGGAAAAAAGGAAATCAATGAACAAAAAGAATCATAGTGATAAGAGAACATATGTAACCCCTGCCTTGCCTGCATATGCCTTTCTTTAGTAGATTTTCATCTTCCCAAGATTAAGGAACACTCTACTCTGCATAGCATACTTGGGTCATACCTGGAATAATGCTTTCTATCCTGGAAACTACCTCTTAAGAAAGACACTTGACAAACTAGAATGAAACAAAGATGGTCAGGGGCTAGAAAAAACTGTCATATAAAGAAAGGTTAGAAATTGGGGCTTTTAGTGCCTATAAAAGAGAAAACATAAGAAACTTCATTCCTAACAGAAGGGAACGGACATATTTTTAAGTAGCTTCTGTGTGCCAGGCACTTTGCATATATTATCTCCTTTCATCCTCACAGCCACCCTATGCTGTAGGTATTATCTTCCTGGAAGGTATTTGATTTGAAGGTATGAGATAACTTGCCTAAAATAGAGTTAATAAGGATCAGAGATAAGATGCACACCTCTGAAGCTCATGCTTTGGATACGAGTCTTCAAATATTTGAAGAACTGCTATGAAGAAGAGGATTGAGGATTGATACGTGTCACTTCAGATGGTATCCTTAGTAGTGATAGCAGTAGTTGTAGAAGTAGTAGAAGTATTAGCAATAAGAAATTAGTTATTGCTGTGACATTTATTGAGTACTCATTTTATGCCAAGAACTGTGCTAAGATCTTGACTTATATTAACATGTTTAATCCCTGTAGCAATCCTATGAGGTAGGTACTATTATTATATCCTTTTTACATATAAAAAACTGAAGCATAGAGAGATTAAGTGATCTACTCAAGATCATGTAAGTGGGGGAGTCCGGATATGAACCCAGGTACCCATAAGAAGGCAGATTTTAGCCTAGCCTAAGGGGAAACCTTTGAATTCAAATTGTCTGGAAGTATAATTGGTATTCTTATGAAGCAGGGGCTTTTCCATCCCTGAATGTATTTAAGCAATGTCTAGATGCTACTGTTAGGCATGCTATGAATGAGATTCCTTCACTGGGAGCAAGGTTAAAAGTAAGATAACCTCAAAGGTCCATTTGAACTCTAAAATTGTATCAATCTGAGTTGGCACATCTACTGTTTAGTGAGCAACCATGCCCTTTTTAATCCATTTGTGGACTTAGTTGAGTGCTCAGAGCTCATGGTAGGCAGGCTTCATTTCTGTTACTACAGATGATCTATTGGCACAGAAGAATAAGTTAATGCACTGTGCCACCAAATGGAGAGGCACTGTTCCAAGGGTCTGTTGCAAGAGCAAATTCAGAAACCAATGAAAAAGGTCAAAAGAAATCCATTAATCAAAATTGATTGGCTTCCAGGGTTCTCATTTCTAATTGCAATAATTTATAATCTGAATAAATTTAGTAACCACTTTCAAATTCCAACTGTCAATTTTATCTTTATAATTCCTTGCATTGACCTCCTATGTGGTTCTTCCCTTTCCAACTCTGTGATAATGTAACTTATCTATTCATTCAGACACCTTTGTATTTCTAATATTGGTCAATTAAAAAAGCCATCTGTGGAGTCATATAACATACTCACCTAGAGCATAAAGGGTTTCATTTAATTTAAAAACACAAGTGTACCAAGCCATGAGGAAAATAATCCACAGATATAGCTAAATAGCTTATCCTTTTTCCCTCTCCCTCAGCCTTTCTCCACCTTTCTTTGGCTGCCTTTCTAACATAAAAAAGTATTTCAGGAGAAAAATGAGCTCTCTAGAAATTCCATCATTGTCACTGGTAAAAGAAGAAGCTATCATTAACCTCCTTTGCTTAATGGCTCTTGTGAACATTGGAAAGGCAACTAGAAGCATGGCTTATTACTACTTCTTATGTCAAAGATAACAGCAGGTAGTCACCTGGGAAGGCAGTGGGGCAGAGAGAAGCTAGCCAAGAACTGCTCCAGAGAAATACAAACATAAAAGCTTAAGACTCTTCAATCAGTTGCTCCTCAAACTAACTGAAACCCCCTGTAGAAGGCCAATTGAGTCTTTGAATGTGTCCATTCTTTCTGGAAACTCACTGATCAATTGGGCATTGTGAATTGTACAAAGGATCAAAAATCAGAGTCTGCCTACACTGACTGTGATTCCATGTGTTTTGCAAAGGCTGTGTGATGTTTTCCACAGATGCTCAGTCCCTAGAGAAGGGAATTCTCTAACTGTGGTCTAGTTATGTTTCACAGCTAACCTTTCTCTCAGTTCAACTTTACTTAAAGCACCAGTGATATTTCAGAAACAATGTGTGAGGCTTATATGATTAGAACCATTTTTATTGACCTAACTGAGGCCTTTGATTTAGTCACCCATAAACACTTTCTTCAGAAATTCTGTGATTCTGGGCTTAGCAATGACCCTATAAAATGGTTTTCTTTCCATTTAGTTCTTGCCAACTTAGCCTCGACCTGGAGGTCCAAAATGCTTGCAGACTGTCATTTTTAGTGAAGATTAACTGGAGCCTCTCTTTGGCTGATGGTGAAGGAGAGTTCAAAGACTACGCTGGCAGCTCCATTTGCTATCACAAAAAGTTTCTTCTTTTGAAATCATCTCCCTTTTTCTAGCAGGTCTGCTGTGTCAAGGGTGCACTTTTTAGCAGAATTTGTTCCTCGAGTTGCTTTCAGTGTATGTTATACCCAAAGGCAAAACATTCATGGTGATTTGTGACGTAACTTATTTCAGTAGAGTAATAGAATTGCAGAGCTAAATAGGATGTTATGGAAGCTTTAGCTTGATATCCTTGTTTTATAGATAGGGAAACTGAGGCTCAGAGATGTTAAATGACTCACCTGAAACCATACAACTAGTTAGCATGAGAACCTAGAGTAGAGCTCAGGTCTCAGGACTCCTAATCAAGTGTTTTTCCTACTTTGTCATGCTGCTTTCTGTCTAGTTAATTCATTTGGAATTTATCTATCATAAATATGCATATATATTACATATAAATATATCTTAGATAGACAGATGTACCTGTTATAGGTAGCAACATAGCCTAGCAGTTAAGAGCAAACCTAGATCTGAACTCTACCATTATTACCTGTGTGAATTTATGCATCTAACTTAATCTCTAAGCCTCAAGTTGCTTCATATGTAAAACTAAGACAATAAGAGTATCCACCTGTTAAAATTATGGTGAAAATTAAATGAGAAAATGTATGTAAAGCACTTTGCACAGTGCCTTGCACATGGCAAACTCTCAGTGAGTAGTAGCTATTTTTACTATATAACTTTTTCCTATGTAACTCATTCAGTTTCTCTTTCCCCCTCCCCAGGATGAGAATTCCCATGGAAATCTTAATTTTATGAAACTATCATGCAAATGTGTTTAAATTCAGCAACGTTCTTCTAGCTAGACTGAGTCTAGTGTATCAGGTTTTTTCCTAAGTTAATTGCAGCCTGATTTGGTTCTGTTCAGTATCACATCTATTTCCACAAACAGGAAATTGTCTTTTCTATATTTTGATTTGCAGGGATGGTTTTATAAACTTTATTGAATTACATTAGTGTTGCTCTATGGTAGAAGAGATACTTTCATTATAAGCCTCTGTTCTTAGGTGTTTATCTTTTTCATAAAATTATCCTTTGGACTGAAATATTTTCAACTTGTTTTCTATTTCAGATGGGGTGGAAAAAATGGAGGGTGTGAAAAATGGAGAAATTTCTTA
Organism: Lemur catta; assembly: GCF_020740605.2. NCBI lineage: Eukaryota > Metazoa > Chordata > Mammalia > Primates > Lemuridae > Lemur > Lemur catta. The sequence goes on along the minus strand of NC_059155.1, from coordinate 30,910,921 downwards.
TAACATTTTATTTGACTGCCGAGTAATCACATTTAAAGATTTTCCTGTTTGTTCCTGCAGTTTCAAAATGTTAAAACCCCATAAGAACCCAGAAACACACAGCACAATTATTTTAAAGAACAGCTTGCAGAAATTCCACAAGAAACAACAATGCATATATGAGATCAGAGTGTTATGAAGACATGGTACCTGGCCCCAGAAGCTTTTTTTTTTTCCAAATCATCTTTGACAATCTAGATTTTTGTTTAACCAAATAGATTTCTTTAAATTGGATCTTGCTCTTTCATATTCCCAATGACCCTTCTTTCTCAACATGGTTGAGAAATGTTTATCAGGGAAAACAAAAGGTAAAAAGTAAACAAAAAGTAAAGGTTACAGAGGAGTTAAGAAAGAGATTTGTAAATGGAGTTGGAGGCTCAGCTACCGGGCTAAGAAAAGACTATTCAGAGATGCCCAAGACCAGAAGCCAGAGCCCAGTGCCCTGGGGGATTTTCGTCAAATTTTGGTTGCTAGGATCTGAGAGAAATGGGGTACCATTGCAATGAGAGCTCCATTCATTAGGGCTAATTCCAGCTAAAGCGGGAATGCCTGAGCACCTGAAAGGGGGCTGGAGTCAGCTGAAAGAGACCATCAAGGTTATGTCTAGGGGTTGTAGAATAGAAACTTCAAAAGTAGCAAGAAGACATAGGCCCAAAGGTTGGGCTCTAGAGTAGGAAGCTAGTGAATGGAGGAACAAGAAGGGACTGTTTAGTCACTTAAACCAGTATTAGTCTGTGTGGGTATTACAAAATTGCCTGTAATTGATCTCAGCAACCCCTATTTAAAATGTAAGTTCCATGAGATCAGGGCTTATTGTCTGATCATTGTTATATATCCAGCACCAAAAGCAATTCCTGGCTCATGGTAGGTGCTCAGTGAACATTTGTTGAATGAATGAATGATGGAAATTTACTTAGAGGTTTCCTCCCTATAAAATAATTTGCTTACTCGAACTGCCTCCATGTGCTACTTTGGATTGATGAGGAGTAAAAAATAAAGAAGGACCTTAAACCCAAGATGTAAATCAAGCAACAGTGGAGACCTGGGCTCAGAGCAAGGTTGTTTTGGGGGGCTGCCTTTAGAGAGTGTTCTGTTCCATTTGTCTTAGTGAGTTGGCAGCAAAATTGCCTTCATTTTTCAGATATCCTTTCCCTGAATCCTGAAATGTGCTATGCTGGAAGTAGAAAGGAGAGAGACTGAAGTCAGGTAGTCCTGAAGAAGAGACTCCCTATTTGTCACCTGCTACTGACAGCCTATGGCAGTTACTGTTTAATTGCTTGATTAAAAACAAAAAAAAGGAACAGCCTTAGATGTCAGAAATTCTTCTTTCCTTGTTACACTCCTAAGCTAATTTGAACCTGCATAACCTCTCTGTGGGCTTGTTATGCCAGCTCCTAGAACAGTGCCTGGCACCTAGCAGGCACTCAACAAAAATTTGTTGAATGAAATGACCCTGTGTGGTCATACAGTTTGAAAGACCACCTGGTGTGTGTTGGGCCCCTTTCCATACTTCCCTAGAGAAGATAGACATATATCAGGAAGAACAATTATGGGGAAATTGGAGAAAAGGAATGGAAAGTAATTGCAATTTCATGTGTGCCCAAATTCCAGTGCACTTTGGGAAATCCCCTAAGTATTTCATATGAGTTGCAATTCCAAATCAATATGCAAAACAGTTACTTTAAATGTGCAATGCTAAGATTCAAGAAAGTTTAGCACCTACTTTCCTTCTAGGGTGAAAAGACAATCAAGTTTCCGTGTATGTGTTATTATACACAAATACTTACACATGAGATAACATTATTAAAATATTTGTGGGTTTCTTGAGTTTTGGTGGCCCACAAGTTAGGGAGTTATACTTAGATATGTAATTCAAGACTTCCTCATGCCTAATCCCAAAGCATTTGAGCATAAGCAACATTTTGTTTAAAGAAGGTGGTGTGTAAAGGCAGATGTGCTTTCTACAGGCTGAAGGTTGGAATTTGAATCCCTAAATGTTTAAAGGCAGGCCTGGGAGGCTCCTGCTCTAGAAGCCAGGAAGTAAAATATCCTGGACAATATTTTTAATGCTGGAGCTAGATGTGTAGGATGTGAAACTAGTACAGGAAATGTAGAACAGGAATATTTGGCAACCTTGTGCTTCCTGTCTAAAATAACTATTATGGAACATTAGTGGGAGGTGGTAGGCTATAGTGAATTCTAATGTTTTTCTTATTAGACTCTCATACTACTGAATTTTTCGTATATTATAGATTTTTTTCTGTTTTTTTTTTGCTTTTTGTTCTTAGAAAGGTCAGTTCCCAAGTGTACGCGTATAAGGGAATATCTGTATTTCATTTCTGCCTTTAGGTGCATTTGTTTTCCAGAGTTACTTCTTCAACAACTGACGTAGTATTGTTTGGGAAAGTCATTTATTTTGAGCACTTTAAGATTTCTGATGGGAGTGCTATAAACTCAAGCTCTAAATTGATGTTGAAGAATCGATAAACTACTTAGCAGAGGAATAAATGGCTTGAGATAAAAATAACCGAGTAAAATGTGTCTCTTTCTGTTCAAGTGTGTATAGTGAGAGGGAGCATGTTTGACAAAGAGAGGCTTAAATGGCTATCACCCTTGAGGTCCTGCCCCTCATCTGGGTTAACTTTGCAGATTATTTTTTATTCATTCAGAAAAAGATCACCATGAAAGGAGATGAGAACCTGCTGATTACACTTTGGCAAAGGGTCCAGGATCAAGAAACCAACCAGATTATTTTCCTAAAGAAGTCAGGATTAGTTTCCCCTGTTTAGAGTATCTTTATTAGATAGCAATGTGTTGACAAGTGATTAAAGAGGACCTGAATAAGAGCTCTTCAGGTGAATATTTCTAACTGGTATAATTGACTTTTTCCTTTTCTTGGTTTATTCTAAGAACTGTCTCTCCCCACTTGACCCATTGTCCCAGAAATTATTATTCAGTGGGATCCAGGAATTAATTAATTTCCTAATTCAGCAAAAATGTATTGAACACCTGCTTGGTGCCAGATACTCTGCTAGATATTATAAAAACAACAGGGAAAAAATTATATGCAAAGATCCCTGCCCTCATTCAGCTTTGAGACAGACAAACATGGCAATACGTAAATATATGCATAAAATACTTATTGATTGTAGGAAGTGCTAGGACAGATATGGATGAGAATAATATGAGAAGACCTACTAGATATTATAGAAAAAAATTTCTCTAAGGAGATGAATTTCACAATAAGACCTGGTGACTGAGAAGGCATCTGTCATGCAAAGAGCCTGGGGAATAACAAGCACAGGTTTCTGAGACAAGAAAAGATTGGGCATGTTTCAGGAACAGAGGGAAGGCCAGCATAGTTGAATGAAAGGGAAGATGGCATGAGATGAAGTTGGGAGAGGTAAACAGGGGCCACATCATACATGGCTTATAGGCCCCAACAAGTTTGTATTTTATTCTAAGAGCAGTAGAAATCCATGGAAGGGTTTTAAGCATGGGAGTGATTTGAATTGTTTCGCATTTAAAAACTACTTTGGAAGCTATCTATGGTATGAATGTCCCTTCCAAAACTCATGTTGACATTTTATTGCCAATGTAACATTATTGGGAGGTGGGACTTTTAGTAGGTGATTAGGTCATGGGGGCTCCACCTTCATGAATGGATTAATGCCACCAGAGTGGGTTAGTTATTGCAGGAGTAGACTCCTGATAAAAGGATAAGTTTGGCGTCCATTCCCTCTCTGTCTTGCATGCTGCTTGCCCTTCTGCCCTATTATGATATAGCATGAAGGCCCTTGCCAGATACATCCCCTAAATGTTGTACTTCTCAGCCTTCAGAACCATGAACCAAATAAACTTCTTTTCTTTATAAATTACCCAGTCTGTGGCATTCTGTTATAGCAATAAAAAATGCACTAAGACAGTAGCTCTGTGGAGAATGAGTTAAAGGTGGGCAAGAATGGAAGCATGACACCCATTTAGGAGGCTACTATTTATTTATTGCAGGAGTCTAGATAAGAGAATATGGTGACTTGGATGATGTTAGCAAAGATGATGAGAAATGAACAGATTCACGATATATTTTGGAGTTAGAATCAAAAGACAGGATTTACTGATGGTTGGGATATACAGGATATTGAAAGGGTAGGAGCAGAGGATGACTTCCAGTAGAAAGGGGGAAAGGATGATGCAGAAAAAAAGGAACAGCTGCAAAAGCAAGTCTGAGCAGCAAGAAGGAGTGGGATTTAGGGGCACTTGTTCGATTTTAATAGGACAGAAGAGAAAGAATATAGATAGTGATATATATAGGTTTGCAGAACTGGTGGTGGGACAATGAAACAGATCTTTCTTCTGATGGCTTTTGTTTTCTCCATAAAATATGAGGCAAGATCCTTAGCTAAGGGCAAGAAGCAGGAGTAGAGTGGGGGAATATATAGGAGGATTGAGGGCAGGAGTGAAGATATTGTCACTTTGAAGAGTGGGAAAGCAAGTTTAATGCAAAAGTAGCATTGCTGGGCATAGATGAGTGCTCAGTAAAGGCTTGTGATCATGAATACTTTAAGTGAAAATGAAGCCCATCTGCTCACCTATGTAAATTTTGTTCAGCCAAGTTCAGTAGCTCAGGTACAGATTCAGGAAGGCAATTTAATTGAATTCAACTCATATTTTCCCATATGAGCACATCAGGAGTGCATCATATCATATAATACGATATAATGGAATGGACACATGATTAAAAGTCAGAAGATCTGGACTGTAATGCAGGCTCAACTACTTGCAAACCAGTTAATCTTGCTCTGCCTCACTTTTCTCAATGGGAAGATAAGAAGCTGGAACTAAATCTTTAAGGTTCTTCCCAGCTCTTAAACTCTGTAATTATTTTTTTCCCTCTTGGGACAATTCCTGATCTCAACCAGCTGTAGACTCTGGAGCCAGACTGCTTGGATTTGAATTCTAGCTCCACCACTTTCCAGCTGTGTGATTTTGAGTTAGTCATTCCAATTTTCAGTGCCAGAGTGTCTTCATCTTTGCCATGAACATTATAATAGCATGTACCTTAAGAAGGTTATTGTAAGAATTAAATGAGTCAGCGCATGTGAAGCTCTTAGAACAGTGACTGACATATGCTGTGCCTTCAATAAATATTGGCCATTATTATTATCCCAAGGTATACATCATCTCTTTGGAATTTCTTATGCTTACAGGCACACATACCACCTGAAACCCTACTTAGAATACCTCATTTTCCTTCAGGGTGGTAGTGTGGCATAGAAAAAAACATTTTGGAACCAGATGAACCTTGGCTTAAACCCTAGTCTGACGTTTACTTAGCTGTGATACCTTAGGTAAATAAATTAACCAGCTAATTTTCAAATTCCTTTTCTGTAAAATGAGGACAATAGTAATATTTATCTGATAGTTTGTGGGGAAAATTAAATGAGATAATATGTGTAAAGTACCTGATAGTATAGGCATGTAGTAGAGATTTAATAAAATCAATTATCACTGTTTTAATATCCTGCCCTAATATCTGACTTCTTATACCAGCTATTGAGGAATAGGTGACTTGTCCTTAGTGCATGTTATTCTCGTGGAGCACAGAGGAGCAATAAATAGCCCATCAGAGACAAAGACCTGAAAGTGAAAGCAAGATCAGCCAGTATATTAGAGATGGGGTAAGGCTAGAAAGGGCTAAATAAAGGAGTATAACATTGTTATTTGTTACAATAAATAGTATTAATACAAACACATAGATTTCTTTTAACATTGAAATCTTCCTTTTGAGTTTGAATGAATGTGAGTGAGTGAGAATGGATTAATAGAGAGCCCAAGACAATAGTATGCCTTCTCTGCTCAGCTCTCAGTCAAGGAAGGCCACCATTGCCTTTCAGTTATGGATAAAGACACCTTCCACAGAGCCCTTCTGGTAAAGCTCCAGGGCAGTGCCATTCCTTTAAGGTCCTTGAGCTCCGTGATGAACAGGTATCATGTGAGGTTGAAAATGTAATAAAATCTCATTCTGAGCTGACTCTCAGAACTGTTTTGGGAGCAGCACCTATTTTGCTTCTTAGATTTGGAAACATCTTACTGAGGTGTATTGATTTTTTTATGAAAAATAAATATGGGAGAGAGCACCTCATTTAAATGCCTTTATGTAATGTTAATCAAAATAGATCATATAGGGCTCAAAAAAGAGCTCAGTTAATATAGCTATTTTAATCCCAATGTTGCTTTTTATGTAGTATTAATTACAAAGGTAAATCAGACCAAAAGTATTTATTTTCTTATCAATTGCATTTAAGAAAAATATTAGATTTAACTACTCTAGCTGAAATCTTGGTCATTCTTGTTAAATGCATTTCATTTATTAGTCTGTTAATTTCTTATAGTAAACTCAATGACTAATGTTAATGAAAAATTTTATCAACTTAGAATGGAAAGTAAACTTCCATCCCAGCCCTAATTTCCCCTTGTATGTGCCAGTTAAGTAAGTAATTTGAACTCAGAAGCTAAAACCTTTACTAGAGCCTGCAAAGCAGATTAGTCAGTATGAATTACAGGCTTGCTTTCTGTTTCAGATATTTGCTCATATCTATTTTTCTTGGTCCAAAAATATTGTGATAATAATTTTGATCTTACCAGAATATACTGCTCTAGTGACTAGAGCATCAGCTTGGATGTTGGGAAACCGTTTTGCAGTTGGGCAAGTTCACTTCACTTCTCAATCCATTTTCCCTTCAGAAAAATGATAATGATAATATCTGTCCTTATCTCTTTTGCTTGGAGGTTGTGAGAATAAACAAAACATGGATGGAAGCAGTTTAAACATGAATACCTAATTCTGAGGAATTATGATGCCTCAGGAATTATTTAGGTATACTGGTGTTTGTGTTTATATAAAGCCCCTCCCTATTCATAAACACATGCATAACACAACCCATCATGATCATCAGACTTAAAAAGACATGTACACACAAACCATCATATAATCTAACATACTTTTTTTCCCTCAATGCCTTTTTTAAAAATGGTTACTCCATACTGTGTGTAATTTCACTGATATTAATATACTTGTATCTGGCTATCTATGCATCCATCTATTTATTCATTAATATAGTCAACAGATATTTATTGAGTTCTTACTATATGCCAGGTACTGTACTATGCTGGGGGAAAATACAATAATCAAGACAGGAATGATTCTTGGCTCATGAGCTTATGGCCAAATAAGAAAGATAACCGACACTTAAAGCTTAAGTAGTGTACTGTGAGATTGTTAAAGTGTAATAGAATACCTAGCAAGAGTGTAGAACCTGAAATGTGGAGAGTAGAGTAAAGAAGGTAGAAAGGCTTCCCATAGAAGTCATGTTCATGTTGAGGCTTAAAGAATTAGAATTATTTTTAGGTATAAATTTTTATTTTTTTAATTTTTATAAATTTTTTATTTTTCATTTTAATGGATATATAATAGTTGTACATATTTATGAGATACATGTGATATTTTGATATATGCATACAACGTATAATGATCAAATCAGGGTAATTTGGATATTCATCACCTTAAACATTTATCATTCCTTTGTGTCAGGAACATTTTAATTCCATTCTTCTAGTTATTTTGAAATATACGATAAATTATTGTTAACTATAGTCACCCTGTTGTGCTACTGAACACTAGATCTTATTCTTTCTATCTAGCTGTATTTTTATATCCATTAACCAACCCCTCTTTATCCCCCTCTCCCTGTTAACTCTTCCCAGCCTCTGGTAACCACCATTCTATTCTCTAACTCTATGAGATCAATTTTTTAAACTCCCACATATGAGTGACAACACACAATATTTATCTTTCTGTGCCTGCCTTATTTCACTTAACATAATGTCCTCTAGGTCCATCCATGTTATTGCAAATGATAGGATTTCATTCTTTTTTATGGCTCAATAACATTCCATTGTATACATTTACCACATTTTTTTTATCAATTCATCTGTTAGTGGACACTTAGGTTGATTCCATATCTTGGCTATTGTGAATAGTGCTGCCATAAACATGGGAGTACAGATATCTCTTCAACATACTGATTTTCTTTCAAATCTGGAGAAACTTCATGGTTTTTCAAAAGTTGTGTATTATTACATCTGTCACTGAATACACTGTATGAATGAAATTCTGCCCTAGCATGAACTGGTTTTGCTCTTTGATTACTTTTCTAACTCCTAAAACTCAAGTTGGAAACATCTTGAATGTTTTTAGGGCTTTCTTTTGGTTTTTAGTGTTGTTTATTTTGGTTATCACAACTGTAGATAACTGCAATTTGCATTTAACATGAATTGAAATACTTTTTCAAATCTATTACTATTATTTTGTTTTATTACTCTTTCTATTGTTTTACTTCTAAGGACTTCCAGGGTTTTTTTAATTTCAAAATATTACAGGGATACAAATGTTTTGGTTGTATGGATTGTTTTGTACTTCTTGAGTCAAAGTTATAAGTGTGCCCATCATCCAGATAGTGTACATTGTACCCATCTTGTATGATTTTACCCATACCCTCCTCCCACACTCCCACCTGCATGATTTCCATTGAGTTTTACTTCTATCTCTGTACATGAGTGCTGATCGGTTAGTTCCAATTTAATGAGTATATGTGGTGTTCATTTTTCCATTCTTGCAATACTTCACTTAGGAGGATGGTCTCCAGTACCATCCAGATTGTTGCAAAAGGTATTAATTCATTTTTTATGGATGACTAGTATTCCATGGTATACTATACCATATTTTATTAATCCATTCGTGAATTGATGGGCACTTGGGTTGATTCCACATCTTTGTGATTGTGAATTGTGCTGCTACAAACATTCGAGTGCAAGTGTCTTTTTGATAAAATGACATCTTTTCCTTTGGGTAGATACTCAGTAGTGGGATTGTTGGATCAAATGGTAGGTCTACTTTTAGTTCTTTGAGGAATCTCCATACTATTTTCCATAGAGGTTGCACTAGTTTACAGTCCCACTAACAGTGTATACGTGTTCCCTGCTCTCTGCATCCACACCAGCATCTGTTGTTTGGGGGCTTTTTGATAACAGCCATTCTCACTGGGATTAGGTGATATCACATTGTGGTTTAGAGTTGCATTTTACGTTGAACATTTTTCATGTTTCTTGGCCATTAGTCTTATCTTCCTTTGAAAAGCTTCTGTTCATGTCTTTTGTCCACTTTTTAATGGGGTTGTTTAATTTTTTTTTTTTTGCTGATTTCTTGAGTTATTGATAGATTCTGGTTAATAGCCCTTTTTCAGATGTATAGCATGTGAATATTTCTCCCCATTCTTTAGGTTGTCTGTTTGCTCTGTTGATTGTTTCCTTGGCTGTGCAGAAGCATTCCAATTCAGAACTGAAAGAAGACACAGATGCCCACTGTCACCATTTCTATTAAAAATAGTGCTGGAAGTTCTAGCCAGACAGGCAAGAGAAGGAATTTAAGGGTATCCAAATGGGGAAAGAGGAGGCCAAACTATTGCTCTTTGCTGGTGATATGATCTTATATCTAGAAAACCCCAAGATTCTGCAAGAGACTCCTGGAATTGATGAATAAATTCAGCAAAGTCTGAGGGTACAAAATCAATGTACGCAAATTAGTAGCATTCCTATACACCAACAACAGTCAAGCTGAGAATCAAATCAAAGACTCAATACCTTTGACAATAGCTACAAAGAAAATAAAATACCTAGGAATTATATTTAACCAATATGGTGAAAGATCTCTACGAATATAACTATGAATCACTGAGAAAGGCAATTGAAGATGATGTAAACAGATGGAAAAACATATCATGCTCATGGATCGGCAGACTCAGCATTGTTAAAATGTCCATACTACCCAAAGTGATTTATAGATTCAATGCAATCCCCATCAAAATACCAACGTCATTTTTCACAGATCTAGAAAAAATAATTCTACGCTTCGTTTGGAACCAGAAAAGAGCCCAAATGGCCAAAGCAACCTTAAGCAAAAGGAACAAATCTGGAGGTATCACTTTACCGAACTTTAAGCTATACTACAAGGCTATATAGTAACCAAAACAGCATGGTACTAGCATAAAATTAGAGACATAGACCAATGGAACAAAACAGAGAGATATAAAACCATTCACATATTGCCATCTGATTTTTGATAAAGTAGACAGCAATATACACTGGGGAAAAGAATCCCTATTCAATAAATGGTGCTGGGAATATTGGATAACCACATGTAGAAGATTGAAACAGGATCCATATCCCTCACCACTCATAAAAATTAATTCAACATGGATAACAGACTTAAATCTAAGATACAAAACCGTAAGAATTCTAGAAAAAAATGTTGGAAAAACTGTTCTAGATGTCAGCCTAGGCAAAGAATTTATGAAGAAGACCCCAAGGGCAACAACAAAAATAAATAAATGGGGCTTGATTAAATTAAACGCTTTTAATGAGTTTCTGCATTTTGACTGAGTTAATTAGTCTATTAGTAGAGTGCTATGTCACATCAACACTCAGGCTGTTTTATTTATATTATGTAAGCCCCAGGAAGCATGTATGATTTCCTTATATTAACATAGACTAAGAAACTACTGATCTATATGATTTGGTTAGTGACCATTTATTTATAAACCATTTTTAAGACAATTTAAATCACTTTTTAAAATTAGTTGAAATCATTTCCCTCCTAAACTTTCTAGGATTTTTCTTCTTCATTGAGCTCTGGCTACTGAAGAGCTTTCAATTATATATGTTTTAACTATTTCTTCTTTTAAGAATTTTTCTGTACCATTTGCAAAGCAACAAGCTGCTGTATTGTGTTTTCCTCAACCTAAAAACAGTTTACCCTCCAAATTAATGTCTGGACCCAATCCAAGCACAGTAACGTTCACCTAGAAAGTAGAGAACATTATATGTAATTAACAAAGAGCTGTAGTGACTCATCTCATTGGCTTGAATACAGAGCTGTCTGCAGATACTATCACTTTTGAGGCACAGAAAATGAATGGTTTAAAATGTGATCCTGGTATGCACTTGACAGTACGTATGGTGAAAGTTTATAATCTGTAATTACATATGCTCATCTCTTTGTGGGACTTTGTTTACTTTTTTTTTGCATCCTTGCCAGCATTAGTTATCTTTTGTCTTTTTGATAATAGCCATCCTAACTGAAATGAGATGATATCTCATTGTGGTTTTGATTTGCATTTCTGTGATGATTAGTATAGAATTTATTTTATTTTTTGTATTTCAGCTTATTATGGGGGTACAAAAGTTTAGGTTTTGTATATTGCCCATGTCCCCCCACCCCCCCTGAGTCAGAGATTCAAGTGTGTTACTCAGCTATAAGAAATAATGGTGATATAGAATCTCTGATGTTCTCCTGGAAAGAGTTGGAACCCATGCTACTAAGTGAAGTATCTCAGGAATGGAAAAATAAGCATCACATGTACTCACCAGCAAATTAGTTTCCCTGATGATCACCTAAGTGCACATTTGGTAATGACACCAATTGGGTGTCGGACAGATGTAGGGGGTGGGGGGAGGGGATGGGTGTATACCTACCTAATAAGTGCGATGCGCACTCTCTGGGGAATGGATACACGTTTACTTTCAAAAAGGGTACTACAGCCCAGCTCTCTCTAGGTTTGGACTATATAAGCTAATGACTGATAAAACAGTGTTCCGTGTTGACATGATGTCTGCCACAATGTTAAGTTTAGTTTTTGAATTTGACCATCAATAGGTAAAGGAAATGCACTTCTCTGTTCTTTCATAAAACATTACATTATGAAAATCTTTAAATATGGAGGAAAAAAGCATGGTATACAGTAGTACCCCCTTATCCACAGGGGATGCATTCTAAGGCTCCCACTGGATGCCTGAAAACCTCAAGATGTTACTGAATCCTATATATACTGTGTTTTTTCCTATACATACATACTTAAGATAAAGCTTAATTTATAAATTAGACACAGTAAGAAAGTAACAGTAATAACTAATAATAAAATAGAACAACTAGAATAATATACCATAATAAAAGTTCGGTGAATGTAGTCTGTTCTCCCTCCCTCTCTCTCTCTCTCTCTCTCTCTCTCTCTCTCTCTCTCTCTCTCTCTCTCTCAAAATCTTATTGTACTGTACTCCCCCTTCTTCTTGTGATCCGTCAATCAGATAACTGAAACAGCTACTAAATGACTTACGAGTGGGTAGTGTATACAGTGTGGGTACACTGGACAGAGGGATGAATCATCCATGTCTTGGATGGATAGAGTGGGACAGTGAGATTTCATCATGCTACTTAGAATGGCGTGCAATTTAAAATGTATGAATTATTTATTTCTTTAATTTTCCATTTAATATTTTTGGACTGCAGTTGACCATGGGTAAGTTAAATTATGGAGTGAAACCACAGTTTAGAGGGCACTACTGTACAGTTATACCCACCATATAGATTTATCGAACATTAATATTTTATATATTTGTTTCCAATCTGTTAAGAACACAGATACAGTTAACCACTTGAAGTTTACTTTGTGTCCCTACCTGATCATATTTCCCTCCCTTCATCCTCAGAGGCAATACAACCCTGAAGTTGGTGTGGGCCTTTACCATCCATGTGTTCGTACACATGGATGCATCTAGAAACAGTATTTGGCATATTTTTAATGTTTATAAAATTTGCATCCTACTGTATGTGTCATTAAGCAACTTCCTGTTTTCATTCAATCTATTTTTGAGATTTATCTATATTGACATATATAATCTGTTCATTTTTAACAGCCATAGAGCATTTTATTTTATCAATAAATATTTCTTTTTTTTTTTTTCACAGTTTGCAAATATTTTATTTTTTTTTTTATTATTTTTTTTTTATATATATATTTTTTTTATTTCAGCTCATCATGGGGGTACATAAGTTTAGGTTATATACATTTTCCATGTCCCACCCATCCCCCCGAGTCAGAGTCCCAAGCGCGTCCGTTCTCATTCTCCCGACAGTGCACCTGGCACTCATCATGTAGTCATACCTCCATCCCCTCCCCCCCCCACCTCCCCGGGTCTGCACCTTCAAGCATGGCCATTCCCCAGAGGGTGTGCAACGCACTCATCATGTAGGCATACACCCATCCCCTCCCCCCACCCCCCATCCCAGTCTGATATCCAATTGGTATCCTTCCCTGATGTACATTTAGGTGATGATCAGGGAAACCAGTTTTCTGGTGAGTACATGTGATGCTTGTTTTTCCATTCTTTGGATACTTCACTTAGTATAATGGGTTCCAGCTCTCTCCAGGAGAACCAAAGAGATGTCGTATCATTGTTATTTCTTATAGCTGAGTAGTACTCCATGGTATACATATACCACAGTTTACTAATCCATTCGTGGATTGATGGGCACTTGGGTTGTTTCCACATCCTTGCGATTGTAAATTGTGCTGCTATAAACATTCGGGTACAGGTGTTTTTGTTAAAGAATGACTTTTGTTCTTCTGGGTATATGCCCAATAATGGGATTGCTGGATCAAATGGTAGGTCTACTTGAATCTGTTTAAGGTATCTCCATATTGCTTTCTATAGGGGTTGCACTAGTTTGCATTCCCACCAGCAGTGTATGAGTGTTCCTGTCTCTCCGCATCCACGCCAACATGTGTTGTTTTGGGATTTTTTGATAAAGGCCATTCTCACCGGAGTTAAGTGGTATCTCATTGTGGTTTTGATTTGCATTTCCCTGATGATTAGGGATGTTGAGCATTTTTTGATATGTTTTTTGGCCATTCTTATGTCTTCTTTTGAAAAATTTCTATTCATGTCCTTTGCCCATTTTTTGATAGGATTGTTTGATTTTTTCCTGCTGATTTTCCTGAGTTCTAAATAGATTCTTGTTATCAGTCCTTTATCTGATGTGTAGTATGCGAAAATTTTTTCCCATTCTGTAGGCTGTCTGTTTATTTTCATGACTATTTCTTTGGCTGTGCAGAAGCTTTTTAATTTAATCAGGTCCCAGTCATTTATTTTTGTTGTTGCTGCGATTGCCTTAGGGATTTTCTTCATAAATTCTTTGCCTAGACCAATGTCTGTAAGAGTCTTTCCTACATTTTCTTCTAGAATTCTAATTGTTTCCCATTTAAGGTTTAAATCTGTTATCCACCGTGATTTAATTTTTGTGAGAGGTGAAATCTGTGGGTCCTGTTTCAGTCTTCTACATGTGGCTATCCAGTTTTCCCAGCACCATTTATTGAATAGGGACTCTTGTCCCCAGAGTATGTTTTTGTCTATTTTGTCAAAGATTAGATAGTTATATGAGGATGATTTTATATTTGGGTTTTCTGTTCTGTTCCACTGGTCTGTGTCCCTGCCCTTGTGCCAATACCAAGCAGTTTTAAGAACCACAGCTTTGTAGTATAGTTTGAAGTCTGGCAAATCAATACCTCCCATTTTGTTTTTATTGCTTAAGATTGCTTTTGCTATACGGGGTCTTCTCTGATTCCATACAAAGTGTATAATTATTTTTTCTAAATCTGTGAAAAATGATGTTGGTATTTTAATAGGAATTGCATTGAATCTATAGATTACTTTGGGTAGTATAGACATTTTAACGATGTTAATTCTTCCAATCCATGAGCATGGTATGGATTTCCACTTATTTACGTGTTCTGCAATTTCCTTCCTTAGCGTTTCATAGTTCTCTTTATAGAGGTCCTTTACCTCTTTAGTTAAATATATTCCTAGATATTTTATTTTCTTTGTTGCTATTTTGAAAGGTATTGAGTCCTTAATTTGGTTCTCCGATTGAATGGTATTGGCATATATGAATGCCTCTGATTTGTGTGTATTTCTATTTCTTGATGTATTTATCCATATCTTTGTTGATGGACTTTTTAGATTCTCATTTTTCACTATTACAAAAAGTGCTCCAATACACATCATTTTTGCATGTATCCTTGTGCATGTATTTGAGATGTTTTTCACCTTGAAGTGGTGTTGCTGGGTTGCAAAGGGCATGTGTCTTCAACTTTACTAGATGTTGTCAAATTGCTTTCCAAAGTTGTTCCACTTTATACTCCCACAAGTAGTGTATGAGGGTTTCTGTTTCTCCACATGCTCCATCCCTCAGTACTGTCAGTCTTAAATATTCTCTCAATTTTGTAGGTATGAAGTAATGTCTCACTGCGTTTTAATGTGTATTTTCCTATTCATTAGTGAGGTTTAATAGCTTTCTATGTGTTTATTGACCATTTGGGTTTCCTCTTTGGTGAATTACCTACCCATATCGTTTGCCCATTATTCTATTTGGTTGTTAGTCTTTTTCTTATTGATTTGAAGGAGATTATTTGTTCTGGATACTAATCCCTCAAGCTATGTAAATATCATCTCACAGTCTGCAGCTTATCTTTTAACTTTACTTACTGCCTTTGTTAAATAGGAGCTTTTAATTTTAATTGGATAAAATCTATCAAGGTTCCCATTCTTTAAATATGAAACTGTGTAGAAGAGAGTATTATTCCCTTAGAAACCCTTCTAATTAAATTGAAATGAAGCAACTTGAAGTGTGACACAAGATTATATTGATATGACTTCATATAAAATAAGTTTGGGAGGTTACCTGCAAATGCATGGTTGCCATCACTAAAAATGTAACTTCAGTAGACTATTAAAGAAAAAACGAAGTAAAGGTACGCAAGATGAAAAAGATCTAGATATCTGCCCTACAATAGTGTGCATATGGTTAATAGTACTGTATTGTACACTTATAATTTTTTAAGAGGGTAGATTTCATGTTATATGTGTTTTCCACATATAAAAAGAACCTAAGTAAAAAATTCAGTACATTTTTTTCAACCTGAAGCAGTTTCCTAAGAAATCTGTTAGTTCTTTTTTTAAATTTTTTTTTTTTAATTTCAGCTTATTATGAGGGTACAAAAGTTCAGGTTATATATATTGCCCATGTCCCCCCATCCCCCCGAGTCAGAGCTTCAAGTGTGTCCATTCCCCAGACAGTGCACATTGCACTCATCATGTAGTTATACCCCCACTCCTCCCCCCAGCCCCATCCCACCGAGTCAGAACATTCAAGCGTGACCATTCCCCAGACAGTATGCAACACATTCATCAGGTAGGTATACACCCACCCCTCCCCTCACCCCTCACCTCAGTCCGATACCCAATTGGTGTTATTCCCAAATGTGCACTTAGGTGATGATCAGGGAAACCAATTTGCTGGTGAGTACATGCGGTGCTTATTTTTCCATTCTTTGGATACTTCACTTAAGAGAATGGGTTCCAACTCTCTCCAGGAGAACAAAAGGGATTCTATATCACCGTTAATTCTTATAGCTGAGTAATACTCCATGGTATACATATACCACAATTTACTAATCCACTCATGAATCGATGGGCATTTGGGTTGTTTCCACATCTTTGCAATTGTGAATTGTGCTGCTATAAACATTCAGGTACAGGTGTCTTTTGTATAGAATGACTTTTGTTCCTTTGGGTAGATGCCCAATAATAGGATTGCTGCATCAAATGGTAGGTCTACTTGTATCTGTTTAAGGTATCTCCATAATGCTTTCCACAGGGGTTGCACTAATTTACAGTCCCACCAGCAGTGTATGAATGTTCCTGTCTCTCCGCATCCACGCCAACATGTGCCATTTTGGGACTTTTTGATAAAGGCCATTCTCACTGGAGTTAAATGATATCTCATTGTGGTTTTGATTTGCATTTCCCTGATGATTAGAGATGTTGAACATTTTTTCATATGTTTGTTAGCCATTCTTATATCTTCTTTTGAAAAATTTCTATTCATGTCCTTTGCCCACTTTTTGATAGGGTTGTTCGATTTTTTCTTCCTGATTTTCCTGAGTTCTAAATAGATTCCTGTTATCAGTCCTTTATCTGATGTGTAGCATGCGGAAATTTTTTCCCATTCTGTAGGTTGTCTATTTGCTCTCATGACAGTTTCTTTGGCTGTGCAGAAGCTTTTTAATTTAATAAGGTCCCATTCATTTATTTTTGTTGTTGCTGTGATTGCCTTTGGAGTCTTCTTCATAAATTCTTTGCCTAGGCCAATGTCTGTAAGAGTCTTTCCTACATTTTCTTCTAGAATCCTAATAGTTTCACACCTAAGGTTTAATTCTGTTATCCACTGTGATTTGATTTTTGTGAGAGGTGAAAGCTGTGAGTCCTGTTTCAGTCTTCTACATGTGGGTATCGAATTTTCCCAGCACCATTTATTGAATAAGGAATCTTTTCCCCAGAGTATGTTTTTGTCTGCTTTGTCAAAGATTAGATGGTTATATGAGGATGGTTTTATATTTGGATTTTCTGTTCTGTTCCACTGGTCTGTGTCCCTGCACTTATGCCAATACCAAGCAGTTTTAAGAACCACAGCCTTGTAGTATAGTTTGAAGTCTGGCAAATTAATATCTCTCATTTTGTTTTTATTGCTTAAAATTGCTTTTGCTACACATGGTCTTCTCTGGTTCCATACAAAGTGTAAAATTATTTTTTCTATATCTGTGAAAAATGATGTTGGTAATTTAATAGGGATTGCATTGAATCTGTAGATCACTGTGGGCAATATAGACATTTTAATAATGTTGATTTTTCTGATCTATGAGCATGGTATGGTTTTCCACCTATTTACATGCTCTGCAAGTTCCTTCCTCAGTGTTTCGTATTTCTCCCTATAGAGGTAATTTATCTATTTAGTTAAATGTATTCCTGGGTATTTTATTTTCTTTGTTGCTATTTTGAAGGGTATTGAGTCCTTAATTTGGTTCTCCATTTGACTGTTATTGGCATATATGAATGCCTCTGATTTGTGTGTATTGATTTTGTAACCTGAGACTTTACTGAATTTATCGATCAATTCCAGCAGTCTCTTGGTTGAATCCTTGGGGTTTTCTAGATATAACATCATATCATAAGCAAAGAGTGAGAGTTTGATCTCTTCTTTTCCTATTTGGACTCCCTTGATTCTGCTCTCTTGCCTGATAGCTCTCGCAAGGACTTCCAATACTATGTTGAAAAGTAATGGGGACAGTGGGCAGCCTTGTCTGGTTCTAGTTCGATGTGGGAATGCTTTAAGTTTTACCCCATTCAGTATGATGTTGGCTGTGGTTTTGTCATATATGGCTTGTATCATTTTTAGGTAGGTCCCGTCTATGCCTATTTTGTTAAGCATTCTTATCAGAAAAGGGTATTGAATTTTGTCAAATGCTTTTTCTGCATCTATTAAGAGGATCATATGGTCTTTATTTTTGCTTCTATTTATGTGGTGAATTACATTTATGAATTTGTGTATGTTAAACCATCCCTGCATCTCTGGGATGAAGCCCACTTGGTCATGATGGATTATTTTTTTGATAAGCACTTGGATTCGATTTTCTAGGATTTTATTGAGAATTTTTGCATCTATATTCATAAGGGATATTGGTCTGTAGTTTTCTTTTTTTGATGCATCCTTTCCTGGTTTTGATATTAAAATTATGTTGGCTTGGTAAAATGTGTTGGGGAAAATTCCATCCTTCTCGATATTGGAGAATAGTTTATGAAGGATGGGCACCAGTTCTTCTTTGTAGGTGTGGTAAAATTCAGATTTGAACTCATCTGGTCCAGGGCTGTTTTTTTTGGGAAGGTTTTTTTTTTTTTGCTGTTTCGATTTCAGTTCTTGGTATTGGTCTATTCAGGAATTTGATTTCTTTCTGGTTAAGCCTGGGAAGGCTATGTGTTTCTAAAATTTGTTCATTTCCTCCACATTTCCCAGTTTGTGTGCATAAAGATTTTTGTAGAATTCATACGTGATATCATGTATCTCTGTGGCATCAGTTGTGATTTCTCCTTTCATGTTTCTGATGGAGGTTATTAGAGATTTTTCTTTTCTGCTCTTGTTTAGTCTGGCCAGAGGTGTGTCTATTTTCTTTATCTTTTCAAAGAACCAACTTTTTGTTTTATTAATCTCCCTTATGGTTTTTTGTTGTCCTTTTCATTTTGTTATGATTTGATCTTAATAATTTCTCACCTTCTGCTGGGTTTGGGGTCATTCTGTTCTTCTTTCTCTAGCTCTTTGAGTCTATTTATTAGGTTGTCTATTTGTAAGTTTTCTGTCTTTTTGATATAGGCATTTATGGACTTGAATTTTCCTCTCAGGACTGCTTTAGCTGTGTCCCACAGATTTTGTTAAGTTGTGTCTCCTTTGTCCTTTAATTCAAAGCATCTTTTGATTTCAGTCTTGAATTCTTCATTTATAAAATAATCATTCAGGAGAAAGTTGTTTAACTTCCATGACTTTGAGTAGGAATGACAATTGCTGTTAGGGTTAATTTCTACCTTTATTCCACTGTGATCTCAGAAGATGCATGGTATAATTTCTATTTTTTTAAATTTTTTAAGATATGCTTTGTGTCCTAGGATATGGTCAATCTTAGAGAGTGTCCCGTTAGCTGATGAGAAGAATGTATATTCAGTGGATTTGGGGTAGAATGTCCTATAGATGTCAGTCAGGCCCATTTGTTCTAGCATTCTATTTAAGTCCATTATTTCCTTGTTTATTTTCTGTTTGGAGGATGTGTCCTGTACTGTCAGTGGGGTGTTAATGTCTCCGGCTATTACAGTATTGTTATCTATCATTTGGTTCAGATCAAGTAGGGTTTGCTTTATAAATCTGGATGCACCTAAGTTGAGTGCATATATATTAAGTATAGTTATGTCTTCTTGTGTAATTGTGCCCTTCACCACTATATAGTAACCATCTTTGCCTTTTATTACTTTTGTTGGTTTAAAAACTAAGTTATTGGAAATTAAAACTGCCATGCCAGCTTTCTTTTGGCTTACATTTGCTTGAAATATCAATTTCCACCCTTTTATTTTCAGTCTAAATGCATCCTTGTAGGTTAGATGAGTTTTCTGAAGACAGCAGATACTTGGCTTGTATTTTTTTAACCATTGGGCCAGTCTATGTCTCTTGAGTGGGGAATTCAATCCATTCACATTTAATGAGAGAACTGATAAGTGGGACAGATTTCTGTTCCTCATGTTGGGTTGAATTTCATTGTTCTGTTTTCTCTCTTGAGCCATTGTGATAACTGGGTTTTTATCTTTATCTCTTGAGTAGTTTTACATCCGTGGGTCTTTCTTGTGCTGGTCCATATGTAACTCTCTTTTGAGTACTTCTTGGAGAGCTGGTCTTGTCTTGGTGAATTCTCTGAGTTTTTGTTTATCTGAGAATGTCTTAATTTCACCTTCATATATAAAACTGAGTTTAGCTGGGTATAAGATTCTAGGCTGGGCATTATTCTGTTTCAGAAGAGTGAGAATGGGGCCCCAGCGTCTTCTTGCTTGTAAGGTTTCAGTTGAGAGATCTGGCATAATTCTAATGGGCTTTCCTTTGTATGTTACTTGTTTCTTTCTCCTTACAGCTTGAAGAAGGGTCTCTTTAGTGGATATTTTGGTCAGTCTGATGACTACGTGGTGTGGTGTCTTCCTATTTGGTATGAATCTCCCAGGGGTTCTTTGAGCTTCTTGAACCTGTATATCTAGAGTTTTAGCAAGGCCTGGGAAATTTTCCTCAGTTATGTCTTCAAATAGCTTATCCAACCCTTGCTTATTATCTTCTTCACCCTCAGGAATGCCGATAACTCTCACGTTAGGCTTCTTCAAATAATCCCACATTTCTTGTAGACTATGATCTTTTCTCTTATTCCTTTCCTCTATCTCTGTGACTGACTTATTTAATTGGAAAGTGTTAACTTTGATCTCTGAGATTCTTTCTTCTGTTTGATCTACCCTCCTCTTGAGACTTTCCACTGTGTTTGAGCTCCCTGAATAAATTCTTCATGTTCAGGAATTTGGTTTGATTTTTCTTCAATATTTCGATTACTTTAGTGAATTTTTCTTCCAAATCCTGGATTTTTTTGTGGTTTCTTTGTGTTGGTTATCCATTTTTCTTGTATATTATTCAGCTTGTTTATAATCCATATTTGAAATTCTTCCTGTGACATGCTGGTATTTTGAATCTGGTTTGTGTCAATTAGTAGAGAGCTGGTATTCCTCTTTGGGGGCAAGATTTCCGTTTGATTCTTTATACTCCCCGTGTTGTTTCACTGAGCCCTTTCCATCTGGATCAATCATTAGATCTCTTCTTACAGCTTTAGTCTGGATAGCAGCATGCCTTGTACTCTGTTGTTAGGCTGTGAAGCAATCTAGGTGTGTTGCTTCCTTTGTCATTAGGGGGAGCCTGTTGTGTATTGTTTAGAGTTTTTCTACCTCAATTGGGGGACTGCTCCTGATGGGTCCAGCCCCAGAGGATTGATTTGACCTAAGACCAGTTTGACGAGTTAAGTCACTGTCTTGTGGACTTTGAGTCAGCATCCAGGATTCACACTAGTTGCAGGCAAAAAGCCTCTCTCTCTCTCTTTTTTTTTTATTCTTTGGCTCTTCCTCTTGAGGGGTGGTTTCTGCCTCTTTCCACAGGAAAGACACTGGCTAGGGGGAAGGGGCGGTGCCCTCGCTGGCCCAGCGCCCCAGCTGCTGCAGCTCCTGCCGGCAAAGTTCTGCCACGCCCCAATGTCTGCAAGGTCCACTCTCCACACTCTCGAGACTGGGGAAGGACTCAGTGTTCACACAAGGGTGGGGCTCCTAGAGAGGGTCCACGGACTAGGGGATGGAACCACCCAGAGAGCCACCCAGCACCCTATGGCTCCACAGCGGCTAGCCTGTGGACCCCAAGATGGTGACTGTGAAATCTGTTAGTTCTTTTATCAATAACTATAGGCCTTGGACCAATCATTGTACCTCTTTTCTCATATTTTTCACATATAGAATCAGGAAATTGTGTTGTATGGTCTCTAAGACTCATTTCAGCTCTAAAAGTTTTATGGTGTGAAAAATAAAGAATGATTTAGATGTATTCTAATAATTTCAGATGTTCACTAAGCATTTCCCCAATTTCAGATCATGCAGATTTTAGGAATCACTAGTAACTCTTGAAGGGCTTCTAGGACACATTTGTAGTCCCTTTTGAACTGTAGGGGCCATCGATAGTGTCAAACAATTCCCATAGATGCTCTTGGAATACCTAAGCTAAGAGAAGAGGAAATAATGAAGAAAAAAAAGCCAACTGTAGGAGATCAGAATGGGAAGAGGGAGTGAGGATAGTGAGGTGTCTTTGGAGGGGAAGACTTAGTACTATTCTGTAACACCAAAGCCATAGGTTAGTGACCTGTGTTCCAAAAAGTCAGAAAAATCCTTTATTTTGATAAAGAACAAAAGGTCTAATAAGTGGATGTGGGCTGAAAAAATATGTGAATCTTGGTCAAATGCATCCATCAGCAGTATCTGCCTTACAAATCACTGCCTTTTGCATTTAAAGATGACCCTTACTGAAAATAATCCTTATTCAATAAGTGGTGTTGGGAAAACTGGATAGCCACATGTAGAAGACTGAAACAGGACCCAGAGCTTTCACCTCTCACAAAAATCAAATCACGGTGAATAACAGACTTAAACCTAAGGTGTGAAACTATTAGGATTCTAGAAGAAAATGTAGGAAAGACTCTTACAGACATTGGCCTAGGCAAAGAATTTATGAAGAAGACTCCAAAGGCAATCACAGCACCAACAAAAATAAATGAATGGGACCTTATTAAATTAAAAAGCTTCTGCACAGCCAAAGAAACTGTCATGAGAGCAAATAGACAACCTACAGGATGGGAAAAAATTTCCGCATGCTACACATCAGATAAAAGACTAATAACTAGAATCTATTTAGAACTCAGGAAAATCAGGAAGAAAAAATTAAACAACCCTATCAAAAAGTGGGCAAAGGACATGAATAGAAATTTTTCAAAAGAAGATATAAGAATGGCTAACAAACATATGAAAAAATGCTCAACATCTCTAATCATCAGGGAAATGCAAATCAAAACCATAATGAGATATCACTTAACTCCAGTGAGAATGGCCTTTATCAAAAAGTCCCAAAACAGTTCATGTTGGCGTGGATGCGGAGAGACAGGAACACTCATACACTGCCGGTGGGACTGCAAACTAGTGCAACCCCTGTGGAAAGCAATATGGAGATACCTTAAACAGATACAAGTAGACCTACCATTTGATCCAGGAATCCCATTATTGGGCATCTACCCAAAAGAACAAAAGACATTCTACAACAAAGACATCTGCACCTGAATGTTTATAGCAGCACAATTCACAATTGCAAAGATGTGGAAACAACCCAAGTGCCCATCAATACATGACTGGATTAATAAAATATGGTATATGTATACCACGGAGTACTACTCAGCCATAAGAAATAATGGGGATAAAGCACCTCTTGTATTTTCCTGGATAGAGCTGGAACCCATTCTACTAAGTGAAGTATCCCAAGAATGGAAAAATAAGCACCACATGTACTCACCATCAAATTGGATTCACTGATTGTCACCTCAGAGCACATTTAGGAATAACATTAATCAGGTATCGGGCAGATGTGGGTGGGGGAAGGGATGGGTGTATACATACATAATGAGTGTGATGCTCACCGTCCAGGGGATGGACACGCTTGAAGCTCTGACTCGGGGCAGGGGGCAAGGGCAATATACGTAACTTAAACTTTTGTACCCCTATAATATGCTGAAATGCAAAAAATAAAGATGACACTTACTATGGCTGTCGATCTCTATTGGCAAGTGACTGTCTTGCATGCTGCTTCCATGTGAAAGCTTTAATTTTGTAATGAAAGCCACTGCTAGAAGATTTTTTTCTATATGTAACTGTGCTTCTGATATTCTGGGCCCAAATCCTTGATCAGAAACAACCATCTTATCCTTAAGGTCTGCTGCCACTCCCCAACACTGTCTCAGGTATTTTGAGTAGAGCATTCTTAAACCATTTCTCTACTTTCCATTATCTCATTTATTTTTCCTGATTATCATTCACTTTGAAGTTTTTTCTGCCCCATATCTGAGAATAGCCTAGTTTAGTTAGAGGATTTTAATGTGGATAGTGATCTTCTGTAAGACTTCTAGGTGATGTTGATGAAACTATGCAAGAAGTCAGATAGCATCCAAGTCTAACACTAAAATAAAATGATGGCCATGGGCACTCTACCTGTCAGCACCCTTTTACATTGCAGACGTTCCTTGACTGACTTGGGCTACATCTACATAAACTCATCGTTAGTTGAAAATACAGGAAGTAAAAAATACATTTAATACACCTAACTTATCAACCATCATAGCTTAGCCTAGCCTACCTTAAATATGGTCAGAGCACTTACATTACCCTATAGTTGGACAAAATCATCTAACACAAAGCCTATTTTATAATAAAGTGTTCAATATCTCATGTAATTTATTGAATAAGATACTGAAAATGAAAAACAGAATGGCTCACTGCCACTGCCTAGCATTGAGAGAGAGTATCTTAGTGCATATCACTAGCCTAGAGAAAAAATCAAAAGTCAAAATTCAAAATGCAGTCTCTATTGAATGCATGTTGCTTTCATACCATTGTAAAGTTGAAAAATCGTAAGTCAAGCCATCATTAAGTCAGGCACCATCTGTATATTCAAGCCCCACAGGACCACTAATTATTCCTTGAATTTACTTTTGCACTTTTCACTCTGTGCCTTTGCTCCAGCAATCCCTTTTGCCTGAAATGCTCTCCTCTCTTTTTCCTTCCCCCATCTGCTTTATGCATTCCTTAAGAACCAGCTCAAACATGACTTACTGAAGAGGTCACCTCCCCCCAAAGTATTAGCCCCTCCATTTCTTTTCTTTTTTTAGAAATTATTTTTTAAATTGACAAATAAAATATTGTGTGTATTTAATAACACCATGCTTTGAAATGTGCATACATTGTGGAATAGCTAAATTGAGCTAATTAACATATGTGTTACCTCACATACTTACCATTTTTTTGTGGTGAGAACACTTAAAATGTACTCTCCCAATGATCTTCAAGAATACATTATATTAATGTTACTAAAATCACTGGGTTGTACAATAGATCTCTTGCATTTATTCCTCCTAGTTAACTGAAATTTTGTATCTTTTGACCATAATCTCCACAGTGCCCCCACCAAGCTCCTGGTAACAACCATTCTACTCTCTGCTTCCACGAGTTTAACTTTTTTAGGACACTTGTTTAGATCTCACATATAAGTGAAATCATGCAGTATTTTTCTTTCTGTGCCTGGCTTATTTCACTTAACATAATGTCCTGCAGGTTCATCCATACTGTTGCAAATGACAGGATTTCTTTCCTTTTTAAGGCTGAATAATATTTCATTGTGTGTATATACCACATATTCTTTATTCATCCATTGATGGACACTTAGGTTGATCCCATATCTTGGCTATTGTAAATAATGCTGAAATGAACATGGGAGTGTGGATATCTCTTCGACATACTGATTTCATTTTCTTTGGATATATATCCGGTAGTGAGATTGCTGGATCCTATGTTAGTTCTATTTTTAATATTATGAGGAACCTCCATACTATTTTTCTTAATGGCTGTAGTAATGTGCATTCCCATCAGCAGTATGCAAGGGTGCTCTTTTCTCCACATCCTCACCAACACTTATTTTTCATCTTTATGATAATAGCCATTCTTACAGGTATGAGGTGATTATGGTTTTAATTGACATTTTCCTAATGATTAATAATGTTGAGCATCTTTTCATATACCTGTTGGCCACTTGTATGTTTTATTTTGAGAAATATATATTCAGGTCCTTTCTCTACTTTTAAATTGGATTACATGTTTTCTTGCTATTGAATTGTTTGAGTTGCTTATATATTTTGGATATTAATTCCTTATCAAATATATGGTTTGCAAATATTTTCTCCCATTCCATAGATTGTCTCCTCACTCTATTGTTTCCTTTGCTGTGAAGAATCTGTTTAGTTTGATGTAATCCTATTTTGTCTGTTTTTGCTTTTGTTGTCTGTGCTTTGGGGGCATATACACAAAATCATTGCCCAGACCAATGTCATGGATCTTTAACCCTATGTTTTTGTCAAGTAGTTTTACAATTTTATGTTGCACATTTAAGGCTTTAATCCATCATAAGTTGATTTTTTATATGGTGTGAGATAAGTGTCTAATTTTATTCTTTTTCATGTGTATATCCAGTTTCTCCAACAGCATTTATTGAAGAAACTATCCTTTGGTCATGTTCAATTGACTGTAAATGTATTGATTTGTTTCTTGGCTCTCTATTCTTTTTATATGTCTGTGTATCTGTTGTTATACCAGTACAGGTTGAGTATGCCTTATCTGAAATGCTTGGGATCAGAAGTGTTTTAGATTTTGGATTTTTTCAGATTTTGGAATATTTGCATTCTACTTATTGGTTGAGCATCCCTAATCTGAAAATCCAAAGTCTGAAATACTGCAATTAGCATTTCCTTTGAACATCATGTCAGCACTCAAAAAGTTTTAGATTTTAGAGCATTTCAGATTTTGGATTTTCACACTAGGGATACTCAATGTGTACCATGTGGTTTTGATTACTGTAGCTTTGTAGTATATTTCAAAGTCAGGTAGTGTGATTCCTCCAGCTATGTTCTCTTTGCTTAAGATTATTTTGGCAGTTTGGGGTCTTTTGTGGTTCCTTATGAGCTTTAGGATTTTTTTTTCTATTTCTTTGAAAAACATCAGAGGAATTTTGATAGGGATTGCTTTGAATCTATAGATTGCTTTGGGTAGTAATGGGTAGTATGGACATTTTAATAGTATTGATATTTTTTCAATCCACAAATGTGGGATATCTTTCCATTTATTTTTATCTTCTTCATTTCTTTCATCAATGTTTCATAAATTTTCAGTATACATGTCTTTTTCCTCCTTGGTTAAATTTATTCCTAATTATTTTATTTTTAGTAGATACTATATGTTGGATTATTTTCTTGATTTCTTTTTCAGATAATTTTTTTGTTAGCATATAGAAATGTTATGGATTTTTGTATTTTTATTTTGTATTCTGAAACCTTACTGAATTTGTTTATTAGTTCTAACAGTTTTTTGGTGGAGTCTTTAGGGTTTTCTATATATAAGATGGTGTCATCTGCAAACAATTTAATTTCTTCCTTTTCAATTTGGATGCCATTTATTTATTTATTTTGCCTAATTGCTCTGGCTAGGACTTCTAATACTATGCTGAATAAAAGTGGTAAAAGTCAGCATCCTTGTCGTGTTCCAGATCTTAGAGGAAAGGCATTCAGTTTTTCCCTGTTCAATATGGTACTGTGAGTTTGTCATACGTGGCCTTTATTATGTTGAGGTACATTCCTTCTATACCTAATTTGTTGAGAGTTTTATTTTTATCATGAAAGGATATTGAATTTTGTCAAATGCTTTTTCTGCACCTATTGAAATTTGCTTAATGTATTTAGATGTTCTGATGTTGGGCACATATATATATTGACAGTTATTATGTCCTTGTGATGAATTACCCCTTTATCATTATATAATGACCTTATTTGTCTCTTTTTAAAGTTTTTGACTTAAAGTTTATTTTATTTGATATATGTATAGCTACTCCTGCTCTCTTTTGATTTCCATTTGCATGGGATATCTTTTTCCATCTCTTCACTTTCGGTGTATGTGTGTCCTTACAGGTGAAGTGAGTCTCTCATGGGCAAAATATAGATGAGTATTGGTCTTTTTCAAATTTATTCAGCCACTCTGTGTCCTTTGATTGAAGAATTTTGTCCATTTTCATTCAAGGTAATTATTGATAGGTAAGAATTTACTACTCCCATTTTGTTCACAGTTTGTTTCTAGTCATTTTGTAGATCCTTTGTTCCTTTCTTCCTCTCTCACTATCTTCTTTGTGATTAGGTGATTTTCTTTAGTGGGATGCTCTGAATCTTTCATTTTTATCTTTCGTGTATCTACTATAGGTTTTTGCTTTGTGCTTACCATGAGGCTTACATAAAACATCTTATAGTTATAACATTCTATTTTAAGCTGATCACACCTTAACTTTGATCACATACAAAAACTCTACATTTTTACTCTGCCCCACCATATTTTGTGGTTTTGATCTTACAATTTACATTTTTAATATTGTATATTACCTTAAAATTATTGTAGTTATTGTTATTTTTCATATTTTTGTCTTTTACCTTCATAATGAATGTATAAGTGATTTACACACCACAATTACAGTATTAGAGTATATTGAATTTGACTGTGTACTTACTTTTACCAGTGAATTTTATGCTTTCATATGTTTTTGTGTTACTAATTAGCATTATTTTCTTTTAGCTTGAATAACTCCCTTTAGCGTTTCTTGTAAGCTAGATCGGGTGGTTATGAACTCTCTCAGCTTTTGTTTGTCTGGAAAAGTCTTTATCTCTCCTTCATTTCTGAAGGACAGATTTACCATATAAAGTATTTTTATTTGGCAGTTTTTTCCTTGAGGACTTTAAGTATATCATCCTACTCTCTCCTGGCCTGTAAGTTTTCTGCTGAGAAATCCACTGCTAGCCTTATTGAAACTCTCTTATATGTGATTTACTTCTTTTCTCTTGATGCTTTCAGGATCCTCTCTTTGTCTTTACTTTTAGACAGTTTGATTACAACATGTCTTGGTGTAGTCTTGTTCTGACTGAATCTGATTTGAGACCTTTTACCTTCTTGTACCTGGATATTTATATCTTTTCCTAGATTTGGAAAATTTTCTTCTTTTTTAAAATAAGTTTTATACTCCTTTGTCTCACTCTTCCTCTTTAACTCCTGTAACTCCATTATTTGTTCTTTTCATGATGTCCCATAAATCCTGTAAGTTTTCATCATTCATTTTCATTCTTGTTTCTCTTCTGACTGTACAATTTTAAATAACCTGCCTTTGAGCTCACAGATTCTTTCTTCTGCTTGATCAAACACTGCTGTTGATACTCTGTATTACATTTTTCATGTTATTCACTATATTTTTCAGCTCTAGAATTTCTGTTTGATATCTTTTATAATTTTAATCTCTGTTAAATTTTTCAATTTCTCATTTTGGTCATTTATTGTTTTCTTGATTTCAATAAATTATTTCTCTTTATTTTATTGATGATTGCTGAGCTTTCTTAAAACAATTATTTTGAATTATTTTTCAGGCTGATCATAAATCTCTAATTCTTCAGGGTTGGTTACTGGAGATTTATTTTGTTCCTTTGGTAAGATTGTGTTTTCTTGATTGTTCTTAATCCTTATGGTCATGCATTGGTGTCTACACATTTAAAGAAGTAAGGACTTATTCTAGTCTTTGAAGACTGGCTTTGTCTGCAAAGCTCTTCAGCAGTCAGTCTATCCAGAGATTCTGGGAAGACCGACCATTTGGAGTAGTCTGGGGCCTGTCTTGCTATTGGAACCCTCAGGCAGGCTAGCCTGGTATCTGGGTCAGCAGGTGGGTGGACCTGGTGCCTGGGACCATGGCTTTGGGTCTAGAGTCTGGATCCACCGGGGTGTACCTGTTGATTGAGTCTGCTTGGGTGGGCCTGGAGCCTGAGTTCATTAAGGCAGGCCTGGAGACTGTATCCATGGAGACTGGCCTAAAACCTGGGTTCACAGAGGCTGGCCAGGTGTTGGGATTGGCCTTGAACCTGAGTCTGCAGGGGGTGGCCAGGTGCTGGGATGGGCCTGGCACCTGGGTACACTGGTATGAACCTGAAGCCTGAGTCCATGAGGTATCGCCTGGCACTGAAGTGAGCCTAGTGCCTGAGACCACTGGTATGGGCCTGTAGCCTGAGTCCATGGGGCTGGCCTGGAGCCTCGGTCTGCAGGGATGGTCCTGGAGCCTTGGTCCACTGGGAGCTAGCCTGGGACCAGGAGATCTGCTTGGATAGGTATGGACCCTGGGACCACAGGAGCCTGGGATCTCAGGGACTAGCCTACAACTTGAAGCCAGTCTGGTGTTTAGGCAGGTATGGAGCTTAGATCTCCAGGGCTTGGTATGGAGCCTGAGATCATGGGGGCTGACCTGGTGCCTGGAGCTATAGGGGCTTGTTTGGAACCTGGGCCTGTGGGCACTGGCCTGGAGCCTGGGTCTGTGAGGGGCCAGCCCAGCACTGACATCTACTGGGTTGGGCCTAGACCATGGGTCTGCTGGAGGAGCATTGAGCCACAGGGGTTGGCCTATAGTGGGGGACTTCAGGGATAGGCCTGGTACTGGGCAAGCCTGGAAATTATGTCTATTGTTGCTGGTCTAATGCCTGAGGTCAGGGGTGCCAACCTGACATTGGGGTGGGTATGAAGCCTGGGATTGTGTGGGCTAACTTAGCTCTGGGTTGGTCTGAAACCTGGGGTGGGCCTGGAGTCTGGGGCTACATGGGCTGGTCTGGTACTAAGTGGTCCTGGAGCCTGTATCCAGGGGTGCTGGCCTGATAACTAGGACTATGGGGGCTGGTCTGATGCTGGGGTGGGCCTAAATCCTGGAGCCATGGGGACCAGCCTGGTGCTGGGGGCAGACTGGAGCCCACGGCTCAGGACCAAGGCTGGCCTGGACCTGGGGTGGGCCTAGAGACTGAGTTTGCAAGTTGGGGCTGCAGACTGAGTCTATAGGGGCTAGCCTGGTGCTGTGATGGGCCTGGAGGTTCAGTCTGTGTGTACCCACCTAAAGTCTGGGTCCATGGGGGTCTGCCCAGCAGTGGGTTTTACTAGGGCAGCCTGGTATTGGGGTCTGAGACAGAGTCTGGCGCTCACTTCCTTCTCCTTCCACCAAGTGGAGGTTATCTCTCATCACACTGCTGCCTGGGGGTGGGGGAGGAGTGATGCAGGTAAAGTAAAACTATCCTTCCTACCCTCTTCAGTGAGTTATTTTTTTATTTCTGCGTTCCACCCAAGTGCTGCAATCTCTCACCTGGTTTTCTTCATGCTTATATAAGTATGTTCACATGTGGATAGTTGTTCAAATTGATGTTTCTGTAGGGAGATGAGTGCTAGAAAGTTCTGTTCCACCATTTTGCTCAGGTCTCTCCACTTCTAATCATCTCCATTTTTAAGTGCTTTTTAAATATTTATCATATTGTATTATAGCTACTTGTTTGCATCTGTTCTGCATGTCTGCAAACACAAACACCACACACACTTAGTAACCTTCTTTGGAGGAGAATTAACTTTAACTTGTAATAAAAATGTACCCTCTTCCTAACAGTAACCATGACATTCTTTATAAATTGTTCTACTCACAATTTTAATATATAAAGGATGAGAAGAGGGAGACAAATCTAAGGATTAGCTTAATTGTGGACAATTAAAACAAATTTCATTTTATCCCAGTCCAAGTGCTATAAAGCTTACTTTTTGGACCACAAAAAGCAGCAATCTTGTACATATGCCTTTGCTTTGTTTAAAGGACCATGAAAGAGAATTTTCATTGTCACCCCAGTAGAATCTAGTACTATAGCAGTGACACCAATTTTGGCAAATGTAGAACTAGCATCGTTACTTTAGGTAGTGTACTGTAAACTTTCTTCATGACAGTGTTATAGATGTTATCTGAAGTGGATATGCCAGCGTCAACACTTGTTAAAATTGTGGTTACTGGTTCATTGTGTTTTCAACAGCTGCACGTAAATCAACTCCTCCTCTGTAATGGAATAGCTAGTGCAGCTACCAACAACGATGAAACAAATTGTAATTTTCTGATATCTTCAGGTAACTAAAGCAGTGTCTCTGTTAATAAACTTAATAAAAATCTCATGAACATTGTCACTTGCTCCTTTTGTCACCTTTATTGCTGTTTCTTGTTGGTCAATAAGAACATAACAGGAACTCACTTCTAGGCCAGAAGAGTTTGAAGAAAATATTGACCAGCCTTAGCTATTTAAAAACAACTACAAACTTACTGATCTTTATATCACACACAAGGGCAAGTAGGAGCCTACCATAAAGAGGTGCTCTATGATGTGTAAAGAGAGACATCAAATTAGTAGTTTAATCTCTAGTTCTCTGAGGGGAGAGACAATGCACAAAATGAAGATCTATACATTTCATAGCTAAATAAGGTGCAAGTGCTTGGAGAATACAAATTAAAGATCGTTATAATATAGGCCCTTTCCCCAGAAGGTTTTATAGTCTTGCTAGGCTATTTACTATACTACCCAATCACATTTGCCAGATTTTGGGATACACCCTTCCTGCTACAATGAGTAGCAGAGCTCTGAGAGCTTTGCAGGTGTTACAAATTGTGAAATTTCTTTACAAGGTTGCTTATGCCTAATTTGTGGTGCTTTTGTTTACATTTACATTTTTAATTCCAGTTTTATGGCTAAATATTGGAACTTGTTCTCCTATGAATTCAATTACCAGAAACATTTCTAACTTGTTCACACATATAACTCACCTATCCATATTCTATGCCATTTACCTTTACATCCCAAGATTAGAAGGGGCTATGTAAAGAAGCCTCAGCTTTTTGTTGTTTTAATAGCTCTTTAAAAAAGAAGTGAAGAAGGTGAGGTACCACATGTTTCCTAGAAAGTGAAGTCACAGCTTTTGCTAACAAATCTAATCTACTATACTTCCTGTATTTGCACAGAACACTTTATCATTGACATATTATATGTTTTACCTGTTTATTGTGTTTATTTTCTGTGTCTGCTACTAGAATGTAAGCTCCATGAGGGGAGGGATTTTTGTCTGTTTTGTTCACTATTATGTTTCCAGAACCTAGCATGCAGTAATTGCCCAATAAATACCTACTAATTGAGCGAAAGGAAAGTCATCCAAGGTTCACTTGATCAGTGTTATCTCAGGTACCTAGGCAACTACAAGTTAGGAAAAGTGAGTAAAAGGTAACTAATTTTTACTGAGTATTTTGCTATGTATCAGATTCCTTGTTGACTATGTTTTACTTGGATTATCTCATTTAAGTACCACAAAAGCTCTGTGAAGTATATAATATCCCCATTTACAGAGAAATTAATGTTCAGGGAGTTAATTATCGTGCCTAAATCTGCACAGTCAGCAAGTGGCAGGGCAAGATTGTCATGCTATACACTTTGACTCAAGATCCCTTGTTCTACTACTACACTACTGTGGCTTTCTGGGAAGGCTAGAGAAGCATTTAGCCATAAAACAATGTTACTACTTAAGCTGTACTGTAAGGGAATCATATGTTCCCAAGTAGGACTACATGGTGGTCACCTTAGTTAGAGAAGGACTTTAGACCATAAGAAATCACTTTAGATGCCACCTATAGAGAGGATATAAGTCTCCAGCTGCTCCCATGAGGAGTTCTGTCAGTAAGGAGACAGGGACTAGTCGTGGATCTGCCGTTAATTAGCTGTAACTTCCAGCAAAATGGCAGCAGTGATGGGGAGGAAGAGATGGCAGTTAGACTAGATAACTGCCGAGGTCCCTGCCAACTCCAAGACTTCTTTCTTCTCTGTCTGTGAATGAATGGAAGACCTGACAATTTAGAGACATTGTTTATGTTCATGTCAGGAGCTCAAATCCTTTCCAAATCTTAATCTGCTTTTCTAGTCATCCTTATGAATCCTTTCTTGGGTCCTTCCCCAAGAAAATAATAATGATAAACAGTCCATCATTTTTAAACAACTCTGAGAAATTTTTACCAACTCTTTTCCAAATTTGACATCAGCTAGGTACTGAATATCTTATTCTTTTAGCTCATGGGCCTTATGCTACCAAAATACATAGCTGAATTAATCTTCACAATAGCTTTTTGCTTTCTTGTAATGGAAAGGAGATGACCTTATCAACTACTCTGGAATGTAACTATAGGAATGTTTGCAAATGAGTAAAATTAGGTCAAGTATAGTTAGGGGAGGTAGTATGATATATTCATTCATTCATTCACTCAATAAATACTAATTGAGTACCTGTATGTGTTAGGGACTGTGTACTATGTGCTAGGACACTAAATTTGGAGTCTTGAGACCAGTCTAACACTCAATAAGCTATATTGGGCAAATTAAGCCTCAGTTTTTTTCATTTTTAAGAGAAAGTAATAATAATGCCTGCTCTAACCCCCATGAAATGATATGAATACCTTTGTAAATATGAAATATCTTTGTAATCTGTAAAGTGCTAATTGGTGTTGGTAGTTTTTATCTTGGACTCCACATGAAGGACTTTAATTAAATAGGTTACCTCAGTCCTTGTACCTCATTAGGCTATTTTGGCATAAATATCATGAACATGAAATCTGATTGAATGATTTGCCCAAAGCCACTTAATGAGTCAGAGGTAATTCTAGAAGGAGAACTCAGGCTCTAATAATGGTAAAAGTTACATTTTAGTACACCTTGCTGATTTGGAAATATTTATTTTAAAAATCTTTATGATGCATTGTTAGTATTTTAGCATTCTGTTGTCCACACATTTTTCTTCTTTTACACAAGAATTTATACAAATATTTATGCCATTATGTAGTCCTTAGTCATTTGTTTTAATTACTGTTGTTAGCACATGGTGTTAAATTGTTTTGAATTTGTTAAGTGGAAGATGCTTTTTCAGTAAGTCAGAGGTAGCAATTCCCTACTCAATCACACATGGCAGTATTAACAGTGACAATGTTCTGTAACAGTAGAAAGGTTTGAATGAAATAAGAAAGTGTGATATAGGCTGCTGGTGTGGCAGGTAGCAAATTTTCTTTTTCCCTAGCAAGTGTTAAATACCAGCCAAACTTTGTACACTAGGGCAAGAGCTTTGCTGGTTCTATCAGCTGTGATCATAGAATCCTTTATTTAAATGAAAATGCACTTTGAGACCACCTCCTGCCCAGTCTGGCAGAAGGAATTGCCTACAAACAGATGCTAGTGTATCTGTTGTGAACTCTACTAGTTGAGCATACCACTGCAGTTGATGTATAGCAAATTATGGATTACTTGTTTCTCATAAAAATTGCTTGTTTCTTTACAGTAAAACCTTGAAGATAAACATTTCTAATTTGGTTTTCCTCTTACTGCCTTCAACTGCAAGCAGGAACAATCATTGTCATCACAGAATAGAACTTTGCTTTGGGTTTTGACATTAACATTACTCCTTAAGTGAAGGAGACAGTAATTCCATTCACTGTGTCTGCCTCAGTTCCATGTCTCTTAATGAAACAAGAATAAGGGGTGATGGAAAGAGAATGAATTGATACCAGGGAGAGATGGCCAGAGGACCATTGTAAAATATGTCACCAGGCATGTGTTGAGTATCTATGAAGTTTGTGATATGACATATTGCAGCATGTGAATGTGTGTCTATGCCCACACTTGTGCCAGGGAGGTTGAGTGTTAAGCAGACAAGATGCTATTAGCTTAGGAGAAAGAAACTGTACCTACACTATATGACTTGGAAGCAATTATAAAAGAAAAAGGAATACAGGTAAAGCATAGAAAGGGAATCCAGGGTAGGAAAAAGGTGTTAATAGTGTTGGCATGGTCACAAGGAATACTTAGTTACTGACACTGTCTCAGACATCTTCCCTAGGAAGTTACCTTTCTATGAATTTAGGAATGCTGTACCATTATTACCTGCCCTTTCACCACATTCAGCTTAGATGTTCTTCCAGAATTAACTGTTCTGAATTAACAGAATTAACGGAAATAACTGTTTTCCCTTTATTCTTGGCATTATTTGTTGAGCAACATTTTTGAAAATATAAAAAAGCAGTTTTGAAGTCCAAAAGCTGCCTTGAAAACATCACTGTAGTGGTGTCTTAGTCTGTTTGGGCTGCTATAACAAAATGCCTTAGACTGGGTAATTTATAAGCAGAAATTTATTTCTCACAGTTCTGGAGGCTGAGAACTCCAAGATCAAAGTACTAGCAGATTTGGTATCTGGTGAGAGATTTCTACTTCATAGATGGCGCCTTCTATGCATCCTCATGTGGTGAAAGGGACAAATAAGCTCCCTCAGGCGGGCCTCTTTTATAAGGGCACTAATACCATTCATGAGGGGTCTCGACTTAATTACCTCTCAAAAGCCCCACCTTTTAATACCATCACTTTGGGGATTAGATTTCAACCTATGAATTTTGGGGGATGGGGCATAAACATTCTGATCACAGGAAATGGAATGGCCAAAGTTTTACTAGGACATGTAAGATATCTGGGAATTGAGGAATTAATGGTTTATGTACCAGGGACTATACATGGTTTGAGAACATGGAGTTGAGAAATGAATCTGGATCTAGATAAAGTAACTATAACAGGAAGCCTGTTATAAATTGACAGGAATTCTAAAGATGAGATCACCTATTTAATGGTAGGGGATAAATAATATTTTTGTGCAGAGGCCTCACAATTAAGAAATGACAAGGAAGAGAAGGAAGAAAACTCTAAAGCAAAATCAAAGAGAAGCATTTTAGGTGAATGCAGTGGAACCCTACAGCTGAAGTCTGGTACGTGCATTGACAGGGAAACCTGATTGCTAATTTCTAAAAGGCAATTAGCCAATATCTCAATATACTAATATTCCTGGAATATTAACTCCTAATTAATCAACTCATTATTATTTCAGGGAACAAGCGGTAGTAGTCCAGTTTTCAACCACCTCTTATAGTGTTCAGGGCTCCTACAAAGGTTAATAACACCTTCAGGTGCCCAATCCGAGGGAAATAATGGAGTGTCAAGAGAGGCTGCTAACAATGGTCCCAATGCTAAAGTTTAGCCATCAGTCCCTGCCCCCATTCCTACAAATGAGGACTTAGAGATTAAGTGTAGTTCTGTGGTAATTCTGTGTTTAAGACACCAAAGAAAAGTACAGCAAGAAATAATTGAGCTTTAAGTCAAATCTTGATTATTCAGGAGCTCATTATCTGGTTTGTGGGTTATCCATACCCTTGGTATTCTTTATTCTCCATTCTGCTGTCTGATTTTGGGTAATTTTACTGCTCATTAATTCTTTTACCAGAGGGTGGGCAGGGAAGGAATAGAAGAATGACGCTTCTATCAGCGAATTTTGCTACCTATTAGTGCTCTGGTGGAGTTTCTGATGGGGAGGGAGGCAGAAACTATATGCCAAAATGAGAGGTTTGAGGTCTATATGAATTTCATTTTTCTTCATAATCCCTTACCCTGTGAAAAGGTGAACTCATTGTATAGCTTTTGGAAGAAAGACTTCCTGATAAGGGAGGAAAATGAGCCTC
The DNA here is from genome assembly GCF_020740605.2 of Lemur catta. Taxonomy (NCBI): domain Eukaryota; kingdom Metazoa; phylum Chordata; class Mammalia; order Primates; family Lemuridae; genus Lemur; species Lemur catta. The sequence goes on along the minus strand of NC_059155.1, from coordinate 30,873,744 downwards.
TTAAAGAAAGTGCCAAAAGTTCCAGTTTTCAGACCCTTTTATCACAATATTGTGTTAGAAAATAACACTATACCATGCAAACTTCCTCTAGGGAGGGGTAGGTTAAAGTATTTGGTGTGGCATTTTCAATAATATGCTGTGGATTTTTTGGGTAGTGGTCAGCATTTTTCAGTTTTTTTGAATTACTTTTAACAAGTTTGTTATTCATTAACACTCTCATATATGTTTGACCTCTCCCAAAGTTATACCAGCTCCTATCCATAATCCCTTTAGCTAGGATGACCGGGCTGCATTCCATTTAATTCATTTCCTTGCTCCCAAAGTAATTATTGGTGTTGGTAATTAAGCCACATATGTCATTTTCTGGCTTATTTATAAAGTACATATCTAATCATGTTATAATACATATTTTTGAAAGGTAAAGGGTTTTTACTGTGGGTGAATTGACTTGGATCACAAAGGGCTATTTTTTGTTGTGGTCCAGAAAGCAATGAAAGTGACATTTATTTTAACAAAATGTATGTGCATAATATAGCTTGTGGTTTACTTACAATGAAAAAGGAAGAAACCAGAGGCTTCAAAAAATGTGTTAATAAAATCCCAGGTAATCTTGAAGAAGAAAAGGATTAAAATGATAAGGAAATGTAATTTTGTTTAGTAAAACATTTTTAAAACAAAATATTGGGCAAGTCTACTTTGTAGAACTAAATAATAAATGATAAAAGTTGGAAGACCTGGATTTTTTAAAATAAATTCTTGACTTTCAAATATATTACATGTTAAATATTATATATGATCTAAAAATATTTTGTACCAAATATGCACGAAGCCCACATTCTTATATTTTAGAGGAGTCTAGAAACCACAGAAATGCCCCATAAATGATATCAGCAATGCCTTCATTATTTGTGAATAAAAGAGCTATTATGGCATAACTGGCTCTACCATTGCAGAACTAAAACTATTTCTAATACAAAGTATACTATTGTTTTTATTTAAACTCTAGGTTTTTGAGCTTAATTAATGTTCAGTTTTGAAGGATTGCAATTAAAGCTCAATCCACCTGAAAGAAGTCTCTTGATTAGAGTTGCCTGCTTATTATGATAGGGTTTCCTTACTTCTTGTTTCTAAGAAATCATTTCTAAATAATTAACCAGGCAATAGTACAAACTGAGACAACAAATTACTTCTTTGTAACTCCTAGTGAGTCTTGAAAATGCAACTCTCCTGTTGACTAGGAGCCCGGCCCAATCCCTGGAGTGGTAGTTGGGAGACCAAACTCTGCAACTGGCTTGCTGTGGAACTTTAAACAAGTCACTTTAGCCTCTCTGAGCTTTCGAGTTCCATATTTTATCTGTACAATCTTGTCTTCTGTGGTCACCTCACAAGGTAGCTGGAAGGTGGATATAAAGGAGAGTTGAAAAGATAATAGCAATCTCTGAATATAAATTGTTATTGTTGTTAAAACAATAAAATCGAGCATCTATTTAGTGGTAGCAGTAAATGAATGTCCCTACTTTTGCAGCTGCATCATATTTATCTGTATCTTGTCTATAAGCCCCAACTTCTTCCTGATTCAGACAAGACAATACATTTGGTGATACAGTTCACCTCTGTGCTGAAGGGCAGAAGCAACCATTTTTTAAAAAAATAATGTAACTTGCTAGAGGATATCTTGGAAGCAGCAACAGATAAATTGCCGTTTTGAGCCAGATCATTTCGTTGACCACAAGGCAGAACGGCAGCAAACTCAGATGGGAGAACTGTAGTCATTATCAAAAGGTCAGACTTGATAAGCAGACTCTGCTATTTCTGCCCCCAACTCACATATGTCTGGAGGGGCACGTGGGCGGCAGGGGGAGCCAGAAATCCCACTGCCAAAAAAGTATTTCATTGATTTTCTGCAAATAGAACTGGCTATATTCTGTGCAGAATGACAGGATCCCCTGTCTTCAAGGGGATCTTAGTCTAAGGAAGTGTAAGGCAGCAACAGGAACTTCAGGCAGAGTCCACCTCTGTCTTCTTGCTTGCCTCAAAATAGGCATTCTGTAAATGTCATTTGGATGATTGGATGAATGAATGGGTGGACAGACGTGTAATGAATGAACAATGAATTTTGAAAGGTAATTCCTTGGAATTACTATTTGGAAAAGACAACTTGAAAACATTTAGCAATGGAACTTAGAAGTACCCACTTCCATTAGAACTGTAAATACCTGAAATTCAGAATAAGGGTGAGGAATACATTTATTATTTTTATTAATTTGTATAGAAAATAAAAACAAAACTTAAGATTAAGGATTTCATCTCTTTTATGTGAAGTTACACTCCAATGAATTACTATATTACAAATTTATGTTGAATAATTTATCATAATATTTTTCAGACCAATTTGATTTATTTCCTCTCAAGACATCCTGGAGGTAACATTTACACTTTTTCCATCAATGGTTAACCATGCATCAATAAAAGCATTTATCTCAACCCAACCCCACAGGTGAGGTAACATGGTACAGGAGTAAAGATTGGTAGGCAGAAAATCTGGATTCCAGCTCCTACACACAGCCATGTTATGACCTTGCAGAAGCTCATCTGAGATACAGTTTCCTCATCTACAAACCAACAACATTAATACCTTCCCCACTGTAGTAGGGATGTTGTGGAAGCACTTGGTAAACTGTAATATTCAATAATAATGTCAGATATTATTAGGGCAGGAGTTAGAAATAATGTGCTATTGCTCCAAGATTTGGTTTCTGGCATTCTGGTGTAGAGAATGGCATGCAGTCCCTGAATGTTGGCCACTACCTTAAGAATATTCAGTTTAAAAGTAGTTATGTGAAAAGTTCCTCAAAGTTGCCATTAAACAAAAATGGATTGAATATGGCAGTTGGATAGATTGTAACAATTTTACACTCCATTTACATCGTACTACTCATTTGAAGACTTCTCTAGACTTCACTTATATTTGCCAATCCAAATGGCATGTACTATGCATTGCTCTGGTTTACAGTGACCGAAGGGTTGTTTCATTGATAGGTCCTCATAGCATTTGACAAGCACCAAAGTTATTAGAAGCCTTGCTTTAATATAATTGTCACTCTTACTAAACTGTAAAATGACCATTTCAGTTTGGAGGATTATTATCCTACTCAACACAAATCAATTCACTATCCTCTAAAATGTAACTATGTTTAAGAGCAATAGGCAAGCTACAGCCATTCCCTGTGTGCTCGATGAGGTTGTAAATGTGTCACCAAATGCACAAATCAGGTTGTCACTGAAGCACAATCCTATCTTCAAGAGGGAAGACAATTATTAAGAAAGAGTTTTAAAAAAAGACATTTTGTAGATATATTAAAATAGGAAACATAAGCTGATTAGGCAAAGTTCCAAAGATTCATTAGTTTATTAAATTAGATTGAAATGAATGTTTGAGAGATTTAAATAAATTAACCTTTAATGAGTACCCAGGGGCCAAGGAAAAAGAATGACAGAAGATTAGGAGTATTTTGTCTGATTGTTGCATAATGCGCTCTGATTAGTTTTTTTTCTGAATACTCATTGCTGTATAACAATACTAATAAATAAAAAAGATTAAATTTAAAATATCTCTAGATTGTAATTGTTGCCTGCTCTTATGTGTACACAAATACTATGTTTGGCTAAATTTAATAGCAGTCCCTATAACATTGGCAGAGGGAGACAGGAATTTTTGTTATTACATCATTGTGTTTTGGAATGTCTCATAAGTGAGCAAAGCTTTGGTCAATTAGGGTAATTTATTCCTACCATGCTGGACATACCTTTAGCATTTCAGCATTAGACCCTTATTCTGAGTTTCACACCACTTGTATGTACTCCAAATAATATTAATTGATGGCAAGTTACTTAGAAGATATATTGGTATTTAAACATCATTTTTAAAAAACTTTCCTGTGCTTCCTTACAAGTTCTGGTTTATAATTAGCAAAATCCTTAAGGAGGCTTTTTTGGGGGGAGCAATGTTGGAAATGCTTTAATTTTTTCAGGGTGCCTTAACTGTACCATTATTAAATCATTCACTGATGCTAAATAAGTTTTGTGTAGGTGGTACTAGAAAGGCATCCTTCCAGGGGCCCCCCAGCTCTCCTTTTCTACTCCTATTATTGACTTTTATTTCAGGTTTCTATGGATGTCTTGCATCTAGGCTTTTTTTTTTTTTTTTTTTAGACAGGGTCTTGATCTGTCACCTGGGCTAGAGTGCAGTGACGTCATCATAGCTCATTGTGACCTCAAACTCCTGGGCTCAAGCTATCCTACTGCCTTAGCTTGCTGTGTAGCTGAGACCGCAGGCACGCATCACCACACCTGGCTAAATTTTCTATTTTTTTTTTTTCCCGTAGAGATGGGGTCTTGCTCTTGCTCAGGCTGGTCTCAAACTCCTGGTCCCAAGCAATCCTTCCAAAGTGCTACTAGGATTACAGGCTTGAGCCACCATGCCCAGCCAAGCTTTTTTTTTTTTCTTCTTTATGTTAAACTCAGAGCTTGCAGATCACATAGTTCAACCCTCATTTTTCTGATAAGGGAACTGACCAAGAATTTCTCACCCAAGGTTACTCTATGACTTGATGAAACAGCAGAGACCAGAACCTGTGTCTTCACAGCCTGTTCTTCCACTATACCTAACTGCCACCTTTGCATTTTTTACATTTTACGAGATCTTTTCTAAAGTTCAGTGGAATTACTGAGGTGACAGGTGACATAGGCAAACCACATTCAGTGTGATTTTTAATCAAATGTAGTTGTAATTTAGATGTAGTGCTTCCCAACATTTTTCATGACACTGTATACACAGTGAGGTAAGTGAATGATTTACTTGAGGACAGGGGTCCCAAGGGTTGTGAGATTCAAGGCTAATCCCCAAAGGCAGTTTGGAATCTTTCTCTGGAGATGAAAAAGAAACAGACATAATATTTCTGAAGTATTTAGCTGGTTCTTCTGGAAGCAAGGAAAGCAACTTAATCCTATAATTATACTTTGCCTAATTTTTTTCCCAAGACTTGGTTCTTTTTGTTTTTGCCAGTAACCTTTATAATCTTTCTTTCCAAAAGGGAAACCCATCTTTTTCCTAAAAACATCATAATCTGGCAAGTTTAGGTCTAACATATTTATACCACTCAACCAATACAGTTCCCTGAAGATTGTAGGTGATGAGCAAATAAACTTCTAAGTGTTATCTGGCTTCAAATTAAAAAAAAAAAAAAAAAAAAACTTTGGGCAGTGAATACTCATTTGCTGGCCTTAAATTAGAAAACCATTTACAGCAGTGTTTCTCCATCCTGGCTGTACATTGGAATCACCTTGTGTTTTTTTAAAAAAAACTAGGTGCTTAGGCCCCAACCAGTTGTGTCAGTATTTCTAGGGGTAAGGTCCAGGCATTGGTAGTTGAAAAAATCCCCAGGTGATTTTAATATGTAGCCAGGGATGAGACACATTACCCAAAACTCTCAGTCTCCTCTGGAGACAACACCCGTCACAAATCTATGAGGTAGGAGACTGGGTTGAGGCAGGTAAATAGCTGATAAAAAACAAAAGAACATGAGAGCTCCTTTTGCCTCTGTTTGCTTTGTAGAAAACCAGATTTGAGTCACGTGTGTACCAAAGAAAACAATTGCCTTTCAGAAGCCCAAAGGAAGGATCCTTGAATAGAATTGTTTTCTTGTACTGCTGCTATGTGGTCATGATTGGCATCTGCCCAGGAGGCCAGGCTGCTTGGTCAGGTATTCAGAGCTTTAGTTCATTGCTATTCTCCTTCCCCCATTATCCCACGCAAGTGTCCAGTTTCCAGGAAATCCTGAGTCTGTAAATTTACCAAGCCTGTAAATTTACCTAACCAAATATGTCTCTGAAGGATGAGTGTCCCCAAGCCGAAGGAGGGGGGTGGCTGTAAAAAATAATGGAACAACTACAGTGGAAGGTGGAGACGGATTCAGTTAGGGGCAGAATGAAAGTGGAAATGATCTTTCAAATCAGAGTAACACCTTGGCTTTTGAGACCTATTCCAAGATCCCAGTGACATCGTTGGATTGAGAGGATGTTTAGGTCTTTAGTGGTCTCGACTTCTTAAATGCACTTTTGGAAAGTTACTATGCTTTTACAGTCTGACTTTGCCTTGTACAATAGCTTCCTCTGTTGTTTAGTCAAAATAATTGGGTTATACTTTTCCTGCCTCTGGGGTGTCTAGAACTCTTAGGTGTCAAGAATCCATGCAGTGTTTAAGTCCTATCTTCCATGATGTGACATGATTCTAACTCCCATACAATGCTATTTTGTTACAGAGACACTCAAGTTTAAAATGCTTGTAGAATTGAATTTGGCTGTGGCATTCTCTTCAACTCAATCCATCACTTTGCAATCTCCTAGGAGCCCTGATTTGCTCTGTCAATTGTTTGTCTCAGAGCATCTTCCTAAAATGAATTTACTTTAAAGTTAAAGATGATTAGAGTGCTTCTTCTCCAGGAGACAATTACACTGCTATATTCTTTGGCAGAGAGAAAAACAACATAGCACTAATTTTTCCAAGCTTTCTTTGAGTATTGTTAAGAGGAGAATTGTTAGCTTAATCCAACATACTATAATAACAAAAAAACAAAAACTGCTATTAAAATGTAACATTTTCTAATAAGAACATTTTGAGGAGTTGTTGGGAGGAGAAGAGAAAAGAGAAAGAGGAAGGAAGGAAGTAAAGGAATCTATTAAGTATTCCTGACTTTCAAAGACACTTTTGTCAGTGAATGCAATAGACAAAATAAACTAAGTCTGAGCCCTAGTATTAAAATCCCCCCACCCTTAGCCCAACAGTATGTTATTCTGCCTCTTAGACTATTATGTTTTATTTTTTTCTGGATGAATTAATATCTTTTGACAAGCTTTAGGAATACATAGTAAAGGTCAAGTATAAGCCATTTGTTGGTGTTTCCTGGCATCCTTTATGCTATGGTAAATAAATAGATTGGCAGAGGTTTTATTTTTCAGCATAGCTTTATGGATATGTTTTCAATGGATTGTGTTTTTTTCTCATACCAAAGCCCACAAACCTTGCAGGATTTTCAGGACTGTGGCTTAAGAATTTTTAAATGAAGTCATCTCAGAATTCTCTCTTCCCCTCAACTCCCAGATCCAATCAGACACTAAATGCAGATGATTATACTTCATGAATATCTCTGAAATCCATTCATTTCTTTCCATATCACTTCCACTGTCTGAATTCATGGTACTGTAATCTCCCCATTGTATCACTGTGGTTTTCTCCTAATTGGTCTCTCTGCCTAGGGTGCCTTCTCACCTCCACTACATCCTTCATCCTACCATAAGAGTGACTTTTCTAAGGTACAGATCAGATAGTGACAACCGTCTACCCAGGATACACACACACACACACACACACACACAAACGCAAACATTTAGAATGAACTCTGAGGTCCTACAATAAGTGTTCTGATATAGTCTCTGTGTATTCCTATGGAGAGAGCCTTGGGGGTTACGGAAAACTTCACTGAAGAGGTGACACTTGAGCAGGATTTTGAAGGATGAGTAAAAGCTCTCCAGGTGAAGAAAGGGAAAATTGTATGTTAAGCAGAAAGAATGGTATGTACAGAAACACAGAGACATGACAAGGCTTAGCATGTTTGAGAACTTCGGTATGAGTGAAGCAGAGAGTACTTAGGGGAAGTTGCAAGAAATGAAACTGGTGCAATAATTTGGGCCAGATTTTCTGTGTATGTATCTGCCTTCCTTTCTGCTTGCTATCTCCTTGAGGAAAGAAACTATCTTATCAAGTCCTAAAATCTTCAAGCCTCAAATACTGCCAGGTACACAAAATTGTTCAAGCGGATTGGATGAATAAGGAGAGGTACTGTTGTCAATATTAATTTATTGATTCATTCATTCCAATATGTGCCAAATACTTCAATTAGACTATGGGCTGGAGTAAAATTAAGATCCTACTTATTTTTTATACAACAGCAATGGTACAACTTATTTCAAACACAGAATTTTTTTTTTTGCAGGCTTTTTCCTTTACAGTCACACTGTCTTCTCAAGGAGCAGATTCTAGCTTTCTCAGTAGTTAGTAGGTTTGACTTCCGCTCAGACAGGGACTTCTCTAAAGCAGTTAATCACCTGTCAACACCTTGTATTGTTACTCCTGAGGTGGAATTGTTATAGGGGAGGTATGATCTATAAAGATGCATTAGCATATTACAGGAATCTCTGTTTTCTCCTGTGTGTTTAATTTCACAGCCAACAGCAAGGGCTGTTGTTTATTATACGTTATTGAAAAACTAGTCCAAATGGGGATAAAAAATTAGGAATGCAAAAAGCATAACTCCAGAACATTAATGATACAGTAGAGCAAAATTAATGTGATAGGGGGAAGGAGACAGGATAAAATTTTGAACACGTAAATGAAGATTTACCGTATTTATGTAGTTCTGACTTTAGGGAATGCTAAATTACAAGCTCATCATTGGCTAATTACAAGGTAATTAAAATTGTAGCACAGTGATTGGATAAATAATAAATGAAGGCTGAATAAACAAAGAAAGGAAATCTGGTGAAATTAGTGTGTACATTTTGGGCAAAGCAAAGATACAAATGTTATTCATGCAGTGCATCAGTCTTAAAGGATACCAGCATCCTTCTAGCATTAATTGATAAAATTAACTCTCCAAAGACCAAAAGAGTTCCAGCTCTCACTCTCCTCTTCAAAGCATCTTATACTGGAATGCAGATTTATCTGACAGCAACTTCAATTTTCACTCACTCACAGCATGTCAAATTATTGTGCTGAACCTTGTTTACAGCTTATTTACTGGTGTCTTAAGAATCTATTAGAGGAAATTGGTGTTCTTGGTGTGTAGTAACTGTTCCTACTGAAAGGGCTGCCTCAGCCTAGGCTCCTGACCAGATCCAGCTGACAAGCTAGTTTTCAAAACCAGTGGAGTGGTTTCCGCAAGGAAAACTGTGCTGGCTTTTGATAATTGCCTCAGCTTTATGAAATCAATCAGCCTGAAGGGAAGACCTCATTGCAGATCTGACAAGATAGACTCCAATTGCAGTACTAGAACAACTCTCTGTCTTCAGGCTCTAAAATCTGCAATTATTTATTTTATTTAGACAGAGACCCCCACAATACGATACCTCTGGGCACATTCTCAGGCAAATACTAAACAGATAACTTAATGGTCAGTGTGTTAAGAACTTGCCCTTTTTCTGTCACTCAGGTGGAAAATTGGTCAACAGGAATTGCAGCATGGCTTAGAGCCAGCTCAAAGCAGGCACTGATGAATCACCATCTTTCTAATCCCCACCCCGAAAGATGTGGAGAGAAAGGTAGTTGCTTTAACTGTTCCCAGGGCTAAACTACAGCAAAATAAGGCTTTCTCGTCTCAGTTCCTCTGAAGACTGCCAGACTTTATCCTAAGGAAATGATAGATCGCCCATCTACCATCTGTCACTTTGAACTGTTCTATCAAATCAACATTTTTTGAACTTTGTTTTCAATGAGGAATGTGATTTTGCTGTATTTCTCAAGTCTTAAATTGTACAGGAGAAAAAAGTCCTGAAGCGTTCTTCTTCTTGAAGTTGGAAATATGTATTTTGCTTTCCTGCTCACGGAACCCAAACACCTTAACAGATTTAGTTCAGACTTTTCTCAAATAATTCACCTTTACCAGGCCTGGGAGATGTCAGCCCCACAGAAAAAACACAGGGAATATTCTGAATGTAGGAAAATATGAATTTAGAGAGAAACGGCCCTTCTCCAGTCCAGCTCTAATGTCACTGATAGCAGTGTTCTAAGAGTACAGCACCTAGCACCCCGCTGGAACTGAGCACTCATGAAAGCTTTGGGAAGAGGCCTTTTTGTTGTAAGGGGAAGTATGGTTCTTTCATTTTGGAAAGTTCAAGGTAGTGACAAATACAATCTCTTGAACATAATCCAAGCAAAGAGCGATCACTGACTACTCCTAGCATTATTTACTAATGATTTACCTTAATTGCTTTGTATTATCTGTAAGAAAAAGTAGGTTAGAAGAGGAATGCAAAGCTAACATCTTCCAAGCCAGAAATAGGATGTAGCCTAGGAGCCACACTACTCAAATGTTCTTATTTCATTTTTGAGGCAAATTCACATAAATCCCCAGCTGGGTTAGTAGAAGGGTGTTAACACTTGTTTAATGTCTAGTATGTGTTAGACCTTAAATATACATTCTGTTGTTTAATTTTCCTCACTTTGCTGTGAAAGGCTGGAGCATTATCATCCCCATTTTACAATGCAGAAACAGTCTGAGAAAAATCAAGTGACTTGTTTTACATACCTTATAAGTGGGACACTTAGTAAGTGGCACACCCAGTAAGTGGCAGAGGTGAATTTGAATCTAAGTCTGACTTAAAGCAGCAATGTTCAGTAAAACTTTCTGGGGTAATTGAAATACTCTGTAGCTATGCTGTCCAACATGGTAGCTACTAGCTACATGTGGATAGTGAACACTTGAAATGTGACTAGTGCGACTGAGCAACTGAACTTTTCATTTTATTCCATTTTAATTAATTTAAATTTAGATTTAAATGGCTACATGTGGCTAATGGCTCCTATATTGAACACTACGTCTCTAGAGATTGCCGTTTCTTAACTGTAGTGTATAAAGCAGGATATGTAACCTGGTGTGCATAGAACTATTAACAGAAAACCCATATATGAGATCTCTTTTATAGTGTTTTCTCACGTGAGAGTCTTAGTCAGTGGAAGGACTGTTATGCCCCTGAGAAAGGGAGAATGAAATCATGGTACAAGATTAGGGGTAGAGTGTCTGATAATCTACCACCACTCCCCAAAGAGTCTTCAGGAATCCTAGGATAAGAAGCCTGAACTGAAGGAACCCCCAAACCTTACTTCCTTTTTCCCTTTACAACCACCCTAGCAACAAGTCAGTTGGTGTTTGGGATGGGAAACACAACTACAGATGCTCTTTGACTTATGATGGGGTTACGTCCTGATAAACCCATTGAAAATTGAAAATATCATAAATTAAAAATGTGTGGCAGACTGGGAGCTGCGGCTCACTGCTGCTGCCCAGCATCTTGTTTGAGAGAAGTGTGGTTTCTACTGAATGTGTATTGCTTTCATACCATCATAAAGTTGAAAAATTACAAGTCAAGACATCATAAGTTGGGGACTGTACTGTACCCAAAGTTGTAGCTGAGTTCAGTTCCATACACATTTCTGGAATGCTTATAATATTGTACAAGGTGCCATGTGACATCTTGGGGGAGGGGGGATTATAAAATGACTGGGGCATAAAGTCTGTCCTCAGGGAGTTTACAATTTATTGGGGGTGCGATAAGGCAGAAGGGAAGAGAGGATAAGACAAAATATATTCAAAGAACTATAACACAAGGCATGCTCTGAAAGGCATAGGCAAAGTACAGACTAACAATAAAGGAGGGTCAGAATAGTGTTTTATTTTTTTTAAACAACCAAAATGTATTTATTTAATATACATCACAAGGGCTCAACCAGAGACTTAATTTAAAAAACAGAAACAAAACAAAAATAACACCACAGCTCCAGATACAGAGTCCTATACAGAAATCAAGGAAAGGACAGACCGTCTAAGGAAAAAAAATGACAACACAGGGAGAGTCTGGATAGCCGGGGTCAGGGCTCCTGGCTGGACACCTGCTTTGAGTAGGTTTCCTGCAGGTACTTCTTAAAAGCTGTGGAGTTTTTCCAGAGCTCGGCAGCATGTGTGTTCAAAGGACTATCAATGTTGGGTTCTTCTAGCAGGCTCTGAATGGAAAGCAGGATGGTCCTGACATCATACAGGGCAGACCACTTGTCCTTCAGGATGTCCAGGCAGATGTTACCCTGGGTGTCCACAGTGGGGTGGTAGCACGGCGTGAGGAACTTCACTGTGGGTGCATTGCAAGGGTAGCCACTGGGGAACTCTAGGGAGAGCTTATACCTCAGGTCTTCATATACTGTGCCAGCTGCTCCATGGATGGTCCCTACCCATTTGAAAAGGTTGTCTGATTCAGGGAAGGCAGAAATTCCTTTGTCACCGGACATCATGAGGGTCATCAGCTCCTGCTGTAACCTTTTGCCCACCGGGCCCGGGCGGCGCCCCCGCTGGGCTCGGCTCCTTTACGGGCCGCCGCGACGCTGGCAGCTGCGATCGCGATTTTGGGAGGCCATCCGGGTGGCGCTGGCAAGGAGACAGGAACTCGGAAAACAGGGCTGCAACTGCGAGAATAGTGTTTTTTTTTTTTTTTTTTTTTTTTTTTTTTTTTAAAAAAAGCCTAAGTTCTTTGCGCTACTGCTTATTAGCTGTGTGACCTTGGGAAATTTACTGCAACTCAAGTTTCCCAGTCCTTGTTATAAAATGGGAATAATAACTAGAAAACAAAATAAAGGGATAATGTATATAAGTGGGACACGTTCTAAACAACCAATGAATGGTAGTTCCCCCGATGGGCAGTTCCCCTTTCTCCATTGCTATGTACCTATTGAGTTGGGTAGAAGTGAATAAGAAAAGGCACCATGAAGGAAATCGCATCTGAGATGAACCCTAAAGGAAGGATAGTATTGTAAGGGTCAGAAATCAAAAAGCAAGTACAGGAGTGGTGTGAGACAAATTTGTGGAGATAGGAAAGTACTGGATGGATTCAGTGTGTGCTATAGTCCCATTTTGCCAGAGTGCCAGCCTTTCCTACTCAAAATGTGATTCCCACACCAGCAGGATTAGCATCATCTGGGAACTTGTCAGAAAGGCCACAACTCAGACTTACTGAATCAGAATCTACATTTGTAACAAGATCCCCAGGGAATACGTGCGCATATTAAAAAGTTGTAGAAGTATTGGGTAAAGCATAAGCTGATGGGGTCTTCTTAGGAGAGACTTGAATGCGTTGAACCAAGTAACGTCAGCAATCACTAAAAGTTACTGAAGGATCATTGCCAATAAAAACTGGCCCATGACCTAGGCCTGTATTACACTTTGAAAAAAGCAACTTAAGAGTAAATTTGGCTCCGAAAGTTTTTATGTCCACCACCATTCCAGCAAGCCCCTTAGTGGAAGAGGACTTTTGTCCTTTTCTTTCTCATTTCTTTCCTGTTACCTTCACTCACCCATTAATCTTTTACAATTACCCTTGCTTCAGCTAAACCAGTTATACAGTATATTGAACTCATGAAATTGACAAAGTATGTTTCATTTGTTTGACGTCATTTAAGACCTGGAACTGAGAAATGTTCAGCTGTTTTGGCTGCTAACTCCTGTGGCTGAAGAGTGATATTGCAGTCCGACTCTTTTGGACATTGTAAATATTTCCTCAGAAGAAGGTGGTGGAACAACTGGGTAGTGAGAGCTGCAAATGTGGAGTCAGGGGTTTTGAGGCCGAGACTGAGGAAGGAGGAGGGGTAAATGAAAGTGAGGAGGGGCTCCTAGAGATGGATAAATCCTATAAAAGCACCTGCCAGAACACGAAGAGCCTGGCCATTATCCTAACTTCTTATTTCTCCAAAAGTTTTGAATTAAAAACTAATTTGGAGACCCTCCCTCCTACCATGGTGTCCCATATCTGACTTTAAACTGAAGTCATTTGGAAAATAAGATTCAGGTTATGGAAATTTGTTTTATAGACAAATTAGCTTAAATGTTCTTATTGCCAAAAATTGATATTTATTTTTTGAACACAAATTTCTGTCTGGAGATTACTGCCTTGAATTTATTAGATTTCTCAGGACTTTAACCATTTTCTTTTAAGGAGAACTAATCCAGGGCAGAATTGTGTTTCTTCTTTCTAACGTTATATACCCTATGAGCCACAGCCATAGATAAGAAGTGGCATGGACCCACAGGGTCACATTTCAGTACTATAACCTGGGGTAATCATTAAAAGTGTTAGATTGCATCATGAAGGTTGGTCCTAATTTGACCTGATAGTGGAAAGCTATGTAAAGTGAATTGTGACAGTAACTGTTACGGCAGCTGAGCACAAAGAGATCATTGATCTTCTTTCACAAGAGTCAGGAAAATTCTTTAGTGCTTTCCTCAAAGCCCACGAATCATTTGCATCTGTATAACAAACATCATTGCATGTGAACTCCTCGACCCAGATTGGAGTATTCACTGAGAACCACACTTCATTCGGAGATGTTTAACCCCCTTGGTTCCATTGGATGAAAAATGGCATTCTCCAAGGACCCCATCCCCTCCTCCAATATGCATACTTTCTAAAGTGGCCTCTCGTCTGTGTTACGAATTCAGATAATCTGTATTTTGACATGATGTGAAATAACAGCTGGTCAGCTGTCTACACCAGTCAACTTGGTTTTAGATGAGATTACATTACCACATGGATTTGTTTATTGCCAACATAAGATACAGAAATAACAGAAATCTATAACACTAATGTTTATTGTCTATTTGTCTTTATTTTATCAATTTGTGCTTCCCTTTGGACAAACTAAATTTCGTGGGCTTAGGGGATGAGGGGATGAGATGTGAGGGAAATGAATGAGCAGGGTACAAGGCTTTATTAAGTTTATCCTCAGGAATAAAAGAGCAAGGACTGTGAGAAATGTATAAGACTTTAGAAAATTTCTGACTTTATTCTTAGTTGTCCATTACTCTCTTGTTTGTTTTGCCTGCAATGATTATCAGTAGACTCCTTAAAAAGTTAGATATCCCATGTGTTCATTTTAGGAACAATAAGCAAGATGACATTTGAACAAAATGCATCCTACTACACAGGCAGTTTTGGGGAAATAAAAGGAACCCCAAAAGAGAGTAGATGGTACTTTTAAAAAGATAAAGAAAATAAGCCAAATGCCTAGGAGCCTAGCAAGGAATGGGCCCCAAGCTAAGATGTGTCCCCTAGATTTAGGCTATAGATAAGATTCCTGCTTTGCATAGAAGAATGAACCAGGTTAACTCAAAAGTTTGTTCTAAATATAATGTTTTCCAATTTCATCATATCTAGTAGAAATTGCTTCCATAAGAGATTTAAAGACCGATTCCATAGTTTGGGTAAGAATTATAATATGGTTATCTCTAATACTTTTACATTTATGTCATAATTAAAGTTTCAGCAATAAGAGTTCTTGGAATTAAAGTGGTGTTTTTCTTTTTAGGATTTAATAATTTTAATGGGGCTATTTTACTTAAAAAAGCACTCGGCATGGGTCACATATATATGACACAGAAAAGATCCTGTAAATACATATTGATTTACTGATTTATTGGTTTATTTGGTGCTGTCTTAGGGGAGGAATGAAACAATACAATATAAGTAGCTAGAAAGCACTGATGTCATAGGACTTTGCTGTCTCTATAGCCCTTGCTTTCGAACTACAAATCTTTGCAGACTGTATTGGGTCCTGGGTAATATAAAACGTGGATTTGTGTTCAATAAATCAGCTTACTGAGTGATGTCTCTCTCTCTCTCTTCCATATGAGATCTTTCCTTATAAAAAATTAGGCCTGAAATGTTGCACTGAATTAGGATTTTCAGATATCTGGATCATATATGTGGTAGAAATTCATGAAATCTCTGTTTTCTTCAGTGCCAAAAACAATCTGTATATTAGTATGAGTAACAAAATACCTGATTATAATCAAATGTCTGTGACTGAATACTTTTAACTCACCAGATTTATTTTCCTAGATTTCTTCAACTTTAAAAAAAAGGTACAAACAGCAATGAAAAGGTTCAATGTGAAAAGTAGGGTATATACTTGCATCAGGGAAAATTCAGACCAATCTCCTCACATTATATACATCAACAATTCTGTACATTAAAAATGGAAATCCAATATTATCATAGTAGCAGTTAATAGTTACTGAGCATCTACTATGTGCCAGATGTTATGCAGAATGTTTTACATATATGATCTCATTTAATATTTTTAGCAG
Source organism: Lemur catta (assembly GCF_020740605.2). Lineage (NCBI taxonomy): Eukaryota > Metazoa > Chordata > Mammalia > Primates > Lemuridae > Lemur > Lemur catta. Next base: position 30,857,785 of record NC_059155.1, on the reverse strand, counting down.
TACTATGACTTAGGTACTGTTATTGGCCTCTTTTTATAGATCATGGCTCCAAAGCTCTGTAAGACCCTCAGTCATCTACTTAATCAGGCAGAGAAATGGACTAATATATCATTCTATAAAATATTCAAATGCAAAACAAGGCTGGGTGCAGTGGCTTACGCCTATAATCCCAGCACTTTGGGAGGCCAAGGTGGGAGGATCAGTTGAGGCCAGGAGATCAAAACCAGCCTGGGCAACATAGTGAGATTCCATCTCTACAAAAAATAAAAGAAAAATTAGCCAGGAGTGTTGGGACACACCTGTAGTCTCAGCTACTTGGGAGGCTGAGGCAGGAAGATTTCTTGAGCCTAGGAGTTCCAGGTTGCAGTGAACTATGATCGTGCCACTGCACTCTAGCCTGGGTGACAGAACGAGACCCGGTCTCATGCAAAAAAATGCATGAGAAATGCAAAACAAAATAAAAAAAGCCTTTCCTGTTAACCATCATTAATCAGAACTCCTAATCTCTGAGCATTCCTTTTAATCAGGATTTTACCATCGTGCACTATAGTACTCAAATGATAGAGATGCATTTAAAATCTAATTATTTTAAGTAATGTTGATATAATCAGCATCAGAACTTTTAAGGTGTGGCATTAATTCTTGATCATCAGCTCTGAAGTCTTTAATTATGTGAATTAATGGAATGAGTCATCTACCCCCACTGTATTGAGAATTCATTTATTCATTCAACACTCACTGTATATAAGGCATGGTGCTAGCCACCAGTGATAAGTTGGCAGGGGAGGGGAGAGAAAGAGATAGGAGAGAGAAAGAGAGAGAGAGGGAGAGAGACAGAAGAGAAAGGGAGAAAGTTTCTTCCTTAGAATAATTTTCAAGCTTGTAGAGGAAATTTTTGTTTTTAATTCGCTTAGAATAATTTAATTTTCATAAATATATATATTTATCTTTTCAACAACCCTATGCAGTGTTCTCACTCCCCTTTTACATATTATGAAACTAAGACTAAGAGAGATTACATAATTTACCGAAAGCTATCCAGCTGGTAAAGGACAGCCAGGATTTGAACCCCAATCTGTTGGGATCTTTCAACTATACCATCCTATCTTTCATGGAACTTGTTTTGATCAGTATGACATTGTGGAAAGAAATGCCAAGAAAAGTTTTGAAATAGTGCACTAATCATATTTGACTCCAGGACTACTCAGGTGCAAGAAACATCTTTATTTGTAAATGATATAAAAATCTAGTCTTCTTTGAAAATAGTCTTGGTTATGATCTCAATATTTTTTAATATATAGCAATTAATGTTTATTTCTTTAGTTCTAGTCATAGTAGGGATTTAATAGGACATGTATATGATGCAGTAAACAGTTGGCTTAAGATACAGAAGCAAGTTTTGTTCTTTCACTTAGTTACTCACATGATGTAAAGGAAAAATGTTTGACAGGGCCCAGAAGACATTTAATGGAGATGTTCCAAGTGGAGTTTGATTGCTGAAGAAATAGTACTTATTATGTGGGCTGAAAACACTAGCAAGGGGATACTCTTTATTTAAAACAATAATGTAAAAGTCATTTTATTAGAACCTTAGCATTCATTTTACTGAAACTTGCTGCTGACCTTTACCTGACTGGATTCCAAGTTTTTTATTGACAATTTATAACATTACCTCAAGAATTGTATAGCTGCAGGCCATAGAAAAATTGGGGGTTAAAGAATGAGCCAAATCAGGCTAACCTGACTCCCCTTTTGATAGGATTGGAGACCCAGTGGAGAAAAGGCTTAGAAGAGATGTCTGAACTTTGAGTTTTAACAAAGCTTTTGATTTCACATTTCATGAAGTTTTAAGTGAAACACTTGAAATTCCAGGTGCTGCTACCAGAGGAGTAAGAAACTATCTCTGCTTGCCCCTGGTTGAACTATGTAAGATTTAGAGAGTGGAAAATGCCTTTTGCCATTTTATATGGTACAGCAGCAACTAGTAAAGTGACCACACTTCTAACATTATTTAAAAAGAATGAGATTAACACTACCCAAACCTGAGTCATAACTCCTCATCGCTCCAACTACTAAATAACGCCCTTGCAATTTTTATATCTTTGTTTCCTTTTCTCACTTGCCATGAAGTTATTGTTTTCCTTTTTGGAAGCCTCTATATCATCATTGGAAGTGACTTTGACACCAGGATACTCTGATGACTATATCTACATCAGTTCAACAAACCTTGTAAAGAAAGAATGGAAAAGTGTCAGGAGATAATCCAAGGAATACAAAGCCAAACTTTTTCAAAGGAAGAGTGGGTCCAACCACAGCCACATTTAAAGAGTATCCTATCTCTTTAAGGGAGAAAGTAGAATACAATTGCTAGCTTGTGGCCAGAAATGTTAAGTTGCCACAGAAACAGGAGGGATCTTACAAATGACAGAGCCACTGTCTTATATTTTAATTTCTGTACTTGTCAACGAGATCTGTAAAAATTACAGAGGGCAACTGTCTTTAAGGAATTCACGTGTTACTCCTACCTAGGCCCTTAAGATTTAAAAGGCTTTCCACTAGTGGCTCATATAATAAAATCTGGAGACCATCCCAGTCCTTAATGGAGTCTGGACTTTGGCTTTCTTTTTCTTCTTTAGGATTGAACCAGCTGCCCTTTGACCCTGCCAACAACAACGAGCCCCTGCAGTTTGGTAGTGCCAGTGGCCCTCTGGTCACAGAAGGCCTCATTGAGAATGGAGGGGAATCAAGCAAGAAAAGAAAGAGAACAAATACTCCTTCAGGTAAGCTAGGTGATAATGCACTGTATTAAGTCAGTGCTATTGAGTCAACATCTTCCCAGAGCCTAGTATGTGGTGAGTCACATACTATTCTAGGACTAGTAGGAACTACAGAAATGAGAGAGTCCCCTGCCCTCAAGGAGCTCATGATGGGATTGAGGAAGCAGAAAAACACAGACATGAATAACTCCAATAACACCATAGAGTATTGTCAGTCCTGTGGTAAATGTGTAAAAGGAAAAAAAACCTATGGGAGCACAAATGAAGAAGACTAATTCCACCTTAGGGATCATGGGATGCTTTATGGCAGAAGTGACATTTTTGGCTGATCTTTGAAGCATAGGTAGGCTTGAGACAAGAGGAGACGAGTAAAGAGCATCGATTTAGGTAGAAGGAATTGCACAAGTGAATGATTTTACTATACATTTGTGTTTGTATGTATGTGTGGTAGGCCATCCTCACTTTTACTTCTAATGCAGATAACTGCATATATTTGTATCTCCCCACCTCCACCCATTTCCCCCATTACACACTATGCCTACAGGTGTTTTATGCCTTTATAATTTTCTTAGAACAGCTGGCAAGCACATTCTCCTAAATACTCTATAACAGCCCAACTGAATTTTTATCTTCCCTTGCAATCCCCCTCCATCCTCATGTCCCATTGGCCTATTCTCATCTTAATTTTTTTTAAAAGGAGTGAGGAAATAATAGGAACCAGATATTAACTGATCATTTGATATTTTAAAATTTCAGCTTTTTGTTGCTTGGTTATTCATTTGGAAATAGAATTCCTAGCATACGAAGACTTATCTGGGATTTGGGGATGGGCCTAATAGACATGTTGATAGTTATTTTTGGTTTTGTTTTATTTTTTACTATTACTTTTACTTTCAGTGTGTGAATGGAGTATGTTTACAAACATATATCATATCTGATGCTTATATCATAGGTCTTTCTGGTTATAAGTCAATATATTTGTTAAACCTGAGTTTGGAAAATGGAAATACAGTAAAACATTAGCTATATGGAGCTCTCAAGTAACAAGTGATTCTTAGAGAGCTGTATTTTCTGGAGCATAGAAAGACATAGTGTATAGACAAGGAACTGGCCTCAGTTCTAATCTTACCTCTATTTCTCTCTGTGGCCTGGTGTTAGTTGTTTAACCTCTCTGAGTTTCACTTTCTTCAATGTAAAGTAGAAATGATACTAAAACCTACCTCTTAAGATTATTATGAGAATTCACTGAAATGATGTAGGTAAAGTGTATCTGTCCTAATCACCAAATAAATGTTGCTATTATTTTATCAGCATTATAATATAATAATACTATGAATGTCATCTTTTTAAGCATCAACGTATTTCACATTTTTAGGTTAACCATTATGGGTACAAATTGTGTGTGTGTGTGTGTGTGTGTGTGTGTGTGTGTGTGTGTGTGTAAAATTATCTGCCTTTTTTTTTTTTTTTTTTTTGAGACAGAGTCTCACTTTGTTGCCCTGGCTAGATTGAGTGGCGTGGCGTCAGCCTAGCTCACAGCAACCTCAAACTCCTGGGCTTAAGCAATCCTACTGCCTCAGCCTCCCAAGTAGCTCAGACTACAGGCATGCGCCACCATGCCCGGCTAATTTTTTCTATATATATTTTTAGTTGTCCAGATAATTTATTTCTATTTTTAGTAGAGACAGGGTCTTGCTCAGGCTGGTCTCGAACTCCTGACCTCGAGCGATCCACCCGCCTCGGCCTCCCAGAGGGCTAGGATTACAGGCGTGAGCCACTGCGCCTGGCCCCTTTTTAAGGCATATGTTCAACATAATTTGAACTTTGCTTGATCATTTAGGGGCATAATTCTAGTCATTACATGTAATACTGCACTCTAATAATCTATTATAATTTTCAGGGTTTACTAAGGAACATACGCCTTTTACCTCTACACTAAATTGTGCTAGACTGTAGTAGTTTTTTAGTTATTACAGCCACATTTACACATGACCTTTCTCTTTTCTGCAGTATGCTGTCATTTCTTATTCCTTTCAGTGTCCCTTCCTGTAGCAGCCCTTTTCTCCTTCTCATCAGTTATGAGCTTTAAAAAAACCCAGCCAGCTCTCCAAGTTGATGGGTCAGATTAGTGTGATAAGTAAGAGTTAAATCAGCTATAAATGGAACCTGCCATGGATAGAGTGCATGGGATTTAGGGAATCAACTTTAAAATATTTTTTTTGGCTATTCTGAGGCCTTTTTTGATCACTTACTAGTTTTTCCATTATATTCGTGTTACGTGATGTGCTAGTTTAGGCTAATACCTATGGAACTGTAGTTAACTCATGAGGGTAGGGAAAGGGCTTATGCGTTAATCTGAATTGTGAACTAACTGTAAAGAATTGCCATTTTATTTTTAATGAGCATATTCAGTGAGAGCAAAGTAACTGTTGCAGATATAGGATTTTAACAGTAGATTATGCTAATCTATAATTAGCAGAACAATTTGCATTCAAATAATGAATATGCTGAAGTTCTTTAAAACAGTATGTTCTTTAAAATAGGTGAAATAAGCCCCTGGCAGGCTAAATTAGCTCTCTTGAAATCTTGTTCACGCTATTTGCTTAGTGAACCCTTTCTTTGTAGGTAGGGTTACCCCAGCCCAGGTTAAAGTGCCACACATTCCAAATTAGTGTAGTCCAAATTAATGAGGTTTTTCTATACAGGGAGTCTCTCATAATTGTTCAGCAGCAATTTTGTGATATTGTAAATGGGCAGATTGCTTTATAATATTATTTTCTTCCTCTGCAGTGCTAGAAAAAAGGAAGAGGGAAAATGCTTTTTGTGTAGGAACTTCCTTTTTCCTTTGTCAGCATTCCCTGAATCATGACAAGGAGGGAAGCTAGGTAGGAGCTACCAGCCATTTCAGTTCCAAGCTGAGATACACGTCTAGCCATTGCATCACTCAACCACGTAACACAATTGAGTCAAAGCCATCTCTTCTCTCCTTCACTGCAAATGAGGGAGGGATCTTTGCCTGCAGCTCCAGTTCCTCACTGCCCATTCTTTTTTCCTTCCTTTCCCATCTGTCCTACCTCATACCTTTTCTAAAAACTGCCTCTCTTCTTTTGTACCAAAATGATTTCTTAAAGGTCACTAGTGCCCTTCAGATTATCAAAGTCAGTGGCCTTTTGGCAGGTCTCAACCACCTTGACCTCTTTGTTTCATTCGATGCTATTAATATTAACAATCCCCCTTCCTTGAATTCTGTCTACTTTTACATTCTTTGATAATATACTTTGCAGATTCTTCTTCTTTTTCTGTATCCTCCAAGCCTTCTTTTTCCTTTTTTTCTCCCTCGACTGTGAGTATGCTATTATCCACATTTATAGATGAAGAAATAAAGGTTAAACTTACCCAACGTTGAACATCTAGAAAGCAATTTAGCCAGGCCTTCAACTCCAAAGCCTATTTCTAACTACTGTGCAATACTTACTATGTCTGTAGATAGTAGGAATCTAGGTTCATTACTAAAATGTATATTAAACATTGGTGGCAGACTAGGGAAAACTGTGTTTGTGTGATAAGTAGTGTAGAATAAGGTGAGCAGAGCTTGGATTTGATATTCTCTAGGATCTCTTCAAGCTCTGAGATCTCATGGTTCCTATTTTCAGCTTTCTTTTCTTTTCTGCTACTCCCCAAAACAAGTCTTATTTATATTTATTTCAGCCAAGCTGATCCACTACTTTTCTTTAGAGGCATTGTGCTTACCTACCTCAGTACCTAGATTATGCCATTAATTTCCCTTGCCTCATATGTTCTTTCACCTGTCAAATCTTGTCCAACTATAGTGCCTAGTACAAGTCTTGCCTTCTCCAAGAAGCCTTTTGGATCATCCTAGTTAGAAGTATTCTCTTACTGTACCTCTGAAATCCCTTGGTCATTATGTTCATGTGATTCACCTGACACTGATTACAAACCACCTTACACTATTGCTTATCTCTTTAAATGTATATGTCTTAGCCTTTCAACTCGGTCATCAGCCCCTTATTGGAAGGGCCCCTGATTTATGTCTTTTAGCAGATTTGGTGTCTTGCACACAGTAGATGCTCAAGAAATATTTATTGATTGATCATGTATTTGCTTTCTCTCTACCTTTATATTTTTTATTTTTATTATTTTCTTGTCACTCTCAGGGTGGAACTTTGCACAAAACTGGGCACTTGGCATCTGATGTTGATCACAGGCTCACTTGTCTCTAAAGGTCAAACTCAAGCAGCCACAAATCAAATCTGGGTGTATGTGAAAAGAATATCTGGCCCTAATGGAATCCTTGCCTCATTACCAGATGAAATTTCATAAGTGCCCAAGGTAAACTGATAGGTGGAGTTTGGGTATCCTGCCTCAACTGTCTATGAAGTAGATCAGTAATCTGAATTAGATATTACTGCCATATCTTACCATAAACTCTTTCTTTGTGGATCTGGCTGCTATATAACTTTTATCCTAAGGTGAGCTCAGAATTCTTCAGAGTGTGTTTGCTCTCAAATTTTACCCTCTCCTCAAGGAAATGTTTCCTTGGTGATGCTGCAACTGCATAAATTGTCTAAGATAGCAGTGAATCCACTTAGTCAGATGGTACTCTATGGAAAAATAGTAGAAGATTGTTAAATCCATGTAAAATCACAATGCCAAGTTCCTTTTCCCAAAGATACCAACTGCCTCCTGGTTTGAGAGCCATCTGGATTTGTAGAAGCAGAGATACCAACCCTTTCATCAAATACTTCCACTAAAGTGAAAGAATCCATGAGTCAACAAGGCCAAACATATGATGACTAAAATCGAATGCATTGTTTTAAACAACATCATGGTACACTGATACTCAAGTGTCAGCTTTGTTTCTGGAAGAGTAGGCAACTAACTGGGAATAATTATGGTATCAAAGTGAGCATACAGATGTGGATGTAGTCCTATTTACATTGTCTTTTCTCAATAGGCCTGTGTTAAAAGATAGATTTGCACTTAAATACATGATACCCAGTACTGAGTAGTATTGCCAAAGTTCATGTGAATAATGAATAGCTCAGTATGAAAAGAGAGATCTTCAACAAATTTCTATTTGAAATAATAATAATAATAAATAATAATTTTCCATTTGCAATAATAATAAGACCCTTCAAATCAATAATAATTGGTATTGGTGTGGTGATTCTTTTTCTCTTAATGTACTTTCATTCTCACTTCATTTTACAGATGAGGTGCTAATAACCAGGGAGGAGAAATGACTTTGCCTAAGGTGGACTAGCATCACCAGGAATGTTATATTAAGATAAGGATCCCCAGAAAGTATCTAGTCTTGATCATAGACCTCCTAACTCAGTTCTCAAAGTTTCCTTTAGAATTTCTCAAAGTCAAAATGACACTTGACTATGTAAAGACAGTGCTAGCACTACCAAGGCTAGTTTAATAATAGAAAGTGGGCCTGCAGAGCAGCAAGAAGACATTCAGTTAGACATAAGAAAGAACTATATCAGACTGTGTTATCAGAGAAGTTGTTTAAGCTCACTTGGAAGAGAAATATAAAAATGAGATGAACACTCATCTGCCTGGGAGTACTTTTGTTTCCTTTCTTACCTAGAAGGGCTATGAACCAGGATACTTTTCTATGACACTTAAAGCCCTTTGATTTACCTCAGACTCACAGGGCTGAGCCTTTTATTTCACATGTACTTTGAAGTCCACAAATGAAAGCATTGATTGTTTTTAAAGAGAGAAAATGCCACCATTTTCTATCTTGGTGTGTGGTATTTCTAGCATGTCAGCTGAATTATTATATTGCCAAAGGCAAGAAGAGCCTATTGTTCCTTCAGATGGAATTAAAATAAGAAAAAGAGTAGACTAATAGCCCTACTCCGTTTCTTTAGTCCTTCAGACATTTTTATCTGATTACAGTTTCAAGAAATAAAATCATTATCTCAATAACTAGAGGATTAAAAAAGTAAGCTGATTTCTTTGTTTCTCAGGTCTGATAAAAAGTCAGTGTGAAATTTTTCATCTTAAAGGACTATCCGGGGGAGGGGAGACAGGGTTGCACAAAAGAGGCAGGATAGAAAAATGCAAATACATCTCTCTTAAGTTGTTCCAATTATTGGAATAGCTTTGGAATGATTTTGTAACTTCATTGTACTTAAGTCTTTAAGAGTTCTTCTCTTGACAGACATATAGTATAAGTCAGCCTCATATGTTGGTAATATAGAGGCTAGTGGGTAGATGTTTAATCCTAGTATTTTAGAGTTGGAGGAAACCTCATCTAACTTTTATAATTTTTACAAACTAAGAAACTGAGACCCTGAGAAAGGATTTGTCTAAAGTCACATGGTTAATTCATGGCAAAATGAGAACTAGTTATTACCTGACCCATATAATCATTTCAAATTGGCTAGGACTGTGGCATGTAATTGATTCATTTTTACTGTAGCAAGTTTATCTATAACCTAAAAGTGCTAGCTTCCCCCATGCTAATAGTATTATGGGATTTGTAGCAAGCTACCCGAGAGGTATATGAGGCTCCATATCCATTCTGGCTGCACACAGGGAAAGGCCCTTTGTTCTCAAGGTAGAAAAGGAGTTTGAGACTGGGAAACTCCTATGAGGGAATCACTTCTGTAAAGATGAACTCAGGCAGCTCAGCAAATCACAGAAGAAATTATTTGTGACACCTGTTTACTAGGCAGGGGACAGTTTGTATCCCCCATCCAAGCCCACTCTTAAGGCCACTCCATCCAAATAGGAAAAGATGTTATAATTATGTTTTTTCTGTGATTTAAACTTTGTTGCATAATTTTGTCTAGAGGATGTGTTCTAATTTTTTCATCGTTGGACAAAGACTTATCTGAAAAAAATCAATTTTAGGTGAGAAAAACTAAATTTCAAAGTAAAAGGATTCTCAGATTTTGGAAGGTTGTTTTTATCTCCTGTTCGCTTAGCAAAGTGCTCAAAGCAACTGTCATCCTTATCCTTGGGGCCTGTACAGGCCTCCCTGACCTTAATAAGAGAACTGAGCACACTCAGACTTGTAGTGAAAAATATCCTGAAGACTGTAGGTTTAGTACTGGATTTGCCACTTGTCATTAGTCTTTTCACCTTGGGAAAATCACAGAAGCCATTTATAAGCCTCAGTTTCCACATCTGTTTAATGGGAAAAGCATTTTGAAATCTGTCAGGTAATACTTTTACGGTTACTGCTCTGCTTGTTAGGGCTTGAGAGCATGCAGTAACCACACTGCTTTTCTCCTTCCAGTTCTTAACTAAATTGAGAAAAAAACACAAAAAGCCATGTGAGGAACAAAATATGGTGTGAGCCTTATTATAGGAAAAACTGAATTGAAGAACATGGCTGGTGCCTAAGGCCTAATGAGACTTCCTACCACCTCCAGCTCCAAATGCATACCTTGATACCCACCTGTGGAGAAGATTGAGTCTTCAGGGCAGACCACTTACCCTCCCAGTGCTACTGAGAGTGATGGCCTGTGTCACACCTCAGTGAAACCTAGAAATTAAGAGCAAAGTGGGCCTGTAGACCTTCCTCTAGAAGACAGTGAGTGCCTGTGCCCTGAATAAGCTCTGCTCACTTTAGCAGAGAGAGAGTCATCTCAGTTGGAAGGTGTTCAGAGCTGAGAGCCAGAATGCACAGGGTAGGCCATGAATGAGCACTTATCTTTATTCTAATCTTACCAATCAGATAAGTCCATGCTGAAAGCCCAGAGAAGTTTCTATAGTACTCTATCCCAATTCACAAACACAATGGAAATTTCCTCCTACCTATGGAATGGTGACAAGTGGGACAAGAATCCCCACAACCTCCAACATCACTGTTTATTTTAAGATTAACATGACTTTTGATTTTTCAAAGTCCTATCCCTGGGATTTATTTTTTTATAGCAGGGGAAACTGGCGATAACAGTCCATAGTATGGTATAAATAAGTAGGGTTGTTCTAGTACACATATGTTATACTTAGATTTTTACTTTTCCATATATAAAATCAAGACAAATTGTAAATGAGCCAACTTCATATCATCTAATGTAGCCTCAAAATAGTACCTTACACTGAAGAGATATCATTTTCATGAATTTTATTTTTACTTATTTTTTTTTTGAGACAGAGTCTTGCTCTGTTGACCAGGCTTGAGTGCTGTGGCATCAGCCTGGCTCACAGCAACCTCTAACTCCTGGGCTCAAGCAATCCTACTGTTTCAGCCTTCCAGAGTAGCTGGGACTACAGGCATGCACCAACACACCTGGCTAATTTTTTTTTCTATCTTTAGTAAAGACAAGGTCTCACTCTTGCTCAGGCTGGTCTCAAATTCCTGACCTCAAGCAATCCTCCCACCTCGGCCTCCCAGAGTGCTAGGATTATAGGCATGAGGCACTGCACTCAGCCGGCATTTTCATGAATTTTAAACACAGAATATTTCTGCTGTTATTTCAGTATTGTCTTTCACATGTGGTTGCAAACTCTACAAGTATTCCCTTCTCTTCCATAACACCAAAGTATAACAATTAAAATATTGTTTCACTGCTACTAATAATAGCTAATACCTATGGAACACCTACTGTGTCCCATAGAGTTGTAAGTATTTCAAAAGTGTTAACTTATTTGATTTTCACAGCAACCCTATGAGGTAAATACAATTATTATCCTCACTTTGCAGATAAGGAAACTTAAGCACAGAGGCTAATTTGTCCAAATAGTAATTTGTCCAAATATTAAGTAGAGGTGAGATTCAAACCTAGGGAGTGTAGCTTCAAAATTGGTGCCCAGAATCCATTAAATTAGAGTGGAGATGGGGGCAGGTGTCAGCGTTATTTAAGAGCACTCGAGAAGATTCCAATATGCAGCCAGGCTTGAGAAGCAGTGCAGCTAATTATATAGTATCAGAGGAACTGCGTGTACCTAGGCCACGGTGGTTCAGAATGTTGGATGTTTGTAGTATTCTATGACAGAATGTGTGTAGAGTCTTATGTTAAGAGCTGAAGTGATAGAAGTGACAGTGAAGGAGTAGACTGATATATGATAAAGTGGTTGTGTAAATGTTGACCTCTCTAGGTATCTCAACACAGAAAGAAGAGACCACCTAATTTGAAATTTCCTCTTGTTCTGTTATTTCCTGATATCCATTTATTATCTATAGAAATAAAAATCCACGATGATGAAATTCCCTCTTGTGGGCTAGGGAACAGCCTTAATTTTTTTTCCAATCTTCAATATCCTCAATAATGTGAGCTATTAAATTTAAGCCATGTAGGTTGTAGTATTTCACATTGAGCAATTGCTGGTGTAATAGAATTAATTTTAAAATTCTTTGCTTATTCTGCATTTGAATTTTAAGCAAAAACAACTTTCATGTGCAAGCTGTTTTATGGAATGTGGTGAGAGTTGATGAGAATGGCACACAAAGCCATTAGAGATATGCTTAACTGAAGAAACGAAGTGTACTAATTTGGGGGGGGGCAGGTTTCAGCAGGTGGCATTCCCTACCTACAGTCACTTTCTTCTACATATTTGATTCAATAGCAACAATAATAGCAGTAGCAGCTTTTATTAAATATTGATTATATGCCAACCACTATGACCAAGTGCTTTACATATACAAACTCAAGCAAATTTCACAATAAATCTATAAGATAGATACCATTTCCTCCTTTGTTTACAGTTTAAAAAAAACTGAGGCTTAGAAAACGTAGGAAATTTTCCCAGGCTACAACTAATAAGAAGTAGAACCAGACGTAAAAGAAGGAGGCAGAGTAACCATTGTTAAGAGCATGGCTTCAGAATCCTGGCTCTGACCTGAGGCAAGCTATTACAGATCTTTGAGCCTAGTTTCCTCACCTACAAAATTAAGATAATAATACCAAGTGTACAGGGTTGTTTTAGGATTCAGTGAGAAAATGAATACACAGTACTTAATACACAGTGTTCTTTTGTTCACTAAACATTTATTTAGTCTTAATAAGTGTGAGGCATTGTGGTAGGCATTATGTTACTCTCATAAGCTGTGAATAAGACAGACACCAACCCTGGCCTTGTGATGCTCACAGTATAGTGAGGAAGCCAGCCATTAAGCAAATAATTATATAAGTAATGAATTATTTGCAATTATGCTAAGTGCTATGAAAGAGTGACTACTCATAGTGAATTCCTAGTAAATAAGAACAAATATTTACTGAGTGGCTATTATGTGCTAGGCACTACGCCAGGTAGAGAATTGAGTGCAAGTGCACAATTGGGATGAAGAGTGGAGGCATTTCATGAAATTTTGTGTCAGATTGGTGTGAGGTTAAAGAAGCCATCTGCTTTCCTCTCATCAGTCTAGGAAGCTTTGGGAGAAGGAAGTAAAATTTCAGAATATGCTTAGTTTATTTCACTGGAAAGAGAACAGATCAAGTTGAAAATGTGCCTTCTTTCCCCTTAGTTCCTAGAGATTGTGTAAGTCTTGTAATGTGAGGAGCATCCCTAGCATGTGTGGCCTTTGTATCTAGCAAGAGAGAGAGAGTTTAAGAGGCTTGTGTGACAAACCACAGGGACCAGACTTTCCCTCTGAGATGAATGCTAAGTGATGAATTTGTTTTCTAATCTGGCCTTTTTCATTCCCCTTCATAATTACCCTGATCTAGGATGAACAGCCTGAGAAACATTGACTAATGCATCCTGAATTATCTCAGCAAGCTAACCACAAGATTTCAGCTTCTCTTGATTTTGTGCCAAGTCTCTGTTAAGCAGTTCTTACCACATTAGGTGTGTGCAGAGAGGACTATAGATCCTCCAGGCTGGGGCTTGCCATCAATTAAGACTGTTGTCCTTTGCTGTGGGGTGCCACTCTCCCTGTGGCATAGCCTACAAAGACAGAGATGACTTTCGCTTTTTGTCCTGTCAAACAGCCAGGCAGTCGATTGGAAAGCTTTGTGTTGCAGCTCAGACGGCCAAGAAGTGTTTTACGCCTTGATTGGGGTGAGTCAAATAGTGGTAGCTAAGGAACTTGATTATCTGCCTTCCCTCTGGGCCCTTAGGTGATGAAGTTGTGTGTGACTTAGGACTCGACACCCCGATACGTGAAAGTCTGTTTACCAAAACTCTGTGAAAAAAGTCCTATTTGTACTCTCATTTTACACATGAGATTCAGAGGTTCACTGGCTTGCACAAGAGTGGACATCCAGTAAGCTATTCAAACCCGTGTTTTTAGATGACAGTGGGTCCTATGCACTTTGCACTGTGCCCCACTGCTTTCTATGGTTTCTGAAGAAGGCAATGCTGTGATCTGAGCTGTAATTTCTGAAGATACTCTAACTGAAGTATCTTTATCATGGATTGTAAAGAGGCAAAACTAGAGATGTGGAGACAAGGTTAAAGTCTTTTGAAATAGCCCATGGAAATGAAATATGGGCCTGAATTAGTGGTATGGGAATAGGGATGGAGAAAAGGGGGTAGATCCAAGAAATTTAATGGAAGTATATCATCCTGAACTGGTAGGTCCTGAAGAGTCATAAAGCCTATGAAATGAAAAAGATACTAAAATCATCTGGCCTAGTTGTCTATCTTTAAGCAGATATAATTATGCCCACTTTTAAAAGTAAGTCAACTCAACTGTGATTCAGCCTAAATCACTTGTCCAAAGTCCCAAGCTATTTTGGACAGAAAGGAGCTGGAACTCACAACTCCTTCTTCCTGCTGCAGTCATCTTTCCATTAAAGCATCAAGTCTCCCAAATCTGTTTTTTGTTCATCTGGTTTTTTTATTTAAAGATATCTTTACTGAAGTACATAAAAGTTCACAAATCATACGTGTACAACAATGAACTTTAACAAATAGCACACTCATGTAACAAGCACCTGAAACAAGGCACAGATATTTCTGGCACCCTGGAAGACTCCTCTGTCCTTTTCCAGTCACTCTCCCACAAAGATAATTTCTATTCTGACTTTGTCTCCCTCTTTTAAAATATTGCCTCATGGGCCATATCAGGGATTGGGAAATTTACTATTGGGATCCTCCTGTTGATGGATATTCAGATTATTCTTGTCTATTTGCTGCCACCACAAATAGTGCTGCAAAGAACAGCCATGAGCATGCTTCTTTGTACATGTGAGCAAGTATTACTGTAGAACAGAGTCCAAGAAGTAAGATTGCAGGTTTGAACGGTTAAGGGCTTTGTACATTTTGATGACTAATAATACCATGATGATTTCTGCAAAGGCTTTCCCAAGTCACATTCCCAACCATGTTATCTGAGAGAGTCATTCCCCATCTTCTTGCCAGCACACGATATCATCAATCCTATGAATTTTTGCCAATTTGACAGGTCAGAAATGACAGCTCCTTATTGTTTTATTTGCATTTCTCTGATGAATAGTGGAATTGAGCATATTTCTCAAATGTTTATTAACTCTCTGTGTTTCTTTTATCAACCATTTGTAATATCCTTTACCCATTTTTCTTTGATTATTTGTGGTTTTTTTATCATGGACTTGTGAAGGTTCTTTTTATGTCATAGAAATTAATGATTTTTCTGTTAAATGTGTTACAAATGTTTCTTCATGTATTTTAACATTGTTTATGATGTAGTCTTTCACATTAAGTCTGTTTTATAAAGTTATTTCCCTCTTGTAGATTTCCTTGTCATTCATATAAGTATGGAAGAATCACACCTTCTGGACTTTTCAGAGCAGCCCCAGTATCACATTCTATCCCATTGTCCCAAAAGTACAAGTACATACATCACATTATGTTTTCCTAATTGTAGAGTCAGAAATTTTAGTCATTCCACCTATAATGGTTGGCAGCTTGGTCTGTTTTCCAGACTGGATCCAGGTGCTCTTTGAGAGAAAAATAGGGTAGCAGGGCACACCAGTCTTATTGCTGTGGAATCTGGTATGTGCTAAAGGGAATGTGAATATGGTGTAAACTCCGGTCATTCTAACATTGTGTCCCCAGCTGTCTTCTGCTATGACACTCAGACAACTTAGGCACTTTGGAATGTTTGGTTGCCACGTGAAAGTGTTTGGTTACATAGAATGAGGTCTGGAAAAGTTCTGTCTGGTATCTATAAAGGGAAATGGAACTTCTTCTTTTGGCACATGGAAAATCTCTTAAATTCCCATCCATATTATTAAGAACTATAAAAATTAGACTCATCTAAGAAAAAAAGAGTTTTCTAATCAAACGTTTAAAAACTGTCAGGATAATATCGAGCCTATTTATGCAACCAGTTTGGGAGTATTCTCAGCAGTAGACAATTGCAAACAAATAATATGCTAATATTATTCAGCAAATATTTATTGGATGTCTAGTGTGTGTCAGATGATGTTGGATAGAAGTGTAGATAAATATGCTAATTTCTAGCAGAAACTGAGACCTGAATAAGACCTAGCTTCAGTCTATAAGGTGCATATATCTGGTGAATAGAAATTATTCCCTTCCATTGATGAAAAACTCTTCCCTAGGAATCCTAAAGGGACCACATTTGTTGGGTTTTAGTTAGAATTACTGAGTTTGCATGAAAGTAATAAAGCTGAATTCACCCTCACTTAATCAGTACCAGCGCCTATTTCCTGAATTTTTCTCTCAGGAGCCCAATTATTATACTCTGTTCTCAGAAAAAGCTGATGTGGGTATTCAAGTAAGCAAAAAAGATGCCTTGTCCTTTTCCAAAATTTCCTTTGTCCAAGTGTTACTGACACCTTTCGGTTATATAAGTGGAAATGATCTTGGTTTGGATTGATGGGTATTTAGATGGCAAAAATAAGAAAAAAAAAAGGTAAGATGAGGGCCTAAGCCTGCTTAAGCTTTAAGTGTCCTAAGAAATGACATATTTTTCACTGAGAAATGTTCTGGAGTGATAATTGGCTTCCTGTTGTAGACTGAATGTGGCTTGAGAAGAAAGTACTTCCCCTAGATTATGAAACAGGCAGTGTTGGTACTGTACTTCTAAAATTAATTCAGTAAACATTTGCTCCAATAATTAGGCTCCATAGAGTGTCATGCTGAGGGTACATTTTCATTTGTGTGCAATTTAAAACTTTTTTGAGTGTAGGTCAGCTTAAAAAATGACTATGAATATTGAACTGATCATCTTCCCCTCTATCCCCTATCCGAACTTCCCCTCTATCCAAGCTATGTTTGAGGTTTAGACCCCATGAAGAAACTTCTAAAGAATCAGATCTTCAAGGGTGGTTCTATAATTTTGAATTCTATCTCTTTGCACCCTGCCCTCCCCACAACACACATACTCATACCATTTCTCACAATTATTCTTTGAAAGAATCTTTGCTTCTAAGAGAGCCCCTGAGTTATTTTTACAATTTAGCAGCAGCCCAGTAATTCTATCCCCTTCCCTGTGGAGCAGGTGCTCAAGTATTTCAGATTTCTTTGTCCACTCATGGTTAGTTTTCTCCTAGGACAAGAATTTGTAGCTCTGAGCATCTCCAGAAGGGCCAAGAAATCCCCACAGAGAGGTCCACTGCTAGGCTGAAAACTTAGTTGAGAATAAGAAAAGTATCAGAGAATACAACAAGGTGGTGGGGAGTGGGCTGGGGTGATGGAAAAGAGAGATCATCTAGTTCAGTGGTTTTAACCAACATGCCTGAGAGGTGCACATTTATATCTGTTTGGCACTACAGAAGTGATCCTTGTGAGGGGTTGGTGGTGACTAGAAGCAGTTATTCCTACTGGAACAGCTTATTAAAAAAAATTTTCAGGGGAAGGGCATATATTTAATTTTAGAAAACTGCCTCCCCCCATCTTTTAATTGAACTAAGTTTCCAAACATCATACAACAGTTCAGTGGCATAACTATGACTGGAGCCCATGTCTCAGGACTCCCCTTTTCTTTTTTGTTGTACTCTCCTACGGGAAAAAGAAAAGAGAAAGGAAGTAAGACAGCAGGGGAGAAAGAAGGGGGAAAAAAACAACTACCTGTGATGGCGTGCCTGCCTCCATTGTCACTTAGTCCCACAAAAGTTTCAAATAGCCTGAACCAAGGATGGGGAACTTTTGGCCTTAGGGCCACACATGGCCTTCTGGATCCTTGAGTGCATCCTTTTGACTGAATCCAAATTTTATAGCACAAGTCCTTTTAATAAAGGGATTTGTTCTGTGAAGTTTGGATTTGGTGGAGGGGCCATAGTTGGGAATTTGGAGGGCCACATGTGAAGGCCCTTGACTTCAAATCCCACCACTATTGTCTTTTACCAGGCAACCTCCCTTGAGCTCTGTTACAGTAACAGTAGACTGCTTGCCAGAATGTGCCCTGTGCTTTCAGTCCAGTCCCTCTACCCAGAGTATCCTCCTTCTCTTAACCAGGTGAAGTCTAATTTGCTTCCCCAAATGAAAATGATTTGCAACAGCTTTGGATACTTTTTTGCCAAGATATCTGTAAGTATTAATAGTAACATTGCAGTAATATGCATTGCACTTCCACAATTTTCATCTTATTTGAAGAAAAACATTGCCAAGACCCAGCTCCAACACAGCCATCTTTACCATTAAGCCTACCACAATCTCCAAGTCTGAATTATATTCTCCCATGTTCAAATTATTATAATGCTTTTTTTCCTTTTATAGCACTTACTATTTCTTGTCTTATAGGAATTTATATACACATGTAGATTCTCCCAGCTTATAAATTCATGAAGGCAAGGGCCATGTCTTATTCATCTTTATGTCTTGCAATCACAGTACTAATCACAGTGTTACGTGTATAGTAGGTACCTAGTAAATGTATTCAGTGAATGAGTAAATTTTTCTTATTTTCATAGGATTTCTTTTCTCGAACCCAACATATTCTCTGCTAGATTGCCCATTCTGCAATGACAGAAGCCTCATTTGCTTATTCATCCATCCATCCATTCATTCATTCCACAAATAGGTATCACCTGCCTACTTTGTGCCAGGAACTGTTTTAGGTGATAGATATACAGCAGTAAATAAAACAATGTCTGTGCCTGCTGTCATGGAGTATACATTCTAGTGAGTGAGACAAATATTAAATAGATATATAAGTTCAGGTACTTAGTTGCCAAAAAAATATATAGGAGGTTAAGGGTACACAAAATGAACAAGGGCTTCAAGTTAGATAGGGTAGCTGGGGAAAGCCTGATTGACTTTCCTGTACAACACTACCCCTGACCCTACCTCCCAGAAGCTAGTACAGAGCTAGTACAGGCAGAGTTTACTGCCTGTGAAATATGCTAAATTTTACAACATCCTTGTGAGGTAGCAGGATAAGAGCCAGTATTGATTATGGCTTTAAAGTTTGGGCTCTGGAATCCTGGGCTTGGAGCCATGAACTACTCTGTGATCTTGAACAAGTAACTAGAGTCTCTAAGTCTTAGTTTCCTAAATCTGTAAAATGAAGAAAATAGCACCTACCTCATAAGGTGATTTTGTGTATTACATGAAATAATCAATGTTAGATTGCTTATTTTGAAGACTACATGAAATAATGAATGTAAAATTCATCGGAATGTAACAGCCCAGAAGTAGAAAAATGGTTTTCCATATGGAAAAAGATGAAAATAAATCCTTTCTTATAGTATATGCAAGTTCAATTAAGAGTATAAATTTCACAAACAAAATTTCAAAACTTTCAGTAGAAAATGTTAGTGAATATCTTCCTAACCTTGGAATAGTGAAAGATGTCTTAAGGCACAAAGAGAATTGACTATAAAATAAAAAATTGATAGATTTAACTATATTAAAATTTAAAACTTTGTTCACCAAAATACACCTTAAAGAATGAGAAAAGACAAGTTATAAACTGAAAGAAAATATTCACAAAACACAATTAACAAAGAAAATAATATCAAGGATACATAAAGAAGTTGTAGGAATTATTAAGAAAGGATAAGCAATCACATAGAAAAATGGACAAAAGACATGAACAGACATTTCAGAGAATTGCAGACACATATGGCCAATTAGCTTGTGTAGAAAGATTTAACATTAGTATGAAAAAAGAAAATGAAAATCAGATCACAATATCATTTTATACCCAACTGACTGACAATAAAAAATGACAATACCAGGCAGCCTTTCTCAATTGGGGTTCCTGGAAAGAACAAAGTGCTAATGCCCTAAGACATCCATTGTATATAAAGAATTAACTTTTCTCCTATGCATCTAGAATGATATTAGATATATATTATGTATACATACATAATGAATACGATGCACACCGTCTATAGACATGCTTGAAGCTCTGATTCAGGGCGGGGAGGAGGGGCAAGGGCAATATATGTAACCTAAACTTTTGTACCCCCATAATATGCTGAAATAAAAACAAAGATATATACTATCCTTGGAGAATTGAGGAGATAATCACTCAAATATCTTTTGTGTCCTGTGGTTCAGATGAGATACCAGGCCTGAAAAAGCCAAGTCTTAGATATGTAAAATTCAGAATGTAATAGCCCAGAAATGAGGAGCTACATGATTTCTTATATGTTACTGGTAAGAATATTTATATAAATTGCTGCAAGCACTTTGGAATACATTTTTGTGTTATCATATGAAAGTTGAACATTCATATATCCTATGACTCCAAAATTCTACTCTTGAATACCCAAGAGAACATTTTACTCATGCATAACAGGAAATACATACAAGCATGTTTATAGCACCACAGTTCAAAATACAAAAATATAGAAACAAACTAAATTCCCATCAACATTAAAAATGGATTAATAAAATGTGGTATATTCATGCAGTAAGCATATTATACAGCATTCAGAACAAATGAACTACAGTCACACACAAAAGTATGGATTAATCTTAGCAATGTAATATTAGATGAAAAAGAAAACCCTAAAAGATTACATAGAGCATGTTATATTTTTATGAACTTAAAAATAAAATACAAATATATAATTTTGAGATTACCTATAGGTCTAATAAAACTGTTTAAAAAGAAAAGCAAAGGGATAATGAACATAGGATTTAGGATAATAGTCACCTTAGCTAGGAGGAGAAGGGGCATGTGGGTTGGGGGGTACAGGGACCCTTAAAGTTAGCTATGGATTATTGTCAAGATCTTAGGTTTTATTTTAGGTTGTGAGTTTGCAGGTGCTTATTAAATTATTAAAAATAACTGGCTAAATAATTAGGAGACCAGTGCTGAGAGTGTGTCATGAACAAAGTGTCATGATTAATCCAATTTTATACACATGAGACCCTAAAATAAATACATAAATAATGAAGTGTTTAGCCCAGTGCTTGGGATACAAAATAAGACTGGGTAAATGGCAGTTGTCATTGCTAGCATTTCTTCCTCCTATTCCTCCTCAATTTTCCTTCTGTCAAG
Organism: Lemur catta; assembly: GCF_020740605.2. Taxonomy (NCBI): domain Eukaryota; kingdom Metazoa; phylum Chordata; class Mammalia; order Primates; family Lemuridae; genus Lemur; species Lemur catta. Next base: position 30,836,674 of record NC_059155.1, on the reverse strand, counting down.
CAATCATTATCTTCCTATCGCACCTGAGAAATAATGATTCTGAGAAGTATTAATTTGCATGAGGTTGCCCCAAATGAGTAAGAGACCTAGGCTTAAAATTTAATAGTTCCTGAATTTTCAACCTGTTATAAATGCATTAAACCTCTTTCGTTGAATTGTACTTTTTAAAAAATTTTGAAAGTACTCTGCACATGTACTTTTGGGATGTTACCAACACCAAAAGCTTTAGCCTCTGCATATTATGATTTTGGTACTCAAAATCATAATAGTATATTAATCTAATAGTGGCAGATGGTCTTGAATTAGGGCACTCTGCTGGAAGATGATAGTGTGTGATGAATGGGTGGTTAGAGAAAAAATTGTGCTTTTAGTCTGGATCTGTAAGTCTGTTGGCTATGATTTATTTATTTATTAGACTTTACCTAGCACTTTCTCTTCCCACCAACATTTCTCTATTCTCACCACTAAAATAGCTGGACTATATCTTTTTAGGAGAACACATTTTTAATGTCACAGTGGAGAAAAATTGACTTGGAGGTGGTTGTCTGATTTCAGTGTTCTTTTTGGGGGGAGGGTTCAGTACATAACAGGAAAGAGAAAACTGAATGACTAGCAGAAAATGAAACCATATGAAGGAATTAAACTATATATGTCCCTTTAAGCATAAGCATCTTAAAATTTAAGACAAATAGGGGAACTTCTACTTCCAGGAAGACAGAGTTGGATGTGCTTTTTCCTATTTCTCCCACTAAGTACAACGTAAAACACTGGATATTATGTATTTAAATATCACAGAAAGACTGAAAGCTGCAGAGAAGACAGAGTGTCTAGGTACCTCAGAACCTAAATAATGCCATGGTGGTGAGTTACCTGGATTTTCCTTTTGCCTCCTATATCTCATACTTGGAGGTGAAAAAACTGATATCTCAGAAACCCCAATAGGTATAGACAAAAGCTCCAACAAAAGCCCATGTTCCTTCACCAAAGGACCAGGAAAGAGAAGCCTAGAGAGATGGAAAACTTGTAAATAATAGCTAATCTCTCTACTCCAGTTAAACACCACATAAAAGAACTATGGCCAAGTGAGGGAGCTAGATTTCCACCTTCACAAAGCTCTAATGAGGCATATCAATACCCCTGCCAGGGACACCCACCAGGGTACTGTGAGAAAAGGCAAAGTACCAAGCTGAAACTTTCATCCCCACTGGCCAGCAATGAACTTCCCCCACCACACACAATGTATCAGGAAAGAGTATTTGGGGAGCCTGGACTTCTACTCCTTCCTGACAATTGACAGTCATGAAGCCACTCCTACCCACTGAGGTTGTGTCAGTGGAGACCTAGTAGAGATTCATGATTGTCTTCATCACCCAGAAGCCCATTCCCACAAGGTGTCATTGGAGACTAATAGGGAGCTGGAACTCCCACCCCTGCCCATCAGTAATAAGAAGACCATTTCCCCCAGATGTCAATGGAAGTCAGGTGGGGAACCTGGACTTCTGCATTCACCTGGAAGTAATGAGGCAATGCCCCCATCTCCTGCCAGAATGATGTTAAACAACGCCAACAAAGCAGAAGGTTTAAATAAGATCCATAATCTCATATAATAATACCCAAAATATCCACATCTCAATTGAAAATAGCTTATCATACCCAGAACCCAGAAGATTTCAAACTGAATGAAAAATTACTATAAATAGATGCCAACACTGAGATGAAAGAGATGTTAGAATTATCTGGCAAAGATTTTAAAGCATCCATGATACAAATTCTTCAATGAGCAATTATGAACACTCTTGAAACAGATGAGAAAATAGAAGGCTCCAGAAAAGAAATGGAAAGTCTCAGCAAAGAAATGGAAAGTCCCAGCAAAGATATAGCAGATATAAAGAAAATACAAATGGAAAATTTACAACTAAAAATATTAGTAATAACCAAAATAAAAAGCTCTATGAATGGGATAAATAGCAGAAAGGAGAGGACAGAGGAAAGAATCAGTGAACTGGAAGATGGAAAAATAGAAATTACTCAAGCTGAACAATAAAGAGAAAATATACTAAAACATAAAGAATAGAGCCTAAGGGACATGTGGCACTGTAACGAAAGAGCTAACACTCATGCTGTCAGAGTTCAGGAAGGAGAGGAGGAAGATGATGGGTCTAAAAAAAACACCTGAATAAATAATGCCTATAAATTTCCCCAATTTGACATGAGATATAAATTTACAAATTTAAGCAGGTGAGCAAATTTGTAACAGGATAAACTCAAAGAAATTCATACCAAGACACATCATAATGAAACTTCTGAAAAGTAAAGACAAAGAATCTTGAAAGAAGACCGAGAAAAATAACACCTTACCTACAGGGAAAAAACAATGAAAATGACAGCAGGTGTCTCATCACAAACCTGGCACAATCCCATACCCAGTGAAAATATTCTTCAGAAATGAAGGGGAAATCATGACTTTCTCAGATGGAGGAAAAATAAGAGCATTTATCACCAGCAGACCTACTGTAAAAGAGTGGCTAAAGGAAGTTCTCTAAGCACAAAAGAAATGATAAAAGAAGGAACACTGGAACATCAGAAAGGAAGAAAGAACACAGTAAGTAAAAATATGGACAATCAAAGGAAAGCAAGAGTGACTATTTTAATAGAAGACAAAGTAGACTTCATAGCAAAGAAAAATACTAGGGATAAAGAGAGCGTCAATTCACCAAAAAGATATAGTAATCCTAAATGCTTATGTATCCAAACAAAATTGCTACAAAATGTGTAAAACAAAAACTGATAGAACTGAAAGGAGAAACAGACAAATGCATAATGATTCTTAGGTACCTCAATACTCCCTCTTAACAATTGTAATAAAAACTAGACAGAAAATCCACAAGAGTATAGAACTCAACAAAACCTCAAACAACAATAAAATACACATTCTTTGCAAGTGCCCACAAAACACATACCAAGATAGACCATATTCTAGGTCACAAAATAAACCTCAACAAATTAAAAAGTATTGCAATCATACAGAGAATTACCTTCAACCACAATGGAATAAAACTAAAATTCAATAACAGAAAAGATAGGAAAATCTCCAAAGAATTGGAAAATTAAACATCGCACTGCTAGATAACCCATGGGTCAAAGTAAGTTTCAAGCAAAAAATGTTTTAAAAACCTGGAACTAAAAGAAAATGAAAATATGACATACCAAAATTCTCAGGAAGCAGCTAAAGCAGTGCTAAGAGGGAAACTTTTTAGCTCCAAATATATGTATATATATATATATATATATATATTTATATATATATTAGAAAAGAGAAAAAGTGTTAAATCAATAATTTAAGCTCGCGCCTTAAGAATGAAGAAAAATAAGATCAAAATAAACCCACATCAAGAAGGAGGAAATCATAAGAGCAGAAATCAATGAAATTGAAAACAGAAAAACAATAGAAAAAAATCAATGAAATTAGTGACTGAATCTTTGAAAAAGTGAATAAAATTGGCAACCCTCTAGCAAGAATGACAGAGAAAAAAGAAAAAAGAACCAAATCACCTATATCAGGAATGAAAAAAGGATATCAGTAAAAATTCGGCAGATATCAAAAACATATGGGAATGCTGTGAACAATTATAACTACATAAATTTGACAACTTAAATGGGCCACTTCTTTAAGAAAGACAAACTACCGCAATTGACCCAAGATGAAGTAGATAATTTGAATAGCCATATAAATATTAAGGAAATTATATTCATAATTTAAAATCTCCAAAAATCAAATCTGTAAGGTTAAATGGTTTCACTGGAGAATTCCACCAAACTTTTAAGAAAATATTAGCACCAATTCTATACAATCCTTTTCAGGAAATAGAAGTGGAGAGAACAATTTCCAATTTAAGCAAAAACAAAGAATGTATGATCTGAATAGATGCAGAAAAAGCATTTGGTGAAATACAGCTCCCTTTCATGATAAAAACTCTCAACACACATGGCATAGAATGAACATTCCTCAAAATTATAGCAGCCATATATGAACAAACCTACAGCCTATATCATACTTAATGGGAAAAAGTTGAAAACATTCCCCCTAAAAATTGGAACAAGACAAGGGCCCACTATCACCACCTCCATTCAGCATAGTACTGGAAGTTCTAGTCAGAGCAATCAGGCAAGAGAAAGAAGTAAAAGGCATCCAAATCTGAGGAGAGTATGTCAAACTATCCCTGTTTGCTTATGATATGATCTTGTATCTGGAAAACCCTAAAGACACCACCACAATACTCCTAGAATTGATAAATCAATTCAGCAAAGTCTCAGGTTACAAAATCAATGTACACAAATCAGTAGCATTTCTGTATACTAATAACAGTCAAGCTGAGAGTCAAATCAAGGACTCAATACTATTTACACTAGCTACAAAGAAAATAAAATACCTAGGAATACACTGAACCAAAGAGGTGAAGGTTCTCTACATGAAGAACTACAAAACAATGGTGAAAGAAATTGTAGATGATACAAACAAATGGGAAAACATCCCATCCTCATGAATTAGTAGAATCAATATTGTTAAAATTTTTATACTGCCCAAAGAGATTTACAGATGCATCATGATCCCCTTCAAAATACTAATGTCATATTTCACAGATCTATAAAATACAATTCTAAGCTTCATCTGAAACCAAAAAAGGAGTCCTAATAGTCAAAGCAATCTTAAGCCAAAAGAACAAATCTGGAGGTATCATGTTATCTGACTTCAAACTATACTACAAGGTTATAGTAACCAAAACAGCATGGTATTGGCATAAAAGTAGAGACACAGACCAATGGAACAGAATAAAGAACCCAGAAATAAAACCATAGAGCAACTGATAACTGATCTTTGACAAAGCAGACAACAACAACATACACTGGGGAAAGGAAGCCTTATTCAATAAATGCTGCTGGGAAAATTGGATAGCCACATGCAGAAGAATGAAACAGGACCCCTGTCTCTCACCATTTATAAAAATTAATTCAAGTTTGATAAAAAACATAAGTGTAAGGCATGAAACCATAAAAATCCTAGAACAAAATGTAAGAAAAACTTTTCTAGAAATCAGCCTAGACAAAGAATTTGTAAATAATTCTCCAAAGGCAAATACAGAAACAATAAAAATAAATAAATGAGAATTAAATTACAAAGCTTCTGTACAGCCATGCAAATAATCAACAGAAAACTACAGATTGGGAGAAAATATTTGCAAACTATATATCTGACACAGGGCTAACATACAGAATATGCAAAGAGCTCAAACAAATCAGCAAGAAAATAAAACAACCCCATCACAAATTGGGCAAAAGACACAGACAAGTTTTTCAAGAGAAGATAAACAAATTACCAACAAACATATGAAAAAATGCTCAACATCACTAATCATCAGGGAAATGCAAATTAAAACCACATTGAGATACCACTTTACCCCTGTCCAAATCACCATTATAAAAATGTCAAGAAACAATAGATGCTGGTGTGGTTGCAGAGAGAAAGGAACACTTACACACTATTTTTGGGACTTCAAGTTAGTACAATCTCTGGAAAACACCATGGAGATTCCTCAAAGAACTAAAAGTAGACCTACCATTCGACCCAACAATGGCACTACTGGGTATCTACCCAAAGAAAAAGAAGTCATTTTTTTCAAAAAGTCACCTGCACTTGAATGTTTATCACAGAGAAATTCACAATTGCAAAGATGTGTAATCAACCTAAGTGCCCATCAATTCATGAATGGATAAAGAAAATGTGTTACACACACACACACACACACACACACACACCATGAAGTACTACTCATTCCATAAAATGGTATGAAATAATGTCATTTGCAGCAATGTGGATGGAACTGGAGACCATTAGCCTAAGTAAAGTATCTCAGGATTGGAAAAAGAAACACCACATATTCTCACTAATAATTGGGAGCTAAACAATGGGTACACACAGGCACAAAGAAATGTAAAAGACATGGAAACTAAGAAGGGGAGAGGGTGAATGGGGGAGGGGTAAAAACTTACCTATCGGGGACAATGAACATTATTCTGGTGATGGGCACACAAAAGCTCTGACTTAAGCATTATAATAATATAAGCTATCCATGTAACAAAAACACTTGTACACTCTTAATATTTTTAAATTAAAAAAAAGAAAATCAGTGCAATTCACCATATTAACAGGCTAAATGTGATCATATCCATCAATGCAGAAAAATAATTTGAAAAAAATTGAACATCATTTATGATTAAAACTCTCAGAAATATAGGAATAAAGGGCAATTTTCTCAATTTGATAAACAACATCTACAAAGAACCTACAGCTAACATTGTACTTACTGGTGAAAGACCGAATTGCTTTCCCCCTAAGATCAGAAACAAGGCAAGGATATACATTCTTACTCAACATAAATACTGTTGGTAGTTTTATCCAATGAAATAAGGTGGGAAGAAGAAATGAAAGGCTTACAGATCAGAAGTGTAAAACTGTCCTTATTTGCAGATGACATCATCTGCGTAGAAAATCCCAAGGAATTTACAAAAAAAAGAAAGTAAAAAAAAAAAACCTGCTAGAAATAATAAGTGAGTTCATCAAGGTTGCAAAATATAAGATGAGCATATGAAAATCAATTTTATTTCTCTATATTAGCAATGAACACATGGATACTGAAATTAAAAATGTAATATCATTTAACCACCCAAATAAAATGAAATAGTTAAGTATAAATTTACCAAAACATGTACAAAATATGTATGCTAAGAATTACAGAACCTTAATGGAAGAAATCGAGTAAGACCTAAATAAATGGAGAAACATCCAATGTTCATGTATCGGAAGGCAGTACATAGTAAAGATGTCAGTACTCCCCAAATCTATATTTAGGTTCAATACAATTCCTACCAAAATTTTGGCATGTTATTTTTAGAGACAAAGCTTATCCTAACATTTATATAGAAAAGTATAAGCTCTGGAAGAGCTAAATCAACCTTGAAAAACTAATAAAGTGGGAAGAATCACTCTACCCGATATTAAGTCTTACTGTATAGCTACAGTAATGAAGACTGTGTGGTATTGGTGGAGTGACAGATACATAGATCAATGGAACAGAATAAAGAACAGAGAAATACACCCACATAAATGTACCCAACTGATTTTTCAAACGTACAAAAGCAATTCAATAGAGAAAGCATAAACTTTTTAAGCAGTGATGCTAGAGCAATTGGACATCCATAGGCAAAAAAATGAACCTCAATCTAAACCTCACTCCTTATATAAAAAGAAACTGAAAATGGATCATGGACTTAAATTTAAAATGTAAAATTATGAAACTTTTAGGGAAAAAATAGAAGAAAATCTTCGAGACCTAGGGCTAGGCAGAGAGTTCTTAGACTTGACACCAAAAATACAATCCATAAAAGAAAAATTTGATAAATTAGACTTCATCAACCTTATTCTGTGAATGACCTTGTTATGAGGTGAGCAGATGAGCTACAGAATTGGAGAAAACATTTGCAAACCATATATCCAACAAAGAATTAATACCTAGGATATATAAAGAACTCGCAAATAATTTAAATAAATAAATAATTGAATTAGAAAATTGACAAAAGACATAAACAGACACTTCATGAAAGAGTAGGTACAGATGGCAAATAAGTTTTTAAAGACACTCAATGTCATTAGCTATGAAAGAAAAGCAAATTGAAGTGACAATGAGATATCACTTATCAGAATAGCTAAAATAAAAAATAATGACACCAAATTCTGGCCAGGATGCAGAGAAACTGAATCACTCATGCACTGCTGGTGGGAATATAAAATGGTATGTATAGTCACTGTGGGAAAGTTTGGCTGTTTCTTAAAAAACTAATCATACAACTATCATATCACCTAGCAGTTATACTCTTGAACACTGATCCCAGAGAAATGAAGACTGACATACACACAAAAACCTGTACATGAATGTTTATAGCATTGTTAATTCATAATAGCCAAAAACTACAAACAACCCATATGTCCTTCAATGGGTAAATGGTTAAACAGTGGTATATCCATACCTTGGAATGCTAATTAGCAATAACGAGGATAAAAATTTTGAGATATGCAATAAAGTAGATGAATTTCCAGAGAATTATGCTGAGTGAAAAAGGCCAAGCCTGAAAGGTTGCATGCTATATGATTCCATTTATATGACATTCTTGAAATGACAAAATTATAGCAATGGAGAGCAGATTGGTGGTTGCCAGAAGGGAGTGTCAGAGAGGGAAGTGGGTATGACTCTAAAAGTTGAGCAACACAACAGATTCTTGTGGTGATGGAAATGTTTTGTGCCTTGACCATACCAATGTCAATATCCTGGTTGTGATATAGTACTATAGTTTTGCAAGATGCTACCATTGGGGGAAAATGAATAAAGAATAAAGAATACATAGTAGCTTTCTGTATTATTTCTTATAACTGCAGGTGACTCTACAATTATCTCTAATTAAAAGTTTATTTAAAAAGAAAAAAAATTAAAACGAATGATCACTCAAGGGTCAGGATACTTAAATACAGCTAAATCCCCATTCTGAAAAGCAGTGGTAAAAGAATTGAAACAATAGGAATTAGGCAGGGCTATTTTTGAATTGTTGCCCTCTTCATCATACCCCTTTCCTCTCTGGCCATCTTAAGGCACAAACAAAAATTCAGCCACAAGAGGTTATTTTTCTGCTGCTTGTCACACCTTTGTGCAGAGAATGTGAAAGTACAAGAACTAAGCAGGATGTTTCTTGGAGCTACACTGTGTAAATTCTATAGATCTGCCCCTCAAGGCCAATATTCCTTAGCTACATGATCTTGTTCTTTCACCTGTACACTTGGACAAAATGCATTCTGCATGTCTGCAGAGGTGGGAGGCATGAGTTTGTAAGGGAGCAGCATGTGCATGAATGAGCATGAGTATGTTAATGCTGGCAAGGTTAGGGGAGCAGGGACAAGACAGGCATTAGTGATAGATACATGTTGCCACATCCCCACAGGGAATTTGACATCCTTATTCTAAGAAAAACATTGAAGATGAAGAGACTAGAAGCATGGGTAATTAAGATTTGAGAATTCTTGTAGAATATGGAAATTTTATGCTTTAGTCACAGGAAATATTCTGAAAAATTATGTAGCATTGTGCCTCCAAAGGTGAAAATTCATTTACCACAGCGTAGGGTACATTATGCCAAGACATTTGGAAGTAACAGCCTTTGCCTGCATAAATATGTTTTGTGCTTCCCCAGTTTTCACCTTTTTCAGAGGCAACCATTGCCAATTGCCTCACCTTGCTAATAAGTTAGGATTTTTATGCTACAGACTGTTTTCTGAGTCCCAAGGTCAATTTGCTGATTAATATTTTTCCTTTTCCCCAGTAGGCCCCCACCTCCAGATTATCAATACAGAAAATGGGCAGAGTATGCCAAGAGATTATATTTATTGAACACAGTTTTAAGAGTGAGAACCATTCAGTCTGGAGAAAGTATTAATGAGCTTGCCAATAATCAAATTACAAACCCAAAAGTACCAGAAACATATTCTTAGTTCTCCCTCAGAACCTGTACAGGAAAAGTAGCTTCAAAGAGGAAATCAGTGTTGAACAAACAATATTGGAGAGTCCCTTAGGTTGGGAAATGGTTTAGCCACAAAGAATATCCAAAGTAAAGTGCACTGTCCATAGACAGTGTTCAGAGGCAAAGTTCAATATCTACAGACAAGATTTCCAGGGAAGTTAGAATATCCATGGACAGTATTCCTAAGAAAGAAACAACATCCATAAGGCAGTATTTCCAGGAAAGGTGTAATATCCATGGGTGGTCTTCCCAAGAAAGATCCAACATCCATGAATAGCATTCCCAGGAAAAGTGCAACATCCACAGGTAGCAATTTGAAGGAAGGTACAACATCCTTATTAAAAAGTGTAACACTCTAGCTATCAGGCGTCCAAGTCCACATCTCTTTGTAGAAATGTCACCTACCACAACTGTCAGATATGGGCAGCACTGGAGAAAGAATTAGAATAAAAGTTGTTCCTGAATTTATATATTTTGTTGTGATCCCATAAGAGGTAAATAAGTCAAAGAAAAAGCAGAGGTTTGTAGATGTCGGGCTAGCTTTAGAAATGTTTGAAAATCAGAAGTTTTCTCTTGTGGCTTTTTTCTTTCCTTTGTAACTTACAGGTCTGACAAACTTTTAAAGATAAAAATTGCATCATGGAGCCTGACCTAAAATGACCTAAAATGTGACCCCAGACACGTGGGATGCTAGAACCATAGAACCATAAAGATCATAGAGTTACATCTTCATTTCTTAGATGAGGAAACTGCACAGAAAGCAAACTTGACCAAAGTCACATAGCTCTCTCGATTCCCACTCCAGTGCTGTTTAGATATTTATATGATAATAACAATGATAACAATTGCAATAATAACAATAGAAGTTGTAATAGCTATCACGTTTTTGAACTCCTTCTATACTAGGCATTGTCTTAAGAGCTATACATGAATTATCTCATTTATGTCTCATAACAACCCTACAAAGTCATTTATTATCATAACCCCCATTTTATAGACAAGGAAACAGAGACACAGAGAGGTTTAATGATGTTGCTCTATACTGCCTTTAAAGAATTCTTTGTTACTGGGGCTTGGATCATAAGATTACCAAACTAGATTGTGAGGCTAAAATCAGGTGATTGTTCTGATATAATTCAGTCTGCAGAATTCTTTGCTGTGTTGTATTTCAATGAAGGTGTAATTTTCAAGGGCAATCTGTCAAGGCTCTATATTTTATGTGGCATGGTCTGTCCCTTAACTCCTATTCCCATTAGAATGGAGTTTCTCAAACTTCTTGACTTCTGGAAGCTTACTTAAGATAAAAGCCCAATGAAAGGTTTGCAAGACATGCTTTGAGCACATAGATTTTGTTATATTTTTCACTAATGGACACCTAAGTTACAGTGTTTGAAAGATATCACAGTTAATGTATACCTGTGTTTTAAAGGTAGCAAGTTGACGTATTAGACTTTTATTTAATAAATCAGTATAATCTATGCAGTTTTGGCAAGCCAAGGACTGTAAGTTCATTCTCTTAGATGCATGTGTTCAACTGTGACAGGTAGGGAGGAGATTTTATAGTTTGGCTTTTTCTTTTTTTACTATTTAATTTTTTTCTTTTATTTTTAGTTTATACATAATGTGCATATTTATGGGATGCAGATTGATATTTCAATACATGTATATAATATGTAATGATCAAATCAGGGTAAATAGCATATCCTTCACCTAAAACATTTATCATTTGTGTTGAGAACATTCAAAATTCTCTATTCTAGCTTTTTGAAACTATATAATAAATTATTGTTATTATTCACTCTATAGTGCTACAGAACACCAGAACTCATTTCTCCTATCTAGCTGTAATTTTGTATTAATTAACCAAACTCTCTATATCCTCCCTTCTCCCCTGCCATAAGATCCAGCAATCCCACTATTGAATATTTATCCAAAAGAAAGGAAATCAGTATATCAAAGGGATACTTGAACCCCCATGTTTATTGCAGCACTATTCACTATAGATAAGATATGGAATAAACCTAAATGTCCATCAACAGATGGATGGATAAAGAAAATGTGGTATATATACACAGTGGAATACTATTCATCCATAAAAAGAATGAAATCCTGTGTTTGGTGGCAACATGGGTGTGCCTGGAGGACATTATATTAAGTGAAATGAGTCAGGCACAGAAAGATAAATACCACATGTTTTCACTTATATGTGGGGACTGAAAAAATTGAGCTAATGGAAGTAGACAGTAAAATTGTGGGTATTACAGTTCAGCTTTTATGAAAGATTAGTGCCATTCACATCAATCTCCTTAATGTTTTCAAAGAGGAGGCAGAAACAGACAGACAGATGGCCAGAGAGGGATAGACAGGCAGGCACAGAGATGGGAATGGACAGAGATGAACAGAAGCAGGGATAGGCAGACAGCGAAGGTTAGACCAAGGCAGACAGAGACAGATAGATGGAAAAATAGGCAGAGAAAAACATGAACAGATAAAGGGATAGAAATCAACAGACAAATATAGAGAGGTGGAAGTATATCAAGAAAGAGGGACAGACAGACACAAAGAGGCAGACAGGTGGAGAGGAAGGCAAACTGGCAGACAGACAGGGAGACAGAAAAAGAAAGAGGAAAAAGGAGGGACAGAGACAGAAGTAAGGAACAGGGAGAGAGAGTTGGAGATAGACTGAAACAGACAGAAAAGATAGAATGGGGAGATCAGAAAGAGAGAGAGAGAAAGGAGTAGAGAGAGAAAGAAAGACCCAAAGAAATGAAAAGAACTAGAGGGAGACAGAAGGAGAGACAGAGACTGAGGGAGGAAGAAAGTCAAGGAGAAAAGAGACAGAATGAAACTGACACAGAGAGAGAAAAGAAGAGAATCACACTCATACAGACAGAGCCTAAGAGAGAGATAATCAGAGAAGTGGGATTGGGGTGTTGCAGAGAGTGGGGGAGATAGAATGACAGACAGGAAAACAGAGAGAGAAGCAGAGAGAATACATAGACTGAGTGAGCAAGAAAGAGCAAGGGACCGAGAGAAGAAAGAGAGATATAGAGCCAGAGCCAGATCAACATACAAAGAAACAGACACTGTATGAGATCGACAGAAAAGAGACGGTGAGATCTTAAGAGAGAGTCAGTGAAACACACAGAGATAGTTAGCCAGACTGAGCTATATACTAAAAGCAAGGGGGGGGAGAGATGATATGGGAAAATAGACAAATGGCAAGAAAAACTGAGAGACAGACTAGAGACTAACAGGTAAAGAAACAGAAAGATAGAGACAGGCAAGGAGAGAGAGAAACAGAAAGAGGCAAAAGAAACTGTTACAGAGAGACAAGTAGACACAGACAAATTATCAGGAGAGTCAGAACATGACAGAGATTGTGACTGAGAGACAAACATTCAGAGAGACAGAGAGGGAGGGAGACTAGACAGAGGAGAAAAGGCAAATACACAGAGAGATTCAGATGGAGGCAGACAGTCCAGCAGAGACAGGGGGAGAGAGATAGAGTGATAAGCAAACCACCTGATAGACAAACCAACAGAGAGAGAATCAGAAAGACACAAAGAGGAAGACAAAAAGCAGTGAGCTAGAGAGAGAGCCAACTAAATGGATAGACAGAGAGAGAGACTGAGAGATGAATGAGGGGAGAGAGAAATAGTGAGAAAAAGGGACTCAGAGACAGGGAAAGAGGGGAGGAAGGGAGGAGGGAGAGAGAGAGACACAGAAAGAGAGAGAAACTAAAAAATAAAACAGGAGAGGGGGGAGAAGAAGAAAGAAAAAAAAACAGAGCTTTACAAAGACATGACAGAGACAGGTTGATATAAAGACACTAACAGAGAAGTAGTCAGAAAGAGACAATCTAACAGATTCAATCTGTCAGAAAGAGACAGAGAGAAATATAATGAGAGAAAACAGACTGGGAGAAAATATTTGCAAACCATACAACTGTTAAGGGTCTAGCATCTAGAACATATAAAGGACTCTTACAACTCAACAACAAAAAGACAAACAACTCAATCAAAACATGGGCTAACGACTCAAATAGAAATTTTCCAAAGAAGATATATGCAAATGGCCAATAAGCACATGAAAAGATGTACAACATTACTAGTCATTAGGGAAATGCAAATCAAAACCACAATTAGATACCACTTAGCATCTACTAGGATGTCCAGAATCTAAAAAATGGAAAATATTAACTGTTTATAAGGATGTGGAGAAATTGGCACCCTCCTAAATTTCTCGTGGGAGTGTAAAATGGTTCAGCCACTTGGAAAACAGTTTGGTGGTTCCTCAAAAAGTTAAACATAGAACTATCATATGACCCAGCAATTCTACTCCTGGGTATATACCCAAAAGAATTGAAAATAGGTACTGAGACAAGTACATGTTCATAGCAGCTCTATTCATGACAGCCCAGAGGTGGAAATAGCCCAGATGTCCATCAGTGAATAAACGGATGAACAAAATGTAGTACATCCATGTAGTGGAATATTATTCAGCCATAAGAGGGCAATATACGTAACGTAAACATTTGTGCCCCTGTAATATGCTGAAATAAAAAAAAAATTTAAAAAGCACTGCCAAAATAAACTGCTTGGTATCAGAAAAAAAAAATAATATTTCATCCTCAAAAAAAAGAAATGAAACAATTATACACACTACAACATGGATAAACCTTGAAAACATTACTCTAAGTGAAAAAAGCCAGACACACAATATCACATGTTGTATGACTCCATGTATATGAAATATCCATAGTAGGTAAATCCATGGAGACAGAAAGCAGATGGGTGGTTGACAAGGGCTGTGGGAAGGGTGAAAGGGGTAACAACTGCTTAATGAATACAGGCATTCCTTTTGGAGTAATGAAAATGTTTGGGGACTAGATAGAGGTGGTGGTTGCATATACAACATTGTAAATATACTTAATACCACTGAATTGTTCATTTTAAAAATGGTTATTTTATGTTATATAAATCTCACTTCAGTAAAAAGAGAGAGACAGAGAAGAGAAAGTGAGACTAGAGAGTGAGGGAGACACAGAGAAAGAAAGGGAAGAAGGAAAGGAAAGAAAGAGACAATGTGACAGAGAGACTAGAAAACAGCCTGAGGGACAATGAGCCAGCCAGATAAACTACTAAAGGGAAGGATAAACAGACAGTTACCAAGACAGACAAGCAGGCAGAAAGAGGGAGACCAACAGATGAAGTGAGATATTGATGGAAAGAGAGGAACAAATAGAGTCAAAACATGGAGATAGACAAAACAGGCAGACACAGAGAGAGAATACAGAGAGAGAGAGAGAGAGAGAGAGAGAGAGATATTAATGTGATGAGATGCACAAAGTAGGGGACAGACAGAGAGAAACAGACCAATACAGAGAGAGAGAGAGAG
The DNA here is from genome assembly GCF_020740605.2 of Lemur catta. NCBI lineage: Eukaryota > Metazoa > Chordata > Mammalia > Primates > Lemuridae > Lemur > Lemur catta. The sequence continues at coordinate 30,821,653 of NC_059155.1, read as the reverse complement.
AGAGAGAGAGAGAGAGAGAGAGAGAGAGAGAAATGA